>NC_087443.1:20860576-21489504 GCF_036321535.1 Camelus dromedarius
CTGTTCTGCACCTCTCCTCTGCCTGCTGGTGGCGGGCTGTCAGTCTTTGACGTTTGTGGGCTTGGAGAAGAATAACCCCAAATTCTGCCTTGATTTTCATGTGGTGTTCTCCCTAGGGGTGTATCTGTCTCCAAATTCCCCATCTTTTATAAGGACACCAGTATGTGAAGTTAGCGAAGAACCCAGCTCGATAACCCCATATGAACTAATTACACCTGCAGTGGCTATCTATTCAGATCAGGTCACATTCTGAGATACTCGGAGTTAGGACTTCAACATATAATTTTCTTTTTCTTTTTCTTTTTTTTTTTTTTGCGAGATTTATGACTTGCAGCAAGTAAGGAGAATATCGGGGACCTTTCCCAAAGCAGTGCCTCCAATATACGAATTTTTGAAGGACAGAATTCAACCCACAACGAGTGACCCATGCAGAATGACTGGCATACCACAGTTCCTCAATAAATATAAATAAAATGATTGCATGTTGTAATATTAATATTTTGGATCCATCAAGTTTTTAAAAAAACCCATATTACTGGAATTATTGTCACCCGTTTTTTCCTTTTTTAATGTGGCTATAAGAAGATATAAAATTACATATTTGGCTCATATCTGTGGCTCAGATTCTATTTCTATTAGACGGCGCCGGTCGAGAGCCTGCAGCAGCAGACAAAGCATGGAGTTTTGAGTCAACATCTCTGCGCTCCAACCCAAACTGTCGTTCCAGCTTTGTCAACAAGGGCAAGTGATTCAATCTCTATGGCCCTTGGGTTTCCCATGTGTGAATTGGAGATAAGAGTGTTCTCACCAGTATTGTGGTGAGGATGAGGTGGGATCAGGCACACAGAATACCTAACCAGAGTTCGCTACCCAGGGGAAACTCAGTAAATGTGTGTTTCCAACCCTGCTAGGTAGTAGGAAGAGAAAACCTCGCTGTCAAAGCTCTCTTGGTCAACACCAGCTGCGGGGCGAGTGGTTTGCAAAGGTGGAGTTCCGAGTGAGCACAGAGAACGAAAGGAAGTTCAACCACCCAGAGAAAGCCCTCAGTATTATTCTGTGTGAAAAGTTTAGAGGTTTTTTGGGGGTGGTGGGGTGCAAAGGTCTTTATTTGAATTTATCTGCTTGCATTTCTTTAAAACTCGCTCTGAAATGGAATGTACCCTTGACAAACAGAAAATACTGGTGATGCATCAGTATTGGTGCTGTGTGTGTGCAGAAGTCAGAGCCGCACAGAGCGTGTTTTCCTCCTGTCCTCCTCATTTCAGCACAAACTTTAGAAACTCTGGGTAGCTGCTCTCATCTGGTCTCCTGGGTCGTAGGCGGCCTTGACCTTGTAGCATTTCTGAGAACGGCACATTTGGACACTCAGGGAGAGCACTCAGAGGTGACGAGTCTCACAGAGCCGGTCTTAAAATATAATCATTGAACTGAAATTACAATTGAGAAAAGCTGAATATATTGTCATGGAGAAAGAAAGGTCTTATCCAAATTGCCCAGATGTTCATATTAAAGGCACAGGAGTGTTGGGGGCAGGGGCTGGGGTAAGTTGGGTCTAAGAGCCTGGTCCACTGTGTCTCTCTACACTGTTCAATGCAGCAGATGGTGTCTGGGGACACAGGGTGTCCAGAACACAGGTCCCAACAGCTCCGTGAGTGCAGGCGCATCTGAAGAGCTGTTTAGCTCTACACACTGCACCCTAAGAGGGAAATTGGAAAGTGGGGCTCATACTAGGGGAGATAAGTATGTAGGAACCAGCTCACATGGAAACCACTGGCCAATTGGGAGTTTTTAAATCTAAAAAGGGGAGACCTGGGAAGTCTATGAGAGCTGGAAAAAAATGGAAAAAAATCTTTAGAAAGAAAAGAGTTGGGTTCACTGCACCAGAAGAAGGTTCTAGCCTCACACTGCTGGCCACTTTGGGTGGGAGAGAGGCCAGTGGGTGGGCCTTGGGAGGCTGCTGGTTGGCTTCTATAGGAAAGTGTATCTAATGATTGTATTTAATGATTCATGCCCTCTCTTGTTCCTAAAAAGACTTAAAATCAATGAAAGGAACAGAACGGCCCCTCAGTACAACAAGCTGTTTTGTTAGGCTGTGGGCTCCGTGTCCCGGAGACATTAGAGTAATTGTCGCCTGTTCTCCAGAGTGGAGGGCTTTGTTAAGTGAGACCCGCCAACTTGGAAGTGCAGACAGCTCCTGACTGCAGGGGGGGTGCTCCAAGGAAGCTCGGAGGGCGCTCCTCAGTAGCGTAAGTGTCGGGGCCGCTCTCAGGTACATGTGCTCTTCTGAAGTTGGAAATTTGGTGTGAAGCCTTCTTCTCTTCTGAAAAACGCATCACCCTTCAGTAAAGTTCACTTTTCCTGCCCCCTCTCTGGGCCCTGGTCACCTCAGGCTCCTGGCCCCACCATCAGGCTTAAAGGGACTCCTGGACCAACCTTCTCTCCAGGGCCCAAGTGCAGAATCAAAGCCAAGAGTGGAAAATACAACAGCTGGTGAGGATGGAGGAGGGGTGAGGCAGGTCGAAGGAAGGGTCTCCAGGGTCCCGAGCGGCCCTGGGCTGGGGAGAAGCCTCTGTTGCTGTTTTTGCCAGCCCTGCCTGGACCCTGGACTGAGCCAGCCCCCGGGGATGGGCTTCTGTTTGGATGGGGTGGGAGGTGCTTGCAGTGGTTTTAAATTGCAGTTGCCTTTGGGGAATGGGAAAGAGTGAGTCAGACACAGTTCTTTGAACCTGGGACCCCCCGGCCTGAACTCTGAGGAGACAGGAAGGCGCTCTGGTTAGTCACTGTGTTTCTGTGGGCCATGCCAGGGGGCAAAGCCTGCTCACGTGTGTTGGCCTTTCCATGGGCGGGACAGGACACTCGGGATCAACGGCTTCCAGTAGAATTGCCCAGAGCCAGCCAAGCACCCCGGCCTGGAATGTTCTTCAAGTCCTCTGAAGACCAGCGCACAGCTCTGGACAAGGGGCGGGGCAGGGGGTGCTCACAGAGTACTTCGTGGTCAGACTCAAGCCAGTCAGCTGGTCTAGCACAAGTGGACAAGGGTTTTGTGAGCAGAGGACTTACTTCTCCCTCTGGGCACCTGGAAGATGGACTCCTAAGATTGGCCTTTCCAATAAGAGACCAAGAACATAAAAGTGTTGTCACACGCTTTGAAGCAACAGTTCTACTCTGGAAACTGACCATGAAGAATTGATTCCAGATTGAAAAAATTAACTACCCGTAGATGGTCACTGCACTATTATTTATAACAACCAAAGCTCAAAATGGACTAATTAACTAATAAGACAGGATTGGCAAATTAACTTACTGTGTGTCCTCACGACTGCTTGTGATTTTTAGAAAAATGTTGTAATCACATGGGAATATGTTTATGTCTTTCAGGAGAAAACATAAACTCACAATAAGAACGTGTACAATTGTGTAGCCACAGCTGTGTAAAATCATCCCAGGAAAAGACAAGGATGGAAAGGTCTCAAAATGGTAGTTAACACAATGTGATAGGAAGGAGGGGTATGTTTACTTCTCTGGCACTTTCCAAACTGCTTCGAGATGAGTGGATATGTTTGATAATTGTGTTGATGTTTTACAAAGTAACTTCAGGCTTAAGGCGAACCAGCAGCCCTTCCACGCCTGCGGAAGTCGTAACAGAGAATAAGCTTTCAATGCAGGAGGCTTCTGTGTTGATGGGAATCAATGGAATTTGAAGGCTCATAGCATAGAATATTGCCTGAGGATGAAAATGCTGGCTCCACGGCGTGGCAGTTGGTCATTTTCACCTTGCCCTCCCCTACAGGACCCCCACAAGCCTCAGGGAAACCTGACCGTCTTCCAGAGGGGGTGCTCAGTCTCCCATGAAGCTACACAGGGAGGAAATGTCTATCCACCTGGTGCCCCTGACACAGCTTAGGGACAGACAGACCCCAGAGCATGGACTGACCACGTGTTCTTAGTCCTGTGACTCTCAACCATGTCTCCTCATGTTGATGGTCATGCAATGAAATATTTTCCTCACTCTTCCCCTGGGTCTGGCCCCAGGACAGAGAAACTCAATTGCCACATGTCTCCCCTCCCATTGACCAGCCCCAGAGACCCTGACCTCCGTTGTGCCCGAGGAGTGATGAGCTGACTCACGGGCAGCAAGTCTTGGCACACATCTTTGTGTTTCTCCATCACCACTGTTATTTTCCTGTTATCCCTACCAAAGGAAGATGTTTTTGTCCTTCAATTGGGTGTGCTCCCTGACCCCACAGACTTACAAAAATAGTATCATGGTTCCCAAAAGAACATCTGTCTCTTAAGGAATTCAGAACCATCAGCAAAGTGATTAGCTACAAATTGATCCTGTTGATCACCATGAGGACTCGAGTCTTTCCAAATAGGACAGCTTAAAACTTTGATGGAAGGTGGTTTCCCTTGGGCCAAGATCATTAGAACTGTGTATGTGAGCAGGCTCCTCTTACAGGTGGGGAATCTGAGGCTCGGAACAAGGAGAAGGCTGGCCCCAATTCCTTGCAGACCCAGGACAGGGTCTAGGATGCCTACTTTTGGCATCCTGGTGACCTAAGGACAACTGCTCCCATGAATACAGTCAAGCAAAAAAATGACCCAGAGAACACGGATATTTGGAACTTTGTGTATCACTTCTTCTGGATGGTAGAGTCTTTCTAGAATCACTGGGATCTCCAGCGCTCAAAGAACTCCGATTTTCTACCTGCAGGCTCCGCTATCAGTTGCCAGCCAGTGAGCCACCTCCATGACACATTAAGGAAAGGAGCCCCTTATTCCTCCCTGCTGCTCTCCGTGGTACTCAGACTCCTGAGTTTCTGCATGGAAATGGGTCCACCTTCTGCATGAAATCTGCCGATGGCCCCAGAGTTCGGATGGTGGGTCTGGAATCTGCCTCCGCCCCTGAGCAAGAGGATGGAACAGCTAGCAGAGACCCCAGCAGGATGAAACCTCACCAGACTCTGCTGCAGACACTCAGTCGGATCTCAGGCATGACTGAGACCTATAACACATCTCTCCGTGGCGGTGCTGAGAACCCCGAGTTACGAGTCCCTTAGGGAAGGAAATTAACATAGAATAAGTACCTAAGTTACACCCGCTGGATCAGGAAGGGACAGGATTAACATCTCCTTTTTACTACTGGGGAAACTGAGGCTGAGAAAGAGTGAGAGACTTAGTCAAACTCACTAAGCCAATGTGTGCTGGGGCCAGGATCCAAACCCAGGAATGTTTAACTTCAAATCCCATCCTGCCAGGGACTCACTTGACCTGGAACCGTTACCC
This sequence comes from Camelus dromedarius, assembly GCF_036321535.1. Lineage (NCBI taxonomy): Eukaryota > Metazoa > Chordata > Mammalia > Artiodactyla > Camelidae > Camelus > Camelus dromedarius. The sequence goes on from NC_087443.1 coordinate 20,865,863, forward strand.
TCATGTCAGAAAAATTGAGGCCAAGAAGAATGGTGGAGTGTTCACTTCAATCAAACATGGTGATGGAAGTGGCGTCATATCGACTTCCTCCCCCAAATCCCAGTAACGTGAAAGCCATCAGCCAATGAGCGAAAGAAAAAAAAGAAAAACGGCAGCAGATTAGACATGTCAGTAGAACTTTGGGAAGTCAAAAAGGTGAAAGCTAAGCTTACAGTGAGGAGGGCAGTAAGGAGTCAGCTGATTGATCCCAACAAATCATTGGAAGGGCTCTGGCGTTGGAGGTGGCGGGAATTACGAACGTGGGGACCAGACTGGTACTGAAAACAGAGGTTTTGCGGAAACTGAAGAAGGTTGTATTCGCCCATCCCCTCCCCACCCAGCATAGCCGGGCGCCCCCAAAACACACACAAGGTCCTTTCTAGGGAAACCAAGGAGAAGCAGCTCTGAATTCAGGGACAGCAGTTACTGCTAAAGATGCGGGTGAGGTGCCTCACTGAAGAGGGAGTATGGTGACCTTCTGGAAAGGAACCTTCATATCCTCAGCCCCTTCCCACCTCCAACCCCTCAACAAGCAGCAGCCACCCCTACCCATCCCCAGACAGGAGATGGGAGACAGTGTGGTGGGGGCACTCCTGATCTGCCCAGGGGCAAATGAACAGACATTTGCAGTCCCCAAAGGAAAGGCCAGGTCCCCACGTGACCACATGACTTGGAAAGCCCTCAAGTGATCGCCCCGGTTGCCACCCCCACATACACCTTATACCCAGAGTTTCCAAACAACCTCGGTGCCTCAGTCTGGATTTTAATTTTATATTGCGTTTTGACTTGAGAGAGACAAATTTAAGTTAATGGAGCTCCTCATCTCAGAGGGCAGCACTGGTCCACGCAAGCCCCTCTTTTGTGTTGGTTTGTATTCTCTTCTATCCTTAGTCCCCAGCCCCCCTCGACCCCTGCCATAAGCAGCTATTCTGAAATATTTGATATCATTTCTAAGTTTCATTAGGTCTCATCAGGTCTCTCCTCCCCAGACAAGCCCCCGAGCCCCTGCCATTGTCACACTACCCCCAGTGGCCTTACTTCTGGCCCTCCTAGAGCCCGCCCTGCTGGGACTTTGCTAACCTGCACGAGAACACGAGCTCACGGGCTGGGACCCTGCCTCCTGTCCCTTGGGTTCCCAGGCCCTAGAACTGGCCCTCGCAGGGACTGCAGGAACCTGACACTTTCCTGCCCCAAAATACTTGTGGCCCTGGAGCTCCCACCCACTCCAGGCTCCCAGGAGCCTGTTCCTGCCTGCCCACCCCATGTCTTCATCCATCCCCTCCGCGTCACGCAGCCCTTTTGTGAACAAATGGGAACACACATTCCAGGAGAGGAAAGCTGTAGCCCAGAGGGCCCAGTCCCCCTATTCTGTGGTTGGGCCTAGGTGTGAGGTTCCCAGGGCTGGCCTGCTGGGGTGGCCCCCGGCCTTTGCTCTTGGGGCGGGTCCAGCCCAGAGCACAGACTCCCCCAGCCACCCGCAGGCCTAGTCAGACACAGATCTCCCGGGCTGCAGCATAAAACCCTAACTAGGTACATAAAAGCCGCCTGCCAGCCCGCCAGTGCCTCTGCTGGTTCCAGAGAGCCTCCAAGACCAGCCAAGACAGACGGCAAGGGTTGGGACAGAGTGGCACCAGGTTACAGGGTCCCCAGACGCCTGGCACCTGGGCACAGAGTGTAGCGGCGGCAAGGCTTCTTTAAATCACCTGGCTGCCTCCTCACTCTGGGGTAGAAGAGACCTGGCGTCACCAAAGTGATTTAAGGAATGATGTTTAAGCCTTAGGATCCACCTGGCAAGGTGAAAATTACATGGGAAGCAGGCTTTGTGCTTGAGAAGCTGAAGGTCATCAAAGGTCACGCGGCCAGGCAGGAAGAGGCTGGTCCTCCACCCTTGCTGTGTGCCACTCTCCCTGCCTGCTCCCCTCCATGGACCAGGCTTTAGGGAACCTCCTTTGGGTCTGTGGGAAGTCAGATCCCCTCCTCAGTGAGAGCAGACTGCTGTCATTTCCAGAATCCCAGCTTCAGGAAGGGGATGAAGTCTTCATGCTTCTCTTGGTTCACTGCCCCAGCTGCAGGCAGGACCCCAGCTCCCAGCGTATGACCATGAATATTCTTTGTGTTTCTCTAAATTGCCCTGCAAAGCCACATCTCTGCTTCAGCAGATACCACATGACTCTTCCTTCCCTCCCAATGGCCTAACTCAGTGGTCCAGGTAGCTATGATTGCTTGTAATGTCTACAAGGGCCAAGGGTATGCTTGCCTTCTACCTTATTTGAAGTTCTTGGGAAGACCATGCCTGTTCCTTTTTCTCTGACTCTGTATACTCCCTTGGCCTGGAACACCTTTTCTTCTTTCACTATGCTGTTTTTGTGGTTTTTTTTTTTTTTTTTTTGGCCCAGTTGCCACCTCCTCCAGGAAGCCCTCCTGGACCTCTCCATCCAGGTGCAGTTAGGGTCTCACAGTGAGATCTCTTCCATCACCCCTTGTGCCATGTCCACTTCTCTGTCCTCATCTTGTGACCCACACCACCTTGCTCTCACTTCCTGGAAGCCTTCAGAACCACCTGCCCATGCTCAGCTCATCACAGACCCTCGAGAAACATTGTCCAATAGATGCTGAACAGGAAAAATCTCCAAATCCCACTGGAAACAGTGAGAATCAGAAACAGGATTCGAAAGGGCCCTGTGAGCTGGACTGGGATGAGGGCAGGAGCAGGGCCAGCACCTCCCTGAGGTGTTCTTGTGGGGGATCCTGGTACCTGCTCCAGTCTCCTGTCATCTACTTATGGGACCGGACCCCATGCTGGCATCTCACATAGGATGAAATTAACCCATGTAAAATGTTCATTTGATTCATCTGAATCTGAGACAAGGGCACCACTGGCAAACTGGTTCTAGAAGAAAGGCTCGCAGTCTAGCTTGTGTTGAGGGGAACTGATTTTAACTCTGCCAATCAGCCAACTTCCTTGGTCATAGGAAAAGTGGCCGAGGCTGCCAGCCTTGTATCCTGGCGTCATGTGATGTACCTGCCACCCTCAGCAGGCACCTCGGACATAGGAGAACAGGAGATCTACGATTCAAGTCCTCAGGAAGCAGTGGGGTCAGGGGCAGGCCCTCCTTACCTCTTAGGGGCCTCCCAATCCCAGTCTCTCTCCAGCAAATCTTCCAAGCCCCTCCTCATTCAGCCCCTCCCTACTGACAAGACTGCTCCAGGCTTCCGTGTCCACAGAAGATGCCAACCTGCAGCCCAGCAGTCCAGTTGCCCTCTCAGTCCAGCCCTTCGCATCCTGCTTCCCCCCATTCTCCCCCATGGCCAGCCCACCAAACTATTAATTACTCTTCCCTGAAAATAGCTAAATATTTGGAAAGAGCCTGGATGGGTGTTATCATGAAGAGAAGGAGTCCCCGAGAAGTAGTACCTGGCTTCCGGAGGAAGAGGTGGGAATGTGGATGGAGCTTGGAAAGGCAAGTAGATTGAATGATGCCCTGGCAGTGCAGCAGGAGGGAAGTGAGAGCAGAGGCATCTCTGGGAGCCGGCGGTTTTCATTGACATGTTGGCCCGGGGTCAGGCAGACCTGTGTGAGTATCAGCATGAATAGTGGGGAAACTGGGACTTGAATTTTATGGACAGCAGGGCAGGGCCACAGTCCTTACAGCAGGGTCTGGGTCCTCGTAGGATGGGTCAAAAGGGTGAAAAGCTAAGGCTGAGTCCAGCATACAGAGGAGGGCACCCAGAGTGTGAGATCGTCCTGGGGTCTGAACACCTCTGGCCAAGGAGCAGTTCTCCGCAGGATGGCCTGGGGAACTCTTGACGCTGGGAATGGAGGTGTGTGAGGACATCGGTCCCTGTGGAAGGGCAAGCAGGAGAGGAGGAAAGCAGGATTGACAGCCCCTGCAGCGCTGACCGCAGTGCTCGTTTGCCCAGGTCTGAGATGCATGACTTTCGGGGCTAAAACCAGGAAGGTCCTGGGTCAGTGGACACGGTTGGTCACCCTAGCCCTACAATGAGCCAAGAACAGTACTCATCTCAATTGTTTCACTCTTCACAAGCACCCTGTAGGATCTGTTCCTTATTATCTGCATTTTACAGAAGAGGAAATAGAGTTCCCCAAGGTCTCACACCTGCTCCAGGATGAAGCCAGGGGCCAGACCCTGGTCCACAGGTTCCAATGTGATCTCTTTCCAGGGGGTCCTGGTGCTTCCCAGAGGACCAGGGATCTAAATAGTGCACACTGAGGTCTAAGCTGAGGCTGGAGAAGGGACAACAGTCAACCAGACTGGACAAGCAGGTCCAAGAGGAAACTGCAGACAGGCAGGCTGGCCCCACAAGTGAGCCCGGCATGGGGACTTCGGGCAGCCAGGGAACGAGGTAGATATCAGGGTCTCCTCTGTGGTCTCTAAGGTGCCGGGGGCTCAACCACCAGCCCGAATCCACAGCACTGCTTGCCTGGGCTGGGGTAGATGCCCAAGTCTGCGACAGCCTGGGCTGGGTCCCCTGGTGAGGATCAAGGGTCCCTACCATCAGACACAGAAGCAGGAGGTCACGGCACTACTGTAGCCATGATAGGACCCGACCAGACATGAGCCTGCCAACGCCCTCTCAAGTCTGATCTACTCAAGGCAGAAAGTGGGATGGACAAGGGCTGTGGGAAAAGGGGGCCATGCCAACAAGAACCCAGGTAGGTCTCAGGAGACCAATATTGTGAGTCCCTTTGGATGTAAAAAATACCAGTTGGGAGACATACCACAGCCTGGAGGACATTTACAAAGATGGGAAGGGGTTGGGGACCAATGAAACTCCCAATGGGTAACAAGAGACAATGAAACTCAAAACCAGTTTTTTGGTTTGTTTTTCAGGATGCTGTAGTGAAAATCAAGACTGATTTCACAAAAGCTGAGCGATGGTCAAAGTGTATAGAATGTGCTGGACCTCAATCATTTTATATACCCCAAACAGCACACCCATACGTGCTGGGAGAAATAGCCCATCCCTCTACTACCAGGAGCCAGTCAGATAACCCTCCTGCAGTCCTCCCTCAAAACTGATCCATAGTTGAGCCAGGCCAACCCAGGTCCTCCGCTGGGATTCTCAGACTGGGCTGGGAGGGAATCACGCCTTTCCTCCTTGGCCGTAAGCTCCGGAGGCGAGAGCCCAGAGCTGTGAGACCCATCACCCCTCTACTCCATCCCCCATAGGAGAGAATGAAGCTGAGACCTGAGGCAGAAAGAAAATGTCCACACTAGGAGTTGGCAAACTCCAGCCTATGGGCCAAATCCGGCTCACCACTTATTTTTGTAAATAAAGTTTTATTGGCACCCAGCCATGACCCTTCATTTACATTCTATCTATGGTTACTTCCACAGAGCTGAGATCATATGGCCCACAAAGTCTAAAATATTTAATATCTGGCTCTTTACAGAAAAAAAATTTTTTTTGCCTGCCCTTGGTCCAGATGGTAACCAGAATGTTCATAGAGTTACCACATACATTGCTCTTGTATTTTATGATAGCTAAGTGGTAATTATATAATTAGTTAACATTAAAGCTGCTTTCATCTGGAAGAAGAAAAAAGGAAGGGAAGGGAGGAAGGGAAGGGGGTTTCTCACAATGTTGAAGTCCTTAGCTTGAGTTTTCCCAAAGGCTGGCTGCACCCCTCCCTCTTGGCAGTCTGATTACCTGAGCCAGTCAATCCCTCCGTCCCAACTGTGCTAGCTTGACCTTGGTTTCTGTCAATCAAAGGTTCCTGATTAACTATATATAAAAATAGATTAAAGAACAAATTTGTTCCGTATAACCCAGGGAACTATATTCAATATCATGTAGTAACCTTTAATGGAAAAGAATATGAAAATGAATATATGTTTATATATGTATGACTGAAACATTGTGCTGTACACCAGAAACTGACACATCGTAACTGACTACACATCAATTAAAAAAATTAAAAAGTTTTTTTTAAAAGGTGCCTGGTTAAATCCTGGAGAGTTAGTAAATCCTTCTAGAACCAGAAGAAGCTGCCAAGGGGCCCAGAGCTGACCATTTCTGGCCCATTACTTTCCCCCAAATCCTGCCACCTGATAAAAGGCTCAGAGGCGAGACGAAAGGCAAGAGAGGCAGGGAGTCGGGAGCTATCGAGAAAGCATCACCCCCACGGGTTCCTCTCCCCTCCTGCAGCCTGGGAACAAATCCCTTCACTCCCTGAGCAACTCCACGGGACAGACCCTCATCTGCCACTGTCTCCCCAGGAGCTCCCAGGGCACAAAGGACAGGGGACGGGGCATCTGAGAGGACTTCTGGGGCAAAGCAAAACTCAACCCTGAGACTTAAAGGTGGGAGAAGGCTAGATGGGTGGGTGTGGGGTCAGGGGCATTTCAGGATGAGAGAACGGCTGAGGGAATGTCGGCTTGGGAGACAAGGAGCACAGGCGAGAAGTGAGAAGGAAAACCAGGTGCCAAGGGGAGAAGGTGCTGAGGAAAGTAAGAGTGATGGTGGCGAGGGTAATTTGTGAGAGCCTTATGTGGGGATTACACCAGGGGCAGGGGCAGCGAGTAATGTCTTATGGACAGTAGAGTGCCTGTCACCTCTGGCAATAGAAAGATCACTCTGTTGTCTGTGAAAAGAGTTAGGTGGGTAAGAGCAGGCTGGGACGGAGTAGCAAGTGAAGGCAGAAGTCTGGATAAGATGTCCACAAACCCTACTACGCTGTTGGTGGGAATGTAATTTGGTGCCACTATGGAAAACAGCATGGGATTCCTTAAAAAACTAAAAATAAACTTACCGTATGATCCAGCAATCCCACTCCTGAGCATATATCTGGAGGGAATTCTAATTCAAAAAGATACATGCACCCCAATGTCCATAGCAGCACCATTTACAATAGCCAAGACATGGAAGCAGCCTAAATGCCTATTGACAGATGATTAGATAAAGATGTGGTATATTTACACAATGGAATATAACTCAGCCATAAAAAATAATGCCATTTGTGGCAATATGGATGGACCTAGAGATTATCATACTAAGGGACGTAAGTCAGGCAGAGAAAGACAAATATCATATGATATCACTTATATGTGGAATCCTAAAAAAATGACACAAATGAACTTATTTACAAAATAGAAACAGACTCAGAGACTTAGAAAATGAACTTATGGTTACCAAAGGGGAAGAAGGGATGGCTAAATTAGGAATTTGGGATTTGCAGATACAAACTACTACATATTAACCAGATAAACAATGAGGTCGCACTGTATAGCACAGGGAACTATATCCAATAGCTTGTAATAACCTATAATGAAAAAGAATATGAAAAGAAGGTATATATATATATATATATATATATAATGTATACCTGATTCGCTATGCTATACACCAAAAATAAACACAACATTATAAATCTGTAATACCTCAATTGAAAAAAAATTTTGTCCACATACATAGTTGGGATCTCTGTGACCAGGACAGGCGTTAGGATTGGCTGGGTCATGAACCCAACCTGCTGGTACCACCCGAGGGCAGCCTCTCAGGCAGCAGCCCCCCGAGACATAGGTGTGGCTGGGGCAGGACCCCTCCACAGGAAGGAGGGTGCTGTCTCGGGAAGAAAGGGACAAGCTGTGCCAGGCAAACAACAGAGGTCCATTGCAGGGGGCCCGGTTTCCTTGGGGGTGTAGATGTCAGCTCATCCTCTGAGGAAAGAGGGGCTGGGCAGATGTGGAGCTGGAGGGGATTGGAGAAGGTGTGAAAGAAGCTGAGAGAAGGAGAAAGATATTGAGGTGGGGGCTGGTGGGGTCAGGCAGTGAGCAGCCTGTGATGGTCATCAAATGGGGTCCAGACAAGTGGGTCTGGGAGACCAGGGCAGTGCTGGCCGGTGGCCTGAGAGAGGTCAGGTGCTGCTGGTTAGAGGCGGGCAGGGCGAGGGGAGACGGAAGCACAGTGGGACAGAGGCCAGGCCATCAGTAGGGTGGGGGGGCTCAAGCCAGAGGTCAAGGATAAAGGATGGACTGGAGCAGTGAGGGAGAGGCACTCTGTCCTAGAGCCGTCTGGTCCCTGAGAGGAGCAGCAGGCCCATTTGACCTCCAGCTCATGTCCCTTGGGGAGGTGGGGTTGGGGGATGGGGGACTGACCCACAGCTGTAGTCAGGAAAGAGGGAAGAGGTGGTGATGTCACCTGGGAATGACTCAGTCAGTGGAGTGGTGCACTGGCCGAGGGGGCCAGGCTCAGACAGGTCCCCCTGGAGATTCCCTTTCCTAAATGACCACAGGCCATGCTCAGGCCTGCTCCTTGTCTGCACCAAGTAAGGTCAGGGGACAATTTGCAGGGTCCTGCAGATGCTAACCTTCCCCTCCCACCCGCTCCATTTCTCCCCGGTGGGAAAAGCCCCCTCGTCTGATGAGCACAGTCACTCAGCTTGGTTGCTCATTCAGCAGCCATTTACCAAGGCTGCTGTGTTGGTTAGCTACTGCTGCATAACAAATTCCTACAAATTCAGTAGCTTAAAATAGCACATATGTGTTATCTCACAGCTTTCACGGCGCAGGAGTCTGGGGCGGCTTATCTGGGTTCTCCCATCTGGCTGCAGTGTTGGTGGTGGCAGGGCTGCAGTCCTTTCTGGAGGTTGAGTTCCTCTTCTCAGCTCATTGTGGTTGGAGGACTGAGGGCCCCAATTTCTTGCTGGCTTTCAGCTGGGGTGCTCCCAGCCCCTAGAGGCCCCTGCAGTCCCTCAGACCCTCTGACAGCAGGCAATCCGTTTCTTCAAGGCCAGCAAGAGGCTTGTTCTCTCCATGAAGGGCCCAAGTCTCCTTTTAAGGCCTTTCGCCTGCCTAAGTCAGGCTCACTCAGGACCAGCTCCCTTTTGATTACCAGAAAATCAACTGATTTGGAGCCTTGGTTACATATGCAAAATCCCTCCAACTTTGCCACAGAAGGTAAGCTAATTATAGGAGTGACAGGCAAAGAAAGACCTCGCTCCCACTTAAAGGGCGGAATTATAACATACACGCGCCCTGGGGGTGGGGTTCGGGACCGTCATAGAATTCTGACCACGACACCTACCCTGTGGGGCTGGAGTTACAATGGGGAGTAAGAGAAAGACCTGGCACTCAGGATCCTTGTGGGCCAGCTGTAGGCCGATCATCACACATGGTGAGACACATTTTATAAGAAGGGATATCTCTGCTTAATGCAGGGCCAGGGAGCTTCACAAAGAAGTGAGTTGTGGGGCTGGTTCCTGCGGGCTGTCTACTCACTTGATGCAGAGGAGGGGCCTCCAGGCAGGAGAAATCACAAGGGGAGGTGTTACCATCCTTCAGTTAACTACCCTCATGGCTCCTACCCAAGTACCCTTTACTTAGGATTTTTTTCTTTAAACCAACTCACTCTTATTTTTACTTACATTTATCTTAAACAGAACATTTACATCTCTAGGGTAAATAGAAAACCAGCATTCCTTGTTATAAATAGAAGTTAACCATAAAAAGATCTCAACCTGTGGACGGCCTTAGGGAAAGAAATACACATGCCAGCAAATGTATGCTGTTGCCTGCCCCACACGAATGCAAACTCCTAAGTCCTTGGATGAGATGGAAAAGAACACAGTCACCAGATCAAAGGCTACACACCACGTACGGAGGCCATGTCGATCCGCTTTGGCTAAGGGATCACATGTGACACCGATCCTGCCATTGAGATGGTTGATACTACACTTGGTTGAGTTTGCAGTCACCCACCGCACTTCTGTCTGGCTCTGTAGGGGCCAGACTTTATATTTTTAAGGATGTATAATCTGCCAGTCACTGGGACAGAACACTGATTTTAACTTTTCATTCTGGCTGGAGCAGGAGTGAGGGAACAATTTCAGAGCCTTCTACTTGAACTTTCTTACCAGGTTCCTCTTACCCTGCAAGCTTTGATTTGCCTTTCCCATCCCTGCATTTTTCACCCTGCAGGCTAAGCGGCCAATGCAGACATTCTGGCTCCCAAAAATGTTGACTCCAGCTACACATTTGAGGTTTGGAGGAATGGCTACTGGATAAGACCATGGGCTCAGTAAGCTGGGCCGGGACCCGGATCCACTTATAGCCTGGCCCTCATAAAATTCTACTCTAATGGGTGGTTAACGATGCTTTGGGCACCCAGTATCAGTGTCATCTTGGACCCTGTGTCCAACTATCCTTGAAGCATCTGGATGTTCCCCTTTGCCCAGGTATTGTTCTCTGAGTAAATGGCCCTGGGTCCCTTTGGGGGGAGGATGGGGAATCATCGCCACTTATCCTTGCTGTGCTATTGCAGGCTCCTTCCTCCTGGGGACCCTGCCTCTCTCATCAGTGGGTCCCAGGCCTAAAAACTGGCTCAGGTCCAGAAATTGGGCAAGAAAGGTGGCTACCCTCAGCCTCATCCATCCATCCCTGATCTCGTTTTGATTGTACAAATTGAGCAGTGCTCTTGCTGGCTGCCCGTCTATCTTGTCCCCTGAGGATTTCGTGTTCTAATAAGCACCGTAGCCTCGTGTGAGTCAGGCATCCTGGCTGAAATCCAACTGTGTCTCTTCTTTTGATAATTGTGTTCACCTTGATTTGGACAGTCAAGTGCTCTATTATTTTGGGATCCTTTTATCCCACTTCTACTAAGGATCCCAGTTCAGTAGTAACATCTCCTACCCCGAGCTACCCACAGAGAGCAGCCATCACTGAGTTTTTCATGATGCTGGTGCCCCAATCACTACTGAATTCCTTGTCACTTTGGTAAACGGAGAGTCCTCTGAGCCCTTCTGCGGAACACATAGGCTACTGGTTTTCTGGTCCCAGATACTACTTCCACTCTAGCACGTCCCGTTCTCTGAACTTTTAATCCATTCCTCTGTCTTTTTATCCATCACAGCAGTTTGGGCATTAATATTTCACTTAGTGCCGGTCACTGCTTTTTTCAACCATCCAAAAGTCAGCCTATATTAGCCCCGTCTCCTGGGGCCCTTGCCGTGGTGTAAACCCTGTATTATGGGACAATGCTTCTGTTTGCTGGACTCTCCCTTACCCAGCTATATCCCAGCCCCCTCACGATCTCGTCCCAATCACGATCAACCATGGCCTGCGGGTGCGTGTTGACTCTGTGCTAAGACACCCCAAACTTCAGAACGTTCCCCCTTAGTGGGTCCAACACGCACCTGCCTGGGTTACATGGAGCCATGACCTCAGTTTTCATCTGGAAGCCAGGAAGGGAGGTATGGATAGATTATGAGAGGGACGTAGGTTACGTCTGCTGCATCTTCAAGCAAGCAGGATGTGGGCCATTTTCCAGACCCAGAGCGTGTAGGCAGGTATGAGGTTTTAAGGTTCTCAGTGCATCAACCAAGGTGGCCCCATCCCAAGTCTCAGATCCCACTCCTTCCCAACTGGGGCCCTGACTTGGGCATAACAGACTTGCTGAGGTTGAGAATTCAACCATCACCGGAGCTCTGCTACCTTCAAATTTAAGTCCTGGGCCTGGCATTCAGCTGCGCCCACTGCAAGAGATGAGGATTTCTTTACATGCTGCCAAGAAGGCCCTCTGATTTGCACACTTTGCCATAAATTAGTGACTAGCCACCCTCAACCTTTCATTATCTTTCTCCCATGACTCCGTCTCACTCAGCAAGAGCCAACCACTTCCACTTTCTTTATGAGGATCCCTTCTTCCCCTGAATCTTCACTATCAGGGATGTTGAACCCCCCAGTTCACGTCAAGGACTAGGCAGACTGCAGTGACACAAGTCACCGAGTCCTCTTTGCCACTGGGCAGTAGGTGAGTCAGACTCCAGGTCCCATCTCTGAGCCCACTTTCTGACATCACTCCTGGCCCCGACTATCTTAGGTCAGCTGTCCCAGGAAATGGACGCTCGGATGAAAACACGCGTACAGAGGTCTACGGGCGAGCGCTTATAGCAACCAAGCTGAATGCAATGCAGCTGTAACAGGGGTGTGAGCAGAGCCAGGTGAGAGTTCTGGAGCCGGAAGTTTCTGCAGAACAGTCCTGCCTTGGGGGCAAGGCCCCCTTCGGGGCCTCAACACTGCATTTGGGCTGTCCCCAGGCAGGGGTTGGGGACAGCTTTGGATGAGGCAATTCCTAGGGGCAGGGGAGACTCAGCTGGAAGCCAACATCAGACAACTGTCCTGGCAGCTGGGGGAATGAGAGCTTGGGTCCTGGAAGAGGGTATTGGGTGATGCGCTACAGCCTGTCTGTAGGAAAGCGCTGCGGGACGAGGCTGGGATGTGTACTGACAGAGAACGTGGACCTTTCTGAATTCTGGGGCACGAGGGGACTGGCAGAAGAAGAGAGACTGGAGAGAGGCTCTAGCAAGACAGACAGCGACCAATGAGACAGATGATGAGGGCTTGAATGGCAGCACAAGGATGTCAGGCTTTGTCCCTCCTGCAAAGGTTTTGCAGAAGATTATTTGGGGGCTGTAAGGAGATTGTGCTGCCTCTAAGGGATCCTGATTTCTGAACTGTCCCTTTGGCCATCTCCCCTGCTGACTTCTAACTGGCTTGCTCTGGCCAACTCACACACATCCCGACCCCCTCCCTCCAATCGGCTCCCTTCAGATTGTCCCTCCCCACAGAGCAGCATTCATGCATCAGCTCTAAATAGTCCCACTGTTCAGCTTTAACGAGAAGTAATACCAATTCCCATGTTTGCTTAGAGAGCACCATATTTCATCACACCAGAGCCCATGCCGGCTCAGATTACTGGCCGAGACAATGTTCTGTAATCCTGGTTTATTCACATGTCACGGGTATTTTAGCAAAACAGAAATGAATGGCCCGAGCCACCCTAGGAAGTCACGGGAGAGTTGGGTTCCCGCCCAGGGGAAGTCACGCTTTCTTCTGCCACAGTTCTCCGAGGAGCTGACTTGGAATCTCTGAGATTTTTCCCAACTTTCAGAAAGAGAATATGGGCTGAGGAGGAGTCACAAAGTGGGTAGTTATTTCCCTATAAAATGTTAACTCCGTGGAGAGATTTTGCCAGAGCAAAAATACAATCTGTCATTGATTATAAAGTCTTTTGTGCTTGTTATTTTACAGATTTATGACACTCGGGCCTGGCGGCCTGGGGGAGGCCCTGGGATTCTTGTCTCTAGCGCCCAGCAAACCCTGCAGCCGCTTTTTCACAGCTCATGCCCCAAATGGGAAGAGGGATTTGCCTGCATTTCTTTTGTCCTCAGGGCCATGAGTTTAGGAAATCTACATCTGCCGTCTTTGGACAGGGACCCACAGATACTGATGATGAAGGCGCAGTAGGAGAGGTCCAGGACTTCCTCAACAAGGAAACAGCCTCTCCTCTTCCTTGTCTTTTCATCTCTTGGCACGGTGCACTCAGAAATGCATTTCCTCTGCAGAGCAAAAAAAAAAAAAAAAAAAAAAAAAGCGCCAGGCTGAACCTCTCACCAAATCTCCCAGAGTCTGGATCCACTTTAAATAGGCTCCAACCTCTTTCAAACACAAGATACATAAAAACAGTAGTTAACCAGGATCAATGCTATTTAGTTCCATCTCATGTTAAAACCTTACCAACGATCCTCCTAATAGCCTGCTCTTGTCCCCCTTCAGAGTTGAAGGAATCAAAGCCCAGAGAAGTCAAGTAATTTGCCTGAGGCTGTACAGCTAGGGAGGAGTGAAAACAGGGACACGAACTTCATCCCAACTGACTCCAAAAGGCCCTGGAGATACTCTCATTTCCAGGAATGAGTTGACAGAAGGCCACAGACCGGGGCCTAGTGCGTTGGAGCTGAAAACAGCCAGGAAGTCAGCCTTCTCGTTTAAACGGGAGGTGGCCGGGATTCCAAAGAGATGTTGGGGCCGGCCCAGGGAGAGAGAGCCAGTGAGAGCCACAGACCGACTCTACCACAAGGTAACCGGACAGCATCATGAAACAACTGCTCAGGAATATTTCCTTTGGGGATTACTTGGGGCGAGGTGCCGGATGAAACCAAATGAAGCTTGCTTCTCAGACTATCCAGGGTGTGATTTCTCCCTCACTCAGGTGTAGAGTTTCGTAACCACGGAGCTTCTTTATTTCTTCTTCAGGGTTTTCTGAGCCTAGGGAAACCCTGCTATCCTCAGACCATGTGGCAGGTAAGCCGAGAAGACTGAGGACCCCCAAATAACCTCTCAGAGAGAGGTTGAGCACTTTCCATCCCTGACAGCAAGTTCAAAAGCTCAGAGCCCCAGTAAAAGTAGCATAGGACACTCCGGGACTCCGGGATAATTTTAGTGAGAAGCTGTGAGAAATCACAGCTCTCGGGACTGGAATCCACCATGCGACATCTCAACTCCCATTCTGAGCCACAGCTTGGGCTATTAAAAACAAAACATTCTCATTGGCAAGCTCCACAGTTAGCCTCATTTCCACGCTAGGAACTCTGTTCTGCATGAGCTGATGTTGCACAGTGATTGTTTCTTGTCTCAGCAATGCTGTTTGCAGGCCTTGCTGGGAGCCAGCGAGGATGTGACCCGGTGGTAATCTGAATTGCTTCACCAAACACATTTTTATCCCATCATCTCGGCTACATGAAAGGGAGCCATAGCGCTCCAGTGTTCAGGAGTTTACAGTCCCGCTGTTCAGCAATAAAACGAGGCAAGAAATATTAGCCATCCTCGGCTGATGCATTCATTCTTTCCCAACAATGTCAGAGAATCTGTACCCTACAGGTTTTAGTGCCGGCTAAAGCCTGACCCTCGGGTTGGCTTGAATGGAGCGGGAATGAGTTAAGGAGAGCAAGGAGGCTTTAATGGACACAGATCCCGAATAGCCCAGCTTGGCCTGGCCTCCTGCGGACTCACCCTCCTTTTCACAGGCCTCGATTGTGTATGGCCCCAGCAGAGACAAAACTACCCATGAGCAGAGGTTACCCCCAGCCGGTACAGGTCAGAGGCATTCTGGGGGAGAAGGGGAGAGGGGGGCAGAGGGGAAGTGAGGGGCACACGGAGAAGGAGGGAAGTGGGGGCGGGGGGAGGGAGCAGTAAAAGTTAGTGTGAATCATTTACGAGGAGAGATTCATCAAGTCCAAGACTGTGACTGGTCCTCTCACCTCCAGGCCAACCCTTTTCGAAAACTGCTTCACGGAACAAATGGGAGATGGGCTAATGGGAGGTTGAATGCGATGTGTGCTAATTGTCAAAAGAAGGAAAATGTTTCCCTATCGTCTTCCAACAAAGCTACAGGCCTGAGGTTCCGAAGCTCTCAACAGGATGACCTCTCATTTGACACTGCAAGATTTTGAAAAATTACAAATGGGTGGTTTTACCACCATCTTTTCAGCAGTTTTTCAATTATAGTATTGTAAGCCCTCCAAGCAAAGTCATGATTTGGGCTTGCAGAGCCCAGAGTTACCAACAAAGGGAAGAGCATGCTTGCAAGTTTGAAGATAATAATGTAGCATAGACAACATCTTGGACTTCGCTGGAAGAATGCAGGTTTGGAGATGTCCTTTCCTTCCCTCAGAGAGGTTCCTAAACCGTTCGTGTGGGCTTTGAACCCCTGACTCAGTCTGAGGAAACCCTAGACCCTTTCTCAAAAGAATATTCTTAATATGCGGGATTATAGAGGAGGCTGATGACATTAAACTAGTTACCAAAATGTTTTTTAAAACAGCTTTGCAACATAGTGATACATGTGCCTTTTAATTAATTCGTTAAATAACTAACAGCAGGCTTAAGTACTTGAATTTCAGAATAGTGATGAGCAAGAATGATAGTTTCAAGAAGTCTGAAACATGATAGGGAAGTGTGATATGAAAGTATCTGTGGGTAGTGGCTATCACTGTAGTTTGATTACTTGTGTTTCTAATATTATGGAACGCTAAGTTTCTGGCACAGGTTAGCAAAAATAAAGATGTCATTTTTCCCCATCCAAATTCACAGCCGCCCTGGAATTCTATCCATAGACAAGAAACCTTGCCCCCAGACTAGACTGAGGGGTGGTGAGCCAGGGGTTCATCACACCCTCACTACATTGTGAAACCTTCTTAGGAAAACCAAGCTTTTCCTTCTCCTATCCTGAAGCTTTGGAAATGGTTTTGTAAAACAATTTGAAACCGTGTCCGTTCTTCGCGACAACTCTGCTGGCCACCTGTCCAAAGATTAACAAGCACCTTTGATGTGTTTCTTCAATAACTGGAATCATTGTCACCAAATAAAGTGTCTGTTGATCGACTAATTCTGAATTTTAATCGAGATCTTTTTCCTTTAATCAGGATCGCCCTGAGTTGGTTGAGCTTTGGTGTTAGGGTTTTTCTTTTCAGAGGCTGCCCAGGGAGGGTTCGTGTTCCCCTCGCGCTTGCATTTTGCACACACAGTGGCTCAGAGACAACTGGGCGCACACACATCCCCCCATCGGGTCCTCACGGGGGAGCTGTCATCTCACAACCACATAGTCATCACATGCCATTGCAGGGGCAACCCGGCAGGAGGGCCCCCCTCTAAAGGCCGCCCAGCCCCCGCGCTGTCCTGCCAGGCTGAGGCGCCGACACACAGGAGCCGGGCCGGGTCCGGGTCTCCGGCTCTCCGCAGGGGAGCCGGGAGCGCGCTGGCCCACGCCCACGCCCCCCACACGCCCGGGCGCACACTCGGGCGCACACCCCTGCGCGCGCACGCCGCCACACTCGGGCGCACGCACACCGCGGCCCGGCCAGGGACAGCCGTGACGGCGGCGGCCCGGAGTGGTCCGGGGCGCGCAGCCGGGTTCTCCCCGAGGGCGCCGCCGGCCGCCCCGCCCCGCCCCGCCCCTCGAACCCACCGAGCCGGGCGCGCCTGGGGCTGCAAAGTTTCGCTGCGAGTCCGCCGAGGCAGCGCGCTGGCTTGGGCTCAGCGAGGCTCTGCGAGGCTCCGGGCGGCTCCGTGACCGTCGTCCGGGGGCTCGGGCGGCGCAGACAGATCGTGCGCTTGGCTGTGCGCCCCACTCTGCCCCGCGCCCCGCGCGAATCTCCGCACTTCACGCCTCTGGCTTCCCGAGCGGGCCCGCGCGCCCTCCGGCCCCGGGGTCTGTTCTCAGCCTCCTGTGCGCCCTCGCTCTCCCTCCTCCTCCTCCCCGGCTCCGGCCCCTTCGTCGCCGCCACCCATCATGGCCCTTGGCCCTGCTCGGACCAGCCGGGGATCGGGGTCCCGACTGCTGCCGCTGCTGCCGCTGCTTCTGCTGCTGCTCCGGGACGCGGGCGGCAGCCACACGGCCCCCGCCCGGTCCGCCCCGCCAGCGGCCGCCGACGGTCTGATGGGGGAAAAGGACCCGCAGCGGTCCCCGGGGGACGTGGCCGCCGCTCTGGGCCCCAGCGCCCAGGACATGGTCGCTGTCCACATGCTCCGGCTTTATGAGAAATACAGCCGAAGGGGCGCGCGGCCGGGAGGGGGAAACACGGTCCGCAGCTTCCGGGCCCGGCTGGGTAAGTCGAGGGGGCCCCAGGGCCCCTTCTCTTCATCCTCCCTGGTCCTCACTTGTCTATGCTCCCACCCCTTCACCTCCGTTTTCCTCTTCCTTATAGTCATTGACTGGTTCATTCATTCTTTCATTTAACTGTTCCTCCAGCACTCCATCCCAGGCCCTGAGCCTCTGATGGGGACACCAAAGTGGCACAGAGTGACAGAGTTCCTGTCTCTGGGGTGTTGCCGAGCCTGGGAGGGTGTCACACTTGCTGGACACAGATCACCCCATACACAGGGCTTTAAGCACAGGGTAGAGTAGGGACTGGGCTGGGGAGGTTCATAGCATGGGGGGTATCCATGTCCTAGGGGTAAGCTGTGTTAGCTCTCCACAGAGGAGGTAGGAGAGCCTGTCAGGTGGATATAAGGCAGCCCTGATAGACATACCAGTCACTGGGCCTGGACAGACGGTGTGCCCCTCTAGCTGGGGCCAGTAGGTGGGTGTGGTGGTTGGGGGAGCAGAGTGGACTGAGAAGGGTCCTGGGTCCCCAGCCTTGGGTGCACAGGACTTAGGCCTGCTGGGCACTAGCATTGAAGTGTTGAGACTATGAGGGCTTGAGGAAAGGTCTAGAAGCTTGGGCAGTGGGGGATCCCAGCCCCTCCCCTGCCCTTGCCCCACCTGGGCAGATCCTTTCCCCTCTCCCTACTCCTTGGATGGAGCTGGACAGAGACCACTTGCAGAGCCCTCCCTGCCTTGCCTTTGAGAGCACTTCAGAATCCAGCCTCTGACATCTGCCTGTCCAGCCTGGGCTACCTCTGCCAGCCCTGGGTGAGCAGAGAGGATGTGCATCCTGATGGCAGGGGCGGTGGGAAGACCCTGGTTGTCATGGAGATTACTCATCATCCCAGAATGCCATGGCAGAAAATATGGGGAGGGGTCCCCTGCAGCCCTTGTGAAGGAAGAAGCCATTCATCAGGGGCGAGACCATTGATCTGTAGGGTGGAGGGGAACCAGACCAACGTTGGGGCCAGACAGCCTCGGGTCAGATCTGCCACCTACCTGTTGATCACTGGCTGTGTGACTCAAGGTAACATCAGTGGCCTCAGAGCCAAACATGGGAAGCTTGGTCTCACATAAACATGTCCCGGGGAGCACTAGGATGGCCAGACTCACTAGGTCAGTGTTCCTGGGCTCCAGGCCTACCAAATCTAACTCCGTCCTCCCTGGTACCTCTTATTCACCTCTTGGGGCCCATTTCTGGAACATCAATATTAAGCTACTCAAGAATCATTTAGCATGACCGTGACCTTGGGCAATCACTGAAGTTCTGTGGACTTGAGTGCACTCATCTACAAAATGGGCAGACCATAGCTGTATCTTCCCTGTTGGGTAGATGACATGAGGTGATATGGGCAAGCCCTGCGCCCAGCACTGACAGGGTTAGGTGTTTCCCTGGAATACAAAGCATTTGTGTTCATATAGGTGTAGACTTGACCTGGCATGCATTAACTCGGTCCCCAAAGCTTTGCAGTTGAGGAAAGCAAGGCTGGCAAGGTCACTACTGCAACAAGAGGTGAGCATGCCTGTTGAGCCCACCAGCTGCTTTTGCCCACAGTCTGTTTTTTTATTCTCCCAGGCTAGGGTAGTATAAGGAACAGCGAAGCAACAGTTATCCCTGAAAAGGACCTGGAGATGGTACTTTAAATCCAGCCCTCCCATTTTACAGATAAGGAAACTGAGGCCCGGGGAGGGGGAGCTGTTCACAGTGGCACTTTCCATCTGCCAGGCTCGTGTTCCCCTCACTGTTAGTCCCCTCCACCCACCTTCATCAGAACTGAGCCCAGGATGTAGGAGACAGAGGGTGGAATAGACAATTCTGGAAGGTCAGAATTATTCTGGAGCAGTCTGGGACTGTCTGACAAATCCAGCACTCTTGTTTGGAACCACCTGACAACCATGGGTGCAAGTCCCAGCTCCATCAGCTACTGGCTGAGAGCTGTGGTACACATCATTTTACCTCTCTGAGCATCGATTTCTTGTGCACATAGTGGGATGAGGTGGATTTTGTTCCGGGCAGAGAGTGAGCCCAGCCAGCTGGGTTTCTCATCCCTTCCCTTGCTTCATGCCTAGCTCCTTGCTAGCCCTCAGAGGTTCCCGCTTTGTGACCCAGAGACTCAACGGTAAGGAAGCATGAGCTTGGGCAGAGACCCCCTCATCTTATGGATGAGGCACAGATGTTGGGGGCTTCAGCTCTGGTTCTGAATCGTACCGGTCCCAGCCTGCTCCATGACAGTAGCCTCTGCTGCCTCAGTTGGGTGGTCCTGCAGCTCTCGTTGCAGTGGAACCATGTCCCTTGCCTGCCACCAGGCAGCATAGCTGAGGCTCTGAGTGCAGGCTGTGAGCTGGACTGGTGAGGTCCCAATCCTGAGTCTGTGATCTGGGCCAGGGACTGAACTTGGCCATGACTTTTTTTTTTTTTTCCAGTTCTAAAGTGGGGCTTTTCTTTGTAGCATTTTTTAATTGAACTGAGATAAGTGCGGTGCTTAACACAGTGCCTAGCACATGTAAGTTCAGTAATTTATTAGCTCTACTATTATTATTCCAGCCACCCCACTCCTTCCCTCTCCGAAGGGTGTCTTGTTCCCTTTTAAGTCTACATCACCCCCAGCCCCAAACGATTTGCACTTAAACCTAGGCCTTTCCAACTACCTGTGTGATATAGGGCAAGTTTCTTAACCTCTCTGAGCTTGATTTCTCCATTTCTAAAATAGGAGTAATAATAATGCCCATTTGTCGACATTGCCGAAAGTCACATTCAGTTTCCCGAGTCTTTCCTAAGCACCTCATTCGGTGGCGGGTGCTGTAAGCTCGGAGGACACAAAGAAACCTGGCCTACTGACCCTGCCCAGAAAAACTCACTAGCTGGTGGAGAAGGGAGAAGTAAACAGGAGAATGTGAGCAGTACAGCAGGTGGTACAAGGGAGAGAGAAAGGCCTGGGGGTGGGCACTGATCCAGCAGGGGAAGGGCTGGTGGGGAGGGGCCCGTGAAGCCTTCACAGAGCAGGCGGAGCCCAGAGAGATTTAGAAGGGCAAATGGTGTTAGCCAGAACTGAAACAGAGCCCTGTGTGCCAGGAACTGTGCAGAGGTGGCTTCAGTGAGGAAGTAACAGGAGGAGAGAGGTGGGAAATGGAAGCAGATCAGTGGGCCGCCAAGGCCACCAAGAGCCTCGAATGTTATGAGTTTGCCTGTAGGCAGTGAGGCTGTATAAAGTGTGTATCCAGTGAGACAGGGAAAGAGGGAGCGAGAGGGAGGGAGAGGGAGGAAGGAAAGAGAAAAAAGGAAGAGGAGAGGGGAGGAGAGGAGAGAGATTATAAAAGAAATGCATACTTATCCAGAAATAATAGAAAATCAGAGTAAAGAAAAGAAATCAAACTCAATTGCAACCCAGGTATAACCAGAGTTAATATTTTGGTGAAACATACATATATATATATATATATATATATATAGGTTTTTTCACCCTAATGGGGTCATATTTTCAACATGCAGGTAAAACTTGTTATAACCTCATTCTCATTTGAAGTTTCTGTTTTTGTTTTTGTTTTTCATTACTAGTCATCTTGAATTGGTTTTTCATGCCTTTTGGCCATTTGCAGTTTTTCCTGTGGAAATCACTTCATCTAATTGAGGTTCTGGTCTTTTTCTTACTGATGGGTAGAGGTTTTGAAGGATATAAACTCTTCATCTGTAACAGATGATTTCCTTGTGAAGCATGAGTGTGACGTGAGGGTGGCAGTGTCCTGGGGTCCCATGGCGGTTGAGGTCAGGCTGTGGACGAAGACAGTCGTGGAAGGATGGGGAGTTCCAGATGGTAGTGGAGAAACAGGATGCGGCGCCAGCAGGAACTGGGATTGGTTGGATGCAGGAGGGGGTCATGGCCATGACAATTCTCAGGCTCCTGCTGGAGAGGGTGGATGCGTGGCAGTGCCTCCGATTGGGCATGAGGACAGGGAACAGAGGTGAGGTGCCCTGAGCATAGCAGTAGCTTGTGACATCACATGACCAGTATGTTCTGAGCACGTGCAGGGTACCATGCACCTTGCTGAGAGCTCTGCGGAGAGGATCTTCCAACTTCAGGAGGCTCATATACAGATTCTGCCTGGTTTACAGATGAGGAAACTGAAGCACAGAGAGGTTTTGTGATTTGCCTTAGGTCCCACCGCTAGTAAGTGGTGAAGCAGGTTTTAAACCCTGACTCTGGAGCTTACCTAAAAATAGACCCTCTTCCTTTCTCTGCTGCACCACTGGCCGGCGCACTGCTTTCTTCCTTCATCCCACTTCCTTCTGGTGTTCTCACTCCAGTCACCCTGATGGCTGTTTCAGAGGCAGTGGGTGAAGGGACAGATCTCCAGGTGGCTTGGATTCTGCTTGGAACAGTCTTGAGGGTTCTCAAGGGTTGGCCAGCAGGGAGCCTGGGAGGACCCGCAGGCTAGGGCCCCTTCCCTACCTCTTTCCTCTCCAGCCCCATCCCTGACGAGTTGTGAAGGAGGTTGAGTCCCCAGTAGAGTGGAAATGACTAGGGCTCTAAGATTTCCAAAGATCCATAGAGAGATCAGCTTGTCTAAATAAGGTCGATCCTTTCTTTCTTGAAGAGTCAGAACTCAAAATCATCCAAATAATGACTTGTGTTTTTAAACTATTTTAGAGCTCACAGCACCTGATCTTTGTTACATTAGCTGTTAGGCAGATCCAGAGCACGTGGTATGGGAGGGTGGGGAAGGGCCTGGGCTTGGGGTCACGCAGGCCTGGGTGCACATCCCGGCTCTGCCCCTAACTGGCTGGGGGACTCCAGGCAATTGATGTAGTTCCGTCTCCTCTCTGAAGCGCCATCTTTTTGTCCACTCGCCATCTCTGCTCCCCTCATTGTGAAAGTGAAGAATCAAGTGTGCCTATATGCTTTGAGCTTCATAATTAGTAAACCATATTATTCCTATTTTAAAGATGGGAAAACTAAGGCTCAAGGGGGAAGCAACTGGACAAAGATTCCACTGCCCAGTGCCTCCAGTTGGATTTGCATAATCGGCTGTGTCTTTCCAAAGAAGGAGGCTTTCTAGACCTCTTTCAGGATGTTCGCTGAGCCCCAGGGCAGCAAGCCAGGAAGCCCCTTTGTTAAGTGAAGCGGACAGATCTAGCAGACTCCACCCTCCCCTGCCATTCAGCATGTATTTCTGAGCACTGACATCACAAAGTGCCAGGATGTAGGGATGCAGCAGTGCGCACAGCTGGCGAAGCCCCACTCTCATGGAGTTCGCATTCTAAGAGGAAAGAGAAACAATAGCAACAAAATATATATCAGGGTGTCCAAAGGTGAGGTGAAGACAAGTGAAGCAGGGGACAGACAGAGCGAAGGGGCTGCTCCTCCAGCCAAGGGAGCCAATGCGACCCTTTGTTGAGGATGCTTCTCAAGCAAAGATCTGAAGGAGAGGGGAGTGATTCCTGGAGGAGGAGGGGTGATGGCAGAAGAAACAGCTGGGACAAAGCCCTGAGACGGGAGCTTCGTGTTGGAAGGACAGGAAGGCCAGGGTGACGGAGTAGAGATCAGGGTGCTGGGAGCAGATGGAGTTGGGGAGGTCGGCAGGCCAAACCAAATAGTGCCTTGGTAAGGTTTTGAGTTTTATTTGGGGGGCAATGGAGGGCTCTGAGTGGATGGTGACCTGAGGTTGAAGGCACCTGCCGGGGCCTCACCTTCACTGTGTTCTTGAAGCTGTGACAGGTGCTGTAGATGGACATCCCCACAGTTACCACTGTCTCATCCCTGGACTGAGCTCCTCTGAGTACCTCTGACCACCTTTGCCAGGAGCACATTCAGTTGGGAACTTTGATGTACTTTAAAGGAACTACGATAGATCAAGGAAGGAATCAGCCCAGCACTCGGCCCAAGTAGGGGTTTCCCAAGCCTTGATCAGGCTGCCTGACCCATAAGGCTGCCAGACCTCCCGGTATGAGTTCTTGAGCATGCTCTCCTCGGTTTTCCATCCCGAGGGAGGGGCAGCATTGGCCGTCCCCTTCCTCCACCTCAGGCAGAAATGACCTCCAGAAAAGGCCCCCGCCCCGTCCTCCTCAGCACCCAAGGAGGTGGTCTTCCCAGCGTCTTCCTTGGGCCACACCCACCTCAAGCCGAGGTTGCTGTGCCCATCCTGGTGGTCACGGTTGTCCTTCTTTGTACCCTCTCTCATCCTTCACCTCATCACTGGAAGGGGTGGGGGAGCCAGGTGCTTTCCTCTCTGGGCAGCCCCATCTCTGTTCCCCCAAGTCTGCCATTTTTCGTTCTCACCAGCAGCCGTAGGTTCAGGCCAGCGTCCTGCTATGAAAGGCCAGCTTTTTGGAAGGAGTCAGAAATGTCTCTCCTAGAACCTCTTAAGTGTTCTCCAGCAAAGAACCTGTTAGCAGAACAATGGAGTTAAGACTTGAGTTGGATAAAAGAAAAACACTTTTTTCCGCTATGCTAGCTGGGCCATTGTGTGACAGGGACCTAAACTGGTATAGGAGGAATTTGCTCTGGCAGCCTTGGTCCTTTAGATGAAAGTGACAGGGAACCACATTTGGGGAGTCTTCCTTTGGGCCTGGCACATCACATGTTATTTATTTAATCCTCCAAGCATTCACGTGAGACAGAGATTCTGTTGTCCGTCTGAGGCAGATGAGCAAATCGCGGTCCCATCGGGGCCTGGGAGCACGGTTCCTAGGGTCTTTCCTAGCTTGGAGGGTGGAGGTTGCCTCATTGGTGATCTTGCATCCCCACCCACCACCTGCCAACCCCAGATGCTGTGGATACACAGCCATTGCCCACCATTGCTTCTTAAACTTCCCTGATGTTTAGAATCCCTAAGATGCTCATTAAAATATGAATATCTGGGCCCTACTGTCCCAGACCCTCTGAATCAGTATCTCCAGGGGAGGGAGACAGTGATCAGGGAGGTTTGGGAAATGCAGAACCGGAGACCATGACACTCAGGGCCGCAGGGTTTGGGGAAGCCAACTTTAAATGTGCGTCAAGACCATGAACTACTTCTTACTTGTGGACATGTTGAGGGGCCGCTGCACCTCTCTGCGGGTTTGTTCTGAGAATTCAGTAAGGTAGGATCTTTGAGTGTCACCCAAGTCTTGACTGAAATTTATCAGACCCTCCGATTTTTCTTTCCTTCCTCTCTTGTAGAGCCTTAAAAATACGTGGATGTTCCCAATTGAATTATGCCTTCTTCTCAATAGAAACAAATAACCTTAAACTAAAGATTTTGGTTTAAAAAAAAATACCAGCTGATCCTGTGGGTGCAGGTGTCAGAGAAGCTGTGGCCTTCACACATGCCCTTTGGAGAGCCCATTGTCCGCACACACATGCATGCATACACGCACACACACCCATGCATACACGCACACACACCCCCACTCTTGGGAGCCCTGTACCTCTCCCGGCCTCACCCAGCAGACAGACACCTGGCAGCAGGAAATAGAGCAGCGGGAGGGAGGCAGCTGACATAGCAGCTCTGGTCTCCTGTTCATCTGCAGCATCACGGGGCGACCCCAGGAATGATGCTTCCGTCCATCCAAACCTTAGAGAGGGCTTGCTATTTACAGAACTCATGCTGCCAGGGCTTGGGGCCTCTTCTTGAGGCTGCAGACAAGGGTGTTCTGCCCTGGGGCTCTGCGGTACACCTGGTGGACCCGAGAGACAAGGGCGGGCTGGTTGACAGCCCCAGGGATGCGGGGACGGAAGGGTTCTTGAGCTGCAGGTATGATGTTTGCGGGCTCCCGGTCCTTTTCATGGTTTGGGCCTCTGGAGAGCAACCTGGATGTTGGCGATTTTGCTGAGTGACCTGGGGCAATCCTGATATTACTCTTTCTTTGTAAAAGAAGTGTAAAAGGCCTTGGGCAGAATAAATAGTAGGCGCCCCAGTGGCTGTGCTCTTAAGCCCAGTTTCCCTCAGGAGACACTCAAAATGCAGGAAAAGTATGGGGCACTCTACTTATTTTAACTCATTTGGGAAAAGGGTTGCATTTAAAGTCTATAAAATAGAGGGCTATGCAAATACAGGGTGGGGGGGCTGCAGTCAGCAGGGCCTGGACCCATCCCAGACCATCCTGAACACCTGATTCCACCTTATCTCATGAATGAAGGTGTAGGGGATCATTTGTTTATTTGCTCACTGAGAAGTGTTGGAGCGCAGAGGTGGGAACAGGAACTGCAGGGTCCAGCAAGCCTGAACACCTACCCTGCTTGCTACCTTTTTTTCTTCCTTTTTTTGCAATGGGATATTGACAGTCCCCAACCTTCTGACCTCCATCCCTCATCTCCATCCTTTCACTGAAAATAGCAAAGGGTGCCCTCATCAGTTTACTGTGAGAATTACATGAGATGAGGAAAGCCTGGCTAGGCTGGCAGCGCTCCCTGGATTAGCGAGTTCCTCCTCCACCCTGGCCCTGGGCCGGAGACCCTAAGAGCACGGGGCCTCTCCAAGGAGACAACCTAACGGGCTGTGGTCTGTCCTCCCCTCGCAGAAGTGGTCAACCAGAAAGCCGTGTATTTCTTCAACCTGACTTCGATGCAGGACTCGGAAATGATCCTCACAGCCACATTCCACTTCTACTCGGAGCCGCGCTGGCCCCGGGCGCGTGAGGCACCATGTAAACAGCGGGCCAAGAATGCATCCTGCCGCCTGCTGCCCCCGGGCCCCCCGGCACGCCAGCACCTGCTCTTCCGCAGCCTCTCACAGAACACCGCCACGCAGGGGCTGCTCCGAGGGGCCATGGCCCTGCCACCCCCGCCACGGGGCCTGTGGCAGGCCAAGGACATCTCCCCCATCGTCAAGGCAGCCCGCCGTGATGGCGAGCTGCTCCTGTCGGCCCAGCTGGATTCTGGAGAGAAGGCCCCTGGGGCCTCCCGGCCCAGCCCCCACGCACCCTACATCCTCATCTACGCCAACGACCTGGCCATCTCAGAGCCCAACAGCGTGGCAGTGACACTGCAGAGATACGACCCCTTCCAGGCTGGGGACCCAGAGCCTGGCGCAGCCCCCAACAACTCTACAGACCCCCGAGTGCGCCGGGCCACGCAGGCCACTGGGCCCCTCCAGGACAATGAGCTGCCGGGGCTGGACGAGCGGCCGGCACACGCGCCCCACGCCCAGCACCACCACAAGCACCAGCTGTGGCCCAGCCCCTTCCGGGCGCTGAAGCCGCGGCCCGGGCGCAAGGACCGCCGGAGGAAGGGCCAGGATGTGCTCATGGCCTCCTCGCAGGTGCTGGACTTCGACGAGAAGACGATGCAGAAAGCCCGGAGGAAGCAGTGGGACGAGCCGCGGGTCTGCTCCCGGAGGTATCTGAAGGTGGACTTCGCGGACATCGGGTGGAACGAATGGATCATCTCGCCCAAGTCCTTCGACGCCTACTACTGCTCGGGGACCTGCGAGTTCCCCATGCCCAAGGTAGGGTGTAGGTGTATTCTACCCCTTGGCTAATTGTGACTCTCAGCTCTGCCCCGCCTGGCGAGCCCCTCTGCCTTATGACTGTTTTCTGCCTCTAAATAGGGATAATAACACCTCCCATCTATTCAAGGCAGGGAATAGTACATAGAGGTGCCAGCGCAGCAGCCGGCGGGGTGGATACAGCCCACAGATGGATGCAGCCTGGCTGTGCTTTTGCAAGTGTTGCCTTCTTGGAATTTGAATTTTAAATCAGAACAGTTCTCCTTTTGCAAAGCAGGAGAATCCATCTCCTTAGGGATGTGTTCCTACATAGCAAAATCTACACAGGTGGAGTAGACACTGCCCCGCTGCACGCAGGTCAGACCTCTGAAGCCCCCTCCTCGCAAGGGCTCTCGTTTCTGTTCCTGGGCTAGACCTCGGGGCGTTGGTGTCTGTGACCAGTACAGAGCTGGCCTCAATGGCTTCCCAGGCTGACTCCCCCACCCTCTCCCTTCCACTCAGGCCGGGGATTCACGGGGCAACTAGCTCCCATTGTGACCGCATGGGGCTGTTTTATCCATTGCACTGGCCTCATTTTTCAGATGCTCACCTTCCCTCCAGGCTGGGCTATGGCTCTGTCCATCCATCACCCCACCGCCTGAACACCGGTGGGCCGGCGGCCAGCTGATGTCGACCTCCACAGGGAACACACACTTTCCTCCTACTTAGCTCCTCCTCTGAGTCCCAGGTCGTGCCTTTCCCTCCAAGAAAGGAAGTCAGTGCATAAATCCAGCGCGAACCATGAATGAATCAGCCATCTGGGAAATCCCAGACCCAGACATGGGGCCGCATTAACCTGGTGGGGGAATTAAGAGGCTTCTTCTCCAAGCCGTGCATGTGTGGGAGAGAGGAAGGGAGGAGCCTGACAGAGACAGGCGTCCGCCGGAAGGGCCCAGCACAGACCTGGGGCAGATGCAGGGTGAGTACTGGCTGGCTGACCCTGCACTTACCTTATCAGTCTGCCTTGCTGTCTTCCCGCCTTCCCTGACACTAGCCTGATCTCCCCAAACGCCGGTGTCCCTCTCCTCCCCTCCTGCCCACCGGCCGCCTCCCTCATCGATGCACTATATATATAAGACTGTCTTTGGCCGACTACGAGCTGAAGCACCTGTGATGTGGTCCTGGTCATCCTGTGGGAGGTGCTTAAGGAACAGCCTTCTCTGTAATTAGGGCTGGGACCCAGACCCTTCTGGATGTGAGAGGCTGCCAGGGGCGGGAGGTGGGGAGAGTCGGTGTGGGCCCAGTGAGCATGGTTTCCAAGCCAGACTGCTTTCTAACTGAGGGCTCTTGGTCAAGTTAGTCATGTTAAGCCTCAGTTTCCTCACCAGTAAAATTAAGGTCCTACCCACCCTGTAAGACTGATGCGATGACACGGCAGGGTGATGCAGGTGACACCCTGAGGTCAGACCCGCCCAGGAATGAGGAGTTTCCAGCCCTACAAGCCGATGTACATGTGTGCCTGCAGGCCTTCCCCTCCAGTGCTGAGAACATGCTCACGTGGCAAGCGCGTCGGTGTGCCTCAGGCTGACGTCTGGGCAGCTGTGGCCCTGGGTGGAACCAGCTGGGCATCTCCCTCAACCTTCCCTCTGGAGTTCCCATCCAGTTCCAGGTGCTCCTTGGGGATGTGTGACGCACAGGTGCCCCCAGGTGGCCAGTGCCATGTAGGGGATGTGACTTCCTCTGCTTGAGGGCCAGGAAGGCCTTTTGCAAACGGACTTCACAGGAAATGTGTACCCTGCCCTGGGACCTCACCTTTTCTTCTAGGCTGATGCCTTTCCTGTGACCTCAGTCAAGGACGTGCAGGTGGTACGGTGGGCGGGTGAGGACTGCCAGGTGGGCTGAGCACAGAAGTAACCATGCTCCTTTCCGCCTTGCAGATCGTCCGCCCGTCCAACCACGCCACCATCCAGAGCATCGTCAGGGCCGTGGGCATCGTCCCGGGCATCCCAGAGCCTTGCTGCGTTCCCGACAAGATGAACTCTCTCGGGGTTCTCTTCCTGGATGAGAACCGGAACGTCGTTCTGAAGGTGTACCCCAACATGTCTGTGGAGACCTGTGCTTGCCGGTAAGACCGGCCACTCTGGAGTGGAGGAAACCTGTCCCGCCCCCACGCCCAGCAGGACAGCATTCTCAGAACCTTCTGGAGCGAGCACTTGACTCAGAATGCAGCCGCAAAGGCAGGGCAGAGCTCCCAGGGAGCCATGCTGGGTCCCAGAAAGATCCGTCCCCTGGGGCATCATTCTGGGGTCTTTCATTGCTAGTGACTCAGCCCCCTAAATGTCGGTCTGAATCCTCCGAAGGGATCTGAATTAGCCCTGGCCTTATGGTCACCCACCGCCTGTCCCCTCTGTCCTCAAGGCCTGAAAACTGGACGTGTCCACAATGTTGGGTTTTGTAACCATCATCTCATAACCTGGACAGAAGGCTTCAAACCTGAGAGCTTCACTCCCTTCACATAGAAAGAAACTCTGTTTAAATAATCAGTTTGAAAACACTTGGGGCCACGTAGTGATGCTGGAAAACAGGGCCTAAATGATGATATCAATGGCCGTTTTCTTTCCAAATCCACTGCAAAAGCTTGTCTACATACCGAATACACATATAACCAATTTCGGTTTCTTTTCCTCGATATATTTTTTATTTTAAAACAGAAAGGATGGAACTGACATCGTTCCCCACAGAGGTGATCATCGCTGGTTAAGTGTGCGTTGTTTAAACATGCTTATGGAAATAACAGCTACAGTGCTATGTTGGAATACTAAAACTTAACCAAGATTTTATATTTTTGTAAATTATACTTTCTCTACCATAGATGGTGTGTGTTACATGTTTTTATGGAAAGCTAATAAATTAAAGGGACAGTGCTATCTTGAAAAACTGACGGTCACCCATTCCAAAATACAGATGGACCCCCATGTGTCAGTATGACACCTGGGTGGCTGCGGGGACACAGCCACTTTAGGAGCCGACATCCTAAGCTCCAGACATCATCTACTCCTCGGCCATCCAGGGTCCGCCCACTCACTGCAACACACGTCCCCACTCTGAGCTCGTCCAGGCAGGACAGTAGCTTTAGCCTCAGAGGACATCCATTGATGAGGGGGTGACTGAGGCATTTAAAGGAACATCTGTGGTAGCCTGGTCAGGGACCTTTTACTCAAGCCACTTCAAGCAGGAGATCCAGTGGAAGTGAGGGATCTCTCCTGAGATTCAGGGGCTTCTGAGGGACTGGAATGTCTGCTTCTCCCTGCTTCTTTGTCAGCATCTCCATCTCAAAACAGCCTCCCCACAATTGTTCCCTACCCCCAAGCTGACATCACCTTACAGCTGTAGCACCCAAAGCTGGTTGACTGGCATTTCTGAAGAAGCTGGGTCCAATTTGGGGCAGGTATGTAACAGTCTTTGGCTGGGAACTCTGAGGATGGCATGGTCCCCAGTCGTACCTGGAGGAGGCTGAAAAGCCAGGAGCAGTTCTCCAAGAGGGGACTTCGAAGGAGGAAAGAAGCCCAGGGCTTCAAGGACTCCTGAGGCCAGGGTTCCCGTGCAAGGGCTGTGGGAGGAAGTGCTCCCAGGAGAAACAGGCAGGGAGTGGGTAGAGCAGGATGAGAGGGCAAGAAGCTCAGCATCCCAGCCTTGCCTGGACCCTGAGGGGAGCTCTGGAGCTTCAGCTGTACCTCCGGGTTAGTCTAGCTTTGAGGTAAGGGAGCTGGATGTTCAGACCCCCTCCTCAGGCTGCCCCTGGTGGAGAGATGGAAACTCGCCAGCTCTCCGGCCCTCTGCACAGGCAGCCACTGTGGTTTAGGAAGCCCAGCAGCATCTGAAGAAGGCCACAATCACAGCTACTGGAGGTAAGGAGAGCGACACTGACGACAGTACCGAGGACAGGCAGGTGAGGGCTGAGGGTGCCTGGATAGGGGTGCAGGTATTTTCCCCATAGACATCTTCGCTGCAAGAAGTTCCTTCACAGGCATTTTTGCTGCACAACTAATTGACCATGAAGCCATTTTGCCATAAAAGATCAAATAACTGGTTGAAAATTACATCAACTAGAAAGTGATCGCAGGTCAGCTTTTCCAAATTCTTCCGTGAGCAGTCATCCCTCCTACCCATCAAAACCAAAAGTTTACCAAGCTATCAAAAATGTAAGAGGCAGCTACTAATTCATGACAGTCTTCAAGAGCATTAATGATGAATGTTTTTAAATTGAAGGATAATTGATTTACAACATTGTGTCAGTTTATGGTGTACAGCATAGTGATTCAGTTACACATGTGTATATTCCTTTTCATATTCTTTTCCATTATAGGTTATTCCAAGCTATTGAATAGTTTCCTGCGCTATACAGTAGGACCTTGTTTTGTTTTCTATCTATTTTCGATACAGTAATTTATATCTGCTAATCCCAAACTCCTAATTTATCTCTCCCTGCCTTTCCCCTTTGGTAATCATAGGTTTGTTTTCTATGTCTGTGAGTCTGCTTCTGTTTTGTAAATAAGTTCCTTAGTCTCATTTTTTTTAGATTCTACATATAAGTGATAGGATATTTGTCTTTGTCTGGTCTGACTTTCTTCACTTAGTACAATAATCTCTAGGTCCATCCATATTGCTGCAAGTGGCATTATTTCATTCTTTTTTATGGCTGAGTAGTATTCCATTGTATAAATATACCACAAGTTCTTTAACCATTCATCTGTCAATGGACATTCAGGTTGCTTCCACGTCTTGGCTGTTGTAAATAGTGCCGCTATGAACATTGAGGTGTATGTGTCTTTTCGAAACAGAGATCCCTCTGGATATATGCCCAGGAGTGGGATTGCTGGGTCATATGGTAAGTCTATTTCTAGTTTTTTGAGGAATCCCCATACTGCTTTCCATAATGGCCGCACCAAACTACATTCCCACCAGCAGTGTAAGAAGGCTCCCTTTTCTCCACGCCCTCTCAGCATTTAGTGGATTCTTTAGCTCATTTAGATACAATGGCTTGTTCTCTCATGCCATCTTTACCAGATTTATCATGTGGTATCAGAAGTTGGAGGCAAAGAAAGAATAAAGCTCCTCTTATTCCCCCAAAAAGGAGATGGTTATGTGATTCCTGGTTAAGTATACATCCCTTGAAAATGATGAAAATTTTAACAAAATCTTAGATTAGCTCCACCAAGGATTTGCAAAAACTGATGTGTTGCCTTTTCTAGTGTAATATAACTGTCAAGCAGTTATTTTATTTTTTTACTGCAAAACGGCCTTACGGCCAATTAGTTGTGCTGCAAAACCACTTGCGGCAAAGCTGTTTACGGCGAAAACGCTGGACACACCTGGCTGGGGCCCAGCCGCATCTGCTCAGCATCTCCTCTGAGGTGCTGCGAGTGGCCGCGGGGCGTGTGTGTGAACAGCTGCCCTGGGCACATGGCCCTGCCTCTTGGCAGAGATCAGGTGAGGCGATGGGGGTGGTCCTTAAGGCGCACACTGCCGTATTCCTGCAGGACTTGTACTGGGGCTAAATGATTCACTCATTGGATTGCTGCGATGTCTCAAATTGGTCTGTAAATTGGTCATGGCTTGGTTTGCCAGGTCTAATCCTTTTTGAAATATGACAGGATATAAATTACTAGCAAAATAAGTCAAAACATTAGGGCTTGATAAGGTTCCAAATGTCTTGCTTCTCAATATTAGATTCCTCATTTCCCCTTCTCTCCCTCGGTTTTTTTTTTTTTCTCATCTAACTGCTCCCTTTCCATTTCTTGGTAAAGATGGGGTGTCCTATAATAGTTCTATCTTACTGTTCCTGGCAGTTGCAGTTTCTGGGAGATCTTCTGAGTCACCACCGAGGCCTACGACGTCTCTGAGCCTTCATTTCTGGATGAAAGGGATAGAAGGAGCAGGCTGGGGGGATCACCCCTGTGTCCAGCCACGGACAGGGGCTTTGGGCTTGTGCCAGGATAGATGGTACCCAGTGGTGATGACTTTGGGGTGTGGTGGAAGGAACCAGTATCGTCAGTGACCCATCTCCCATGTTTACAGAGCACCCTACAATTTAGACATGGCCTTTCCGTGAGCCTCGGAGCAACGTTGCAACTTACTATCCACTTAGTGCCTCAGAAAAACAGGCTCAGGACATTTAGTAATATGACCACCACCATCTTTCCAAGACCAAAGGTAACGTCAGCTCTGACACCCAAGGCTGCCTAGTTCAAGTCTCAGGTGTCTGGTCCTGCCTCCCAGCTTCCTGACCAGTGACCCCTACTACCAGCCTATTAAGGCTGTCCCAGTGCCACTGAATGGCCTTCCAGTAAAGCAAGATTTTAAAAGAAATGTGGGTATGAAACAACTTTTTTTCCTCTTAAAACCAAAATATCAATGTCAGATTATCACAAGAGCAAGAGATTCCAGCACACAGATATGCATGGGTCCCTGGATCTCTGAGGTCATCAACTGCCTCTGGGTCAGCCTGGAGGGAGCAGGGTGGTGGCCTGCCCCTGAGCCCGTTTCCTGAAGTCACACATCCTCTGATAGGGTAAGGCTTTAGTTCATGTGACAAATATAACAAACAGTACAATTATGAGCTAGAAACGTTAAGGCTGGGAAAAACTTCCAGAAAACTTCTGATGCAACCCTTTAACTCCACAAGTGGGGAAACTTGAGTCTGGATGCCCACCAGGTGTCTTGCCTGAGGCGTCCCAGCAGGTACCTCTTTATGTCTAAGTCACTTGTAAAATATCACAGCGGGAGCCTTTAACTGATGCTCCTGTGACCAGGGTGGACACAGGGCCATGATAGAGGGGCCTCCAGAAATCTGAGGCGGGGATGGGAGAGTTTGCAGAGGAATAGAGACGGCTCCCCCAGGATGCACGAGCTGGACTTAGCTGGCGGCATGAAGCCACTGCAGGCATCAGCTTGTGCAAGATGAGTTTGCTGGCCGCACATGCCAAGGAGGGCTGGAGAGGGTTTTGAGGGGGAAGAACCAGTGAAGCAGCTTGGCAGCACTGGCTCTAAGTTGTGCACCAAAACACTGAAGTTAGAGCCGAAGGCTATTTCCTTTTGCCAAAAGCTGGAAACGTAAAATCCTTCACTGATAAACGGATGCTTCTGTGACTTCCATTCACCTCCTCTCTTTTGCTCCCTGAGACGATCATGCTCTTTTAAGCTCTGGTCCACTTTTCCTTCTCACTCACTCTAGAGCCCTCCAATCGCCCCCAGCAGTCCTGGTGGTATGTGTAGAGGGTGGGTGAACAGAGGAATGACCTGTTTATTCATTATTTAGCCTCTCCTGTGTGCCAGATACCGTATCAGGCAGCGTACACATACTTAATCTCTTGGACGGTCTCTCTGAATTTCTTCTTTTATCAAAAGCAACATGCAGACTTGAATATGCATCGGAATCACCTGGAAGGCTGGGCCAGGTTGCTGGACCCTGACCCTGACCCTGATTCAGGACAAGACTTAGCATTTCTAACTAATTCCCTGGTGCTGCTACTGCCGCGGTCCAGGGACCACACTTTAAGAACCACTGTTCTAATAAATGTGCTGACAGCCTGGGCACAGTGCAGGAACAGGGAGCACACACTGGCTGAGGACTCACATTTGGCTGCGTGCCAAACAGAAGTAGGCTCTCAGGAAGGCAAGGCCCAGAAGTGGAAAGGACATACCCCCCTGCTCTGCCTGGCTCGTGCTCGCTCCTCAAGGTGGGTCCAGTCTTTATTCCTCTGAGCAATGTGTGGGTGAGTGCAGCCCCTGAGAGGCTCACAGAAGGACAGATGTCTCATCGTCACACCTCCTGAGACAGAAGGGACCCCTGACCCGCTGGAGGCAGCTGTGTCACAGACATTCAGGCAGATCCTGTCCCATCTCCATATGAAAGCTGAGGTCAGTGTCCGCTGGAAGGATGAGCTTCAGTCATCCTTGACATAAATGGGTGAGTCAGCCCTGCCTCTCTTGTTCACTAAATTGTACTTCTCCCGTAGTAATGGCGTGTGATGACTCTATTTCTGTAATTCCAAAGTCCTGGGAGAGATGATGTTACAGAGGCTTCGGTTAGAAGTTGCCACAGCACAGTCATGCCAAACTGACCGGGCATCAATTGTAGACAAGTGCACCAGGCTGAGCTGGCAGCCACAGAGGCAGGGCCAGCCTGGTCCACACACCCGCTGGAGTGCCCTGAGGTGTCCAAGGACGTACGTAGGGATGAGCCCAGAGGTCTGCCCGGGAGGGGCTTTAGACCCTCTGTGAACACAGGGCTGGCCTGCTCAGCACATCAAATTGTAGGAAGGATGCCATTTGGCCAACCCAAGGCAACAGCAGCCAGCAGTCCTAGGGCCCTTTGCAGTGGTTGTAAGGCAGATCCAACAGGATGTCATCACTCAGAACACAGAGGCTGCGAGGAGGAGGGGATCTGAGCAGGCACTGAAAGGCAGGACAGGGTGGCCCCAGGTGGAGGACAGTGGGGAAGAGCATGAGGCATCCCTAACGGAGAACACAGCCAAAGCAGGGGCTCTGAAGAAATGAAGGGCAGGTTCCCCACAGGAGTAATAGAAACAGTGATAGAAAAATCAGCATTCATATTGACAAGAATGCTGTTGAATGTTTACCACGTGCCAGGCTCTGGGCTAAAGAGCAAGCACCCAGGCATCTGAGGAAGCCTCTGGCCTTCTCCCTGGACTGAGAGCATGGTACCAAATATGACTCTCCAGCATAGCCTTGGACCAGCATGGATGAAAGGTGGCAACTTCCATACCTTCTGGAAGGCTGAAGGCCTTTGGCTCACTGAAACAGGAAAAAAGAGTCCAAATCAGCTAGCAATGCAAATCACCGTTACTTTGTTCATCAAATTACTAATGATTAAAAGGAACTACAAGTGAAGGGTGCAACAGGTGCTCTTAGAGTCTGCCAGCGGGAATGAATCTTAAAAGAGTATTTCTGGAAAGCGGCTTTGCAACTTTTACCAAGAGTTTTGAAAATATGTATTTTCAAATATTTAGATATCCCCCTTCTGATGAACTCTCTTAACAATATATATTTATATAATTGTATGTATGTAAAATATGCCTTGCAATATTATCTTAATAAATAATCTGTCCTGTAGCTGGAAGATGTTGACTACATCAAGATATGTCAATATGGTTGGGTATTGTTCAGTCATAAAAATGGAAGTACATGAAAATTTTTCATGGCGGGAGAAGATAGTTACATAATCTTTTAGCTGCATCTTCTTCCAGTGACCAAATCTAGGCCCCTCTGGGGAATCATCCCATCCTGACTCTCATTCCTTGCTACCAGTGACGTCACCTCCACCTAAGCCAATCAAGGCATTGAATTTCCGTGGCCACAGTGATTGGCTGGGGCCTGGGCAGATGATCCAATCCGGACCAAAGAGATACCATAAGAATAACCAGGACCACCTGGAAAGGGGGCTTTTGCTCCTCCCTCAATGGATGTGAATTGGATGCAGGCCAGCGATAGCCATCTTGCCAAGATGCAGAGATGGAGCTCCCACAAGAACCAAGAGCTTTCTGGAAGAGGGGAGAATGGGATCAGAGTGTGATCATGGATGACCTCTTCTCTCAACCCAGCCCCCTGGCACAGGGGTGTGCCTGCTGGAGAAATGGGTAAGCCTGGGAGTGTGTCTTAAGAAAGTTGTTACCTTGGTGCCCAAAAGGAGACATCACGGGGACCTGGGCAGAAACCTAGATCAGCCGGCACCAGCAGCTGTAGGATGTGTGGGAGCCACCCCGACAGCAAAACTGGGTGTCATTGAGAAGCAACAGCAATTGGGACCTACCAAGACCCTTACCCCACCCCTCTTCCCTCTTCCAGCATGAAGAAGCTGGACTGATACCAACTCACCTCCATCTCCTTTGGACTAAATCAACCTACAGGCTCTTAAACAATTCAGGAAAGAGATGCCCTGAGAGAGGAAACCAGACTTTCTGATAATACAGATCAGGAGGCCTCATGCAATTACTTAAAAACAATAAAGGAGATGTGAGCATAATGATACTCTGAATTTGTGGGCAGATAATTCCAGAAATGCATAGGCATGCCGTACTGCACAGTTCTGGGGGTGCCTTCCCCGTCACAGTCTATGTAACCGGGACCTCCAGGAGGTGTTCACATGCGACCTTCATGGTTGGATGTGGTGACCCCATATGTAAACAGGTCCCTAGTCCTCAAATCCAAAACTGACTTTCTTTCAATCCCTTGCATGACAAAACTTGATCTGAATGGGTATTTGTGTTTTGATTTGTTTCATTACAGAAATATTAATGTGTATGAGTATAGGGTGTTGTACCCAACCCCGCTGGGGATATCACAATATACTCACCATATCAAATTCCCCAAATCTGAAGCTTTCTGAATCGCAAAACACTCCTGGCCTCAAGGATTTTAAACAGGGGATTGTGGAGTTGCAGCTGCCTCAAAATGTTGCCTGCGCCCATCACTGGAGGGTGAGATTGCAAGTTATTTTTATTTCCTCCTTTCTAATGTTTTGCATTTCCCAAATTATCTGCACTATATATTACTGTTATAAGCAAGCAGGAAAAATCTGTCCTGTTTTTAAGAAAACATCAAATCAGCAGCATCTCCAGCTTCAAGAGACAGCACGTTCAGGCCGCCCTCTGGCAACCCTTGGCTCCACCTCTTGAATGTGACAGGTTTCTGGGTGGCCTCCAGGGACCGGAGCACTGTGAGGGATGCCTGCTCTGCCCCCCAGCTCCTCCCAGCCCACTCCCTGCTGCTGTGAAGTTGAAGCTTCACTGCCTGCCCTGTGCACCCATTCTCCTCCCTGCCTCAGGGAGTTCATGCTCAGAGCTGGCTCAAAGCCAGGCAAGCTTCCTGCCCCCTCTGCAGGCAGCACTTCTGAAGCTGCGCCCTTCCCGTCCATCCTCCCTGGCAGTGTCCCCAAAGGATGGGGACAGCAAGTTCTGTCCGAGCCTGGCCCCTGGAGATTCCTGGTTTCACACACACACCCCCCCCACCGCCACCACCACCACAAGGAGTAGAATAGAGCTGGGTGCACACCGGGATCTCTGCACCTACCTGCCCTGGCCCCTCGTCCATCCTCCTGAACCTGCTCAGCTTACTGCAACCCCTCCCAAGGGCCCCACCAGCTTGGAAAAACTCCGTGTTCAAATCCTCTTTAGAGTAGACCCCTAGAATATTTTTATGCTCATTCTTTGCTGTGGTCGAACCCACATGCAATGGAAATGGACAGGGTCTAAGTGTGGGCAAGCTGCTTTTAAAATAACAGATCCTGGGGCCTCCCAGGCCCTGACTGGGCCCTCAGGCAGGGGGAACATCTTCTGGGCATGTAATGGCCTCAGAGCTGCACCCCCCCCCACCCCAACTTTGTCTCCCAGATGACAAGTGTGGCCCAGGCTGACATGACCAAAGGTTTCCCCCCACCCCACCCCCCCGACCAGTGACAGAGCTCTCCTGGGGTCCCCAAGCCAGCAGGCCTCAGTGTGTAAGTGGTGTTTTCACACAGCAGGTCAGGGAGGGGCAGGGCTTCCTCCCCAGCTCCCATCTCAGTCACACCCGGGGTGGAGAAGTGGCAGCCAGAATACAGCCACCCAACTGACTGAGTCTCACGGTGACCTCTGTGACGTTCAGCACAGAATCCCCTTAAATCCTTAAAACTCTCTTCTGAACCAGAGGCTCAGAGAGGCTTGCTCCAGGTTGAATCACTGAGGGAGCTGAGACTTGAACCCGTATTTGGCCTGACTGCAGAGTCTTCATCATCTCACTAATTCCATGCACTACATCCACCCATGATCTCTAAGGCTCAGGAACTTGCTTGACAAATGAGAAACCAAGGCACAGAACGCTTAGCCACAAATGCACATTCTGGTTCCCCGGGAAGCAGGCCTCTTATTAACACTGACAAGTAAGGTCCCCACCCCGCCACCCACCCCAGGTCCCAGTTAGCTGAGGTCTTCTGGGAGTTTCCTGCTGTTGTTTCTATATTTGGAGGACTTTTTGGTCTTATTGGCTTCCTGGATTCTTTATTTCCGTGGCCCAGGAGAGGAAGCATATGTCACCCTGTCTGGAGATGCTTCTGAACAGAGCTGGCAAGGAAATGAGAAAGGATCCTAATGAGAGGGCGATAACCCCATGGAGAAATTCAGATTCTTTGCAGCAGGCCGTGTCCTTCCCACAAGCCCTGTGTGCTCGTGAGATGTTTATAGAGCCTTCATTAAGGGAGAGCTCCCTTAGATAAGAGGCCGAGCGCAGCATCGAGGGCCAGATAAGAACAAGTGGGGGGCAATTCGGGGACGGCGGGTGAGAGCCTGTGAACTGGCGGGGGTGCTCGGTGCAGAGCGTGGGCAGGACAATGCGGGCTGGCTCCTTCCGGCCTCCTCCCCGAACCCGCTAACCCACCGCGGCTGCCGCACGCAGTCTCCCGTGCAGGGCGAGAGCATCCCAAGATGTGCCGCGGGGCGCTCTGGGCGGCCCTGCCCGTGCTCTCCCTGCTGGCCTGCTCCGCGCAGGGGAAGCCGCTGGAGAGCCGGGGGCGGGCGTCGGTCGGGGGAGATGCGCACCGCCTGCTAGGGGGGCCCGGAGGTGAGCAGGATGGGGGCACCTTCGACCTGAGGATGTTCCTGGAGAACATGAAGGTGGATTTCCTGCGCAGCCTCAACTTGAGCGGGGTCCCTTCCCAGGACAGAACCCGAGCCGAGCCGCCGCAGTACATGATCGACCTGTACAACAGATACACCACGGACAAGTCGTCCACTCCCGCCTCCAACATCGTGCGCAGCTTCAGCGTGGAAGGTAGAGTCGGCTCCGTCGGGGCGCCCCGGGTGGGGACGGGGGACTCAGTGGTCCACTGCTGCGTCTTGCCCGGTATGGTGGCCGCTGGACCCGTGGGGCTCCTTAAGTTTCTATTTAAATTAATTTCAATGAAATGAAATCAATAGCTTAGTTCTTTAGTTTCACTAGCTTGGATGCAAGTGCTCAGCAGTCATGTATGCCTAACGGGGACCCTATAGGACAGCGGAGATTATAGAACACTTCAATCTTTGCAGACAGTTCTTCTGGACAGCTCTGCCCTAGAAGATTCTCCCTCCCTAGGCCCAATGCCAAGTTTAATGTGTTAGGTGCCAGCTCCCCTTCGTCCATCCCTGCCCCACTTCCCCATTCCTGTGCTGACCCCTTCCTACTTAGACACAGACAATTTATTTAGCCTCCAACCAACTGGCATTTTTTTAAACACTGAATGAATGTCTATTTCACTCTCAGCAAAAGGTGTTTCAAATTCTGAGAAATTCCTCCAAGATAGAAACATGGATGGGCAACTTATTTCCTAAATATAAAATAATTTCCCTGATTTAGGAGGACTGGATGATAACAGACGTCAGCATAGGGTGTACATCCACTAATCCACACAATGGAGGTGAAACGGCCTTGCGAGCAGGGAAGCCAAGGCTCGTCCACCCTGAGGGGACCTGTCCAGTTCACATATTAGCTAAGCTGCTGGATTCTGACCCAGGCCCACCTGCCTGCAACACTCAGACTTTTCCTGCAGCTGCAGCCTCTCTCTAACCAGCCAGGCACACAGGGCCTCTTCCCTCTTGAGCGCAAGACCAGCAGACTCCTAACAGGTGGACGCCCCATCTAAAGGAGGCTGCGGTCATGCTGCGTGCCCAGCGAGGCTGTATTTTCTGATGGCCCAAAATGAGAAAAATATGGATTTTACATGGACTTGCCTGAATTTTAAAACATTGACCATTTTTTTAAAAATGCAGTTTGCAGGTCCCACAGATACTGCCAGCCTCTCAACTGTGCCCACGGGGCACATCTGTAACCTCTGCTTTGGGGGAAAGCCCGGCTTTTTTGGCTGGATCTAATCACCAAATCCCATAGTCTGGGAGTCCAGCGTGTGGAGACATCTAAGTGACCCCTCCCCCCAGGACTGTCCATGTCCCGGACACAATGCACCCATCATAGGCCCCGCTGGCTACTCACATAGGCCGTGGTGGCTCTGCAAGAGCTAGAATGGCACACCCACACTGGGTGAGGGGACACAGAGGGCTGTGTGAAAGCCACGGGCTTGGGATGGCAGGGCATGCACAGGTACGGAAGATGGTCTGGGGAGGACCCAGAAATATTGACTGAGCATCTGCAATGAGTCATGGACAGTGTTGGGTTAAGTTCCATGTGCCATCTTGTCGAAGCCTTACACCAACCCTGGGAGGCAGGGTGGATGAGCCCCCATTCTACAGATGAGGAAACTGAGGCCCAGAGAGACTCAGGACTTCTCCAAGTTCACACGTCTGGAGGGGAAGAGTCAGGACTGGTACCTCCTTCTGTCAGACACAGCCCGGTTTCATGGCAGCACACAGTCTGCCCTCATGTTGGCATGTAGTAGGTGCTCACAAAATACAACTCCTCTTCCCTTTTTGTGACCGAGCCACGGATAATAGAGATGAGCTAATGGCTATGTATCAGCCAGAGAGCGGAAAAGTGAGAGCCCTGGGGCGAAAAGGCAAGCTCCATTTATGCCTAATGGGACCTGCCGTTGACGTTAAGATACTTTTTTCCTCAAACAAAAAAAATGACCCACTTTGGTTTCGCTCTGAAGTTACTGTTCTGAATGGTTTTTACATCTTTTCGATGCTCAGATTTTTAACATCGTTGTAATGTTGGAATTTCCCCTGCTGGGATCTTTCCTTTAAAATCATACACTCAGGATCCACAATCTGAGGCTGACAATGTGCTTTGCTGTTTTGTTTATTTGGTTCTTTTCTTTTTTTTTTTTTTTTTAAAGTGAGGATCTTTACAGGATGTGTGCAGTTTGGCAGTTAAACACCCTAAATCCCAGTTTCCACATCTGTAAAAGTAGAATAATAACGAGATCCTCCCAGGATCAGTGCGAAGAGAACAGTGAAATAAAGGACACAGAGCTCCTAGTGTAATGCTGGCAGCAGAGTGATGCCCTGTCAACAGCTGGACCTGTCCACTCCAGTGCAGGGTATTGCCCGCTTCTGTTTTTCTTTGGAAGATGCCAAATGTACCATTTACAATCCCGTTCTACATTAAGGGCTTAAGTGGCACCAGATAACGTCATCCTGGATGCCCTTCCACCCAAGCCATGAGTCTCAGCTTTGGTGTCATGAAAACAGACCCTCCCAGCAGAGGTGACCGTCACCATGTATTTGCATTTCAGATGCCGTCTCTGTAGCCGCCACAGGAGACTTCCCTTTCCAGAAACACATCTTGCTCTTTAACATCTCCATTCCCAGGCATGAGCAGATCACCAGGGCTGAGCTCCGACTCTACCTCTCCTGTCAAAGTCACGTGGGCTCCTCCCACGAGCTGAAAGGGAACATGGTCATTTATGACGTTCTGGATGGAGCCAACGCCTGGGATGCTTCGGAGGGAACCAAGACCTTCCTGGTGTCCCAGGACATCCGGGACGAGGGCTGGGAGACCTTGGAGGTGTCCGGTGCCGTGAAGCGGTGGGTCAGGGCGGACTCCACCAAGAGCAAAAATAAACTGGAGGTGACCGTGGAGAGTCACAGGAAGGG
Source organism: Camelus dromedarius (assembly GCF_036321535.1). NCBI lineage: Eukaryota > Metazoa > Chordata > Mammalia > Artiodactyla > Camelidae > Camelus > Camelus dromedarius. Next base: position 20,908,327 of record NC_087443.1, read on the forward strand.
TTGTGACAAGCTGGATATCAGTGTCCCCCCAGGCTCCAAAAACCTGCCTTTCTTCGTCGTCTTCTCCAATGACCGCAGCAATGGGACCAGGGAGACCAGGCTGGAGCTCAGAGAGATGATCAGCCACGAACAGGAGAGTGTGCTCAAGAAGCTGTCCAGGAACGGCCCGGTGGAGGCAGGTGGGAACAGGGACGAGGAGGAGGAGGGCGTGGAAGGCCACGTGGCCGCAGGATCGTCTTTAGCCAGACGGAAGAGGAGTGCTGGGGCCAACAACCACTGTCAGAAGACCTCGCTGCGGGTGAACTTCGAGGACATCGGCTGGGACAGCTGGATCATCGCGCCCAAGGAGTACGATGCCTACGAATGTAAAGGCGGCTGCTTCTTCCCCCTGGCTGACGACGTGACCCCGACGAAACACGCCATCGTGCAGACCCTGGTGCATCTCAAGTTCCCCATGAAGGTGGGCAAGGCCTGCTGTGTGCCCACCAAACTGAGCCCCATCTCCATCCTCTACAAGGACGACATGGGCGTCCCCACCCTCAAGTACCACTACGAAGGGATGAGCGTGGCAGAGTGTGGGTGCAGGTAGTGCTGGACCAGGCGGGGGATGCAGGATGTGGGGGGTCCTAATGAGAGGTCCTGTGTCCCCCTGGGTGTGACAGGGACTAAGTCCACCTGCAGTCAGCCCAGAGGAGGAAATGGAGCCACCAGGTCCTAGAGGTAAAGGCCCACTCTCCCTCTTACCGCCTGCCTCCAAGCACACACCACTGGGTTGAACGGCAGGGGAAGGGGATGGTAACAGGAAGCGGGGGTTGGGGGAGAAGAGGAAAGCCTGAAAGCATCGTTGGGGTGGAAGGGGAGCTGAAGAAAAGGGAATAAGAGGAAAAATAATCCAGAGTCGGCAAAAAACCGAGCAAAAATGCAGGAGATGTGCAGAATTGAATGGAAATTAAAGGACGCGAGAGAGATGGGGTTTATTGCAGTAACCTCAGGGAGCAAGGGGGAGAGCAAGAGGACGTGTCCTCCACACCCACTTCACCTTACCCCCACAGCCCGGGAGATGGGCTTTATGACTCCCAATTCACACACGCAGAAACCAAAGCTCAGGCAAATCAAGTATCAGTCAATGGCATGATTCCAACCTCCATGGGTCTGTCGATCCGCAAAGCCCAGGAGCTCGCCGTTACCCCACTGTGGTTTAGCAGGTCCCCTTGTCACTAAAGACAGTTAGACTGTGGGAGGCGGGGAGCAGGGAGCAAACTGGACAGAACCCAGCCAGTACCCAACAGTACGACTGGGCTGCTTGGCCCACTCAGCGTAAACTTCAGACTGCGCCGCACCTGTGCTGAGTCAGCGTCCAAAAGTGCTTTTGAAGATGACCCCGGAGGACTGAAAACTACCCCCAAAACCAGCTGCAGGATGGAGAGTGTGCAGAATAGAAGCCCTTGGGCTGCAGTGAACACTGTGCCCAGGGGTACTTCGACCCGCTGGCAAAGAGCTTGTGCGACCTGTGGTTCATACAGGGTCCCCTGCTGCCGTGGACTCACACGTGGACGAGGTGGTTTTGGAGGGGTGGGCACAGTTGACTCTGAGGGATGGCGCAGCCCGTGGCCTGTGTCTGTGCAGCTACTTATTCTGCATAACCAGCTCACCAGCACCACACACCTGTGAGCGCCCCTCCCACAAGGACTCCACAGGAGACAGGACCCGCGTTTGAATTTGTTGGAATAAATGCACTCTTGCTTTGGTATTTGCAATGTCCCTACTTTTAGTCCTTGGTGACATGTAGTGATGTCATGGTGACTCAAGTGATGACATCCAGTCTTTCGGGGTGAGGGCTCCCGGCCACGGAAGAATTCCGGTCCTTATTGGCCGAAGTCGGTTCTGCCTGGACCAGCCGGCTTTCTTAAGTAACGTGCGTCCAGCCCCTGTCCTGGGCTTGGGCTTTGGGACCAGACTCAGCCCCCACTGACCCCAAGGGAGGACCTCTGACTCTCAAGGTCACACACAGAATGGGGTGGAGTGAGGAGGAGTCTGGAAGCGGTGACGATTCCACTCCATGGCCCTTCTGACCACTGGCCAGAGCAGACGCTATAGAAGGCCTGGAGAGACCCGGGCCTTTCCTGTTGGTTGAAGCTCCCAGAATTTTTTTTTAAAAAAATGGTTTGTGTTAAATGTTTACATGGAACCAATGAACAGCTTTAACACAAAACTACAATAAAGCATTATTGTTTAATTACTGGAGTTACAAAAAATACTAAATACAAAAAATTCCTGGTACGACAATGTTGCTCAATCACCAAGATGGATGACAGACAACTTTTAGTCCTGGTGGTGTACTTCTGTGCCTGCGTCAAAGTTTCACTTGGAAATAAAGTCAAATGTCTAATGGGTGGCTTTTCTTAATTGTGAGACCTGGGCTCGTGGTCCCCTAGCCCCACACCTTGCCCACCCCTCCCTACAGGCTCTGGGGGAGAGGAGGGGCGCGGGGTAGGGGGGGTGACAGGTGTGGGCAGTGTCTCTGCAGGTGAGTGCACACATCCGTGTAAGCGCACACGTGTGGGTGTAATTGTGAGCGTGAATATTTGCAGGTGGGAAATGACAGTCAGCCCTGTGCCTTGACCTCCCCATGTCAGGGGAGGGAGGCCAAGCTCTGGCTATGAGACACATCTGCCCCTAAGTCATGTCTGCCGGTGTCCTGAGGCCCGTATGTCTCTTCCAGCATCTGCTCCCTCTGTGTCCCTGCTCAGAAACCCAGCTCCAGTCAAATACCATCAAGGCCACTCCCTGTTCTCAGCCCTCGGGTGACAGTGTGGCTGCCCCACTCCCAGCTCCACAGCCCAGGTCCGCCTTCCGTGAAGGCCCAGCTTTAGTGTTGTCCCCTCGGATCTCAATCCTAATGCCCCACCTCTGATCTTCTTGGCTCTAAGGGGCACTGTGGTGCTTCTGTCCCACAGTCGTCACTGGCCTGGTGTAAGGACCTGCGGACTGACCTCTTGTCTTGAGCCGTCTGTGGCACCAGGTCCTGTGGGGGCACGGCCCAAGAGCCTCCGGCCTCCATCACTCCCTGGAAGCCCGACATGGCCTGTGGCTTTGGACAGATAGATGTGCTGGGAGAGAACTCGCCAGGAGAGCCAGAGAAACACCCCCTGGTTCCCATTTCACTGGGTGCTCCTTCCCACCAGACCCTCCAAAGCTAGTTCACCCCCTCAATCAAGTCAGAGAATGAAATCCAACAGCGCCATCCGCTGGACACTCTGCGAGGCAACCAATTCACCCTCTGCCTGATGACCGCCACCGTCCCTTCTGCAGTGTTTCCTGAAGCCTTTTCACGTTTGTCAGGGTGGGGATGTGAGTGCTGTTGCTGGGATCAAAGAGCTGAAGCCCAGAGAAAAGACGAATTGTTGGGGTCAACCGCTGGCCCCTGCCCCTCACGTGACCTACCCTCCAGGCCAGGAGCAAGGGAAGAAAGAGAGATGCTCAGGGATGCTGAGCAGAAAGTCACGGGCAGACGCAGAGACAGTGAGATGGGGTGGGACACAGAGACTTTGAAGGGATCCAGAGAGGAAGCTGGCAGCGCCCCGAGCACCAGGCAGGCTTGGAACTTGCACTCACCTGGCGGCCACAGAATAATCAACGTGTTTTCCCCTACTTTTACCAATGAGGAGATGGAGGCCTCACACTTTGCTCAGAGCCACCAGCCAGGAACTGCTGGAGCCAGGATTTGAACCCCTGTTGTGATGCCCAGCTTACTTTCTCTCTGCTCTCCTGGCCTCTGTCCTAAATTCTTCCTCAAGGTCAAGGTCATAGTCACACTAACAGGAAGAATCAAAGCTACAGCATAAGACAGATGCACCAGACGGGGCTTGTGCTCTCCTGAGCAGACGCTGCCCTCCTGTGGTCACTGCCCGTCTTGTCCTGCGATGTAGGGTCCTCTGGTCAGCTGGGCACAGATGGGGTGTTATTCTCTGGTGAAGGAAGGAGGGGACGGAAATCCTTCTATTCTTTGGTTGGTTTGGGAGTGAATAAACTGGTGCTGAGAGTGTTGGTTCGGGGTGGTTAAAATTAAGTGAGGGTTTTGTTTGGGTTTGGGGGGTAATTTTTAGTCTTTTAAATTTTTTTTCCAATTTTAAAAGACAGAAAGAACAGCATATGGCTAGATCCATGTCCGTTCCCTCCTCCCTTCTCCCATGGGCTCTGTGCTGGCGTGTACCTGTTATCTCTTACTCACCTGTCAGCGCTTACAGAGTGATGAGATGGACAGATGGGGCAGAAACATTTTCAAAGTCAGCTTGAACTTCCCATCTTTTGGTGTCTGAACCCCACTGCACACACCGACGACTCTCCTTGGTCAGGGAGGGGTGGGGGTCACCCAGGGCACTTGGAAGCATCAGCACAGTGGAAACAGGAGGCCACTGGCTGTCCAAGCCAAACGAGACTGCACCAGTGACCCACAACAGCAGACACAGAAGAGGAGACCCAGCTCGCAAAAGCATGAAGCTGCAGGCATTTTTAAAATCCCTGACAATGTCCAAGGTGCAGCCTCCCTGTGGGAGCCGGAGAGCATGGCTGGGTCTGCGCAGCTGCACAGGGAGTGTGTGAGCTCCGTGGTCCTCTCAGGACCCCAGGATCACACTCACATTCAGGAGGCCATATTGGGTCCCACCCCACAGTGGGCAGGGCTTGGACAGCCTGTTCCTCTGGCTCAGTGACCATCAACCTGGTTTGCCTGTGATGGTCCTGGTTTATGCCTGTTGTCCACCTATAATTGAAATTAGGACCTGTCTGGATAACAAATTATGTGTTGTCACAGTCAGGGACACAGAGAGCAGCTGGGGCTGGAAAAGCACGAGGTGTGGGGTTGCCTGGCCTGGGCTCAGGTCCTGACAAGGTCACTCACTGGCTCATGGTCACATCAAGGGACACTGGCTCACCAAGTCTTGATGTCTTTGCTTATCACCCCCAAAATGACATACAAATGCTGCCTAGGGACTTAGGAAAAGTCCGTTTCGGTCCTTGCTTCTTTTTCTGAGCCACTTCCACCTGCAGGTGCCCTCCCCATGCACACACCGGAAGTCCTCCCTGTGCCGGGCACCCAAACCTGAAATGTAACCAGACACCCGAGAACTGCAGACAACTCTCCACTTCCCTGATTAGCCTGGACCCCGTGGCCTCACAGAGAAGATCCTGATGCCTGTTAATTATTGGGGTTCAGACATATACAGACATGTCTGATGGACCTGGGAGAAATGAGAGAAAGAAACGCAAGAAGAATGGCGAAGTCATGGAGGAAAATGGTTCCCAGGCGAACCTGCCAGTAGATTTCCAAGGCTGTGTTCCTTTAACCACCCCCACCACTCTCACACCTCTGCGTTATCCCATCTTATCCCGTGGATTCCCATGGGGTGAGGGATGGTGTTCCCCCTGCTGGGTTCAGTCGTCACCTCAGCATCCAGCAAACTATGTGTCCTGGAGTTGCAGAGACAAGGCATTGCTGGGGTTACTCAAGCCATAAGGGGCTCGAATCCCTGCTCCTTTCCCTCCCCCCACCTCCCAACACAAGTCCACACCTGGGGTGATGACTCAGGGACAGGAACCAAAGCCCACATAAGTGTGTGGGGAATCTTCAGAAGATGGCAATGTCCTCTCTTCCTTCAGCCAACCCATTGATTCTCGGCTCTGTGATCTTGGGAGATTTCTGTAACCTCCCTAAGACCCTGCTTCCTCATCCATAAAACAGGAAGAAGGGTGGTTTACGAGAAATCAGCTTAGAAGAGGGCTGTGAACAAGATCTACGAATGAAGGCATCACCCATGAACAAGTACTTACTGCACAAGACTTTGTAGGCTTGGAGCAGCGGGAAATTCACTTGACCCTTGTTTACTAGCCTCATAAGGCTACTAAAGCCTTATGATTTTACCTGTCTGGTAAAAATGACTTCTTCGGCATACATTTTCTCCAGATTTAATTTAAAATAAATCTCATTTATTTGTTTAAAAAAAAAAAAGTGTTCCCAGAACCTCCTTAAGCCCAGCACTCCTGTGTTCTGTGTTAGACTGGCTCTGGCCACAAGGTACTTTGATCGTCTGTGAAGTTGAATTTCTGCCTTCACTGCACAGAAAATGTTTGGTGCGGGAAAGAGGCAGGCAATCACGGGCTGCAGAGAGGTTTCCACTCAGCAGAGAAAGCACGTGGGTGATGTTCCCACTGCTGTTAGGACTTTGGTCACTTCTCCGAACCCGCGACACACCTCAGAACTGAAACTGGTTCGAGCCCCCCGCCCCGCCCCCGCCCGACTCATCGCCTGGCACACAGCGCCCCCTGGAGGTGCCTCTGGGAGCTGCACCTTCAGTTACTCCCGTTCTCTTCTGCCAAATGATGTCATTTGGGGGCTGTGAACACTTCCTAACGTGAGTGATTAACAGCTGGAATAATCTATACTCTGGGGCCTCAGTTATTGTTTTCCTTTCATGACATAAAACTGTGAACATGCCTTATTGGGAAGTGGGAATAAGGAATAAACAGAACCAGCCCTCCTTTCTGGCCTAGAGCAGTACTTCTTGGCTCCTCAAATAACTAAAACCATATCAATTTTACATGAACTGTTCCCAAAAAATAGAATTAATTCCATAAAATTAAGCAATAGGAAGAGGAATAAAAATACCAACTCATCTTATGAGTCAGCATTACCATGACACCAAAGCCAAAGGAAAAGACTATATATGGCTATCCCTCATGAGCATGCAAAAAAGCTCAACAAAACACGAGTAAACTGAATCCAACAACATACAATAGGAAGACACATCGTGACCAAGGGAGATTTAGCCCACAAATGCAAAGCTAAAGCTTTTCCTAAAGAGGAAAAAGCATGATATCTCAATAGAGGCATTTGACAGTATTCAACATCCGTTCATGATTTTTTTTAATTCTTAAAGTAGTAGGAATGTAAGAAAAGTTTCTTAAAAACTGATAAAGATCATCTACCAAAAAACAAAACAAAACAAAACCAAGCAAAAACAGATCTACAGCTAACATTACACTTATGATGAAAGACTGAATTATTTCCCCCTAAGATCAGGATTGCAGGTCCTAAGGAGTGCCGTAGGGCAAGGATAAGATACGAAGTCTGTAGATGGGAAAGAAAGAAGTACGACATGAATATTCCTTTAGAAAATTCCAAGGAATTTGAAAAAAAAAAAAGTAGGATAAATCAATAAGTTTAACAAGGTTGCAGGATATGAGATCAATACACATTGAATAACTGGAAATTAAATTTTTTTTAAAATATCATTTACAATAGCACCCAGAAATAATGAGAAATATTTAGGTATAAATCTAACAAGATATTTATATGATTTATATTCTGAAACCAGACAACACTGATAAAATAAGTCAAAAGAGATCTAAATAAATGGCAATATATATCATTTTCATAGATTGAAAGTGTGAGTATTAAGATGTCAATTGTCTCCCAACAGATCTAGAGATTCAGCTTAATCTCAGTCAACTGTCTGATTCTAAAATCGATTATCTGTATCTAAAATGTATGTGAATAATCAAAAGAACTAGAATAACCAAAATAATTTTGATGAAGAATAACAGAGTTGGAGGGATTACATGACATGATTTCAAGACAGGCTATAAACTATTGTAACCAAGACAAGTGTGGTATTGCTGAAAAGACCAGCAAATGAATGCAGCAGAACAAAGAGTACAGAAATAGACCCACACATATGTGGTTAATCACTTTCTGATCTAATGCCAAGGCGATTCAATAGAAGAGGGAAGTGTTTTCAAGAACTAGCGTTGAATCAACTGGATGTCAACTTGGAAAGAAATAAATCTTGACCCCCTAGCTCATATCATAAAAGTAATATGCTCATATACAAAAATTAACTCGAAATGGATTATAAATGTAAAAATTAAAACTATAGATCTTCTAGAACAAAATATTCAAGAAAAGCTTTGTGACCTTGGAATAGGCAAAGATGTCTTAGATATGGTGCCAAGAGTATGAATCATAAAAGAAAAAAATGGTAAATTGGAATTCAGCAAAAATAAGAACTTTAAAACTTCAAAAGACACTGTTAAGGACATGAAAAGACAAGCCACAGATTGGGAAAAAATATCTGCAACACATACATCAGGCAAAAGACTTAACATGAAGAATGTAAAAATAATCTTTATTTTATTAATAATAAGACAAACAACAGCCTCCCCCTCCTCCCAACAGATGGGCAAAAGATTTAAACAGTCATTTTACCTTAGAATATATACAGGTGGCCAATAAATATATAAATATATGCTGCTCAATACAATTAGTCAATGAGGAAGTCCGAGTTAAAAATCACAATGAGAAATTACTATATACCCATTAGCATGGCCAAAATTAAAAGGTCTGACTATGCATATCAATTGTTAGCATGGATGTGGAGGAATTGGAAGTCTCATGCGTTGCTGGTAGAAATTTAAATTTTGGAAAACAGGTTGTTTCTTTAAAAGTTAAACATGCATTCTTGGCATAGCAGAAATAAAAATACACATCCACACAGAGACTTGTACTCAAATATTCACAGCAGACTTACTAGTCTTAGTTATACACTGGAAGCAGACCGTAGGTCTATCAACACATGAGTGGATAATAAATTATGGTATATCTATACAGTGGAATTCTACTCAACAATAAAATAAGTGAACTTATGGTACATTCAATAGCATAGGTGAATTTCAAAGTCTAAGTTACGTCGAGTAAAAGAAGACAGAAAACAGTACATGTGGTATATAATTTCATTTATATAAAATTCTAAAAAATGAATGTTAATGTATAGTGATGACCGAAAGTGAATCAGTGTTTGTCTGGAGATGGAGATGCAAGGAGGGTGGATAACAAAGGGGAGGGAGGAAAATTTGAGGATGAGGACAAGATACATCACCTTGCTGGTGGTGATAGTTTCATGGGTGTATACACATGTCAAAACTCACCAAATAGTACACATCAAAGATGGACAGTTTGTTATCTGTCAATTGTCCATCAATTAAGTTGTAAAAAAGAAAACAACAGAAAAAAATACACATTTATTACATCATTTTAAAGTTACTGAAAAATATAATAAAGAGAATACTAAACAAACAAGTGTACAACCCTTTGATTCAGCAAGCCCAGGTTTGGGAATTGATTCGACAGAAGCAAGAAGCACTCGTCCTAGGGACATGTGTTTGAGAACTCTTATCACAATATTATTTAGAGAAGCAAAACCAGACACAACTTAAAATATCTTTCGTTTAGGGAAATGGATCAGCAAATTGTCAAGGACTCTTATGCAGAAATTGAAAGAATGAACTTGATGGATATGTTTCAGCTTGGAAGGCTGTTTCTGCTGTATGTTTAAGTGAGTCTAATAAAATGTAAATTGCCCTGTATACTTTTATGAGATGACACTAGGTAAATGGATGGATGGATGAGCATCATATATGGACAGATGCATAGACAGAAGGACAGATTTCCTATAGATGTGCTTCCACATATGAACACAGAGAAAAGTGAGGGCAGCCACATCTTAAACTGTTATTATTCACTGAATTGGAAAGGCTTTGGGAAAAGATTGTTAGGGTGTTTATGAATTATTTAACTTATGTATAGGAGTATATTTTACTCTTTAAAAAAAAGTAAAAAATAAAAAGGATTAAAATAAAATAAATACAAGATTCATCTTGCTTTGAAATGCATCCAAAAAATAGGTTGGCTTGAGTCAAGACCCGGCAAGAGTTCCCAGCATCCCACCCTGAGACTGCATGTTAATAAGGGTCCAGGGGAAATACATTCCCCAAAGAGAGACTTATTCCTGCTTATCTCCATCCCTGCCGTTCCTGGTCTCGAGGCTCTGCCTGGGCTCAGGTGATGATGGAGAAGTGTCCTCAGAGGACCAGGAGGGTGTGTTCCGAGTTGTGATTCCCCCGGCGGAGGTGGAGCAGAGGGCTCAGCCTTCCCAGTGAGGACTAAGGAGGCCTTATTATTATAATAAATCAGTCTCAGTTGATTGGCTGCCAACCGTGGAGTGATGTGACCATATGTCACTTGGGCATTAAACAAATCCTAATGAGCTAAGAATATGTTTGTTTTTACTAATTGACCTCTTTGACCTTCATCAACCGCTTGGTAAACATCCTCAGATAATGACTTCCAGAGAGCGGATTGTGGCTCTCAAGTGTGCTGAGAGGGCTCCCCTCGGGCCCCCAGACCACCTCCCCTGGCCGCCCGCTGAAGCACACGTGTGCGCCTGCCCACTGCTGCCCGCCCGGCCCAAGAAGGATGCGCTGGTGGTAACGGGGCGATGGGAGAAGCATAGAGCCAAGCAGTTAGATCTAGGAGCTCATGTCATCTGCCCTGGCATTCCCAGTCCATTCATCACGCCCCACGATGAAATTCAGACATTTCATTCCTGTCGTCTCACAGGGGTCGGGCGGTAGGGGTGGGGAACACTTCGGTCCCCTGGATACATTAGGAAGACATGGGAATAAACTTCAAGCCCTGAAACGGGGTGCGCCTCCAACTCAGCCTCAGCTTGATCTGAGTGACTGTGAACCCGCAGGCTTTTCTCGCTGCCCCTGACATTCCCCACCTAGGACGGTGGGCTTCAGTTAGCAACTGAACTCTGTGTCTTCAGCTATAAAACAGAGAGAATATCTAACATGGAGAATTTAGTAATTGAGGGCTTCCTTCTTGCCTGACAGTGTGCAGCTCCTTACTCAGATTTTCTCACTTCATCTACACAATAAGTAAGTTGCTTCCCTAAGGCCACAGAGTAGAGGGTGGCAGAACGGAGCCTCCAACAAGTTCTCCCAAATTCCAGAGGGGCGGGTCACCCAGTGTCGTGGGGAAATGCTACTTTACTTGCAGATTAATAACTCTACTTTGTGAAGTGATGACTGTCGACATGGGAAGCGTGGAGCACAGTGCCTGGCATGTGGCAGGCACTCAAAATGAAAGGTAGCTATTGATGTTCCTAGCCCCGAGGGGGCGCAGCGAGATGAAATCCCATGTACCTTCTGGGTCAAACCACATCGGCCCCTTCTCCCCGGTCCCCAGGGCTGACGCGTTTGAATTAGACAGGATTAAAGGCTTATCGGAGCTGGAAGCCGTACCCCAACTCCCGTGTTTAGCCCCAGACCTTCTGTCCGCCGGCTGAGAAGGACGTGGGAGAAAGGCAGCTGCCCGGGGCAGCGCTACTGCCTCGCACACAGTCAAGAGAGCTTTTGTGCAGGAGCCAGGCCTCCTTCTGGGTCCTCATGTCGAGAAGGTGGGCCCTGGTCCTGCCCATGTTGCTCTGTGGCCTGGCAGGCCCCTCACACCTGTTCCAGCCGAGCCTGGTGCTGGACATGGCCAAAGTCCTCTTGGATAACTACTGCTTCCCAGAGAACCTGATGGGGATGGAGGAAGCCATCGAGCAGGCCATCCAGAGTCGTGAGATCTTGTCCATCTCAGACCCTCACACTCTGGCCCACGTGCTGACAACTGGGGTGCAGAGCTCCCTGAATGACCCACGCCTGGTCATCTCCTACGAGCCCAGCACCCTCGAGGCTCCCCGGCAAGCCCCGGCCCTCGACAGTCTCACACAAGAGGAACTCATTGCGGGGCTGCAGAATGGCATCCGCCATGAGGTTCTGGAAGGCAACGTGGGCTACCTGCGGGTGGACGACATCCCAGGCCAGGAGGTACTGAGCAAGCTGAGAAGCTTCCTGGTGGTCAACGTCTGGAAGAAGCTCATGGACACCTCCGCCTTGGTGCTGGATCTCAGGCACTGTACGGGAGGTCAAGTTTCTGGCATCTCCTATGTCATCTCCTACCTGCACCCAGGGAACACGGTCCTGCATGTGGACACCATCTACAACCGCCCCTCCAATACGACCACTGAGATCTGGACCCTGCCTGACGTCCTGGGAGAGAGGTACAGTGCTGATAAGGATGTGGTGGTCCTCACCAGTGGCCGCACTGGGGGCGTGGCTGAGGACATCGCTTACATCCTCAAACAGATTCGCAGGGCCATCGTGGTGGGGGAGCGGACTGTGGGGGGTGCCCTGGACCTCCAGAAGCTGAGGATAGGCCAGTCCGACTTCTTCTTCACCGTGCCTGTGTCCAGGTCCCTGGGGCCCCTGGGCGAGGGCAGCCAGACATGGGAGGGCAGCGGGGTGCTGCCTTGTGTGGGGACACCGGCTGAGCAGGCCCTGGAGAAAGCCCTGGCCATCCTCAAGCTGCGCCGGGCCCTGCCAGGAGTCATCCAGCGCCTGCAGGAAGCCCTGCAGGACTACTACACACTGGTGGACCGCGTCCCCGCCCTGCTGCAGCACCTGGCCAGCATGGACCTGTCCTCAGTGGTCTCCGAGGAGGATCTGGTCACTAAGCTGAACGCCGGCCTACAGGCTGTGTCTGAGGACCCCAGGCTTTTGGTGCAGGTGGTCAGGTCTAAAGAAATCTCTTCTGGACCTGGGGGTGATGTTGAAGAACCACCAGAGGTGGTCCCAGCATTGCCCGAGGATGAGGATGCCCGGAGGGCCCTGGTGGACTCTGTGTTCCAGGTGTCGGTGTTGCCCGGCAACGTGGGCTACCTGCGCTTTGACAGTTTTGCCGATGCCTCCGTGCTGGGGGAACTGGGCCCGTACATCCTGCACCAGGTATGGGAGCCCTTGCAGGACACGGAGCATCTCATCATGGACCTGCGGCAGAACCCCGGGGGGCCATCCACTGCCATGCCCATGCTTCTCTCCTACTTCCAGGGCCCTGATGCCGGCCCCATGCGCCTCTTCACCACCTACGACCGCCGCACCAACGTCACCCAGGAGCACTTCAGCCAAACGGAGCTGCCGGGCCAGCGTTACGGCAACCAGCGTGGGGTATACCTGCTCACCAGCCACCGCACTGCCACCGCGGCTGAGGAGCTGGCCTTCCTTATGCAGTCACTGGGCTGGGCCACGCTGGTGGGTGAGATCACCGCGGGCAGCCTGCTGCACACGCAAACGGTGTCTCTGCTGGAGACGCCCGAGGGGGGCCTGGCACTCACGGTGCCCGTGCTCACCTTCATCGACAACCATGGTGAGTGCTGGCTGGGAGGCGGCGTGGTCCCCGACGCCATCGTGCTGGCCGAGGAAGCTCTGGACAAAGCCCAGGAGGTGCTGGAGTTCCACCGAAGCCTGGGGGAGTTGGTGGAAGGCACAGGGCGCCTGTTGGAGGCCCACTACGCCCGGCCAGAGGTCGTGGGGCAGACGGGCGCCCTGCTACGAGCCAAGCTGGCCCAAGGGGCCTACCGCACAGCAGTGGACCTGGAGTCGCTGGCCTCCCAGCTCACGGCCGACCTGCAGGAGATGTCTGGGGACCACCGTCTGCTGGTGTTCCACAGCCCCGGCGAGATGCTGGTTGAGGAGATGCCCCCACCACCTCCTGCCGTCCCCTCCCCAGAGGAACTCTCCTATCTCATCGAGGCCCTGTTCAAGACGGAGGTGCTGCCCGGCCGGCTGGGCTACCTGCGTTTCGATGCCATGGCCGAGATGGAGACGGTGAAGGCCGTCGGGCCGCAGCTGGTGCAGCTCGTGTGGCAGAAGCTGGTCGACACGGCGGCACTGGTCATCGACCTGCGCTACAACCCCGGCAGCTACTCCACGGCCGTGCCGCTGCTCTGCTCTTACTTCTTTGAGGCGGAACCTCGCCAGCACCTCTACTCCATCTTCGACAGGGCCACGTCGAGAGTCACGGAGGTGTGGACCCTGCCCCAGGTGGCGGGCCAGCGCTACGGCTCCCACAAGGACCTCTACATCCTGATGAGCCACACCAGCGGGTCGGCGGCTGAAGCTTTTGCTCACACCATGCAGGACCTGCAGCGGGCCACCGTCATCGGGGAGCCCACAGCCGGAGGGGCGCTCTCTGTGGGCATCTACCAGGTGGGCAGCAGCCCCTTATACGCCTCCATGCCCACGCAGGTGGCCCTGAGTGCCAGCACAGGCGAGGCCTGGGACCTGGCTGGGGTGGAGCCGGACATCACCGTGCCCATGAGCGCGGCCCTCTCCATAGCCCGGGATATAGTGGCCCTGCGTGCCAAGGTACCCACTGTGCTGCAGACAGCTGGGAAGCTCGTAGCAGATAACTATGCCTCCCCGGAGCTGGGGGTGATGATGGCTGCCAAACTGAGCGGTCTGCAGGCCCGCTACGCCAGGGTGACCTCAGAAGCCTCCCTGGCCGAGATGCTTCAGGCTGACCTGCAGATGCTGTCCGGGGACCCACACCTGAAGATTGCCCACATCCCCGAGGATGCCAAGGACCGCATTCCTGGGATTGTGCCCATGCAGGTGAGTTAAAGGGAGACTTGGTCCAGCACGGGCCCGGAAGGGAGTCAACCAATTGTCCGCACATCCGGAGCTCTGCACAGGGTGCAAGGAAACAGCTCCTAGACTTGTTTTCGTGTTTAAGTTTTTACCACTCCCATCTTTTCCTCTCTCTCACCCTGTCATCCATTCTCTGTGCCCATGTGGTCCCTGAGCACCTCTGTAGAACTTTGGTACCCACAGGAAAACTGCTGGTAAAGAGGGAGCTTCACTCTTGTCTGGGAGGAAGGCAAGGGTCTGCAGGACATCATCATTGCTGTTGGGGAAAGAGGTCACTAAGCCACACGAGGTCCCTGTGATGTCCCCCTCTGGAAATGCGAGGTTTGTGTCCATCTGCATCCCCTGCCTGCCTCGGGGGTTTGTAGTTTGGATGGATGAGTTGAGGGGATGGAGAGAGGGAGGCAGGCAGATTTCTTTTCCTCATGGTCACCTCAGAGCTAGAGCATGGAGCCCGGGCACAGGCCCTGAAGTGCCAGTGCATAGCCGGGAGAACCCCGGTAGTGAGTCTGCCTTGATCATCACCAGCTGCCTCTCCTTCCGTCCCCCTAATGCCAAGTCCTGTCTCCTGATGGAATCGTACTGGTGGGCGTGCACCCTGATACAAGGGCCAGCCAGATGGGGAATTCTGAACAAGGCTGTTTTCAAAATATCTGAAGCCAGCGCTGCAAGTTGGGGGAAATACTGAAAAGGTAATTAAGGTTGAGGAGTTTTGATGCAGATGAGGGAAAAGGTCTCCAGACCAGGGGCCAAACTACAGCACAGGGTTCACCAAGCTCCCACCAGCAAAGAGCTCCTCTGAAAGCAGCTTTATAACACGGTGTGCATCATCTGCGATTTCTCGGCAGAGTCACAAGTAGGCAGGGCAGCATCATCCTGGTTCACTCGAAGGCAAGACCTGAGACAGCGGTTGGGTGCAGGCAGTCTGGAGCGGGAGTGAGGGAGTAGGGGGAGCAAGATAAGGAGGGAGGGAAAGCCCGCAGGTGGGGGCATTATTGAGGCTGTTGCTTCTGAAGATTCCAGCAGGACCCTGACAAGTGTGAGGAATGCTTCCCAGAGCCGTCCCTCTGCAGACGGGACCCTGCAGCCCCCGTCCTCCATTCGCTGAAGGTCCCCCTAGGGACACGAACTCTCTCGGACTCTGGGGCAGCTTGGTCTTGAAGTAGAGTACGAAGACAGGGGTGTGCTGGAGGCAGGGCCCTGTCAACCCTGTGGCTGAAGTCAGAGGAGGGCTGAGGGCATCAAAAGCATCTCTGCAGAACCGTCATCCCATTTTACCAAAAGGGGAACTGAGGCCCGGAGGGGGCTTAGGAGAATGGTCTGGAGCCAAAGAGTCTGTGACTGAGGTCAGTGCCAGGCCTGGAGGCCAGCTGTCCCAGTCAGCAGGGCTGTTCCTGCTGGAGTTCGGAGTCACATGTGAATTTATACTCTGGCTCTACCACTTACTGGGCTGTGTGACCTTGGGCAAGTTACTTAATCACTCTGCGCTTCAGTTTTTTCATTGACAAGATGGGGATAAGAGTGTCTCCTCTACAGGAACTGGGCCTGGTTCCTGATAAAGATTCAGGCCCCCAATAGTTAACGTCTTCCCTCCCTGCCCCGGGGAGGGAGAGGATCATGCACTCAGAGACATCAAAAAGTGTCTGGTGAGCTCAGGGGAGTCAGAGTGGAGACCATGCCTGAGCCTTTCAGCTCTGACACCAGGGCGAGGCGTAGGTACCCCTTCTCCGTAAGGAGGCTGCTGACCACACGTGGGTTTACATCCCAGGCCCACCACCCGTGTAGCCTCCCAGATACCGTCAGGGAAGGTCCTGGCTCCTACAACCTCCTTCGGAAATGTTAGCTACCTTCCCACGCCCTCAATATTTCTCGTGGTGTGCAGGAACTTCCTCTGTGGCACCCACTTTCAAACCCAAGCTTTCAAATCTCTCCTCTCCTGACGCTGAGCCAGCCTCCCAATCTTTCAGATCCCTTCCCCTGAAGTCTTCGAAGACCTGATCAAGTTCTCCTTCCACACTAACGTGCTGGAGGGCAACATCGGCTACTTGAGGTTCGACATGTTTGCGGACAGTGAGCTGCTCACCCAGGTCTCCGAGCTGCTGGTGGAGCACGTCTGGAAGAAGATTGTGCACACGGACTCCCTGATTATCGACATGAGGTCAGTGGGCCGGGGCTCAGCAGGTCCTGGCCAGGCCGGGGCAGTGGCTGGAAGACAGGCAAAGCTGTGGGTCTTAGTTCCCATAGGTAGGGAAGATAAGGACCCTGGGATGCAAGGCAGGACCCGAGTGGAACAGCTGCCTGACTCTCAGGGCTCCAGCCAGCTAGCTTGGGGTTCTAGGCTTAATTGGCCAGGTACGCCACCAGTATTGGTAGTTTTCTGTAAGCTCAGATGACCTCAATGTGTACTCCAGGCTGAGACTCACTGGGCTAATCAGGTAGTCCCCAGACTTGCTTGGTCATAGGAGTCAGTGAGGAGACAGGGGAAGGGTGACTTTAAATACATTGATTCCAGGGTCCTTCCCAGCCATCCTGAATCCAAAGCCCCCGGGGCAAGGTCCAGTGACCTATGTATTTGACAAGCATCATCCAGGTAACTCTGGTAATCAGTCATGTTTGGGACAGCTGGCGCCCTCTTGTGGTTGTGACTCATATCACACAAAGCCAGCCCAGGACAACGATGGTCACGAGAATCATACAGCCAGGGTCCCAGAGAGAATTTGCAATTTAGCCACCATTGCTGCAACAAGAATTCTTTGCACCACGAAATGATTATGGTGGGGGGTGCTTTCAGCTAGTGACCTCCCTTCTGCTTCTGTGAAGGTGTGCCTCATACAGGGTGAGTGCCCTTCACAGAGCCGGAAGACTGGGGGTAGGGGGTAAAACGTAGAAGAATGCTCTCAGGCAGTGGTCAGGCCCCTCATCACTCCCAGGGCCATCAGAGGACTTGTCCTGGGCACCCTCCATGGGCACTGGGAGGGGGTCAGCCTGCTCCCCTGGGGTGTGGACTCTGGCCCCATCCACAGCTGCTGGATTGACTGAGAGGGAGCTCTCATCCCTGGCTTGCAATACTCCTGTGATTCTGAGTCATCACTAGGTGGCGCTGGATCCCAGAGGTGGGCTCTCCTCCCTGGAAGATAAACCATCTCCCAGGGCTTGGGTTTCTGCGAGCCCAGAACCTGAGCTTGGGGACTCCTGTGGTACCTACGAAAACTTTATTCTTCAAATGCTCTATTGAACATCGGAATGACCCTTGTGCTAAGTCCCTTTCTGCTTAACTGTGTCATGTACATTTTTTAAAGAGGAGACCCAGCCCACAGGTGTGCTTTGCTCAAAGACCCTTCCAAGCCGAGGTTTGGAGGTTTGAATGCTGAAGTCATGAGCCCTGAACCCAGCCAGGCCATCCTAGACCATCAACTGGCAGCCCAGGATTCCTGGTTTCACAAATAAGGAGACAGGGTCCCAGCAAGGTCACACAGCGGGACAAATCCAAATGGCCTGGGATGACCACAGGCTCCCTCACCAGCAGTGTGGTTCCACAACTCTGAGCATTCCACCCCACTAAATGCCACGTTAGGATACCTCAACCAAGACACGTAGTGGGTTTTGTGAAATTATGGAGACTGCAACTGGAGAAGACAGCCTTCCCAAAATGTGCTCCACTCACAAGCAGCATGAATGCAGGGGAGCAGTCCATCCATGGTCAGTAAGCAGGAGAAATTTATCAACAAGTTCCCGGCTGCAGGACTTGTCAGAGCCCTTAATGTGATGTACACAATATGTATCACATAATGTCTTAATGTGTGATCAGACGGGGTGGGTATGCAGTATTTTCTAAATGAATTTGACCTCAAAGTCTCTTGTTCTCAAGAGACTTGGACTCTGAGAAATGCCGACCAAAGGATTCTGGAGGAGGAGGAAGGGGCCCTCGACTGAGGCTGCCTGGAATTAGAACCCTCCACAGGGCAAGGATTCAGGCTCCCAGGGGCCCACTGAGGGCCTCCTCAATGGACATTTCCCTTCCGTCAGGTTCAACATTGGTGGCCCCACCTCCTCCATCTCCTCCCTGTGCTCCTACTTCTTTGACGAAGGCCCTCCTATCCTGCTGGACAAAATCTACAACCGGCCCAATGACTCTGTCAGCGAACTTTGGACCCACGCAGGGCTTGAAGGTACGTGCAGAAGCCTTCCCTTCCTATTATCATTCTAGAATTGCTGGGAAATCAAGAAAAGACAGTTTGGGTTCGGGTAAAAGTAATAGTAACCAGACTATAAAGCCCTGTCCTATGTCATATACTTTGTACCCATGGTCATTAATCCCTGCAAAACGTGTACCATTGCTGCCTATTTTCTGGAGGAGAAAACTGAGTCTCAACTAGGTTGAATATCCTGTCTAAGGTCACACAGCTAAGTGACAGCGCCAAAACTTGAACCTTGTTTGTCTAAAACCAAAGCACTCCCCATTCTCGCCACTACAACTGTCAGCCTGCAAGACGAATGCAGAACCAGAAGGACCCCCTGCCCATCACCAAACCCCATGGGGTTCCCAGTGGTTTGCCATCATACCTGAGCTCTCAGCATCTCCTCAGCACACCTGCCTAAAGAAAGTTCGTAACTCTGATGAGGCTTCTGTTACCCGCCCTGGGTCCAGAGCAATGGCCGGAGGGGGCAGTGCAGTTCCTGTGTTTTACAGAGTCACGGCTCTCCCAACCATGTCTTGGGTGGATAGCCTCACTCCGTCTCCCTTGCCTGGCTTGCAGAACCAAGGAACTTCTGCTTCCATCTAACAAGTAGGCCTGGGAAACAAACAGGGGTGGGCATCTGATCCGAAAAGCACCCTGCAATCTTCATTTGCACACTTCCTCGTCACACATTCAGGGGTTCATTCCAGAACATCCATTCAATAATATTGTACAATGTAAATAAAAATCAGGACAGCTGAATTCTCAATTCAAATAGATTTTTGAGATAGGAGGTGAAACACAGATCTGCAGACCACGAGGTCCTGGAATTACAGTGTCCTGTATGGGAGCCACTTGCCACAGATGGCCACTGAGCATTGAAATGTGGCTTGTGTGAATGGAGAGGCATAAAGTGTTACATGCACACCAGATTTTGAAGACTTTTTATGAAAGAAAGGGATGTACAATATCTCAATATTTTATTGATTGCATTTTTGAGAGGATCATATATTAGATACATTGAGTCAATAAACATTATTTTAAATGAATCTCATCAAAGTCTTTTTAGTTGTTTGATGTGGTTCCCAGAAAACCTGAAATGATGTCTATGGCTTGCATTCTGACTCATGTTGCATTTCTATTGGACCTCACTATCCTAAAGGGTTGTTGTCATGAAGTCACAAATTTTGGTTCTTCTGAGGGTTCAAAGTGAAAAGAGTTTAGCCAGGTTAGCCATTCTCATTACTCATGAAGAAGAAACATGCCCTTTTCTTTAGTAAGTCAAGTCTTTTCCCATCACTTGGTAATAAAAGCCCTCAGGCACCTATATGCTTGGAATTAGGCACACATGCTTATCCCCATTTTGCAGATGCAGAAACTGAGGCTCAGGAAGGTAGAGTGACTTGCATGTGAACACAAGAAATCAGAACTGAGTCCCTGGCCCTGCTGTCTGTAGGTCTAGGCACCATGAATAAGGCAGGTGCCCAGGGTGGGGACTTGACTCCCTATTTTTTTTTAAGAGACTTCCATCTTTCAGGTGAACGCTACGGCTCTAAGAAGAGTATAGTCATTCTGACCAGCAGTCTGACAACGGGCGCTGCAGAGGAATTTACCTACATCATGAAGAGGCTGGGCCGGGCACTGGTCGTCGGGGAGGTGACCAGCGGGGGCTGCCAGCCGCCACAAACCTACCACGTGGACGACACCGACCTCTATATCACCATCCCCACGGCCCGCTCAGTGGGGTCTGCAGACGGCAGCTCCTGGGAAGGGGTGGGCGTGGTACCCGACGTGGCTGCGCCTGCAGACGCAGCCCTCAGCAGAGCCAAGGAGATGCTCCAGCACACTGTGCTCAGGGTGAGGCGGAGCCCAGGCCTGCGGGGTCGCCACAAGGGCCTCCTGGGGCAGCACCTGGGAAGGGCGGGGCCTCTGGGCCACTTCCAAGGGGCACCCCGGCATGAGGTCCTGACTGAGGTCCCCAAAGGGCGGAAAAGGGGTGTGATGAGCTCTGGTTAGGCCTAGAGTCAGGGGTACCCTTGGAGCTCACCCATCTGATCCCTTTCCCATTGCCAGTGTCCTCTCTGTTGGAACACCTAGGGACAGGGTGCTCACCCCCTCCTAGGCTCAGCCCCTCCATAACAGTTATTTTAGGGAAATGAAGTCCAGATCTATTTCCCCCCAGGCTCTTAATCCCCAACCCCTGGTCCTCACGCAGTCTGCTGGAGCATCTCTGTCCGACAGCATCACTGTGTGAGGCACAGATGCCAGGCACGTGTGTCACTTTACATGTTCTCAGCACCACACTTAAGAAGAGTATAAAGGAGCAGGTGAAATTGATTTTAACAGTATACTGCATTTAACCCACTGTATTCACAGTAGTATCCTTTCCACGTGTGCTCACTATCAAAATTATTATGAATGAGATGCTTTTGCACAAAGTCTTTGAGATCTGGTTTATGTGGCCCGCACTTACCGGACATCTCCATCAGCACATGTCGCATGTCTAGCGCACAGCGATCCCCTGCAGCTGGCGGCTCCCATGTGGGACAGTGCAGGCCCAGAGGTCACTGGTCACTGCCCCGCCACACTGGCTCCCTTCTGCCCTCCCTGCCCTTGCATCTTCCCCATTTGAGCACCTCTCCCACCCTGCCCTGGGGTCATTTCTGTCCCCACCCTGCTGAGAGCCCTGAGGGACAGGAACCATCCTCCTCATCCTCGTCTCCTCCTGCATGCCACCTGGCGCAGCAGCTGGCACGGCGGTGGGCGCGCAAAGAACACACATGACTATCGGGCTGCAAATCCACATCTTCCTCCGGGTGGCAGCCCTCAGACCCCTGAAGACAAGTCAGGATTCACTTAGAAGCCTCTCCTCCCTGCCCCCCAGCCCTCCCCAGCCAATCTGACACAGCAAGTCTGACTTTCCTTCACATGTTCCTTCCTCATCCTCATTCTCTCGCTTCTGCCAGAGACACTAAAGTGAGCCCCGGTGCCACGCAGCACCCCGACAAGCTTTGCTGCTGCTGGAGGGGAGAGTGGCTCTGGGTGGCAATCTGGGCACCTGCCCTGCTCGTCCAGGTGCGGCCCATCTCTGTGCTGGCTCTGACGACCAAGCTGACTCCTAACAGGGTGAGAAGCTTGCAACAGGCAGAGCCCTAGACCCCCCTGCCAGAGCTGGGCTGGTCCTGGGAGGGAGCCCGGAGCCCCGTGGTGACCTGGGGGGAAGGAGAGGCCCCAGCTGGTGCCCTGGGACCAGGGGGCTCTGCCCAAATTCATGGAGGGAGCAGGGCTGGGGGGGGGTGGGACCCGAGCACCCAGTCCCTACTCCCGGACCCCCAGGCCCCAGGACTGCCTGGGTGAGGATGCAGTACTGTCTGGCCCTGCGCTCTGGTGAGTCCAGGTTGCAGCTGCCACAGGCGCTGCCCCGCAGCACCAGGCACGGCCCTGACTTCATCAGCCCCTCCCCAGACCCCATAGATCTGGGGAATCCAGGCCACCACCAATCTCTAGGGGTTTCTCCACTAGAAGCCCTCACACCAACCCCATGAAAGCAGGAGAGCCCTGATGGAAGGGAAGATTTCACTCCAGCTCCTTTTCTTCCTGCTAAATTCAAGCAAGAGTCAGGGCATGATTGAATTTTAATAGTTTCACATTTACTATGATCTCGCCTTTCTCTTCATTAGACCTTCTAATATCTAGGCAGATGTGGGACCACCCTCCATGCTTACACTCCAGGAATCTCTCTCCTCCCTCTCTTCTCTCTCTCTCTCTTTCTCCCTTGCTCTCTTTCACACACACACACACACACACACACACACACACACACACACACACACACACACAGCTAGCTGATGATAACCTAAATCAAACAATGGCTTCTTCTAGGTGGTAACATTTGGGGTGGCATTTTAACTTTCTTCTTTATGCTTTCTCTTTTTCTTAAATCCTTATAATTAGCATATATCAGTATTTTCAAATGCAGCAGTCATTATTCCAAGAATACAATAAATGAGATAAAATAAATTATATAACTGAATCACTATCCAAAACTTTCCTGGTCATTGGCGGTTGTTAATTTTTTTTCATGGTTTTCCTTTCACATCATTTGGATTTCCTTGATTTGCACCCCTGGCATCTATTACAGCTTATTGTGTCTAAGGTGCCCCAGAGGAACTGTGGGGTCAGCAGATGGCAAAGATCCCGGTGGGTCTTAAAGAGGGGAAGGAGCGGAGCGGTTCTTGGGGCAGGTGATATATATAGTTCTCGCTTCTGAGCATCACACCAGAGGGACATCCGCAATTATCATCTCCACCGCGGTCAACTCCACCTCAGAGCCTCAGACAGGATCAGTAATTCACTGCGGTCACACATCTGGCCCAGTGGACATCTGCCTTCCTTCAGGCCATCAGCATTTGCCCCACCCGCCTTTGGATGATCAGAGAATTGCTCCCCATATGAACCTGTGGGAAACAGACTCACTCAGAAGCAGAGAGAGAGGTGATTAGGTTCCGGCTTGAGTCTGCCGGAGTAAGAAGGCCAGCCCTGCCACTTCCCAGCTGTGTGACTCTGGGCAACTTACTTCGCATCTCTGTGCCTCAGTTTCCTCATCTGTGCAATGGGAGAGATAATATCACCTTTGAGGCTGTGTGGATTAAATGAGTTCATCCAGTGTCCGCTATAACTATTCCCTCTCCACAAAACTGGACCCCCCTGGAAGCTCACTTTTCTAGCTCCCTGGCAGTGAGGTATGGACATGCGGGCCTGCCTGGGCCAATCAGAGCCTCCTGTGCAGGATGTTTTGTTTTGTTTTGTTTTTCTGGAGCAAGTGACCCAGGGAAGGTGGGCAGTAGCAGTGGCCAGATGTCCGGTGTGCAGGGCAGCACAGCCATGCCCCGACTTGGCAGGGGCAGCAGCAGCGCCCTCTAGAGGCAGTTCCCTGCCTGACCTCAGCTGAGGTCCTGCTGAGTAGCTCCTTGCTTCTGTCCACTGTCCAGCCTGGGCCCCCAGCTTGCCCATCCAACACTGGGTGCATCCAGGCTCCTCTCCAGACATCCTTTCCTGTTTCAACCAGGCACAGATTATTTTCTTACAACAAACTGCACTGTCCGTCCTTCTCCCTTGTCTTGCTTGGGGTCCTGGTTTAGTGCCTAAATCCCCACCACAGCCTCCTCCCCGTTTCTGTGTCCCAGCCTGCAGCCAGGGCCACTGCTCTGCTCTGCAACTTTCTCAGATCTCTCCCTGCTGGAGGACCCCTCAAGGCACCCACTGACCTGCCACAAGAGGGGCTGGACCAGGCTGTCCACCCTCCCCGCCAAGGTGTCCCCAGCCACAGACAGGCTAGACGCTCACTAGCAGGATCCTTGCTGGAGACTGGACCCAGCTTCCTGGCCCCATGCTGGAGCCCCAGACGGGAGGACCCCAGCTCTTCTCCCATCTCGCTCGCCCTCCTGCTTCCTGTGTCCTTGCATCTGCCCACGCAGCCCAACACGAAGCAGAAGGCCACCTTTGTGTGTCAGTGAGGGTCATAGCCATCCACACCAGCTTGGATGCAATGAGAGGATACAGCGCAGAAGGAAAAAGGACGCAGCCCAAATCACAGCTGCAGGCAAGGAAACCGACATCCTAGGTCCCCGCTGGAGGGCGCCCATCCCGCACCTCTTGGTTCCTATAGGATTAGCTGCCATCTGGCCTAAGGACCTCCTTGCTGCCTTGCAGATCGGGGCAGCCGGCAGTGAAAATAGGCCCCTAATCCAAGCAGCTTAGAACAGCGAGGGTAACAGAGGCCACGGGCTTCCTGTCTCCTGGGCCAGGAAAATACAAGATGGCCAGGGAAAGAAAAAGTTAAATTGAAAGAACTCCAGCCCTCCTTCCAGGATGCACTGCCTCCCCACCCCAACTCAAACTTGCTTTCCAAAATTTCTCCTCTTCTAGGACGTGGCTCAAATCAAAACACATTGGAGAATCATTTGTTTTTAAAACAATAGGTTTATTCTATGGGAGGCATATCTTACTATATGATCTGTAGACCTCCCAGCTGACTTCTACTATGAAAAACAAAAACGAAATTTCACGGAACAGTCAGGGTGTGTGAAACACTTTCTCTAAAGAGAAGCAGCCTGCCGGGGAGACATGCTGCCACAAGGGGGTGCCAGCACCTTCCAAGAAAAGAAAAGATGTGGGGTTCACCTTGGGACAATTTCTGCTGACTTTCACCCCTATGCAGGGTTCTCTTCCTGTACCCAGAGGAATAGGGTGGTATGTATGAGGTTAGCAGAATGCAGCCAGCTCAAAGGCTGGGTGCATAATAGAGTTAGGGGTCTCTGGCTGGTGGTTCCTGTCCCCTCCCCATCACCACCACCATTAATATGTTTCTTTAAATCCATGCATTTGGGCAACCAGTTTTTAAAAGACAACCGAATAAGTGATCACTAATTCCACATGCAGTCCTGACTTCTGGCCTCTCTTGAGGCCTGCATTCAGCCTAGCACTGAGGGGCCTTCACCCCAGGACACAGGAGCTCCAGGTGCCAGGACCACCCCCACCTCCTCTTTCCTCCCCTCCCCACAAGCCCAGTGGGCTTCACTCATTTTCATTAACCCAATTACATAGTCATTGGAGTAGAATCCCTGGTCTAAGTTTCAGGAATTGACCAGAAGTTGAAATCTAGGATCGTGGACTTATTAAGGTTTTACTTCTCTTCCAGGTGAAAGCAGAAAGAAAAGCAAATCTTGGTTAAAATTGAGAACATAAATAGATCTGAATTCAGAATGTCTTATTTGAGCCTCATTAGCGTATTCCGGGGACTTTTATAAATCCTAATTGAATGGCTGTTGCTTGGGCGATAATGTATTAAGATGTAATTTGCTATTTTTCCAGCCACTGTCGGCATTTTCCCTTCCATTGTCCAAGAAGCAAGCCAAGAAGACTGTCTGTTTATTGGTTCAGGGGCTCCTGTGTTACTTGCCTAATGACATCATTGCCAGCAAACCAACCAGGCCTGAGATCCTGGGAGAAGAGTCCGAGCCTGCTGGAGGACAGCGGCAAAGACAGCAGTGCAGCACGGGACACCGCATGGTGCTGAGAGGGCATCCTTGGGTGGGAGGTGCTGGGGATCCTACTGTAAACTGGAGAGACAGGAGAGGAACTTTAAAAGACAGATTGCCTGTCCTACCAGAGCCACAAGATTGGGGTACAGAGCAGATTAAATGAATTTAAGGAAGGTGGCCACTCTTACCCTGGAAATCTCAAGTGAAATTCATATCTGCTGATGTGACGCTTTGTGGCAACATCACCCGCCAATGCTTAACTGGTCTGGATGGTGGCAGAGAGAGGGTGGGCGAAGTCCTGATTAAAAGTGACTGCTCTCCCGCAGATACAGGAGGGCAGGAGAGAAAAGGGACAAGACAGGCTTTGACTGCCATAGGGACTTTGGGGACCCAGCCTGGTGACAAGTAGGAGCTGCCACATGAATAAACTGTAAGTCGTCACCTCCATAAGTCATCTCTGCGTCTGCAATTTGAACGGCTGCAAAGCAACTTGCATCCACATCGAAATGAACTCCATCTTAAAAAGCTGAGTTGGGAGAAGATACTTTCTTGTGCTTCTTCATAACATTAATTTAATTAACTAATGTTTTTTCCAAAATGTCTCCCTTGCTTGTAAATGACATGGTCCCTATTAGTAAGAATTCCATTTGCAGTCATATTGGAGATTCCCAGAGGAGTGTGGGCGGGCCAGGGAAGACACATCGGTCTCGACACCTCAGGGGTCCTAGCCTGGACCGCACCACCTCTTGCCCTGCATCACTCTGTACATCAGTGGACCTCAGTGCTCACTGCCCTAAGTGAGAGGATGGACTAGGAATGCAGAGTCCCTCCCAATTCCAAGTGTCTGCTGTGTTTTGGGACGACACACTTATGCCTGTCAAACTGATTTCAAAGAGAATGATGGAGCGATCCAACCAGCCAGAGGAGGACAGCTGTGCCCACAGTCTGACAGACGTCAAAACCTTTATGAGAAGCTGATTCAAGGTTTGTCAAGGGTGAGGCCGGAACCAAGCAATTCATTCATTCCTTCGACAAAGGTCTGATGAACGCCTGCTACTTGCCTGCATTGTTCTAGCTGCCGGGGACAAAGGAGTGAACAAAACAGCAGAAATACCTTAAGGAACGAATATTCTAGTGATGGGAGATACAGTAAATAAGGTAATTCAGAAAAATGATTGTATGCAAGACAGTGAATAGTGCTCAAGAGAAGAGCAGTAGAAAACGCTGGAGGCAGGGGTAGGGTGCATGCTGAAATTTTAGAGGGGGAGTCAATGCGGGGCCCTAAGTCCTAGTCTTTCAAGCTTCCATGATGCCACGTGACCAGGCCCGGCTGAGCAGATGCATAGCAGGCTGGGAAAGATGTGAGCACCCAGTAGGGCGGTCCTGGGGTCTTACTCTTGCCCTGCTTCTCCTGAACCCATGGTCTTAGGAAAGCCAGCTGACCTCTTGGGACTCAGGGTCTTCCGCAGTATAACGAGATTGAATAGCTACCTCCTGGGCATGGCATGCGGATTAAATGACATAACGAACATCAGTGCAAGTGTGTCATCTCAAGTTCAAACCCCGCGAGGTGCCCTTTCCTGCCCTACATGGGACAGCAGGGGAGGGAGACTCCCTGAAGCTTCAGCCTCCTTCTGGGCACAGCCTCTCTGTAAGCAAATTCTAGCCTCATGCAGCTCCCAAAGGGGCCCGGCCTGCTGCATTCCTCACCTCCCTTGGGGAGGGCAGGGCCTCCAAGCATCCCTGGAGAAATGCAGGTGCTTCACAGGTGCTTCCAGGGAGCATGGCTGCTTCCTTGTAGAAGCAGAGGAAACAGCTCAGGGGGTCCATCTCCTCCCCTCCAGCCCACATTTCCTGCTGCAGCCAGAGGCCCCCTAAGAGTGTCTCTCAGAGCCATTTCTAGGTCTAAATTCCTCCTAGAAATGTCATGCATCTCCGAGGGCCACCTCCCCACTCAGCCCTCCCCACACCGGCCTTGCTGTACCCGGGACCTCTACGGCTCAGGACCACACTCTCCCCAGCACTGCACTGTCTGAATCCCAGGCTGAGGCTCATCCTGTGCCCCAACTCCTCAGGAGGCCCCCAGGGTTACCCCACTCCCCGACCCACAGGGCTGACCTGGGCCTGTCCCCCGAGGTGCCCAGCACTCTAGCACAGTCCTCTGTCCTGCATCTGTCACACTGCACCCTAGTCATCTCCCACCCTGACCAAGGACCAAGGGCCAAACTCACTGTGCCCCCCACCACGGCCTTGGCAGAGTCTGGCACAGCACGGTGCCCAGGGAGGCCAGTACGTGAATGATGATACCACTGGCTGTGGAGAATGGATGGGAGTGTGGGTGGGAGGTGGGGGGTGGGAGGGAGAGGGATGGGGCGGGGTGGGCCAGGTGGGAGCTGTGGAGATGGAGAGAAGAGGCGGAGTCTGGGGTGTCTGGAGGGTGAGCTGCCCACTGGCCAAGACCCCCACCTCCTTCCATCCACCAGCCTGATCCCTCTGGATGGTTGGAAACTGCAGGTGAAATGAACAAATCCTGAAAGTGAGGTGGAAACTGGTCAAAAGGACCGCACTGACTCAAAAGAAATCCGAGCACGTGGCTTCCACACACACTGGCTTGTGTTACCACAGAGTTTATGACCCGAGGTTTGCATTACGAGAAATGAGGACAAATATGGATAAACAACATAGGTACGGAGAGAAACTGAACGTGCATTAGACAGTGAACGGTACCCAGAACACCCCCAGTCCTCACCGTGTTTTAAGCCTGAAGGTTTTGTGCAGGCTCACTTCCTGAGAGCTAAGAGGGGTGTGTGTGTGTGTGTGTGTGAGAGTGTGTGTTCCATCTTCCCACTTTCGTGTATTCAGAAGGGAAGAACCACGGACCAGGTGTTGGTTGAATTCCTCAGATCCTGTGGTAGGATTATCCACTCACTCATGACTTCCCCCTGGGCAGTGGGCACATCTCACCCCTCGACTTTGGGCTCAGCCATCAACTTGCATTGGCCCAGGGGACATTAGCGAAAGTGACCCAAGCAGAGGCTTGAGAGGTGCTTGTGTATTGGGACTTGCCCTCCTGGGGTCTTGTCACAAGCCTGAGAGGAGCTTGACCTAGTAGCCCATCAGCCCCAGAGAAAGAAGCAAACTGGAGCCAAGCTCAGCTTGACGCACTGACCCACACTTGGGAAACAGGGGCTTTGCAGTGTCTGCCACTGGGATTTTCTCACTAATCTGGGCCATGATCATGAGTATCGCCTGCTCGGCGATGACACTGCTGGGCATGTGCTGGCCGTTGCCCCCACATCTTCCTGTCCAACCTTGACAACTTCCCTTGGACACGGGGGTCATCAACTCCATTTTACAGATAAGAAAACTGGGACTTAAGACAGTGAGAGCAATGTGTTCCTCCTCCAATGGCCCAAGAGAGATGGCCCTGTGGACAACAGTGACCAGCCTTTTGAAAGGCAGGCCCAGGAAGCCAGCTCTGCATCACTGCCAAGTGCTGGACACTGCACCTAGAGGTTCCAAACCACCTGTTAACTGTGGGAAGTCATGTGCCGGGAGAGGTGGTGGCGCTCCCGGAAATACTCGTGACAGATGGGGCATGTGAGGGCCTCTTCTCTCAGCTTCTTGGAATGGAGGTCGGGCCCCGGCTGCTCCTTTTTGTGATGGGACCGCATGTGGAAGACCAGGTCTGAGGTCAGGCGAAAGGAGAGGTTGCACTTGGCGCACCAGTTCTGGGTGGACAGGCCCAGGGAGGCGAACGTGGGCGGCAGGAGGGCCCAAGAGGCGGTGGTGGAGGAGGAGGAGAAGGAGGAGGGCGTGGGTATCTGGGCCGCCGCGTGCTTGAGCCACAGTGTGGGGGCATCCAGGAAAGTGCTACAGAGAGGAGCGTTTTGGGACACCCTTTGCAGATTCCAGAAATCACCCACCAGAAGCTTGGAACTCAAAAGTCGACCCCAGCAAGTGACATCCACTGTGTGGATGAGTCCCAGCAGCTCCCCCAGGGCGTCTGCAGGTCTGCCTGCCTGCAAGACGGAGGCTGGCCCGGATCTCCCTGCTGGACACCTGGCTGGCTTGCTGAAGGCACTTCTCTGTTCCCCTCGGGCTCTGCTCGGCCACCCTGAGAAGACCGCGCTGCCAGCTGGGTCCCTGGGGATGTTCAGGGTCAGCTGCTGGGGGCCAGACTGGCCGGCAGGGCCACTATGCTCCCTCTCCTGGGCCTGCCCGCCCCTCAGCCTCTTCTTGAGTTGAGGCACCTCTGTGAAGGCGCTCTGCCCCTGTTCCCAGCAAGCCTTCTGGGGCATCAGCCTTGCCAGCCTGAGCTTGCCCGGGGCTGCTGACAGCGCCATCTCGGCATAGGCCTCATCCCGGCCACCACTGCCCGTAGCAGCCTCAGAGCCCAGGTGGTTCGTTTTCTCCAGTAGCACGGGCTTGCGGCCTCGGCCCTGCTCGGGTTCACTAAGCCTCCATCTGTTTTCAGCTGAGGGGCTCCGCAGAGCTCCCTTCCCGGCAGCCATGGGGACCGCAGGGCCTGGGCCAGCTGAGCAAGGTGGATGCTCTGGAAGCTGTCACTCTCTGAGGCTTCAGTGTTCTGGAGGGTTTGGCCAGGGAGGGGCCGTGAGACTGGAGCACTCCCCTGGTGCCGAGGCCAGCACACTTGGACCACAGGGCTCTGCAGAGAGAGGAAGCAACAGGTGGTGAGACGTGAGCCCTCCTTTCAGGGACACATCGCAGCATGAAGGCTGCAGGGCCTTATAGAAAACCTCCTCTCACCCACGACCGTGGTGTCTTGGGCCAAGTGCTGATAGAAGCATGAACTTGGGGGTGGACAAGTGTCAGTGTGCGTCCAGGCTCTGCCAGTCCTTAGCTGTGTGGTGTTAGACAAGCCACCCTTCTAATTAATTTTCTTGTCTAAGTTGGCCAGAGTCTGTCTTTGTTGTTTGCATACAAAGAACCCTCACCTACTATGGATGCAGCAACTCAGCCTGACTCAGAGCACAATGCCACCTGCTTTCTCCTCCAGGATGCCTTCAGGGAAGAGGGACCATACCACACAGCACTGCCCCCCAGAGGCCAGGCTTCAGTACTGCCCCGCACCTGTCCGCATCCAGGCAGCAGAAGCCTGTAAGAGAGCGCATGAGGCTTCCACCAGCCAGTTCCGACGTGGTTGACAACTCTAACATGCTTGCACCTTGATTTACAGCAGCTTTTGGTCCTTGCTTCTCAGCATGCTAATTTTTCTCCCAAATCATCAGAAGTGCCAGGACACTTTAAGTACTCGGAGACAGGAGTTCCCGTAGCACAGGTGGCCAGAGAATAAAACCCGGACAAAAAACACTCAGACATGGCAGGTTGCATCCAGGGCTGTGCCTGGCCCCTGATCCCACACCTGGGTGGCAGCCACATCTCTACTTGGCCCTGCCCCTGGAACAAGTGTTGGTCTCCACCTCTCCACTTGCCTGAAGTGACCATCCGTGCTTCTCCTCTGCTCACCTGTCAACTGTAAAATGTCCTTTTGTGCCAACCTGCTGGGAATTAACGGGTGAACCAGCCTTTGCTTTGCCCTTGAGGTGCTCATAGCTGCAGGGGAGACACACAGAGGTCACATGTGACAGTGGCACCGAGGAGGAGAGGGAGCCATCAGCCCTGCTGGGAAGGCATTCATCCCTGCCCTTCCCTGATAAGCTTCACTAGGGAGTTGTTGAAACTGGGAAACCTATCCTCAAGCACCCCCCTCAGCTGGTGAGCAGTATTTCTGGACCACACTCCAAGGAGTGTTCTGAGTTTTCATCATTAAGAAATATTTACCCCCAAGCCCAGGAGGACCATGAGGAGTAGGTGGGCTGAGCGCCTTCCTCACAGGGACATTGATGGGCTCAACAATGGAAGGCCAATGGACAGTCAATTGGAAGGCCAAGAGCCTTCCTCTTGGCCAGCCTCCTGCCCCAGCTGTAAAAGGAAGCCCATGTATCTGCTCTCCTTCTTTCTATCTCAGTGACAGAAGTCTGTGACAGGTGTTTTGCATGTCACTGAAAGAGGAGGACCCAGATCCTTCAATAGTAAACACCCTGCCCCATGTCCCCTGCAAGGATGAGGCAGAGCTGGGATTGAAACCCAAGTGTGTGTCCCCAAAACCTGCTTTGGTTGCCCTGCCCATGTCACCCTCGCAGAGCCCCCAGTGGCCAGCACCAAGTCCAAACCACGCACCAGCGGGGGGATCTGAGTCTCTCCCAACATTCTTTCCAAACTGACCTCAAAGGGGCTGCCATTGACATCAGAGATGAGCGATGACCAGTGTTTCATGAAGAGGCAAAGGCAGCCACATTAGTCCACTGAGTGACCCTGAGCTACCATCCCACCTCACTCAGCCTCAATTTACCATCTATAAACTGGGGTTGGGCTGAATTAGCTCCTTTCCAGGTCTACCAGTGTATGACTGCCACTGGGATAAAGCCACCTCTCCCCCTTTCTCACTAGTCTGCTTGAAGCCCTGTTGCTGAGCTTCCATGAGCTCACAGAGATACACACACACACACACAGATACACTCACACACATACACCCACACCCACACACACTCACAACACATACAAACTCACACAAACTCCACCTTTCTCTCTCTCGCTCGCTCTCTTTCTCTCTGTTCCCCAGATGACAGTTTAGAACCACCTGATGAGTTTCCCAAACCCGGGCAGGAGGCTGCCCCGCCGACCTCATGGTCCAGCTGCCCCCGTGCGTCCCTCTGCACTCAGCCTGGCTGGGCAGCCTTCATAGCTCAGGCAAACTTGTCCAACCACAGCCATGTATGTCCATTCTCTAGAACTACCCCGACTGCTCTGAGCCATAGATGGGACAACACTCTTCTCAGCACTAAAATTTGGGACATGTGGTCTTCCTGCAGGATGGAATATTTCCTCCAAGTTTGCTTCATGATCTAAATATACAAGTCACCATTTATCGACTAGTCTTTACATGCCAGAGATGCTAAGAGCTTAACACACCTTATTTCATGGAATTTTCACAACAGCCATGTGAGGGAATATGCAGCTCTCAACCCAAGTGTGTTCATCTCCAACCTGCAAATGCCATGTTGGCAAACTCCATACTGCCCTACAGCTTTCTGAGACCACTGCAAATCTGGATTCTACTGACTGCTGAGTCCACCCAAAATCGCTTCCATCAATGCTACCATCCAAATCTTACTAATGATAATGAGAACGAGGAGGAGGAAGAAGACAGGGAGGAGACCATGGTACTGAGCTGATGGGGACTCTCAGCACACTGCCTGCCCTCCCTGAGGGTCACCACTCTCACAGGCACCACCACTGCTGAGTGAGGTCACTTAGGCAAGTGTGAAGTGTATCCTGCCAAACTTCACCTGGGGTCCCATCTAACCTTGGTCCTCTCAGTCTGCGACAATCGTCACAGCAACGTCTCTCAAATGGAAAATGATGTGTCTGATGTGGCTTGTTTCTGGGGAGTCCCTGCCAGCTCCTAACGCTCTTGTTGAAGGCTGGCAGGCTCTTTCCCAGGGTCAAAAATCAGACTTGGAGTCTCACCCAGCTCCAGGCTACATGCACCTGTGTCGTGACCCCCACTCCTCTCACTGGACCACTGCAGATGTGTGAGGTCATCTCTGGAGAGTGAGCTCTGGGTCAGGAGACCACGTGCACAGCCTCCACCACCCTGTCCTACATGGACCTATCAATGCCCTTTGCAACTGGAGGACGGTTCTCTGTCCAGATGATCGCGGGGCAAAGCAGAGCTGCTACCTCGTCTTTCTCCTTCCACAGACACCAGCGGTTCTAGAAGCAAGTGGATCTGTGCAGCCCTTGTTCTTTTGCTCCATCCAGGGTTCAAGGACCTTCGCTGTCCTCCACTCGCCTCAATACCCTCAGTTCCTTCTGGGCTCTCATGTCCTGACACTATTTACTCCTTGTCACTCTTGTGTGTGTCCTGAGAAGGGGCTCTTCTTGTCTTCCTTGAGTCTTTCAGACTGAGCTCAGCAAGACAACCCTCTGAGCCACACAGACATCCTTCATTACCACCCGTGGTCCTACTGAAAGAAATTGATTTCCATCCCTGACTCTCCAACTTTTTCCCAGCCCTTAGATCACAGGATCATGAAGTGATCATCATGGCAACCTTCTGAAACTGAGCTCCCCAGGTTGACAGGATGTCTGGCCATGTCCAGCTTTTTCTCCCAATGGAGATACTTCTCCCTCAGGGTCCCAGTCATCCTGAACCACCAACTAGGGTTCTACTGACCAAAACAGGAAGTTTTCTGAGAGATGAAGCCTCACCCACGCCATGGTGTAAAAGCACATGTTTCTCTGTTTATTCCCTTTCCTGGGGCACTGGCTGCAGACTCTGATCATTCCTTCATGTGAGAAGCACTGGCCACACTCTGCCTTTCTGTTCATGCTCTAACCAGGCCATCCCAGGAAACATCCAGCCTTCCACCCACATAGAGGTTAAGAGTGTGGGTTCTAGGGTCTAAATACAGCTCTGCTCTTACCAGTCATGTAAGCCTGGGGGTGGTGCTGATTCTCTCCCTGCCTCTGCTTTCCCATCATAGGTCACCCAGGGGCCCACTTCATCAGGTGGTTGCAAAGATTAAATGGACTCACCTATCTAGAGTGCTACAGAGCACAGATCAATAAATATTGGGTTGCATCAGTTTATTATTGCACTAGTGCTGCAGGTCAGAGTCAGCCTCCAGGCTGCCCTCCTTCCACCCGTGGACTCCCAGGGGCCAGCACATGACAGTGTTTCATAAGTGGCCAAGTGGCTGGGCAGTTGCCTCCTTCGCCCTCCACTTACAGTGGGACAAACTCTTTGCAGACAACTGGATGACCTCGTGTTCCGGATAGGCCTGCAGATCCTCAGCACTCAGGTCAGCTGGCCAGCCTCCAGCTGTTTTGAGCTGCAGCTCAGAAACTAGGTCTTACCCAGGGACGCCATCTACACCAATGGCCAGTGCCTCCCTGCGCTGCCTTTCCTCTTCAATGAAAACAAATGAGAACAGAAAAAAAAAAAAAATCTCTGGTGCCCCAATACTTTGGTTTCCCCAGACTGTGGAGACGCTTCTCAGACCTTTTTGGACAATTTCTAAAGACAAGCATCTAGTTCATGCGAACAGTGAGGTTTTCCTGAAGAGGGAAACACACAGGTTTTCTGGACATCCTCCTAGCCCTGGAGCCCTGAGAAAATTTAAAAGTGCAGAGCTGTCCAGGCCTTTCTGGAGGCTGGCTGGTGGCACCATGAAGCGGGGAAAGAGAAGGACTTCCTAGCCAGCCCTCAAAGGCTCCATGACCAGCTCTCCTACACCCCTCTGGCAGCGATACCTGCTATGTCCAAGCAAAACCAATGCAGGGCTCCCAGGATGCAGCCAGCTCCCAAGCCCACAGCGAGGTCAGCTGCAGCCCTAACACAGCTTGGCCACATGGACCAATTCCCGCGGCAGCCTTCAGGGGGCAAGTCCACGGTTGGAACAACAGACTGACTGCTCAGTCAGACTCCACAATAACATCAACGACTAGAAAGGAGGAGAGAGGCAGCCTATTGAAGAAGGAAAAGAAATTTAAAAGCACTGCAGCTTGAGACTTGGCCTTGACTCAAAAAAAAAAATGTGATTTTCTGTTTTAAAGAAAAATTGTCACCTCCTAGATTTTTGAAAAAGATATCTGCTAAGCAAAGCAGACATGATGGTTCTAAATTATTTGAAAAGCATCCCTTCTCCCCTGCGCCACCAAGAGAGTCCTAATACATGGGAAGTCATTGGTTATATAACTTAAAAGACAATTTAACTCTTCAATTGGGAAAACAGTCTCTCAAATCAAAGTGCCATGCTTATACCTATGAATTTGTCCAATGTTCTTTGATATAAAGTTGAACTAAATTCTTTCAATAAACACTGCAGTCCTCTTCCATCATATTTAATTTTTGTTCAATTCTGTGTGATTTATCTATTGGCAGATTTTTTTTTTTTTTGGATATCAACCTAAAGGTTAAATAAGCTGCATTATCGTTAAAATCGTAACAAACTCAAGGGACAGATTACATTAATTACAAGAACAAAAACTTCAAGTGTTAGGCAGTAATTAGCAGCTTTAAAAACAAATAGGTTTTCTTTTTACAACATAGTATATACACATTCTGTGTGTATATGTATGTGTTTGAACATATAGCTATACATGTCATAAAATATCAAAAAACGACATCATGTCTATCTGACAAGATACACTTTTAAGAAGCAAAAAACTGCTTTGATATACAATACCCTCTACATGCCTCAAAAATGAATCAGATTTGTTTTTCTGTATTTCTTCACTTAGTATGCCTTTGAGACAATCTTTGAAATTAACATGAAACATTTTCACTGTGGTCCTACATTAATTTCAAATGCTACAATAATTGCTATAAAAAGTCTGAATCACATAACAGTAATTATGAAACCCAATTTCTACACACCAGCAGCATGGACAAGTATATACTTTACAAATTTACAGCTAATTTCTTGTATCAACACTCACCCAAATGTCTCACATGCAAAGCAATGGCCTCCGTATTGTCTTCCCACAACTGAGCTCTGAATCCCACCCTCCCTCTCCCCACCAACCTGGCCTTGCAAGGCCTCCATGAACGATGGCGTGGGCCCCAGTGTCCCCGCTAAATGTTCCTGCAAGATTTAGCTTCCTGGTGCTGTCTGTGTCTATTACTAAAGGCAGAATGCCAAGAAAAGGATTCAATCAATGCCTTGTCTCTAAAGCCAAGTTTTTGGGGGTTTTGTTTGTTTGTTTGTTTCAGCTCACCCTGAAAACTCAGAGCTTTATAACTTGATATCCTATGTATTTTTCCCACAACAAGTACTGAACAGGTTACATGCCCGGATCTTTGGTTACAATCTGTTGGAGAAAAGCTCTGGGGCGGATGCAAGGTCACCACCCCGGTGCCCAGCACAAGCCTTGGCTGACAGTAGTGGAGCAGCACAGGGTGAGTGAGTGGGTGGATGGATGAATTAAAAGAATTGCAGCCCCAAAAGTCAACCTAGGAGAACAAGGACAACAAAATTCCCGAGTGGAGTTCTCGTTGAGGGGAAGGAAAGGGGGAGGAAGGCAGGAGGAGAGAGAGAGAAGGGGAAAGAGAAAGGGAAGGACAGGGAAATAGATAATAAAAAGATAGATAAGAAAAAGTGAGGCAGATGAGAGAAAAATACAGGAAGAGACAAGGAGACAAAAGACAGAGGCAGAGGCAGAGGACAGGGACCAGAGCAGCACGGGAAGGAAAAAAAAAAAAAAAGAGAGATGGAGAAAGCTGGTGACAGAGGGCAGGGAAGACCCGGCAATCAAAGGCAGGACTGAGAATCTGCCCTGGGGAAAGGCCAGTAGAAATGAGATGACTCCCGACCCCCACGCCCACCCGCGGCCCCGACCAGGGGGGCAGGACAGCGCGTCTCACCTCGGCTCTCCCGCGGCGCTGGGCGCTGGGGACGCGCTGGCAGCCCCCGCTGCCTCCAGGTCCGGGGCGCCGACTCGCGGGTCGGAACTTGGCGCGCGAGCCCTGGGGGCCGGCCGGGCCCCGCCTTCCGGGGCTGTCCCCGCCTCCGGGGCGGGGCCTCGAGGACCGACCCGCCTCCTGGGCGGGGCCTCGAGGACCGACCCGCTCCTCCGAGACCCGCGGCCTTCCGGGAGGGGCCCGCGAGGGCGCCGAACTCGCGGAGAGGTGCGCCTGGGAGACTCGCTTCGGAGGCGCTGCTGGCTGGGGGTCTGGACTCCTCCCTGGAGGCTGCGCTCGCCGCTGCTCACCCGCCCTCCTGTGCCCCGCGACTTCTCTCCTCTTGGGTCTCTGAGACTCAGGGGACAGCCAGGATGTCAGTGCAGGTGGTCCGCGCCCCGCTGCGGCAGATCCTTCGTGCGCTGCCCAGAGACCCCCGTCAGCGCCCTGGGCTCCCCTTCCCCCTCAAGCCTGAGCGGCCTCCCAAGCTCCATCTTTGCAGCGCCCTGAGACTCTCCCAGACTTCACTGGAGCTAACCCTCGGCCTCTCTGCCTTTCCTGAGCCTCCTCAGTTCTGAAACGGTAGCTTTGTGCCAGATGAAGGTGAGTTCTGTGACTTCACAGAATGCAAAGGTGTCGGGGAACTTAACTACCTCTGGAGGGTGGGACAACCTGGGGCCTGAAGGGTGGGGACTGGCAGGAATGGCTACATTCACGTCAGGGCTTGGACTGCCTAGGACTGCCACCTGTAGGGAGGATGAGAGGAGATGGGATGGAGTCTCAGGTAACCAGAGCTGTTGCAAGCGCAGCCAGCTGTGTGGGTCACCTTGTTTGAGCCCAGGGGACAGGCGGAGCAGATTAAATTGGGGAAGAGAGACTCCTTGAGAGGGAGCCCTGAGTCCCTGCTCCTTCCTTTCTCCATTCAGTAAACGTCCTGAATGCCCCTGAGAAGGAGAAGGGACATAAGGTGACAAAGCTCTGTGCTTCTCCCCAAGGTTTTGGAGCATCTGTTACACAGATACGATTGTAAAGGAACAAAATTATGATGAGTCTGAGGTGGGGAGAGGTGGGAAAAGGTGGGGAATGTGGCATTCAGAACAGACATTAAAGCTCTGGGCAATAGTCCCCAGAGCAAAACTTTTCTTCTATGAAGAGAGCTTACTAATGAATATGGACATGAGAAATCAAATCCCTAATGTGCAGTCACACAGCCTTAGTGAAATTATGGAACTTCTAGGGTAACCTTGAAAATAATTTGTCCACATAGAATTCTGTAACTAACTGAACTGTTATTCAAGAGTGAGCACAAAACAGGTATTTTCAGAGGTATAAAGCCTAAGTTTAACGTCCTCACAACCTTGGTGCACAAACTCCTAAGGAACATATTTCCGAAGGAGGGAAACCGAACCCAGATGAAAGGAGAGAGTTTCAAGAGGCAGTGACTGGAAGTCTAAGGTCAAGGCGTCAGCAGGGTTGGTTTCTGATGAGGCCTCGCTTCCTGGGTTGCAGCCGGCCACCTTCACTGTGTCCCCACCTCAGGGTGCTGGGGGATAGGGGTGGAACACGATACCAGCAAGACAGCACATCTTACAGGCCTCCCAACCCTTTACAAAAGGAATGGGAAATTCCAAGGTTTGGGAAATGGGGCCCAAACAGAAGAGTTGGGGTGGGGAGCAGGGAAATTGGAATGTACCCCTTTCTCGTGGCTCAGGGGTGTAATTTTGAGCTTCTTACACACACGTGCTTCCTCCCCAGCCCTGAACTGCGGGTGTCCTTCATCACCTACTTGCAATACAGCAACGTCCTCATGCCCCTCACCTCAGACAGGTAAGTTCTGCTTTGATCCCCACAAGGGATCAAAGGGCCTCAGGGAGAGGCAGGAGCTGAGAGGTTCCTGGAAACCCCATGGGGATTCACTGGGTACAGGCTGGGCTGGGTGGGCTCCCCTCAGTTCCCACCTGAACCCCCAGCCCCAGCTCCCTGGCTCCCACTGACCCGTGGCTGCACTGGCACTGGCAGACCCCTGTGGGGCTAGACCATCTCTGCCCCCTCTAAGCCCTGCCCTCTGCCTGTCCTGATGCTGCCCTTCCCTTTTCTCAGCTCAATCTGGCTGAGGGGATTTCCTTGATCTGGTGGAGCAGATGTGTGGGTCCTTTATGAACACTGGCCAGCTGCTGTGTGTGCCACTCCCTGCTCTGTGCAGGGTGAAGAGGAGACAGAGTCAGAACCAGGGAGGGAGGGATGGGTGGTATTAAAGTGCTGGAGACTTCAGGGGAGAGGAGCTGGGTCCCTTGGTGGGACTGAGACAGGAGACTTCCTGAGTGTGGTTCGGAACACCAGGCTAGGCTAGGGTGCAGGAGGGAGGCATGATACACCAGCAGCAGAGGTGGGCCATTGATGGGCCCAGCAGTGGGCACAAAGTCCTCGAGGTGGGACAGTATGGAGCTTCTGAGTAGCTGGGAGGTTAAGATTCCCATGATGCAAGTGACTGGAACCCCATTCAGTGGGTGAAGCACCAAAGATAGGATGAGGACATTTGGGACTGGATGCATCCAGGAATTGTGGCACAGACCACTCTTCAGGACCTTGGAGAGAAGCCAGGAGCAGCAGGTGAGCCAGAACAGCAAGGCTGCAAGGGAGGGAGTGTGTGTTGGGGGGGGGGGGGGGCCAGTGCCTGAGGACAGCACTCCCCGAGACTAGCTCCCAGGAGAAGAAGGGACTGGACTTCCTACTCAGTGAGCTAGAGGAAGGCAAAACTGTGTGCTTGTGTGTGGTTCAATTTTAGGAGAGAGACTGGAGTAGGTTTGAAGTAAAAGAAAGCAAGTCTGCAAGGAGGGACTCTGGCAGGAGGCAGAGAGAGAGGCAGTGGGGACTGGAGGTGGGTTTCTGGTGGAGGAGCTGCTCGTGGGGGAGAGGAAGGCCACTGACTTCTCCAAGTCAGGGGCTCAAGGCTGGGACCAACAGAGCTTTGGTGAAGCTCATGGAAGTCCTTCCTGTTCTTCTCTGGAGAGGAGGGGAAGTCTTCCATGACACAGGGTTCAGGAGCAGGGAGGGTGGTGCTCAGAGTTGAAAATATGTGAAATCCTGAGGGTGTCGGGGCGGGGGGACATGCACCTAAGAAGACATCTCAAAATCAACCATGGTCCTAATGCTTCGGCTCAAGAGGAGCCCACAGAATCTTACTGGAAGCTGAGCCTGGGTTTGGGCATTCCCAAAAGTGTCCCACAGCCTAGGAGTTTAGGATGTGTGGCAGAGGGCTGTGGTCAGCCCTGGTGTGCAGGGTGAGTCCAGAAGTGGCCAACGGAGCCTGATAAGAGGTGTGATTTGTGAGTCTGCAGAGAAGGTGAGGCCAGGACTGTGGCCAGGGATGGTGCTTTCTGAGCCTTGTCCACTAGGGGGAGCAGGATG
This sequence comes from Camelus dromedarius, assembly GCF_036321535.1. NCBI lineage: Eukaryota > Metazoa > Chordata > Mammalia > Artiodactyla > Camelidae > Camelus > Camelus dromedarius. Next base: position 20,948,814 of record NC_087443.1, read on the forward strand.
GAGATGGCACAGGCCACACAGGAGCTTGCTCTGGGTGCTGGAGAATCCAGACAGCACAGGGACTAGGAAGCCCCAGGGATAATGGCTTGGTCAGTGAGAACTGGGAAGAGGTGAAGGGGCTCTCAGGAGTTGAGGGGGTATTTTAAGAGCAGAAGGAATTGCTGAGGGTGCCAGGGGCCTGGGGTCCCACTATGAGCCGAGCTGGGAGTAGCACTGGAGGGGCAGCACCAGGGAGAGCCCACACAGGCAAGAACTTCACCTGGCAACGTGGGTCCTGGGCAGGAGGCTGGGGAGGGCTGAGAGTTCCAGTGTATTTCAGGGTGTGATCGAGAAAACGGAAATCTTCCCAAAAGTACCAAGACAGGTGGCTGGCTAGACTAGGCAAGTCCTGGTTTGGCCTCTGCTGGCCATTGTTACCTGCCCTCTCCTCCTGGGCTGGGCTGGGAAGGCCTGGGCTCTCATATCGCACCGCACATCAGAATCTCTTCTGCCCACAGTGAGAAGCCAGCCTTCAGGGTCCAGATTCTCCTTGGACTTCACGATCCAGTCACACTGGATTAGCCTGAGCTAGCCCCACCCCATCATGTGTCCCAGCCCACCCCTCGCTGTCTGCTTTAACAGAGGCGAACAGCCCATCCTGGTGAGCCTGGGGTCACTGCTCTCCTCCTGCGTGGACCACCCTCAGGCCTCTTTTCTAGCTTATGCTCTGTTTCTTCAGGGGCACATGAAGTCCAGGAGCCCCAGCACTCTAACGAAGTGGCTTGGCCACTTCCTTAACATGGATCCCAAGGGGAAGTGGCTTGGAGGGACCAAATAGACCTCAGGGGTCAGTGGCAGGGGCTGATGGGAAAGGGCGGGGGTGTCAGCAGGATGACTTTTTCCAAACCCAGCCTTGTCTGTTGGAGTACCATGTGCCCTCACCAGAGACGTGTGAGCACTGGATTCCCAGGTGCACGACCCTGGGTGACACCCTCTCACCACGGACAGTCAAGGCAGGGCCCTTGCTGAGTCCCTGAGGTCTCCCTTCCTGAGACAGAGGTGAGCACATTGGAGGCCAGACCCTTCCCATGGGACCAGCAAAGCAGCATCCCCCACGCCCACCAAACAGGGGGCAGAGGAGTCCTGAGCAAGGCCTGTCATGTCAGAGACGTGGGCAGGAAGGTCATGACGGGGTAACTTGTGTCCTCTCCAGTCCAGGCAGGTCTGCATGGGGCAGAATGACGCCAGGACAAGTCTGCATTTTTTTTTTAATGTGGCAATCAACCTTCATTCCTCCTCTACACTTTTTTTCTAATTTATTTCAGAGGAGACACACAAGCTAGTCTTAAAAGACTTCAGAACGTAATAACTTCAGGACCCAGAAACATACATGAAGGACTGAAAAAGGTACAGACTACAACTCTGAGAATTTATCCTGCTTTATCAAGTTCTTAGATACTACTGGGGCATCTCACTGCCCTCCACCCATATTCCTTCGTTTTGTTGCATGCAAATTAGGAGATTGCAAGAGTTTTCTACAGTAGTAAGTTGCCTGCTGTCATCACCGCACTTGGGTGGGACAGAGCCAGGCCCGGGCCGCAGCAGGGGCTGGCGCAGACCCACCGCGGCCAGTTCCTAGCGCTGCCTCTTGGAGCGAGGTCCTCGCCCTCTCTGTGTGGCAGCTTCCTCTCTGCACAGTAAGGATGAAACCACCCCCAGGGAGGTTTCTGAGAGCCAGGCAGTTCCTATTAGATATGAGGTGCTTGACCTGCAGTTGGGCTGCACGAGACAGAAAAGGGAAAAGCCAGGGGCCACGAGCAGACAGGGTTCAACTGAGGGAACAAAGGCCTTGATGTCCCCCTGGCTGCCCACACCTGTGTCCACCCAGTTCCGGCTCTGCCTCCTTTCCCTTCAGCTTCCACCCTCGGGTTGACTCTTATCCTATGAGTGAGTCTCCGACAGTGGGAAAGGCTGTGCTCGGCCCTGAACCCTCAGCACCTGGACTGCAGGGTTATGGCTCTTGTCAGGAGAGATGCGTGGCCTGCAGGGAAAGGCAGGGAGCTGGGTGGGGGCTGCTGTCCAAGCGCCTTGACCTTGAGTCCTGAACAGCAGGCCCCACAGAGCCTGCAGGAAAAGCCGCAGGCGCCGCCTGGGCCCGAGCCCAGCTCCTGCCTTTGCTCACCTGAAAGGCTGGTCCTCGTCCAGGGAGGTCGCTGGAGCGGCCTTTCAGGGCCAAGGCTGTGCCATCTGGTCGTAGTGAGGGTTCACCAGGAAGAGCTCTGAGCCGCTCTCAGGCTCCTAATCTGTCAAGTGGGTCCTGGGCCTCGGCCCCTTCTCCCTCCAGGAACTCTGGATTGCGGATGCGGGGGTTGGGGTGGCCTCTCCCCAGGGACAGGTGTGGGGAGCAGCGCTGTGGGCCTGGCAGCCTGAGGCAGGGCCCTCCAGCTCCTTGCTGACCAGACCGCTCCCTGCTTCTGCAGACAGGAAGGCTGCCAGCCTGATGTTCACTGTGGCCACTGGACCACTCCTGCCAACACCTATACGGGAACCTAAGAGCCAGATGAATCCAGTCCATCATCACCAGCTTTGTGCTCCATGTGCTTGTGTGTTTTATACTCAAGCCTTTCTTTCTCTTAGGCTAACAGGGCTTGGAATATGAAGGTCCAGGTTTACTGTCTGGGTGTAAAAGACTATCAGAGAGACCAGGTAATTCAGAACAGGTAAACCAGTTGGGGAAAGCTTTCAAAGGCAGCTGTCCCAGGGTCACCCCAAGGATGGCCCTCTGCCCACCCCAGTGTTCAGACAGCAGACAGCCCCTGCAGATGAGCAACGAGTGCTGTGCAGACCTACACACAGAGGTGCGGGCGGGGGGCTTCCCGGTCCCTAACGATGGGCAGCTGGCAGATGCCAGGCGGTGGCCCTTGGAGTCTAACATGGCAGGAGGCAGGAGCCTGTCTCCTGGGATGGGACCTGCCAGGTCCTCAACCCCTGGCTGTGGGCCAAGCCAGCTCCTCTCCCTTGTAGCTGGGTCAGATTGTTACAGGAAAGGCCCAAATGGATGAGACACCCAGAACCGCTGACGATGAAGGCTTTCTTACATCGGTGAGTGTGGGCTAAATGTGAGAGGAGGGAGGGGGTGGTTTCTCACCGTGGCCACGCCTGTCGCTCTCCCTGACCCTGCCACCATCCCTGTGTTCCAGCTGGTGGGAAATTCCTGTAAGGGAGGTATCGGTGGAGACACATTCCATGCCTGTGTGGGAGGTACGTGCTGGGGTCACTGTCCTAGGCGGCATGGTGCTTGGGTATGTGTGGTGTGAATGCACCTGAGTGTGCCTGCTTGTGTGAGTGTGTGTGAGTGTGTGTGGTGTTGGTACTGTGTTGTGAATAGTGCGTACGAGTGTTTGTGTATTTGTGTGTGTGTGCACACGCGCCCATGAACATGGTGTCTGAGAGTGTGTGTGTGTGTGTGTGTGTGTGTGCCTGAGGAGTTTTTACAGAAATGTGTCAGGTATGTGATCGTGCCCTGAGTATGAAATTAAAGGTATGTTTATGTGGGGGGTGTCTGCTGGGGGTTGTGGAGTGAATATGTGTGTAACTACCATTTCTTCCATTTTTATTAAGATACACTTGACATACAGCTCTGTATAAATTTAAGGTAAGCCACGCAATGACTTGACATACATTTACTGGGAAATAATTACCCCTGTAAGTTTAGTAATTACTTTTTAAAAACTCAAAACCAAAAGTTTAATTAAGAAATAAGAAAAGATAGGTTTTTTTTTATTGGGTTGTTTATTTTTTTCTTATTAAGCCGCATGAGCTGCTTACATATTCTGAAGATGAAGCCTTTGTCGTTTCATCATTTGCAAAAATTTTCTCCCATTCCATAGCTGGTCATTTTGTTTTACTTATGGTTTTCTTTGCTGTGCAGAAGCTTGTAAGTTTAATTAAGTCCCATTTGTTTATTCTTGCTTTTATTTCTATTGCTTGGGTAGACTGCCCTAGGAGAACATTTTTGAGATGTATGTCAGATGATGTTTTGCCTATATTTTCTTCTATGAAGTTTATTGTATCTTGTCTTATGTTTAAGTCTTTGATTCATTTTTGAGTTTATTTTTGTAAAAATGGGCAGAAGACCTAAGCAACCAATTCTCCAAGGAATAAATACAAATGATCAATAGGCACATGAAAAAATGCTCAATATCACTAATTACCAGAGAAATGCAAATCAAAACTACAATGAGGTATCACCTCACACCAGTCAGAATGGCCATCATTCAGAAGTCCACAAATGACAAATGCTGGAGAGGCTGTGGAGAAAAGGGAACCCTCCTACACTGCTGGTGGGAATGCAGTTTGGTGCAGCCACTGTGGAAAACAGTATGGAGATTCCTCAAAAGACTAGGAATAGACTTACTGTATGACCCAGGAATCCCACTCCTGGGCATATATCCAGAAGGAACCCTACTTCAAAAAGACACCTGCACCCCAATGTTCATAGCAGCACTATTTACAATAGCCAAGACATGGAAACAGCCTAAATGTCCATCAACAGATGACTGGATAAAGAAGATGTGGTATATTTATACAATGGAATACTATTCAGCCATAAAAATGACAACATAACACCATTTGCAACAACATGGATATCCCTGGAGAACGTCATTCTAAGTGAAGTAAGCCAGAAAGAGAAAGAAAAATACCATATGAGATTGCTCATATGTGGAATCTAAAAAAAAAAACATAAATGCAAAAGAGAAACAGACTCATAGACATAGAATACAAACTTGTGGTTGCCAAGGGGGAGGGGCGGGAAGGGACAGACTGGGAGTTCAAAATTTGTAGATACTTACAGGCATATGCAGAATAGATAAACAAGATTATACTGTATAGCACAGGGGAACATATACAAGATCTTGTGGTAGCTCACAGCAAAAAAGAATGTGATGAATATACGTATGTTCATGTATAACTGGAAAACTGTGCTCTACACTGGAATTTGACACAGCATTGTAAAATGACTATAACTCAATAAAAAATTTTAAAGAAAAAAAGAAAATAAAAGATAGTTTTTAAACCCTGAACATAACACTAGCAAATGAAACCAACAATATATAAGAAAGACAAAACATTAAGACTAATTATGGATCACTCCAGAAATGCGAGTCTGATTCTATGTTTAATTTATCAGTGTAAATTACCACAGCAGCAAATGGAGAAGGGAAACATGATGGTCTCAACAGATGAAGAAAAGAACTGGACAAAGTTTGATCCCAGCTTCATACCAGGAACACGGCCTGACAAAGGCATCATTCGAATATTCACAGCCAGCGTTACACCCAGCGGCTAGATGGGGAAGGCCTCTCCCTGAGGTCTGGAACTGGACAAGGCTGCCCTCTCTCCCCTGGGAGGGTCCCCGCATCAGTGCAGTGAGGACCCTGTGCAGGTTCTTTTCTGACAGGAGCCCTGTCTCTGGAGTGAGCAGTGTGTGCCGGCTCGTGCATCCACATCACTGGGGTTTGTGCAGCTGAGGTGAAGGGGCGAGCACACGCTTCCACAGGGACCAGCACTCAGCCAGATGCAGCTGGACGCGGACCCGGGAGCTGGGCCTGGCCCCGTGCTCCGAACTGCAGGGCTGCAGTGCACAAGGCCGGGTGTCGGACCGAGCAGTGTCCATTCCTGAGATCTGCTGCCCACGGGCACAAACCAGGGCAAACTGCTGACTATCTGTGAGCTCCACTTCCACCCCCTAGTGGTAGAAACAGCAGGACCCACTGTCAGATGTGCAGTGAGACATAGTCCAGTGGATCCCACAGAGACCCGTGCATGATCTAGAAGCTGGGACCCTCACCCACGGGAGCTGGTGCTCAGATTCCATCACTGACCACGGCTCTGCCCCCACCCCCATGTCAGCCCAGCTTAGGGGGGAAGCCATTTAAGAACATCCAGGGGGAAGGGGCTCCAGCTGAGCCCGCGGTTGCTGGCAGCTGTCAGACTCCTCCTGTCTTCTGACCCTGGGACCTGCAGGGCGGGGTGTGGACGTGGGCCCGAGACCCCACACACGGAGGGTCCTTCCCTGCTTCTCTGGTGCCACGTGCAGCTGCAGGTCTCTGCTTGTGTCCCTGGGACACACACAGGCCTGTCAAACCCCAGGAGAGGATGCCAGTTGTCACCTATGCCCTGGGGTGGCCCAGCTGAGATGACAGGTGCCCGCTGCACCCCCTCTGCCTGCGTGGCCCAGCAGCACTGCTCTGACCTTTAAAATTGCTGTCATCTTGTCAAAAGCTGCCACACAGCATGACAGTCCCTTGGAGGGAAAGCTCAGGGCAGGAACCTGGACCCCAGTAAAGTCAGAGCTGTTCATCAGGGTGTTGCTCTGAATAAGTCAGTGGTCCGGGTGTGATGAGGCCGGGAGGGGGTGAGCAGGAGACACTCGGCTTCCTCGGCCTCTCGGGCTCCCTCCTGGGCTGGGCAGAGGCCTCTGCTGGCCTCCCTGCCTCCAGGCCTGTGATCCAGCCCATCCTGTGCCCAGGGCCCGAGGGACTGAGAGAGCCACTTCCCTAACCCAGCCTGACCAGGAAGCCTGAGGCCCCCTAGCCAGACGGCCGGGTCCCCCAAGGTCCAGCCTCTGCTCTAAGCCCACCTGCTACAGAGACGGGGGAGTGCAGGGCATGGGGGACTAGGCTTCCTGCAAAACCTTCCTCAGCGTTACAGGGTGCAGCCCACCCAGCCTTTTAGACCTTACCTCCAGGGCACCTTAATCCTGAAGCCTTTTCTGGTCCACTGGCCCCCTGGCTTCTCTCAGCCCTTGGTCCATTCCTGTTATTATTCATTTGTCGACCAGTATGTACCGTGATTTCTGTTTCACTGTCTCATGCTCACTGTTTCATGGCTTTGTTTTTTAACTTTTGTCGTTCAGTTCATTGTTTTTTTCCGTCATTTTAGTATGAAAAATTTTAAACCTCCAGCAAAGGGGAAACCATGGTACATTGGACACCCTTATCCCCATTACCTGGATTTGTGATTTCTGACAGCATTTCTTTTATCATTTATCACGGGGCTTCCTCACCCCCAAACCCTTCATTCTGCATCTCTTTTAACTGAGGAACGATTTTGGTTGAGTTCTCTTTTTGAAATGCAGCAAACTTAAGTGTATCATTTGATTAGTTCTGACATGACACCTGCTAACCCCAAACCCCATGAAGACTGAGAACACTACAGTTGTCCCCAGAAAGTCCCCTCGATCCCTTCCCAGGTAGTTCTGACCTCAGCCTCAGAGGAAGCTAATCTGTGATTGTTTCCTCCTGTTGATGAAAATTCAATTAAAAATCAAGTTAAGAAGAAAAATGTGAAATTTTATTGGAGCCAAACTGAAGATTAATACCCAAGAGGCGGCCTGTCAGAAAGCTCTGAGAACCTTTCCACCTCTTAGAAGTCAGAAGTATAGTCAGATATATTTGCAAGACAAAGAAAGGGACATCAAAATAACATATTGGTATTTTCCATAAAGTTTACCAAGGATACATGCATAGTCCAGGCGAACATGTCCAAAGTAAGCAGTAAGTCACTCTGAGCCCCTATCGAGTTGGGAAAAGAACAAAGCGAGGAAAAAATGTATCTTTTATGGTCAAGGGGGGCGCTCCCAACTTTGAGCAGCTCTGGTTCGTGTGAAATGCAGACGCTCACCGCACAGGAGGGAGGGAAGGGAGGAGACCCCAGTGGCGAACACAGGAGAGGATTTTACTCTTTAACTTTTTTGTCCTGCCTTAAAATACACATTTGATTGTTATCACTCAATAGGCTAGTTTGCTGCTTTAGAACATCTCCTCCCCTCCTTCACGTGGGATGAACGCGGTGTCTGGCCTGGGGCGCTCGGCAACGTGGCTTGGGGATCCCTCCCTCCTATGTGTTTGCTGGGTTTGGATTTACTTGGGGCTTTGACCCCGGGAGTAGGCTGGAGGTGGCGGCACCTGGTCCCTCTTTTTCCTGTATGTGACTGGGCCCAGTGAGTGTCTGCAAAGAAGCCCAGCAGGAGGGGCACAGCGGTGGGGGCCATAGTTCGACACAGCGCAGAGCAGGGCGTCCCTCTGAGGTCCGGCCTCCAGGTTTGCATCGTGGCCGGGAGACCCTCTGTGGGGGTGGGAGGGGCAGGAGGACCTGTGGGATGAAGACAGGACACACTGGGCAGACAGGGACCCTCCTGCAACCAGCCTGGGTAGCTGCTGTCCCTCCACCATGATAAGGTTCCCTGGTGTCCCATCCACTGTCTCCAGAGGTAACAAGCACAAATAGTTTGTCTTTTACATGTAAATACTTATCTAAATTTACAAGGATATTTTTACATAATGGGATCATGCAATAGACAATAACTTCCCAATCTCTGCACAGTGTCCCATTGCATAGATGGGCCAATTGACTTCATTAGTCTCCCTTGGTCAATATTTAGATTGCTTCTAATAAGTCGATACTACAAGTCACATTGTAGGGACCACCCTGCACCAAGAATTCCCTGGAATTAAGACCAAAGTAGAATTGCTGCCTAAAGGTCACTGTCCAGTTTCTCTGAAAGCAGCTGTGCCAAGCAGCACGCAGTGCTCCCAGACCCACCCTTCCCAGAGCAGGTCCCGTCCACCTGTGCGCCCTTGTCAGCCTCCTGCAGTCAGATGCCCTCTCCATGCTCAGCCCCACCGGCCTTCTCCGGCAGACGCCTGCCTTACCAGCTTCTCTCTCATCTGGAGCCACAGGGCCACCTGGTGTATAACTTTTCATCCAGAGAGAAAGTTCTCTGTTCCAGAAAGGCTCAGTATCCCACAGGCTGTTGGACTTCTGGTGGGCAGCAGCACTGTCCATGGGAAATATGGCCCTGCAAGCCAACTTTAGTCCTTTCTGTAGCTTCATTTTCATCCTGTGGTTGTAACTGTTTGAAGAATTGGGGTACGAGGTGTTGGGAAACAGAAGAGGCTGCTACCTGGACAAAGAAAATTCCTTTATTTTGAAGTGTCTTCTGCTCAAAAATCTGAAACCATCACCATGAATTTCCCTTTGGAGACCTGCTAGAGTTCTGAAGCCCCCCTTTGAGAGGGGCAGTGCCTGGGACAGAGGGGGCTCTGCTGCACAGTAGCCCCTGAATGGGGCTGAAGGGCAGCTGGACACAAGGGAGGAAGGAGAGAATCTGGCGGAAGGGAGCGCGCACTGCTCCCAAGATGCCGGCACAGGCTGTGCCCAGGGCTGTCCGAGGGCCCCGAACCTGGCTGCTGCCCTCCCTCCCATCACATACACGGAGGAGGAGGCTGGGCTCACCCTTCACCCTGAGGCTGATACGGGCCAGGTGCCCAGTGGAGCTTTCTGGGTCGAGACTCACAGCCCCGCGAGCTGAAGACCACATCTCAGGGTATCTGAGAGGGCTTGTCCCAGGAGAGCAGGTTGATGGATGTTCAGAATTAAGACAAGAGCAGAGGTGGTGAAAGAGGGTGATTTATGTCAAAGAGTGTTCTGCCTCTTTGTCCTTCCAGGAGCTTTATGGTTTCCAGTCTTATATTTAGCTCTTTAATCCATAAAGAGTGTATTTTTGTAGGTGGTGTGAGAAAATGTTCTAATTTTATCTTTTACATGTAGCTATCCAGTTTTGCCTGCACCATTTATTGAAGAGATTGTCACATCCCCATTGTACATTATTGCCTTTTTTGTCATAGTTCAATTGACCATATGTTCATGGGTTTATTTGAGGGTCTTTCTACATGTGTGTGTTGGTTTCTGCATCAGTACCATGCTGTTTTGGTTACTGTAGCTTTGCAGTATAATCTGAATATATGGAGCATCATACCTCCAGCTCTGTTCTCTCTCAAGAAGTTTTTGGCTATTCAGTGTCGAGAAAGTGTGCGGACTTTTACACATGGAGTCCAATTTTTTGAAGTCCTGACAAAATATGTCATCAGGCCAGCTTCAGCCCACTGGCCAGGAATTTATTTTCTAAAAACAGAGAATTTGCAAACTCTGCCTCAATGTGATAGGAGCTTCAGGAAGACCTGAAGCAGGAGGAATCAGGGCTGCCAGGGCCAAGGCTGTGCTGGCATTTCTGAAGAATGTTCCTGGAGTTAATTGACTTTGGGTAAATCGAGCATTTGGGATTGGAATTAACCAGCCTGGGCCAGGAGGCAGGGGTGGAGGCTAATGCCCTAGGGCTTGCAGCAGAAAGACTTGCATGTTATCCTGGCCAGCTCCTCAGGGGCCAGGCCCACTAGCTGCCCTCTCTGGATCCCCTGGTATTTTCTCCAGTTGCCAGGAAGCGCCAGTGGGGCCCCAGCAGCCTGGGAAGGGGACATGGCCCAGAACTGCATCTTAGCGTGTCTGCTGGGAGAAAGTGCTTGGTGGATCTCCATGGGGTGTGTGAGGCACATGAAGAGTCAGGAAGAGGGAGGGGAAGGGCAGTCACTGCAGACTTCAGAACCACAGCTAAGACAGGATTTCACCTTTTGTAGGCGACACTCCTGTGCAGGCTCCTTGCCTCCTTGCTTGCCTCACCCAGGTCCTGGCTCTGCTCCTGGGGTCTCCCTCCTGCCATGGGCACAGAGAAACACAGGGAGGAGGAATATACAGACCCCCCCAATGTCAGAAAGTCCCACTGGCACCCAGAACTGTATGATCAGCTAAGACAAAGGTCAAGGCTGTCTTCAGCCCACCTTGTCTTGGTTCCTCTGTCATTTATATAAGGGAGGGGCTGGTGGAGAGCCCTGCCTGCGCACCTTAGGGAAGCCTTGGGACTTCTGGGTCAGAAACCCATGGCCAGGTTTGTCCCTGTGGAGGGGACAAGATTGATTGCCTTTAATGAGCTTGATGAGTAATGGCGATGGTGAGAGGCCCCCCAGGTGCTCAAAGCCCAGCTCCACCACCTCTGAGTGAACCGTCAGTGACAGCAGGTGAGCCCAAGGGGCAGAAAGATGTTGGTTCACACACAGCTGCTTCCTCACAGGGGTCCCCTTGGAATTCAGTTATGGGATGTCCTGTCATAATTATGAGATCAGAAGGAAGACAGCGCTCAGCCCCTCCTAACACAGACCTCTGGTTGTTGCCCTTGCAGAACCCTACCAACTTGGATTTTTTGCATATGGCCTTATTCAAAGCAAAATTCCAGAATATACTTCCAGATATAATTTGGACAAAACCAAAGTCTACACTAAGTACCCACCTTTGTGCCTGCAAGTGACAAACTTCCCACACCGCGCTGCATCCCCTCAGCCAGCTAAGACTTCAAACCCCTTGCTGACCATTCACTGTGAACAATGTGAGGACAGAGGCAACATGGACAAGCGGAAGGAAGGACCTGGTTGGGGAGCCTGGCCACCTTTTCCTTCATATGCAAAGCCAGGAAGTAATCAATCTCCCAGCATATTAAGAGTATCTTGGAGCATGGCTTACACCTTTCAAGGCTGGGTTTGGGGTCCTGGGCCTCCCTCATTGCTGTACTCCCCAAAACGTTTCCTCAGCTCTCACTTCCCTTGAGAGACAAGGACGTGAATCGCACGAGTCTGCTGGGGGGATGCGGAGGCAGCCCCAGGGCCCTGAGTCTGTGTCAGGTGTGCTGGTAGCTCTCCCAGGAGGGTGTGGTCACCTTGGATTGAGAGAGGATGCCAACTGCCAGGCCTGGGCCCTGGAATCCTGGCTCAGGCCCACGTTACATGTGTAACCTTGACCTAATGACTGTTCTGGGTCAGCCTCTACTATCTGTACTATAAAATGGGGCCAATATGGTAGGTGCGCTAAGCACTCTCATGTATGTAAAGCTACTGTTTGGAAATACTCAGGCGTCAGGTGTCCCTCCATGATGGGTGAGTGGCCTGAGGAAGCACACGGCTGGGGCAGCAGATGTGCCCTCGGCGCTGAGGTGGGGCTGATCTCCTTCCCCCCACAGGGTGCCTGGGGACAGTGGGACCTTCTCCTTCCCCCTCAGCTCTCCCAGTAATCTTCAGCTTGTGCATTAAGAGCTGGGAAGTAGACACAGGTGATCGATTGCCTAGTCTGGGCCTCCAGCCTTGAGGATGACAGTTCTTGAAAAGGTTGGAAACAACCTATCATTCAAGAAATGTGTTCAGACACTTCCTCCGTGGTCTGAGTTTCCCACCCTGGAGATCACCTTATTTTTTTTTTCTCTCTGAGGTGGACCAGTACTAAGATCTCACACGGGAGATCCCATCCCACAGTCCTGGGCTCTCTGCCTCCCTCCCCAGTCCCTCAAATGTCAGGGCCAGGAGAGCAGGACCTTGGCCTGCCTTGTTCCATTAAATACCAGAGACTTCATAATCACTATAAATGGAGTATAACCTTCACAATTTGTGAATCACAATATTGTACACCTGTAACTTATATAATGCTACATATCAACTATACTTAAATAAAAAAAAAAAAGAGCCCTGCACAGTGCCTGGTGCACGGGAGGTGTCAGAACAGGGCAGAGAAGAGAAGCTGCTTCTGCCAAAGCGTGAGCTCTGCTCGCCAAGGGCAGGCAGAAGGGGAGGGACAGATGGATGGACAAGTCCACTGACATTCTTCTTGTGTGGTTGTCTTTTAGATAAAAAACCTGTCTCTGTGGAAGATGCCACTGTAATACGCCCAGGAGTAAAAACAGAGAAGCCAGATGAGTAAGTGCCCAGCCCGGAGGCCACGTGGGCAGGTTTTGCTGCCATGAAGTGTAAAGAATGTGGGACACCACCTCTCCTGAGGCAACACGTGTCTGTCTCCAGGAGCGCTCAGAGCATCCTCCACACCTGCCCTGGCTGGTGGTCCTCTGAGGTGCTCGGGGATGCAGTGTGGCCCAGGCTCTGCAGAAGAGGGCAGGATGCAGGAGATGATGTGCCCCGGGGATGGTACCTTTGCTCCAGGCAGCCTTTTGGAGCTAAACTCACATACTCTGTAAATACAGAGGAGTCGGGATGGTGACTCCGTACTGCCATCCCTGGTCACTTGGCTCATGGCCAGGAGGACATCTGATCCCATGTGGGGCTCCTCACTGCCTGGGCAGCCTTCATTGCAGAGGTCGACCTCGCAGTGCTTGGAGATCAGCCCTCCTTATGCATGCTGTCTGCTCTGCAGTAGCCCCGAATGCTTCATGTTCAAAGCCATTACCATGAGGAGAGCTGTGTGCTGTGGACTGAGCCAAGTGCAAGAACTGTGTCTATTTGATGTGGTGGTCACCCTCTGCCCTTTCTGTGCTTTAGGAAAGTCATCATTGATTACAGCCTGAACAAGGATGCCAGCTTCATAGGTGAAGACATGAAAATTGTGGCCAAGGACTGTGTGAGTGACAGCATAGGGCTGCACCTCCCTCCTGCGCTGGCAGGAGAGACACCCTGGGGCGGCAAGGGGAGAGGAGCAGGTTCCTTGGGGAAAGCCAAGAAAGTAGCCGATGAGCCAGGCATCTCAGGCAGCATCTCACAGCCAGCTTGGGGCCCTAAGCCCCATATCAGTTTTGTGAAATTCACTGAAAGTTCTTCCACAAGAGCACCTAGATGGTAGGCAGTTGTCCAAGCCTTGCAGAAACTCTGTTGTCTCTGTGAACCAAGTGTCATTGAAGGCACATGGAACAGACCAGTTAGAGCTCTTGGCAGACACTAGAAATGGTGCTGAGGCTCTGCCCACTCTGGACCCACCTTGCCACCCCCATGACCCAGGCCCTGTGCTGGGAAGCTCCAAGGTCCATTTTGGATTCCAGCAGTGTGAGTGGGAAAGGCTGGGCACTGTGTCCTAGGAGACAGAGTCCAGGACCTCTGGGACACTCGGGCCCTCCAAATCGGGGTCCAGGGCACAGGAGTCAGGAGGACTGGACCAGCTGTGGCCAAGCACAGTCAGGGACAGATTCCGCCGTGTGGCTGAAGCAGCTGGCAGGGCTCTGAACCCACTCCTGACCATCACAGCCCCCACCTCCTGAGCCTATCTGGGGACACTGGCTGTCACTTTGCAGATGTCATCAGCCTCCCTGTGCCTCTCCTCCTTTCTCGTGCTCCTCAGCTGTCCTCCCCTGACTCACTCTGGTCTCTGCAGGGAGACTCTCTCCTCTGTTGATGGGGAAGCTATCAGGGCCGTGGGGAGGGCGGGGGCTCAGCCTAGGGAAAGGGAGTTGGGAACACAGGGCTGCTGCCCTGGGACTCACTTTTCCAAGCTCCACATCATCTGGGCACCTTATCCTGAGGCTACTGGACGTGGACCACAGAGAGCGCTAGGCGGGAGTGAGGTTCCCCTGGAGGAGGGACTCCTGTGCCGAGTGGCCACCGCCCTGGTGTCCAGTACCAGCTGGTGAGGGTGCCAACCATGTGACGGTCTCCCTGTGTCTGTCTCCCTTGTCCCTGCACATCCCCCGGCAGATCAGAGGCTGAATCTACACATTTCCCACCAGGGTCCCACCCCCTGCAGCCGCCTGTCCGCAGGCACATTTAGGAGAGACCTCAGGAGCAGCCTGGGGCTCCGGGCCCAGCACAGGTCCCCTCAGCCTGACTGGGCCTCTCCTTTCGGCCGCACTGCTTCCTGGGCACAGGCTCTCTCTGCCCTCTTCCCTGCCCTGCGTCTCTCAAGCAGAGCACGTGACTTAGGGAAGGGCTGTGCAGTGCGCGGGTCCTCAGATGCAGCACATGTGCCGTGGTTATGAACAACAGCACGAGAACAGATCCCATCCTTAAGCCCCCACGTGGCCCTGGCCTGTGCTGGGACTGCCTGTGGTCTCTCTCTGCAGCTCTCAGGTGCTTGCTATTTCCTCACTGCAGGGGTGGGGACAGAGGCTCAGAGACATGGAGTCATTTTGCCCAAGATTACGGAAAAGTAGGGGAGAGAGGCTCCGGGGATGTGATCAGGGTCCCCTGGCTGTGTTCTTGCACCCCCACATCTCAGGGGGCCCCAGCTGCCCCTCCCTCACCCATCTGTGTATCGTAGCTCTTTGTGGCCCTCACAGAACCCCTGTGTGTCACACTAGGCAGGCAGCGAGGGCTGGGTTGTCGCTGTTTGGAGGACTGGACCTCCTTGACAGGGCCATGGGGGAGCCGCTGAGCGGGGGCAGCCATGGGGTCTGAAGCCCAGGGCTCCAGAGGGGCTCTCCGGGTCCCAGCCCTGACCTCCTAGCCCCACTGTGGTCCCTCTAGATGAAGTAACATGAGGGGAAGGAGAGTGAGCTGATGGGGGAATCAGCCGTGGGAAACAGTAGGTGGGCACCTGGGAGGAATCACCAAGAGCAGCCCCCGGACTCTGACCCCTGTGCCTCCCGCAGAGTGAGCCCCAGAGACCAGCCCTGGACCAGCGATGCCCACAGTACCCACAGGTGTCATGATGATGGTCACAGTGCCTACAGTTGTCACAGTGAGGACCACAGTGCTGAGGGCTGTCACCGTGGTGACCACAGTGACTAATGTCACAACCACGACTGCAGTGACTATGGTTGTCACAGAGGAGGAGACCACAGTGGCCATGGTTGGCACTGAGAGCCAGTTTGTCAGCAGTCCTCTCTTTTACCCTATAATCTTCAGGTACGGGCTCATGCTCCCATTGCTCCTTTCCTGCATCTGCTGCTGCACGGTGAGTGACCCCTGCCACACAGCCTGTGTCCAGCCCTCATCAACCCCCCAAGGGACCAGACATGTGTCTGCCTCATGACACTGCCTGTGGGCAGGTTCCCTTTAGCTTTGGGTCCTCACCCAGCAAACAAGGCACAGACTCTGCCTTCCATCCAGGGATAGACACAGCCTGGGCTTCCAGGTGGTCGCCTGCCTCCTGCTTTCACAGGGAGGTGGCCTATGGGCTGTCCCAGGCCCTGGGGAGAGGGGACCTCAGGTCCCTGAGACCAGAGCTGACTCACAGCAGTCAGGACTCAGGTGGACCAAGGCTGGAGGGCTTTCTGTTGTTGGGGGAAGAAGAGGGGTCTGCAGGGGCACTGATGGCCCAAAAGGAGGAGGATGCTAACAACAGGGGAACCGTGCCTTTGAAAACAGCACAGTCCCTCCACGTCTCTAGTGCCTTCCGTCACTCCTTCCTCAGTCATTACTATGTCACCAGGATGTGAAGGGCTCTGTCCTGGGCCCAGAGGGACAGAAATGAAGCAGCCCCACCCCCACCCACAGGAGCTCATGCCCTGGTGGCTGGTCTGTTGTGGAAGCCTGTGGGGCATTGAGGGTAAATGTCCCCTTCAGGGTGTGTGGCAGGTGTCCTGATAAAGCAGGACAACAGCCAAGGACAGAGACTGGCCCGGGGAGGGGGCCAGAAAGCTGGGTGAGGAAGAGGACAAAGCAGAGCTGAGAAAGGACATGCCAACCAACAGAGAAGCAGCAGGTCAGGTTTCTGAAAAGAGGGGACGTGGGGAGAGAGAGGCCAAGGGAGGGGGGCGGACTGGCACCCCTGCGGGCTGGGAGGCCGGGTGCTACAGGGACGGGAGGGGAGGGGGGAGGAGGAAGGGGTGGGGGTGCTCTCTTGTCTTCGTATGACGTCAGGGCTGCTGCTGAGACTCCCAGGGGGGCCTCTACCAGGGACCAGCAGCCTTAGTCTGCCTGCCTCCTCCTCGACCCTGCAGGGGGGGACCAACTCCCCTGTGATAACTGAGGAGCCTGAAGCTCGGGGAGGTGGAGCCTGTTGGTTACAAACCCTCAGGCAAGGGACACCCAGACTCACACCCCAAAGCCCATGTTTTGCTGACCAGGGTCCCCTCCTGTCCTCCTGGCTGAGCCAGAGCCCTCCAGGCCCCCTTCCAGCCTGTATTAATGTCTCTCTAACATCCTAGATTGTCAAGGCGTCACCAGCAACCCAGAAGTTTGGAAAGGCAAGCACTGTGTTTGGTCCTATGTTGTCAGCCTGCCCGATGCACACACTGACCCGCACAGGGAGGCCTCCTGCCGCCGATGGGGATACCTTCTCCCCACTCCTCCAGCTCCCACCTACCTGGGCAGGGAGAGCTGGCAGCAGGAGGATGGTGACAGAGAGGCACAGAGAGACCCCCGGAAGGACATGGGATTCACCAATATCACCCAGACAACACACTTCCCATGTTCCCAATACAGCCTGAACTGGACCCTTGAAACTGTATCAGCAATGTGGTGTAGCCTGTTTTAGGAACTGTTACGGGACCTCCTGAGGTAAATGGGCTTTTTGTCAATTCCCAAGGGACTGTTTGTAGGACAAGCCTTCCCCCAGGACTCTAGAGCATCCTGTTTGGAAAAGGACCCTCAGGTTTCAGGGACCTGGTCCCCCTTCTCCAGGCTCTGAGTCTGTTGGGCTCCATTCCCTTGGTCTCCATCTCCATCTGTTGTCAGCATTAGGGTCTTGGCTGGGGGTGACCTTTAAGGACATGGGGCTGAGGAGAGGGGAGGGAGGAGGGCATTGAGCTGTGAAGGGGGTGCAGCCCAGGCGAGCCCAGAGACCAAGGGGCAGGGAGTAGGCTGTGGCTCACCGGGGCGGGTGCCCAAACCAGGGCCCATAAGAGGCAGTTGGAGCAGGGGCACGGTGTCCCAAGAAAGGGGACCTGGGCCTGCGATCTGGTAGGAAACAGGGTCACTGCCCAGGCTGGCATCTGTGCTGGCTGCAATGTGGCCTGGGGACGCTGGATCTGCCAGAGTCGGGTGAGTACCCCCCATCTCTGCTCATAGCCCGTGTCCCACAGCCTCCATCGTGAGACACAGCCCCAGGCCCAGCTTCTCCAACAAGGGCGGCTCCGGGCACCAAGGGGACAGGACAGAGTTTGTTGGCCTTTGGAGAAGAGCCATCTTTGTGAAGCAGAAGCGTGTGTCTCACACGGAGGACTCTCTCTTACTGTGCCCGCCACTGCTCATCTGTCCTTGATTCTCCAGCAAACATTCCCTGAGTGACCAGAACTTGACAGGTGCTGGGGCAACAGATGTCATGTGTCTGCAGCCAGGAGCTGCCAGACAAGGAAGCAGACAATTATTTTTTTCTTTCTGGAAACCATGTGCCATACAACCACATACCGAGGCAATCGTTTCCCACAGTGAGGATCAGGAAGACAGGACAACGATGGAGGTGAGAAGGGCCCTTAGGGAAGGAGGGAGAGACCACCCCACCAGGCTAGGGGCTGGGAGGAGAGGGGAGCCACTTTCTGCAGCAGAGGCCTGGACCAAAGTCCTGGCTGGGTGGAGATGAGCTTTAGGGGCCTGGACCTTGGTCACTTGGGTCTCAGCACCACGGTCTCCCACTTGGACCAGGCCCAGGATTCTGGATGCTGGCCGCAGTAGCTTGGGTTTCACTGGCCAATGACTGGATGAATGAAAACAAACTAAATTACAAACAACCTCATGCAGGTCAGGAATAAATATTTCTGAGCCAAGATCTCACCACCATTAAGCTACCCGGAAGTGCCCCCGGCTCCTGATGTCCTAGCGGAAGTCTGCTCAGTGAGGGAGGGAGAGCGCTCACTGCATTGTCCTTGTGGCCCCTGAGATGGGTGACGAGATCCTCAAGGAGGAGGGGGCCTGAGGACACTTCCTTCCCTGGGGGGTGCTGAGCCCATCCTGGTGACTGTGATCCCAGCTCAGCAGGAGCAAGAGACGGCAGGGATGGAGAAGGCCCCGGGTGGCCCATGTAAGGAAGAAAAAACCCACCATCTCTGCCCAGCTTTGCCCCCTCAAACCCCCACACTGCCCTCCTCTGCGCCCACCAAGGACCCCCCATGCCCCCCCACCCCCATCCTGCCTCTGTCCATGGTCCTACCCACTGCTTCCTCCTGGGAGCTTCAACAGCAGCTGGAGGGCCAGCCCCGCGTCTCCCCTGACAGTCAGCGTGGGGCACAGAGAAGCCACAGGAGCCCTTCCGGAGAGGGAGGAAGCCGCCTGCCTGGGGCTTGTTCCTGTTCGTAGGGCCAGGCCCCCACCTTCCTCCCTCAAGGCCCACCCTCTTGGTCCTCAGCTTTCTTACTCGCCCCCAGTATCAGGACCCTGTCTCCTGCAAAGGGGTGGGTCCTCTTCCCTGCCTTCTCCCTCTCTGCGCCCCAAATGCAGGCCGTCTTCCCCCTTCTTCCAGCTCCTGCCCACATGGCCAAGAGCACCGCACGTTTCCCCTTCAGGCCTTCTCCTGGCTACTGCATATCTCCTCCAACTTTGCCCCCCCCCTTTTTTTTCCTAAAAGTAGCCTCGACTTCTACACCACAGCATTTCCCACATGGTCGCCCTTGTTCCATACTGCCTCCTTCCTAGGGACCTGTAGTGGTTTTCCCATGACCCATGAGCACTCATGTTCTTCCGTGTTCCAGAATCTTGACCTTCCTTCAAAATATTCACAAACTGGAAACTTTCCCAGAGTAAGTGAGTTGTAAGTAAGTAAGTGAGTTGGTTGAAGACTCTTGTTTCCTGTAAGTCTTCTTTGGAAGATCCTTTCACTTACAGGGAAAGCAGAGGAGAGTAGTAATGAGAAGGAAAGTTTAAAGTGTTACCATTAGTAAAGAAAGGAAATGTCTTGCACTTTAGCATGGAAGCTTCTGAAAGAAAGTTTATATTGTAGGTCCGTTGTCAGAGTCTAGTGTTTGCTACCCAGCAATTGTTGAACACAGACAGCCATGTCACACACGTCTGCCTAGTGCAATGTGTAGAGTATGGGTTTTGAGGTTAGATCTGGGTTCAAATTCATGCTAGCTATGGAAGTATCATAAGTTCCATGACTTGTAAAAGCCTCAGCTTTCTTATCTGTAAAATGGGAACAATGCTGGCATCCTGGGGTTATTCTGGAATTGGAAATCATGTTTGTAAAGTGCCTGGCACATATGCCTCAGTAAATGATAATCTTGATAATGTTAGAAGAATCTACCCTTAGTTCCACCACTGTCTGCTGAAAACTTTAGATGCAGCCTAGAGGAGGCAGAAGGAATGGTAGGCAGGACCAACTAAGAGACTTTTGTTGGAATGTAGTGCCAAAGAGGCCTGACACCACCACCACCCACCCACCCACACACGCACATACTTTAAAAGGGCAGGAGAGGAGCAGACAGCTGGGAATGGCTTGTTCCCAAGGAGGGAGGGACCAGAGGAGTCATATCAGAATCACTGGAGGCTTTTCCAACCAATGCGTCCTACATCGTTTCCTATGTGACAGCTCTGCTGAGTCTGACCAACCATCCTGGCTTGCCACCAGAAGTCCCTCATCCCTCAATGTTCCCGAGTCCCACGCACACACATCCAGTTGGTCACCCTTCCCACATGCGGTTGCTAAGGGAGTGCGGCAGCTTGCAGCTATGTGGGGTGGGGAGGAGTTGCTAAAGTGTCTGCTGAAAGCTGGGGAGGCAGAAATTCTGCCCACACAATGGATGCACCTCATCCCTCTGACTCAAGTCTTCATTTTCAGGTCAGGCAGTGTGGACAACTTCTGGAATACCATTTACAACCTCATGGAGGATTTGGTCAGGAAGTTCAAAAAGTACGGTTTCTCCAAGTTGCAGGGTGATTTCCCCTGCCAGGCAGAGTACACACTTGTTTAGATTCGGTGAGCATAGGACTCCCTCGTGTCAGGGAGGTATTCTGAAGCAGAAAAAAAGGACAGAGCACACTGGTTCCATCAGGTTTCAGCAGACTTCTTGGCTCCTGCCTGGGAGTCAGGCCATATTGTAGGGGACACAATCTGCCCTGGAGGACCTCACAGATTAGAAAACAGGCAAACCCGTGACCCAGTAACTAAGCACCAGGTTGAATGGTGCCAAGGGCCAAAAGAAAAGGACAAAGTTATTTATAAATAAGGCAAATTGAAGGAAAAAGCAAGAATTCTTTAAAAAAAAATCAGGGATGGCTTTTTAGAGGATGTGGAATTTTGAACTGGGTCTTGAAAGATGGGAAAAGACAGAGTAACAGGAACCATCAAGACTTCTTGCGCAGTGAGTGGTCTATTTGGCCGGAGGGCAGGGTTAACTCAGAGGAAAGCTGGGAGATGGGGCTGGACAGGACAGACTTGGTCCCAGGCCACCAGGGCTCATAATGCCAAGTCAGGGGACTTGGATTTCCTGCTGTGAATAATATGAAGCTATAAACAATTCTTGGGCAGGGGTCTGACATGGTCAAGCTTGTGTACCAGGAAGGAAATTCTAATATTGTTGGTAAGTGTTATAACAAGAGCCAGGAGCAGTAGAAAGTTTACCTAGGAACCACTGTAGCAATTTAGCTAAAATATAATGAGGATCAATGGACCAAAAGACAGTGGCCAGGGAGAAAATAGGGAGGGGAGTATACGAATAGCTGCCAAGAAGGAGAATCATTTTTCTGAGATGAGAGGAGACAAGGCAGGGAAGGCTGTAAAGAAGGGAAGATGAGTGAAGGTACAAAGAATTTTACAGACCAGGAGAGGCCAGTTGGGAAGTCCTCATGCAAGAGTGCATAGGTGTCTATCTCCTGGTGTGTGCAGTGTGCACGTGCACGTGTGTGTGTTCGTGTGTGTCTGAGAGACAGAGTGAGATGCTTTGTGAGGCATTGGAGCATAAGGTTGGAGAAGGATGCCATCCTGGCACTCTCTTCCAAGAAGGCCCACATCTCCACAGCCTCCTTCACCAGGATTCCTAAAATCCTTCATGAAAGTTACAGGAATTTCCAGGGTTTAGGAAATGGACAGCAAAGCAGAAGAGTTGGGGTGGAGAGTAGAGCAATGGGCATGCACCTCCTTCCTGGCTACTCACTGGCTTCATTTTGAGCCTGTGTCATTTATAGCTTCTCATGAGCACGTGCTTCCTCCCCAGACCTAAGCTGCGGATATCCTTCATCACCTACTCCACACGTGGCCACGTCCTCATGAATCTCACCTCAGACAAGTAAGTGATGCTTTAATCCCCTGAGGTAGGCATGGTGGTCAGGGTCCAGGGAAACCCAGGGAGCTGAGGGTTTCCACTGGGTGCAGGCTGGGCTGTCCTGGGCTCCCCTCAGGGCCCATCCTGACCCCTAGCCTCAGAGCCCTGGCTCCCACTGACACCTGACTGGGTGGACACTGGCAAACACCTGTGCTGCTAGACCATCTCCTCCCACTCTATGCCCTGCCCTCCACCTGTCCTGTGTCCCCTGAGTGCTCTTCCCTTTTCTTAGAACAAGCTGGCTCTGAGGACTCCTGGGATCTGCTGGAGCAGATGTGTGAGACCTTTATGAACACTGGCCTGTACTGGGCACCTGCTGTTTGTGTCCCTCTCTGCTCTGGGCTAGTGGGGGAAGTGGGGAGGCAGATTCAGAACCAGGAGGCAGGGTTAGGGGTTGTCAAAGTGCTGGGGGCTTCAGTGGATGGAAGCTGGGTCCCTTGGTGGGTCTGAGACAAGGTAGCTCACGAGTGTGGTTCTGAACACCAGGCTGGGCTGGGGTGCAGGAGGGAGGCATGTGGTGCAGGAGGGAGGCAAGCATCTTAGGTGAGACATTGGTGGACACAGCAGTAGGCTCAAAGGCCTGGAGATGGGAAGATATGGAGCTCCTGAGTAGCTGTGAGGTTGAGAGTCTCATGATGCAAGTGACTGGATCCCAGTTCAGTGGGTGAAATACCAAAGAGAGTTTGAGGACGTCAAGGACTGAATGCTCCAGGATTTGTGGCGCAGAGCCACGTTCAGCACCTTGGAGAGAAGCTCAGACCAGAAGAGGAGCCCAATAGCAAGGCTGCAGGGGAGGGGACGTGGCGGTGCCAGCGCACAGAGACAGCGCTCCTCAGGCCCGGCTCCCAGGAGAAGCAGGGGCGGGGCTGGCCCCTCAGTAAGCTGGGGGACGGTGTGGTTCTGTGTGTCCCTGTGGCCTGCATTTCAGAGAGAGACCTGAGTGCGTCTGAGGTGGAAGAAAACAAGTCAGTGAGGAGCTGTCAGGCAGGAGGCAGAGGCAGCAGGGGGCTGGGCGTGGGCCTCTGGTGGAGGAGCTGCCCACGGGGAAGAGGGGGACCACGGCCTCCTCCAAGGTAGGGGTTCAGAACCGGAACCAAGGGAGCTGTGGGGAGGCCCTTGAGAGTCTCCCAGGTCCTCTCTGGAGAGTGAAGGTGGGGACCTATTCCTCAAGGGAAGGTGTCAGAGTAGGAGTGGGGCTCAGGGGAACGGAAAAGCTGTCTGTGATGGGGTGATATATTACAAAGTGAACAGCTTGATGAGGGCATAAACAGCCTGGTGTCCTCTCCACCTGCAGAGCTGGGAGTGGGGATTGGGGTGCAGGGGGAAGCGCAAGAAAAAGGCCCGCTCAAGCAAGAGTGAAGCTGACCAAGCTCAGTCCCGGGCCAGAGACTGTGAACGGCTGGGAGTTCCAGCACATTCGGAGTGCGATCGACAAAGCAGACATCTTCCCACAGGTGCCAAGAAGAGGGGCCGGTGTTTGTGCTGAGGTGGGCAAAGCTGGGTTTGGCCTCCACTGGTCCTGGGTCTCAGGCCTCCTGCGCTCCTGGGTTGGGTCAGGCCGAGCAGGACCTGGGGCCCTCGGATCTCACCACAAGTTGGCATCTCTTCGGCCCAGAGTGAGAGCCCCTTAGTCTTGCTGTGATAGCTCAGTCCACACACTGGATCAGCCTGACCTAACCCCCCCGCCTCATGTGTCCCAGCCCATCCTTCGCCATCTGCTTTAACAGAGGCGAACAGCCCATCCCTGTGGCGGCTGGGGTCACTGCTCTCCTCCTGCGTGGACGGTGCTCAGGCCTCTTTTCCAGCCTGTTGTCTCTTTCTCCAGGGGCACGTGAAGTCCAGGAGCCCCAGCACTCTAATGAAGCGGCCTGGCCACTTCCTTAACACAGATCCCAAGGGGAAGTGGCTTGGAGGGACCAAGTGGACCTCAGGGGTCTGTGGCAGGGGCCGATGGGAAAGGGCAGGGGTGTCAGCAGGATGACTTTTTCCAAACCCAGTCTCACTTGTTGGAGGACCATGTGCCCTCACCAGAGATGTTGTGAGCACTGGATTCCCAGGTGCACGGCCCTGGGTGACGCCCTCTCACCACGGACAGCCAAGGCAGGGCCCTTGCTGAGTCCCTGAGGGCTGCCTTCCTGAGACAGGGGTGAGCACATTGGAAGCCAGACCCTTCCCATGGGGCCAGCAAAGCAGCATCCCCAACGCCCACCAGACAGGGGGCAGAGAAGTCCTGAGCGGCCAGTTCCTAGCGCTGCCTCTTGGAGCGAGGTCCTTGCCCTCTCTGTGCTGCCACTTCCTCCTCTGCGCAGTGAGGATGAAACCATCCCCAGGGAGGTTCCTGAGAACCAGACGGTTATTTGACATGAGGTGCTTGACCTGCAGTTGGGCTGCATGAGACAGAAAAGGGAAAAGCCAGGGGCCACGAGCAGACAGGGATCAATTGAGGGAACAAAGGCCTTGACGTCCCCTGGCTGCCCACACCTGTGTCCACCCAGTTCCAGCTCTGTCTCCTTTCCCTTTAGCTTCCGCCCTCGGGTTGACTCTCGTCCTATGAGTGAGTCTCCGACAGTGGGAAAGGCTGTCCTCAGCCCTGAACCCTCAGCACCTGGACTGCAGGGTTATGGCTCTTGTCAGGAGAGACACTTGGCCTGCAGGGAAAAGCAGGAAGCTGGATAGGGGCTGCTGTCCAAGCGCCTTGACCTCAAGTCCTGAACGGCAGGCCCCACAGAGCCCGCAGGAAAGGCTACAGGCGCTGCCCAGGCCCAAGCCCAGCTCCTGCCTTTGCTCACCTGAAAGGCTGGTCCTCGTCCAGGGAGGTCGCTGGAGCGGCCTTTCAGGGCCAAGGCTGTGCCATCTGGTCATAGTGAGGGTTCACCAGGAAGACCTCTGAGCCGTTCTCAGCCTCCTCATCTGTCAGATTGGTCCTAGGCCTCGGCCCCTTCTCCCTCCAGGCACTCTAGATGGCGGACGCTGGGGTCGGGGTGGCCTCTCCCCAGGGACAGGTGTGGGGAGCAGAGCTGTGGGCCTGGCAGCCTGAGGCAGGGCCCTCCAGCTCCTTGCTGACCAGACCACTCCCTGCTTCTTCTGCAGACAGGAAGGCTGCCACCGTGATGATCTCTCTGATGGAAATCTGCAGCCACAGGCGTTTGCAGACACTAAGGAGGAAGTGAGCCCAGACCATTGTTACCAGCTTTGTGCTCCATGTATTTGGTGAATTATACTCAATGCTTTTTTTCTCTTAGGCTCAGAAGTCTAGGAATTTGGGGGCGACTGTATACTGTGTGGGTGTAAATGACTATAAGAAAGACCAGGTAATTCAGAACAGGTAAACCAGTTGGGGAAAGCTTTCAAAGACAGCTGTCCCAGGGTCACCCCGAGGATGGCCCTCTGCCCACCCCAGTGTTCAGATAGCAGACAGCCACTGCAGATGAGCAACGAGTGCTGTGCAGACCTACACACCAGAGGTGCGGGCGGGGGGCTTCCCGGTCCCTAATGATTGGCTGCTGGCAGATGCCAGGCGGTGGCCCTTGGAGTCTAACATGGCAGGAGGCAAGAGCCTGTCTCCTGGGATGGGACTTGTTGAGTCCTCAACCCCTGGCTGTGGGCCAAGCCATTTTCTCTCCCTTGCAGATACTGGAAATTGCAGACAGCCCAGATCACGTATTTGGAGTGGACACAGGATTCAGTGCTCTTAAAAGCATTATTAACTCAGGGGGTGAGGGCTGGGTGTGAGAAGCGGTAAGGGTGGCTTTGCACCATGCCCCCACCATTCACGCCCCCTGCCCCTGCCCCTTGTTGTAGCTCGCAGCGAAGTCTTGTATTGAAGTTACAACCGTGACGCCTTCCAGTCTCTGTACAGGAGATAAGAGCTGGAGTCGTCCTTGTAAACATAAGGGTGCGTGTTTGAGTGAGTTGTGAGTGTGCCCCGTGTGCACTGTGGGAGCGCTGCCAACACATGGTTTCAGTACATGTAACATGTGTGGCATACGTGTGGTTTGAGTGGAGTGAGTGTGTATGGCATGTGTATGTGGTGTGTGTGAGTGTGGTGTCTGAGTGTGTGCTGTAGGCACGTGGGGTGGTTGTACACAAATGTGACATATGACTACATTGGGCATATAAATGTGTGTTTATGTGAGGTGTGTATCCCAGGGGTTGTGGGCTGTGTGTTGTAATTAACATACAGCTCTATGTAAGTTTAAGGTGTGTCCCCTAATGACTTGACACAAAAATATTGTGAAGTTTTTACCAAAAGTATAGTGTACATATTTTTTTAAAACTCAAAACCAGAAGTTTAATTCAGAAATAAGAAAAATTTTATTTTAAAAACCCAAAACAAAATACTAGCAAATGAAATCCAACAACATATAGAAAAGACAATACATCAAGACTAATTAAGAATTCACCCTAGAAATCCAAGTCTGATTCTATGTTTAATTTATCAATGTAAATTACCACAGCAGCAAATGGAGAAGGGAAACATGACTGTCTCAACAGATGAAGAAAAGAACTGGACACAGTTCGATCCCAGCTTCATACCAGGAACACGGCCTGACAAAGGCATCATGCGAATACTCACAGCCAGCGTTACACCCAGCGGCTAGATGGGGAAGGCCTCTCCCTGAGGTCTGGAACTGGACAAGGCTGCCCTCTTCCCCAGGAGGGTCCCCGCATCAGTGCGGTGAGTGCCCTGTGTAATCAGGAGCCCTGTCTCTGGAGTGAGCTGTGTGTGCCGGCTCGTGCGTCCACACCACTGGGGTTTGTGCAGCTGAGGTGAAGGGGCGAGCACACGCTTCCACAGGGACCAGCACTCAGCCAGATGCAGCTGGACGCGGACCAGGGAGCTGGTCCTGGCCCCGTGCTCCGAACTGCAGGGCTGCAGTGCACGAGGCCGGGGGTCAGTCGGAGCAGTGTCCATTCCTGAGATCTGCTGCCCACAGGCACAAACCAGGGCAAACTGCTGACTATCTGTGAGCTCCACTTCCACCCCCTAGTGGTAGAAACAGCAGGACCCACTGTCAGATGTGCAGTGAGACATAGTCCAGTGGATCCCACAGAGACCCGTGCATGATCTAGAAGCTGGGACCCCTCACCCACGGGAGCTGGTGCTCAGATTCCATCACTGACCACGGCTCCGCCCCCACCCCCGTGTCAGCCCAGCTTGAGGGGGAAGCCGTTTAAAAACATCCAGGGGGAAGGGGCTCCAGCTGAGCCCGCGGTTGCTGGCAGCTGTCAGACTCCTCCTGTCTTCTGACCCTGGGACCTGCAGGGCGGGGTGTGGACGTGGGCCCAAGACCCACACACGGAGGGTCCTTCCCTGCTTCTCTGGTGCCACGTGCAGCTGCAGGTCTCTGTTTGTGTCCCTGGGACACACACAGGCCTGTCAAACCCCAGGAGAGGATGCCAGTTGTCACCTATGCCCTGGGGTGGCTCAGCTGAGATGACAGGTGCCCGCTGCACCCCCTCTGCCTGCGTGGCCCAGCAGCACTGCTCTGACCTTTAAAACTGCTGTCATCTTGTCGAAAGCTGCCACACAGCATGACAGTCCCACACAGAGGCCCCGCCCCCTCCTCAGGCTCCCCTGTGACAGTAAATGGCACCCTCACCCACAGGCGCTCAGGTCACTCACCTGCACGTGGTCCTGGATCCCCCCTGGCCCCCACCCCCACATCCAGTCCCCCCGCAGGTCCTGCTGCCTCTGTGTCCAAACGCACCCGGACCTGCAGCCCCTCCACAGACTCACTGCACTTAAAGCCAAGCCCCAACCCCTTCCCGGGGACCCCGAGGTGCTGGCCCCCCCCACCCTGCTCACCTCTTTCCCCTCAACCAGCTCAGCTGGGTACACCTCAGGTCTCGGTCACACAGCCAGGAGCCCTCTCCTCGGGGACTTTCCCTGGCCGTCCCCTCAGCTGGCCTCAGCTCCAGGACCACCGCCTCAGAGAGACCTCATCTTGCTGGGAATTTTAAATAATATACAAAAGTAGCCAAAGTTGTGCACTGCACTGGGAGCCGCCTCCACCTCCCTCAGTGACAGTCAACCCCAGCCAGCCTGGCTTTACTGATCCATCACCGTTGATTATTTTGAAGCAAATCCCAGACATCACACCATTTCCTGTATAAACATTTCACTTACTTTTAAAGAAAAATTGTCTCTAAAATACAGGACAGGTCACCTGTTCTTAAACAGCTGTCCCTTCCCTTGTGTGTTGATGTCACAGCACTTATTTTCACACTGTGTTGTTTGCAGACTACGTCTAAATTTGAGCTCATATGTATTTGCTGGAAACAGTTGTCCAGGGTAACAATTAGAGCTGCAGACAGGCCGTATGATGCGTTCATGGCCAAGGAGGTCCTGAGTCCTTGTCCTTTGACCCCGCCCACAGGGGTGTGTGATAAAAAGCTGGGACAGGGCTTCAGCTCTCCAGGAAGTCCTAGCTTGACAGCTGTGCTTCAGGAAACTCTCAGATCATGACTTTGGGATAGCAACGGAAGCAGGCTTGACGACCCCTGCACCCCTACTCCTCACACACACACACGCAGGCATGCACACACACACACACACACACGCAGGCACGCACACACACACACACACACACACACACACGCACATCCTTATGTAGCAAGCAGGAAATCCAGAATTGGAGCCAAAGCTCCAAAGCACTGGAAGTTAAGGTTCAATCAACCACTTGCCAATTGTGTCAAGAAACATCCCTTCGCTGAGGCTGAGCTGGTATAAGAAGCGATTGGTCACTGGCTTAGATCTCTTCATTAATAGAAAACCAGAGGGGAAGGACACCGGCACTTCCCAAGCCCCTGCTACCTCCCGTACCCCCTTATGTCCACACAGCAGACTCATGGGCTCTGCCATCTCCCGGGGTCTCCACTGCTGTCTGAACGAGGTCCTGAGTTCAACCCCCAGTGCTTCCATTAAAAAAAAAAAGAGCTTGTGAAAAATTCAAGAGGGTTTAGGTGTTCTGTTTTCCCAGTGTGGCTACATTACTGGGGAAAACCACCATTATTCTAAAGGGTTGCCGAGGATTTTAAAACCTAGGGTGAGGAAAATGACAGTCCCAGGAGGAGAAGGCAGCGTTCAGTGGCCTTTGTCACCCACAGGCACTCAAGGTGACACTTCATGCCTAAGTGACAGGTTCACGGAAGCGGGAAGCCTGCACACCACATGGAGCCCCTGTGGGGACTGGTGGGGCTTTCTGGGGACCAACAGGCCCAGACAGACCCAGCAGGGGGATCAGTGAGACTCTGGGCAGCAGGAAAACGGTGGGCTTGAGCAGAGAAGACGCTCAGCAGGCCCCAGAGACCAGGGAAACCACAGCCTTCTGCTCCCAATTCCAGCGGGTTCTAGTGACCTTCTCTCTCTCTCTCTCCCCCCTGCAGGGGAGATGCATCAATGTCGCCCTAATGAAGCCCCACTGTGGGCAGGTGCCCTGCGGCCCCAAGATCTGCATTCAGCCCAGCCGGGAGCGCTTCCCCATCAAGAACTTCTGCTCACGGTGCCAACACTCCCTGTCCATGTGCCCCAGGCTTCCCTCCAGGATGCTGCCGATGATCCACCCTCCTGCCCCCTCGTACCCTATTGTCCTGAGGAAGTAGACATGATGTGTCCCACTCCCAATGGCTGCGTGTTCGTCACCAAGGGCAGTGATGCATGCAGTTATAGCCAAATTCTGCCCTTTGAACAAAGCCCCAAACATCCTTGAAATATTAATACAATCCTGTGTCTCCTTCCCTAATCTTATGCAGAGAGGAGTACTTGAATTTCTACCTCCTTCACTCCGTTTTCCTGGTTTGCATTTTTTGGCTACCTGCACTCCAAATGTGTCCCAGAAAGAAATGACGCCCTCTACTGTTCACCAGCTGGAAGTGCACCTTCTCTTCCCAGATTCCCCTAAACTGTCTCCAAGCCCAGGGGAGTTTTGGAGGAGTCTCTCCATTTCCCTGGAGAAGTTCAACCTCTGTTACTTGCCATCTGCCACCATAGAGGAAACTGTGCTCCCGACAGAGATGTTTTAGCGTTCAGTGTCCTCCCCACCACCCAGCGTGCGCACACGGTGTCTCTGACTACTCCAAGCACTGCGCACACAGCCCCCGGGAGCATTTCCGGAGGGGCCCCCGGGGGGACCAGAACTAGCTGTCCCTAATCCATGTTGATAGTCAGTTGAAACAATCTCCACCCTCCCCTCCAGCTCCTTGACTGTTACATTTGTGCCTTTCAGTTGGATTTCTGTAAGACCACTATAGGTAAAGGTATGTCAGGGTTGGGCTGTGAATATGTATGGATTGAAGTAGACGGACAGTGAAGACCATAACTTTCCTTATGTTCGAAATAAAAGAAAATAAAGGAAAACAAGGTTTTGCTGGAATGGCCCCTGTATATGTATGCAGGGATTGTCTGCAGGGCTCCCCGAGGTCACACAACTCTTAACCTTCAAAGCATTTGTACCTGGAGTTGCTCTTTCTTGGGACGCTCTCCCCCACTCCTGTCACTGCTTGGGCCTCGGATCTGTGTCCTGCCAACAGCAGGGACAGAGGCAGTGGTGATAGCCTCTCCCACCGCTTCGTGGGCCTGTTCTGTCTCCGCCAGCACATCAGTCTCCCAAGCTGTTTATTAGAAGGCTTTCCCTGGCACAAAATGCCAGGCACAGGCACTTCAGAGAAATGAGCCAATGAGAAAAGGAAAAACTAAGGAGAGTGCTAAACCCCTGTGGGCTGGGACCCAGTGGTTTGATCTGGGCCCCATTCAGAGACCAGAGCAACTGCAGGTGCTTAAAGAGAACACAAACCCACTCCGTAACTCGCTCCCTGACATCCCTCAGGAAACAGGAGTCCTTGTCAATGTGTTGATTTTGTTTGACTTTGTTTCGCAAGAGTAAGAGGTGGTGGTTGTGTAAATGCAGAGAATGTTAACAAGGGATGCCTGACACTTGGCTGGGAAGCCATTGTATCCATTTGCTTGGGCTGCTATAACCAAGTGCCTAGACTGAGTGGTTTAAACAAGAGATATCTATTTTCTTACAATTCTAGAGGCTAGAAGTCCAAGATCAATGGATCTGCCAGGTTCATTCTGAGCCCTCTATCCTTGACTTGTAGATGGTCATACTCTCCTTATGTCTTTGCACAGTGTTCCCTCTCTATCCATCTGTGTCCTCATCTTCTCTTCTTAAAAGGACATCCAAAAGAATAGATTAAAAAAATAAATTTCTTCTGTATAGCACAGGGAATTGTAATCAATATGCTGTAATAACCTTTAATGAAAAAGAATATGAAAATGAGTAATATGTATGTATATGCATTACTGAAATAGTATGCCGTACACCAGGAAATGACACATTATAACTGACTATACTTCAGTTAAAAAAAAAGATACCAGTTATATTGGATGAGGGCCAACCCGTATGACCTCCCTGAAGTTAATTACCTCTGTGAAGACTACATCTCCAATCACACTCTGAGGTCCTGGGGGTTAGGGCTTCACCAGGTGAATCTGGGGAGGACACAGCTCGGCCCACAACAGCCGTTTATCAGCTGACACCCTCAGGAGCCCCTCTTCAAGTGGTGGGTTCTGGGGGTCAGTGGGGTCCTGGGAAAAGACTCCTACAGACTTTATAGATAAAGAGGCCACAGGCCCTGCTCAACTCCATTGTTACAGACAAGTTGACAACCCCAGGCAGGTCACCCTCCCTCAGTGGAGCCCGCAGCTATGTGAATGCTCACACAGCTGCCTGCCCTCACACACACAGTGGGGGCTCCTTGGAGGCATCTCCTGCAGGATGAGTTCCTGGAAGTCTGAGGCAATGCTGGGTCAGGACCCACTTTTGCTACAAGATCAGGAAGGACCTTGGAGACTCATCATCTCCCTTGACAGATGAAGAGCTAAGGAAGTGTGGGTGGCAGCCCCGCTCATGATCCTTGAGATTCTGGGGGCTCCAGTGGCATCGAGATGCCCAGCATTGCAGCCCATGAGCCCCAAGATGACCTGGGGTTCTCAACCCAAAGGTGCAATTCCTTGTAACTGGAAATCCTGGACTTTCATTCTTTATTTCCCTGCTACCCATGGGTGGTAAGCATCCCAGGGAAGCAAACTCTAGCTCAAGGAGCAGATGGCCGCTCTGGGAGATTCTCATCATGCCATCAGGAGGCCATAATGGGAAAGGAGGTCAGGGGCAGGAGTCCCACCCTGGATGGGGCAGGGCTTGGGGCTGTCTCAGAGATGGGCTGAGCCTCAAGTAGCAGCAGCCTAACCCGGGGAGTCCAGGGGACAGAAGGCTCAGTGGGCTAAATGGGTATCTTCGACAGTGCCCCCTAGGGGCCTTCCTGTGGTATAGCCTCAGGTGTTAGGTGTCCAAGGGCTTGTTGAGGACAGGATGACCAGAGGTTGGCGTGATACAGTAAATTATTCCAGGAGATGGCGCTCATAGCTTGCATTTCTTTACTAATCCAGTTTAAAAATCAGTTTTAAAACATCAGGGTTAGTAAATTCATGGAATGAACACGATGGGGACTTGTCTCACCACTTAGTTGATTTCAGGCCCGCCCTGTGTCCCCTTTTATCAGGTTGTCAATGATGAGAGCTTTTATCTTGCTTTCTGGAGACTGGAGATATTTCTTTAAAACCTGGAGAGATGGGAGAATACTTGGCACGGTGGGGGGAACTGCACTACCCAAAGTCTTCAGCGCGCACTTGTCTGACCCACAGGCCTCCCACCAAATGTGCAGCTCCCTGTTACGAACAGCAGACTCCTGGCTGGAGCGGCCAGGTCAATGCCAGAGGGCCGGCCCCAGCCCCTCTGCCAGAGCCCAGCCTGCCCATTGTCAGGGCCCCGCGTCCTGTCATTCTTCTCTGCCATCATCTGCCCTTTTCCCCACGATCATCATCTGTCCCTCATTCACTGCAGACATCGGTACCACATTGACGCTGCCCAGAGCCCAGAGCCCACTATTATCCCAGGGAACTCCACATCCACGGGATGACCCAGCCAATGCCATGACATCTTGGCCTCCAAGTCCCCGCCCTTCAAGCCACCTCCGTCCCCACACCCACATCCCGTCACAGTTTCCGTCTCTCCCTGTCGGCAAACCCCCGTCTCCCCTCCTACTCACTTGCCTTGTCCTGACGGGCTCTGCCCGGCTGCAGGTCTCCAGAAATCTGGGCCCCATCATGCCATTCCCCTCCGTGCCCTGTTCATACGGCCTCAGCGTGCTCGGGCTAAACTTGGAAACCCTTTTTGATGACCCGCAAGGCTCCTCGGTATTCGCAGCCTCCCCTGCTCCTTTCCCTGGTGGCTCTGCAGCCCTTCTCACCCTGAACAGGCCACACCCTCCTACGCGGCCTTCCCACGTTCTAATGGGTGCCAGCTGTGTCCATGTGCCCACACACCCCATCTGGACAGGGACCCCACACCAAGGGCATCACTTAGCTCTGTTTTGCCTTTCTGCTCCCTCCACCCCCAGCCCCACTCCTGAGCTGACTGTGATGAGTCATCAGGGCCTGTGAGACGACATTTCCTCAGAGGAGCCGCCCAACGCCGGGGCCCAGACAAGGCTGGATCCCCTGCCGTATGTTCCCACAGCATCTGCCTTCCTCTCTGCTGCTCACCTGCTTCGTGGACCATCTGTGCTCGCCCTGGACCAGGGCTGCAGGTTCTGCATGGCCTGCTGTCAGCTGAGTATTGGAAACAGCAGCACCCATCACTCGTAGCAACGACGAGGGAAACGTGAGGTTGGAGATCTTGTGAACTTCCTCCCCACCCACCCCACCCACCACGCCGCGCCCCACCCACCCACCTGGGAAGAGTTAACATCTCACAAGAAATCCGGCTTGGCCTGGTTGGGTCCTGAGCGCCTCCCAGGCACCATGCCAGCTTCTGCCAGCCTGACTGTCTTGTGTGGGTCACACAGAGCCCGCCTGAGTGGTGGGAAGGGGGGGTCACAATGATTTCACCCGTGAGGACCCGGCACAGAGGACTCAGACAGTCACCCCAGTGTGCGGCACGCTGGACCCAGCTCTGTCTGACACCCCGGCCAGGGCTCACTCAGCAGGGCCCAGGGAGCACCGTGGCCTCGGACACCCTCTTCCTGCTTGACTCCGTGACATCACCTGGCCTTCCCCAGCCAGGTGATCCGGGGAAAGAGGATCACTCTACGGGGCCAAAGCCCACGGCCAGGGCAGAGAGCCACCCACACCCACCCAGGAGTGAGGGAAAGCCCTTCACGAGGAGGAAGGAGCCACAGGGGCAGGCTGTGGGCACAGGCAGGCGGGTGAGAAGTTCCCGAGTGGACGTGGGGTGACGCAGGACGGCGGAGGCCCAGAGTGACGTGAGACCCGATGGACGATTCTGGGGTGGGGTTGTTGAGCCGAGGGGACCATGAAAGAGCAGGTGGGGACCTCCAGGCTCTTGTCTCTGGGATGGGAAGGTACCCAGGTGATCCCAAAGGGTAGCCAAGCCTCAGAATCACCAACCAAGGGGGAAGAGCAGAGGGCACAGGGAGGAGATGCGGGGGACAGTTAGGTGGCAGAAAAGTGATGGATAAGAGTGGCAAGCAGTGCTGGGCATCCCAGAAGCCAAGCAAGGAATGAGCTTCGACAAGAAGGTGTGGTCCTGGCGGCAGGAGCTGGTCAGGGCGGGGCCTGAGCAGAGGGCGTGAGCGCTGGCGGGAGCAGGCTGGGTTCTCCTGCGGCCTCCCGGGGGCAGTGTGCCTGCGGGCTCTCAGAGGGCGGGCCCTGCCTGACATCTCCCTGCACCAGGCCCTGTGTCCTGTCTTGGCCTCAGAGTCCAGTGTCTCTCTCTGGGCTCTGCCCAGGGCCACCACACTGCGGTGACCTAGCTAGGGTCATCCTCCCGACTAGGCTTTGGCCAGACCCTCCTAGAGGGTACCCGCTCCCCAGACACTGACCCTTGTGCCATGACGTGGGCGCCCCTCCATGAGCAGCTGGGGTCCTCAGAAAGCTCACCAGTGAGGATGCCTTAGTGCTGGCCTGCAGGGCCCCCAAGGACAGTGGGGAGTCTGTGGCCACGAGCAGGGGATTTGTCAGTCCCTGCCACCCAAGACGGCCACAATCTTCCTCTTCTGGTGGCATCTCGCAGTGTTGTGTGGTGACCGATCCCCAGTTCTCACGGCAGCGCTGGGCAGCGGCTGCCACCCCAGCACAGCTGTCTCCCCACCCCCTGCTTGCTGGCCCGGCTCCAGCCCCACCCACTCCCGCTCACAGGTCCAAAAGGAACAGCCTGAGGACACTCTGGGTGTAGAGAAGAGAGCACTGGAGCCAGGGTCAGGAAACCAGAGGGGACAGTTCTCACCTGTAACCCGTGTGAAATAAAATTCACATTTTACTGTAAGATGAGAAAAATGTCAACATAAAAAGTTCCCTCTCCTTTGACCTCCTCTCCCCAGCTGCTGTGCGTAGTGTATCTGCATCACACATCGACCAACCTTCCCCGTGGGCAGAAATATGTTCTCAACTAGCAAGAGCAACATTCTCCTAGCAACAACGGGATAGCTCCTTAAAAGATAACATTCCTGCTCGACCTTGTAAGGGGCCACGATGATGCTCAGCTCTGGATTGTGTAAACAGTTGATAATACTTCATTTAACGTACAGCCTTCTGTCTCAAAAAACTTACGTAAATTGACTTCTAACAGGTGGAACAGTTCTCAGAGCTTTCTGAGATGCTCCTCCCAGGTTATAATCCTCAAATTTCCTTCGAATAAAATTTTCCATTTCTTTCTTAGATCGACTGATTTTTCTTTGACACCCTGAAAGCCTTCATTGAATGTGAAACAGTCACATCTCTGTGGGGCTGTTTTTCTCTGGGGCTCCAGGAGCAGCGGGGATGCTGGAGGCCTTGAGGGGTCTCCCCAGGATGGAGGGGCTGCCAGGGCATCTCTGAGGCACAGGTTCACCCTGAAGGGCAAGGGAAAAGTGGTGCCGAGGAATGTTCCAGGCAGGGGCCCCAGGGATGGCAAACTCCAGAAAGGAAAAAATTAACTTCTTCCAGGCAGATTCTTTCCTCCCTTGGCAGCCAGCTCATCCTGCAAGGCCCAGGGCAGAGCAGGCAAGTCAGAGGGGCCTGGGGGATCATGTGGCCTCTTCCCACAAGAAGTGTGACTTATGCAAATTATCTAACGTTGGAGTTTCCGTTTCTTAGTATATTACATGGATCTTCCACCTGCTTCTTAGAGTTGTGGCAGAGATTGCAGGGGACAGCGTACACCGAGTGACTGAAGAGGGATCTAGGCATAGAGACCCCCTCAATAAGCGAAGCCTGCCATTATTGTATGCCTTTGCCAGGCCCCCTCATTGTGTGGTTCATTGTGGAGAAGCCATAGCAGTTAATGGATTCCTTTTTTACAGAAATCAGGTTGAGCAAAGACCGAGTGAATAGCCATGTTTACTAAGTGGGGCTTTCAAAGATTGGAACTCAGAATTTCCAGTCTGCGTCGCAGCCCCAGCCCAAACATTTGGCAGCAAGTGGTGTAATTCCACAGGGCAGGCCCAGGCTGGTGTCTGGGTGGGGGAGGGACCCAACTTCAGGCAGAGCCCAGGGGGCGGGGCAGGGCCGTGGCGGGGGCTGCTGGGTGGCGCCTGGGGCCTGCTTGCCAGTGCAACCACTCCCAACCCCAAGCACCATCTCTTCTGAGGGCAGTAGGGGCCGAGTTCATTTGCAGAGTCTCTGGGTGGAAGGAGGGCTGACCGGTGTATCTTCATCGCCCCGGGGAAAGGCGCCGGCAAAGTGAACGCGATGGCCTGGTGGAAAGCCTGGGTGAGTGTAGAGCGAGCAGAGGAGGAGGGTACCCGTGCGGTGATGGTCTGGAGGGAGGTCAGCTCGGGCAGCACTCTGCTGCCTGCCCGGCCGGGCACCACACGGCCCGCCAGACTGGGGAGGAAGACGAGGAGAAACGGCTCCAGCCCTAGAGGTGTTCATGTCCGGCCGGAATGGGAACAGAGGAGATGGGCAGATAAAAGATCCTTGAAATGCTCCCAAGAAAGCTGAGGGGCTGGGGGAGCCCAGAGGAAGGGTGCCTGAGGGGAGGGGTCAGGCTGCTAGAAGACAGGGGGAGTCACGGTTGAGCCATATGCGCGTGCGTGGTGTGTGCCCATGAGTATGTGTTCCAGGAGGAATCAGGCAGATGTTCCCTTAAAGAGCGAACAGTACGTACAAAGGCTCAAAAGAGTGGGAAGCTTGGCTGTAAAGAGAAGTAGATCCCATTGGCTTGAGGGTCCTGGGGGGAAAGGTAGAGGGTAGGGGGAGATGTAGGCAGAGCTAGAGGAGTAGGCAAGGCTGGGTCCTATGGAGGCATGCATGGCAGGCTAAGAAGCTCAGGCTCTACCTTAAGAGCAATGGGGAGCCACTGAAAGAGCTTGAGCTGGAGAGCAACCTGATTTGAGAGGCTGAGGTTGGAGGACGCATCCATGCCCACACCTCAGGGGATGGGAGGGGGATCTGCCTGCACGGACCTTGCACAGTTGAAATCCAGGAGTGAAACCTATGAGCCGAGTTAGGGAGGACAGCACACCTTGTCCCCAAGTCTCCGTGTCCCAGCTAAATGAACAGATTCTCAGAGGTGTTTCATACGGGGTTGAGTCTGAGGCGGTCTCATGCTAAGGAGTTGAAAAACCCAAAAGGGTGGTGAAGACGATGAGCAGGTGATGTCCCCTGGGCAGGCATGATGTCACACGCTCTGCACTCCTTCCTTCCCTTCATCCCCAGGGAGCCCTGGGACATCAGGGCTGCTCTTTCCATTTTTACAGATGAGGAAACTGAGGCTCATTGATATCTAGTGACTTGCTCTGTCCCAAAGCAAGCAGGCAGGGGTCTAGCATGAAATTGGATGTCTCTCTGCCCCTGCCCCCAGGCTCTTTGTGAGCCTTACTGTGTGACCCAGACTTATCCTAATGCAGGAAGTCTCTTTGTTACAAAAGTCACAACCCAGGGGCTCTCAGATTCAGACATACTGGGCCTGGACAGGTGGGACCAAGAGGAAGCCAGGGGCAACGTGGGGCAGCCCCAAGTGTGGCCCCAGCAAAGCAGCCAGGACAGGTTGAGGAGCCGGGGCGGCCTCCAGTTTCGTCCTGGCTGATGGGAATCTGTCTTGAGGAGGCAGACGTGGCAGGGAGAGCCCAGTGCTGGGCACTTTCCAAAGTCAGCTGCTGCCCCAGGTGGCCTGATTCTGGGCCTTGCTCCCAGTGGGGCAGGGGCGGAAACCCATCCTCAGGGCCCCACCCAGCCAGGCAGACAGAGGCCTCCTTGTAGGGACCTGGCCAATGTGGCCGGACAAGGATGACACTCACTGAGCAACCACTGTGTGCTGCACATTCCTCTACGCCCCTCACATTCAATATCTCACCTGAGCCTCGGGACACGATGCATTATAGGTATTAATATCCTTACCCACAGACGAGGAAACGGAGGTACAAGGAGGCTGAGACAGCGCCCAAGGCTGTCACACTAGTAAGCAGCAGAGCCTGGGTTAGAATCTGAGCAGCCTGGTGCCAGAGCCCAAACCCTGTGGGCCTCACCACCCACACCCATGAGAGCAAGATTCCAGGTAGACCCCACCTGGGACTGGCTGAGGTACCAGGGAAGAACAAATGACCTCTGAGGCCCTGGCCAGCCCAGGACTGGGACCAGAGCGGGCTGAAAGGTCTGCTCAGGGAGGCCTGCCTGCGGGACGGGGCCCTGTCTGCGCCTCTCTTGTGGAGACGAAGCTCTGTCTCCCGGGTGCCCCGGGTCAGCCCCGAGACGAGGGCAGACCGAGGCGTGGCAGCTCCCCTGATAGCTTCACAGACACGATATAGATGTAGTCACTGACTGGCTGAATCACCTTTCCAGAGAAGACGTTCCTGTCTGAACTAGCCCACTCCACCCGGCCCAGCAGAGGCCTAGGCAGGTCCTTCTTCCAACATGGGGGCCTTAGATCAAAAATCCGGAGCCCCACCACACCATGCTGACATCCAGGGGTCTGACGGCCAGGAAACTGTCTTGTTTTCCCCTAAAACCACATCACAGGAAGGTAGACGGAGGCTTCTCCATGCCGAGAGATCACAGCCCCCGGGGAGCTATTTACAGACACGGCCACCGGAGCCCAGCCTCAGACCCGCTGAGTGGCCCGCTCCATGGTGACAGGGACACACAGCCTGGTCAGTCACTGCTGCACGGCCCCCAGAGTGCCAGCCTGGGGAAAAGAGCAGAGGGGGAGCCCCTCCTAGGGGGCCCCCAGAGCTCAGCACTGAGGTCTGAGATGACCCTACGCTCCCAGATGACCTGCATTCCCTGGGGCGAGGTTTCTTTCAGTGAAGAGTTCCAGGAAAACTCAAAGTCTGGAAAAGGTTGAGTCATTGGTAGATGGAGCTTCGCTTCTGAGTCAGGCTGTGGGTTCAGTCGGAGCACCGCCATCTATGCTCCGAGCCCAGCCTGTAAATGGGGCATTCGCACCTGTCTAGAGCAACAGGCAGGGCCATTGAGGAAGAGCACTGCATCCAAAACACCTAAAGCAGCTGACCCACAGGGCCTGGCACACGGGAGGTGTTCAGATCACTGCAGGAGTAACAGCCGCTCATGACGCCACACACAAGGGAGGCAATGTATGCAAGCCCGCAGCTGGGCAACATCTGGGGCCACACAGGCTCTCTGGATGAAATTTCCATAAGGAATTACTTCTAAAATTTTCTTCTGTGAAACACGGTGCTAAGAAGTAAACTAGGAAAGTCTGTCACTAGATATTTGAAATTCGATCAAAAGCTATGGAAAGACTCCTTACCTTTTACTCAAAAGAAATATCCGTACAGATATACCGTGGGTGGGAGGCTGCACTGTATTTTCAGGATCTAACCAGGGCCTGGAAGGGAGGAGGAAGGAAGGAAGGAAGGGAGGGAGGGAGGGAGGGAGGGAATGAGGGAGGGAGGAAGGAAGGAAGGAAGGATGTGGTGACTGGAGGGGTAGTTGGGTGGTTGGATGGAGGGATGGAGGGATGTGGTAGTGGGATGTCTGGGTAGAGAAGGGATGAACAGATGAATGAATGACTTGGTGGGAGGATAGATGGTAGAGAAAATGAGTGGATGTGGGGCAGATAGGAGCAAATGAACAGGCGAGTGGGAGACCAAATGCAATGGGACTAAACTCTCTTCCATTTGAAGGATCTCTGAGTCTCCCTGAAACTCAATTCCCATCTCCAATCTTCCTCCTCTACCATCCCTCTCCCAAATCGCATACTTAAGATGGATCATTCATTTGCACCTGAGAAACTCTGCAGGGCACACGTCTCGAGAGCCCTCAGACAAGATCTGGATTAGAGATTTGAAGTCAAGGGCCAAGGTACTTTGGTTATCCAGTTAATTCACAATTTTTAAAGCACCAAACTTTTTTATTTTTTCCCTAATCCTCTGCCTCCAAGAGCCTGTAGACTTGCAAAAGCCCTGAGCTAGCAGGATGTTCAGCTGGGTGCCCTGGCTCTGGTAAATACCCACTTCTCAGGAAGAGGGCAGATTGAGCTCAGACCATGCCTGGCTTCCCAGCCTCGTCTGCACACTCCCCAGGCAGCGTGTTCAGCTCCTTGAAGCCTTTCCTTTCTTGATCACTGTCCTTATAGCTTTGGAAAGGGTTGTCCCTTCCTGCTGCCAGCCAGTGGTGCTGGAGGGAGCTGGGGGTGGCCGGGCCTGCTCAGATGGCACTGGCTGGGAAACCCAGCCTGATTCAGAGTCCACGCCCAGGGCAGGGGCAGGGATGGGGAAGGTTTTGTGGCTCTGGCTGACGCCAGCCTGTTAACCAAGGAGCCATTCTGCAGAGGAGACAAGGCAGTCCCACAGAGCCGTGAGGGGAACCAGCGATCCCTCCCAGCCAGGCTGAGCAGGCACGGTCTCTGGGTGGTGGTGGGGGGTCCCCTCATGTATGGAATAGGTTCCCTACACAGCTAATGCCTCTGAGCGACTGTCTCTGGGTCATCTAGCCTCATAGACCGCCCGTCGCCCCAGTAAAACCACTGCTGGGCTCTGAAGGACACTCCCTCTCTGGTGTCCCAGCAAGCCCCAGCTGGTCCTCTCTCAGGCCCAGCCCCCCACATTTGGGGGTTGTTTTTAATTTTTTCTTTCAAGACAATGTTCATCACAAAAATCCAGGAAATGCAAGTAAGGAGAAAACAAATGTCCAGCTGAGGAGCTAAGGAGCCAGCGCCACAGAGGAGACGTGGCACAGG
Organism: Camelus dromedarius; assembly: GCF_036321535.1. Taxonomy (NCBI): domain Eukaryota; kingdom Metazoa; phylum Chordata; class Mammalia; order Artiodactyla; family Camelidae; genus Camelus; species Camelus dromedarius. The sequence continues at coordinate 20,989,788 of NC_087443.1, forward strand.
ACTGCCGGGTGTGCGGTCCCCACGGGGCAGCTGGCCATGGGAGACACAGGAGGGAGACGAGGCTCCCGACACTGAAGGCTGGAGTCCAGTCTTACACCCTCTTCCTGACGCCCCACAGTCAGCGTGGCGGCTCTGTAAGCGGCCCCGGTACCAGCCACCGTTGAGGTCTTCCCTCGTGCTGTCTGAGCCTGCAAGCCCCAGCTCTCCGGGGCTGGCGCTGGCGCTGAGAGCTGGGGTTCCACCGCTTGGCGTGGCCAGGTGGTGCTGACCAGCTCCTCAGGAGACACCTCCTTCCAGCCTGAGGGCCGGGCTGGCAGGACAGGCCTCCCCTTGGCCGAGGGGCTAATAGGCACCGGGGGCCTCTGCAGGCCCGACGTGGAAGGGCCACGTGGCCGCTTGGTGCGACGTGGACAAAGATGCCCCTTCCTCAAGACACAGCTGCTGGAAACTAGCATATCCAGAAGCTGCGGCCTCCCAGGTGCCCCTCCCCCAGGGAGAATGGGCAGGGCCTGGATGGATGCAGGTTCCCAGCCACTGGTGAGCCAAACTGGTGCTCACCCTGCTGGGATAGGCTGCAAATTGCCCTGCCTTCCGGCTTTGAGCGGGCCTGGGTTCTCTTGCAGATTGAACAGGAGGGTGTCTCGGTGAAGGGCAGCCCCCACTTCAACCCAAACCCCGACGCAGAGACCCTCTACAAAGCTATGAAGGGGATCGGTGAGTTGCCTTTCCACCGGGGCCCTGGAGAGGGGATACCAGGTGCAGCATGGTTGGGGGGGCCTCCCCATAACCCTCTGTGACTGACTCCTGCCACCCAGAGAATCGCACAGGTCTATATACAGCCCCAAGACCAAGGAAGGGGGGAAGGTGGTTGTGAGTAACAGGGGTGGGGGAAGGGGGACATTTGCTGTGTGTCCCTGGGTGTCCTTGTGCAAAGGACTTCACCACACTCAGTCACAGCTTTCTCCCTCATAAAATGGCCCCCAAAACTCTGGACCCTGCGTGTTACAGTGAATTTTGGATGGGATGATGTTGGGAGTTTTGTGGGGCTGACCTGGGCCCAGGGGGGTCCAGCCACACAGGGGCTGCAGCTTCCCTCCACATCTCCCCCTCCGCGCCCCACTTAGGCGGGCCACAGGGCCGGCTCCATCCTGTCTCCAGCATCTGCATTCCTGTGAGCCTGAAAGGGCTGGCCAGGAACCTTTGGGATTAGGGGATTTGGGTAGCCCGGCCCAGACAGCCCTCCTGTCAGATTTACAACCCCAGGCAGGATTTACCCTCTAACCGGCTCCGACTGGTGAATTGGGGCATTAACAAAAACTGCCATTCCCAGATGAGCTTAGAAAGCATGTTCAGCCCTCGATACCCTGTGAAATCTTTACTATCATCTCCATTTTCCAAAGGAAAAAACAGGCTGGGGGAGATGAGGCTTCTAGCCCACCCAGCTGCTGGGCCAGGGCTCAGAGCCAGTTTTCTGGCCCCTCCAACCTGATCTTCCCCCATGGCCACCAGCACAAGGCAGGTCAGGGCAGGAGGTCCCGCCTGAGCACCAAAGGCCCTGGGTGATGTTCAGGGCCTATCAGATGACCAGAGGGTCCTCAGTGTTCATCGCTGTGAGGCTGGGTCTAGGCCGTGCTCCAACATTGTGCGGGTGGCAGGGTGGACAGAAGGATTTCCTGACTGTCTTGTCTGCACCGTGAAAGTCATCAGGTTTTGAGATCTTCAGATGGTGTGTCCCCACTGCTTGGCCATCAAGCAGCTGCCCTCCCTCCTCCCCAGCCCTCATTCGCCCCCCACCCCCGGGGGGCAGTGGGGATGCTCACACTGTGCACCCTGCAGGCACCAACGAGCAGGCCATCATCGACGTGCTCACGAAGAGAAGCAACGCGCAGCGGCAGGAGATCGCCAAGTCCTTCAAGGCTCAGTTTGGCAAGGTAAAGGGGGGCCCGTGTGCTGGGGGCCGTGGGGACTGCTGCTGCCAAAAACAGCCGGGGACGCAGCCCCACTCTGGACCAGGCCCTTGTCCAGAGCCCAGCCCACTGGCAACATAGGGTAAATGGGACACAGTCACACTAAAAAAATGATGCACTGTTTCTCTGAAAATCAAATTTCACTCGCCAGCCTGTTTTATCTGGAAGACTTTCTGATGGCCCTCCACGGCCCCAGCTTGGTCCCGCCTTCTGTCATCTGGCCCAGCCTTCCTTTCCCACCTTCTCTTTCACTTGCTCCGTTGTATTTGCTCCATGGCCCCATCCCTGAGCTGTCTCCCTGCCTCTGTACTTTGCTGGTCCTGTTCCCTGAGCCTGGAATGCCCTCCTCTCTCCCACATGCCGGAGACGCAGGCTGGGCTCCACCCTGTGCTGTGTCACGGGGCTGTCTCCCTGCGTTGGAGCTGCCACAACGGCGCCTCCTCCTTCCTGCCCTGCGGGAACTCCAAGGGCCGGGAGCACACAGCCTGGACCCTTTGTCCCTCCTCCCACTTCCCACTTCCCACCTCCCACTGCCCACAGGACAGAGCCAGGCATCGGCGTGCTGCGTAAACACGGGAATAAATGTGCGCAGAGTGTGGTGGCCAGAAGCCTCCATCGGTGCACATTGATTATGTGGAGATTTAATCCAGGAAGATGAGTGATGAAGCCCAAACCCTCCATGGAGGAAATCAATGTGCTTTAAAAAATTTTTTTCTCTCTTTTAATCTTCACAACTATGGATTAGTCTCTGCATTCATACTGGAGGAAACTGATGTTCTGAAAGGTGGAAGATGTTGCCTAAGATCCCAGGGCCTGTCAGCAATAAGGCTGGGATTTAAATCCAGGTCTGGCAGGTCCCCTGGTCCTACACTGTGCTGTGCAGGGGGATCAGCTGGGTGTGGTCTTGTGGCTTCTCCTTCTCTTGGAAGGAGACACACGTGAGATAGAATTCACTTAATTCACTGAGTGCCTATGGGCTCAGTGACAGGGATTTGATGGCTGGCAATGACAAGCTTGTATCTTGGGCTTATGGTGTGCCCAGCACCGCCCTGGGAGCAAAGCTGAGCCACACACATCTCTCCGCTAATCCCCTAAGCGATGGTGTACAGCGGGAGGACCGCGGTCTCCACTTCACGGGATGGGGTAACGATGCTTAGAGAGGCTGAGTTGCTGGTCCCAGAAACCCCAGCCGCCCCTGCGTGGCAGAGCCCCCGGGCCCCAGTCACCATCTGCTGCCTGCACTTCTGTGGGCGCAGTGTCAGAGCATCACCCCTCCTTGCTCCTGCCCTAGGACCTCACCGAGACCCTGAAGTCGGAGCTCAGCGGCAAGTTCGAGAGGCTCATCATAGCCCTCATGTACCCTCCATACAGCTACGAAGCCAAGGAGCTGTACGACGCCATGAAGGTAACCAAGCACGTGGAGGGGAGGAGGGGCGGGAGACACTCACAAGGACTCGGTGGGGGAGCTACGCCGGGACCCCTTTTCCAAGAAAGCCTGGTGCTGGGAGCTCCAAGCGGCCTGTTTGGAATGAGCCCAGCGAGCTTGCAGCCTGCAGCTCAGACTGCTGCCAAACAGACTGGCCACCACTGTCGTGCGGCCATGGTGAGGCCAAAATCAGTCCTTCCCTAGTCACTGCAAGACCAAGGTGTACAGGAACTAGGAGCCAGCCTCTGCAGTCTTGGGCCTGGTCCCCTGGCTTCCAGTTACTTCCCACGGTTCCTTTCGCATTCGCAGATGGTTAAGAGGGAGTCAGAACCCAGGAACAATAATCATCTCCATTGAAAGCATTGAAAGGACACTCACTGTGTGGGCCGCCGGGCATTTTACGTATTATCCCTGCTCCACCTGCAGGGGGGGTGGGGGCTTGTTACCCCCGTGTCCTGATGAGGACCCTTAGGCTCACGGTGGTGGAGGGACCTGGTCGAGACCACCCAGCTATGGAGGCTCAAGCTGAGACCTAGCTTTCCCATCACACCCCTTGGCCACGGTGTCTACCACTAGAGACAGATGCACGTGACTTCCCTGGTAGCATCCTCCAGCAGAGGCCCCCATCCGAGTCGGGCAGAGCAGTGACTGGTCCTTCCCTTTGCCTTTTGCCGTGGGCAGAGCAGGAGGGCACAGGTGGTACTCTGCAGCAGACAGAGGTTTTTATCCACAGGGCTTAGGAACCAAAGAGGGCGTCATCATCGAAATCCTGGCCTCTCGGACCAAGAACCAGCTGCGGGAGATAATGAAGGCGTATGAGGAAGGTAAGGGGCCTGCCGAGAGGGAGGGCGCAGGACCCTGAGTTAAAGGCTAGCTTGGGAATGGCTACAAGCTTTGGCAGCCTAGCAGGGAACAGGGACAAGCAGTGGACTGGCCCCATTGGAAAGGAACCTTTCTGGGCTTTTCCAACCATGGATGTTGAGTGCCTACTGTGTGTCAAGTCCCGTGCCTGACAGTGAGATTGGATATGATTCAGGCTCTGTCTCTCATCTCCCTAAGCCCACGGGCTGCTGGGGGGAAAGGCAGGCACTCCCTAACTCTCTGCCCCTTGACAATGTGGCAGTGCTGTGGGGCACAAGCTGTGTCAGCAGTGGATGGGGCTGGCTCCCTCCCGGCCGGGCACAGGCAGCCAAGGGGGCCGTGCAGGGGCCCGCTGCGGTGGGGAGCACAGAGCACAGACCAGCTTCTGTGGAGGCTTCCTCCTCCATCCTCCAGGAGGCCTGCCTGGTGGGGAGCCTGCCCGAAGGGTCTGGCTTCGTAATGCAGTGGAGCTTGACTGGCAGCCCCTGGCTCTCTGGCCTGGCCCATCTTTGTGCTTTGGGCTTGGCTGCCAACCCACGTTGCCTTCTAGCTCTGAACAACCACCAGGGGATGGAACCTCAGCCTCTCAGACGCCTGGGCAGGCAAACCCTCCCCACGGCAAGGACTTGTCCTTCCTGGAGGCTTTTGTGGGGAGAAGTGTGGAAAAGAGGGCGGGGAGGAGGAGAGCTGGTCTGAGCCTCATGGTTCTGTTTGCCCTGCAGACTATGGGTCCAGCCTGGAGGAAGACATCCAAGCAGACACCAGTGGCTACCTGGAGAGGATCCTGGTGTGCCTCCTGCAGGTATCCCAGGCTCCTGGAGCCCCTCGTCTGGAGAATCCTAGCAGCTCCCCCCAGGGCAGGGCTGCTGGGGTGCAGTGGGGTGGGGGCAAGGCGGTTGCACAGCCACTGTGGCCCGGGCTCACTGGGTACCTCCCGGTGTGGCTGGAGGGTCCTCAGTGCAGGGCCCCCGCACCTCTCCTGACTCAGCCACACGAGGGCACCCGGGAAGTGGGAGGAGGCCCATCACTGAGCAGGTCCTTCTCGCCAGGCCCCAGGCCAGACATTTCACTCACCTTAGTCCACTGAACCCCCCAGCTCCCTACAAGGCATCCCTAACTGCTCTCATTTTTCAGATGAGAGAGTCGAGGCCTGAAAAGGATAACTGTCTGCCCTCTTGCCGACTCTGCCCTCTGCCCCAGTGGTTCCACTCAGGCTCCTCCCTTACAAAGCTGCCTCTTCTGTTCCCAGGGCAGCAGGGATGACTTGAGCGGCTTCGTGGACCCAGGACTGGCCCTCCAAGACGCACAGGTTGGGGGTCTCCCTCATCAGCTTCCACCCTGCTGGCCACCTGGCCCCACTCTCTGCCATCTAGACCCGGGGGCTGGTGCCTCACCAGGCCCCTCTGCCTGTGGGGGGCTTCTCTGACGCTAGGCTGGAACCCAGCTCAGCTCTCTGCAGACTCTGACCCTCCGGTGTCTACAGAGGAAAGTGAGGGTGTAGGGGAGGAAAGAGACTGGTTTGGGTGGGGTCCGCTGAAGCTCTGCCCCGGCAGGAGCAACCTACGAACCCAGGGATCTTGGGTCTCTGAGCCCCAGATGCATGTAGTCAGCCTTCCATAGGTCTGCCTGCTGGCAGAGAACTTGGAGGTGCCCAGAGGCAGAGCCCAGTATGAAGAAGAGAACTTAACCACTCAGGGATAGGGGGCTCCCATCAAAAAGACGATCAATCAGAGGAGCATGCCGACCTGGGAAGGCGGATGAGGGACCATCCTTCACCCGCTTGCTCACCTTCACTGGCTTGTTGGGGGTGTCCCAATGCCAGGATCTGTACGCAGCCGGGGAGAAGATTTGCGGGACTGATGAGATGAAATTCATCACCATCCTGTGCACACGCAGTGCCACACACCTGATGAGAGGTACCGGGGAAGGGAGGCAGGGAGGCACTGTCAGGTGGGACCTGGTAGGGGAAGGGGGCGGGTGGAGGCGCTCTGGCCACAGGGCCTCTCCCTTCACACTGAATAGCCAGTGTGTGGCCTTGTCAAGTCACAGAGTTGGAGAGAGAGCCAGGGAGCCCTGCATCCTTTCCCCGACAACCAACTGGAGGTCAGGGGTGGTGCACTGATGTGCAGTCTCTGATCTGAGATGCTGGGGAGATGGGTCACACTGAGATGCGCATGTCCCCTAAGAGAAGGCCTCTCTCCACAGTGTTTGAGGAGTATGAGAAAATCGCCAACAAGAGCATTGAGGACAGCATCAAGAGTGAGACCCACGGCTCGCTGGAGGAGGCCATGCTCACAGTGGGTGAGAGACGGAGCCCCGTGCTCAGACTTACGTGTGTCCGCCAGCCCCGGGATTCTGTGATGGGACAGCGCCAAAGGCAAAGGGCCGAGGGTGCAGCAGCAAGAGACGGGGTCCCCATGTTCACCTTCAAGGTGAACCTCCGCTCCAGCCCCTACTCTCAGCATGGACCCTTCACCCAGGACACTGGAACTCTAGTGGGGGTGGGGGGGCACTAGTGTCCTCAGTGAGCTGTGTCCGGCCAGATTGTTCTCTGTGCTTCTCACACAGTGCCCAGTGCTGTGTGTAGTCGTGTGTGTACGTGTGTGCGTGAAGGTACGTGAGACCGTGTAGTGTGTGAATGTGTATACGTATGCACACGTTTGCAGGATTGTGCCAGGCCCAGGACCTATGCTCACTCACAGCAGCCACACAGAGAACGTTCTGGTTCTGACTGTGAAACCCTGAAGAACTCACCTATCTGGGTCTTTAGCCAGGGCTCCAGTCCCCGCCTCAGCTGCTGATTGAAGAAATGACGATATGTAATTGGTCCAAAGTGAGGGATTGGTGGTCTGACGCTGGGGAACGCTGAGAATCTTCCCCAAAGCATGAGGTCAGGTTCATGTAGGAGGACCCGTTCCAGAGCACAACCTGGGGTACAGAGCTGAGGTGACAGGGAGACGAGTCAGTGTAGAGTGAAGAACTGAGCCCCAGGGCAGGGGGACTTCCCTCCTCCATCCCAAGATGGAGCCAAGGTCACCTCCACACCAGGAGGTCCCCCATTTGGTGCCGAGCAGCCAGGAAGCCAGGAGAGCTGCACCATGTGTCCCAGTCTCCAGGGTGAACTGGGACATCTGACACTCCCCAGCCACCTTTGCCATGATAAATCCAGTCTGTGTGAGCATCTAAGCGTGCCCCCGACTCCAGTCCCAGCTTCCAAAGGCAGCCCCTGGATCCTATTTAAACAACTCCTGAATAAAATCTTCAGGCAGGGAAAACTGAAGCCTTGCAGTGCCCTTGGGTGCTGGGCGCTTCCTGTCTGTTTCTCCTCGAAGACTCCCGTCACTCATTCCACAGGCGAGGACAGAGCAGGGCAGGGAAGTCAAGTCACGAGGGCACAAGGTGCCATCAGGTGGGGTCTGAACTCATGCCTACCTCCCTCCAAGCCCTCACTCTTTCTGCTGCCTGGGTTAAAACAACAACCTCCCCTCCCCAGACACCGAGTCTCTGAAACACCGGGCATGAAGTGAGCCTGAGACCAGACGCCCGGGCACCTGCGTGTTCTGGGGCCCAGCCCCACCCGTCACAGGGGGACTCAAGCTGCAGGGGCCCTCTGCTAAGTGACATATAAAGCAGGCACTTAGAGGCCAGTGGTCATCATGACAGTGGCTCCTCCACAGAGCTGAGTGGCTGGACTCCTGGGGAAGACGGCTCTGGAAAGTTAAAGCCCAGGAGCTCCCCTGGGCGGAGCGGTGCTCTGATGGGCCAGCCCAGCCCTAAGCGCCCCAGTGTGTCCCACGCCTCGCCCTTCTGTCTGCCTGCTCTGGGCTTTGCACCCGTATCCAGTGCCCAAGGCCTCCTTCCCTGCCCCACCTCTCCTGACACAAAGCCTCTCATTTTAAGATGAGGCAGGGCACAGATAAGTAGGCTAAGACTTGCACAATGCTAACCTTTAAGATTCGAGGCAAGGCTTAAATAAATAAACACATACACAGTGCCGCCTACAACCTCTGGTTGCTAACACAACTTTCCTGTTTGCCAGTTAAATGCACCCGGAACCTCCACAGTTACTTTGCGGAGCGACTTTACTACGCCCTGAAGGTGACTGGTCTGTCTGCTGTGCGCCTTGCCCCCGACCCTACACGGCACCGACGGCAAAGCCAGGATGCTCAGAGCCACCACCCAAGTCTTCGACACTTGGGTCTCCTCTTATCCCAGCCTGTCATGGGTCAGAATAGTTTTAGTTCTCAGAGGGCACATCGAGGCTGGAGAGGGGAAGCCGCATCTCCTGAAGGCTGGCTGTGAGCAGGTGTATTCACAGGTGTTCATCGCGCTGAACTTTTACAACAACCCTGTAAGACCCATGTCGTAACTGCCCTCCTAGAGATGATGAAACCAAGGCTTGTGGTCCAAGGTCACGCAGCTGGGAAGTAATAGAGCCTTGATTTGAGCCCAAGCCACTGCAATTGTCCTTTTTATGTATAATTTTACTTATATGTAATTGTCCACGTGGCCTCCTTGAGAAAGCCCAGGTCAGGATTGCCAGGAGGTTAAGGCACCCTTTGAACGGACACATGCAGAGGGGGATGGCCACACATGACAACTCAGCTTCCCTGCGTGTGTCCAGCTGCCGGTCTAGGGTCGCCTGCTGTCCGAAAGCTGCACTAGCTGCTCAGACAGATGTTCAAAACACTCGTATCGAGTTGAGGTTCTGGTTCCACTAGAACCACAGTGGAAAACAGACAGTCAGATGAATTCCCCGGGACTAAAGTTGGTGCCCACCTTCCGTGATTGATGGTTGCGAACATCACCTAAAGTCGGAGCCCCAAGGTCTCTGGCTACATCTGGCCAGGAAATGACAGAGGGCGTGGGATCCCCTTGGCCATGTGGCTCCCTCTGACATGAGAGCGTTCAAGGATAAAAGTGAGCAGGAAGGTCCTGCATGTGGGTTGGCCAGTTAAGCTGAGTTCATGGTGTTGCTGCCCTAGGAAGAGGTCTTACTCCTGGAGCCATGAGCATTTTGTGTCTAGAATCTGATGTGGCCAATCACACACTGCAATTTGGGGGCTTTTGGCTTCTAATAAGGGAGACACATGGGCAGTGAGTGAGAGGAGATCAAGGGATCCCTTAGCGCATCCCTCTCAGTGCTTCACTGCTAAAGCAGGGGCTCATTCCTGTATCTCCACCCCCTGTGGAAGCCCACGGGACCCAACATAGATCTGTCCGTCATCACAGAGATGGACAAAGGCACACGGTGATGGTTGGGGGGAGGGTATAGCTCAGTGGTAAAGTGCATGCTTAGCATGCACGAAGTCCTGGGTTCAAAAACAAGTAAACAGATAAATAAACCTCATTACCACCCCCTCCACCAAAAAAAAGGAAAAAACAAAGAAGAAGTGATGGTTGATTGCTGTGTCTTATTCAGGGAGCAGGGACTCGGGATGGGACCCTGATAAGAAACATCGTTTCAAGGAGTGAGATTGACTTAAATCTCATCAAGCATCAGTTCAACAAGATGTACGGCAAGACCCTCAGCAGCATGATCATGGTAAGCCACGAGTTCCCAGTTCTCCCAATTCTTTAACACCGGTTTGAAACAGAGACCTTACTGGGAAACCTGAATCCTGCAACTAATTTCCAAAGTCACAGGTGTCCACCCCTTCCCAGTGGGCATCAGGACCTTGCATTGCTACGTGGTGTGTGCAGGGGTCAGCAAGGGGGTGGGTGTGGTTAGAGCCTGGCGGGGAGTGGAGGCCCCTGTACATTTCACACAAAGTTAGCTGTGCCTTTGACTTACGGTTGCCCCTCTGAAAATGACACACTGAATCATCAAGAGTCAGTGAGAGCAGATAGTTTAGTAGGAATCGAGGCGTGGCAGTCCCATCCAGATTTAAGTAGTTCAGGCAGCAAAGTTTTACGGAGATAAATCAGATGGGCTCCAGTGGGTTGCCTAACTTGATACCAATTAGTGAAATTTCTGGAGCCGAGAAAATGCAGAGTGATTATCACTTCACGAGAAATAGCTCTCCTGGCCATCTCCTGATGCCAATTCAGACCTTGACAGCTTCATTACCAGAAGTCAAGTCACGAGAAACACATCCCTAAGTCTTCACTGGCTATTAAGTCAGGTCTCTAGTCATTCTACAAACATCTACTGTTCACTACACTTTCCAAGAAACACATAGCTTACTGTATGTTAAAAAGACATTTCTGCTTTAAGACATTTCCGAATGGCCCAGTAGGTAGGTGGGGGTGGGAGGGGTGGAAATTATTCTTGGTTTTGTTTTAGGAGGGCTGGGCGAAAATCAGCGGAGGCTAACTGTGTCACTCAAAGGGCTGGCTTTCCCAACACTCAGTCCCAGCGAGTATCACAAATTCCTACAACCCCACGTGGTTTCTGAGGCATCAGGAAGATTTCTATTCCTTCTCGCCAGTCCAGTTAGAGCCACAGTCAGACTCCAGAAGGACAAAAGCACTGCGTGAAAATGATTACTTTTGACCCAACTAACCTGTAGACCTCATTATGGAGAGAGATGTATTAGGCTAATTAGTGCATAATCACTAATACAGCGCCTTATTTAAACCTACATGAAGCCCACCCTCTTAGGTTTTACCTGAAGTTTACCTAAAGAGAAAATTTCCTAGGAACCGTGAGTAAGTTGACCAAATATTTTCTTTTTAGCATAGACCACCCCCTGTAGACGTCATCAAAGCAAAAATGATTTCCAACAGCAATACCAGCATTAAAAACTCTGGCATAGAAATTAATAGAAAAATGTATAAAAATCCCATGATAACTTTATACTCATATATTTGAGAGGGTAGACAAAATGAATGGCTTTTTAAAAAAAACCATATTACAAAAATCTTTTGGGAAGTAGTGAAAAAAAGAAAAAAGATATTTAAAATCTCCAAGAAAATTTCAGGCACCAATGATTTTATAAGCAAATTTGACAAAACGGTTAAGGAATTAGATAATTTCCATGAGACGTAAACTGCTGTAGAGAATAAAAAGGTGGAACTAGTCCCCAGCCCTCACACTTACTCACCGAGTGGCCTTGAAGAAATCCCATACCCTCTCATGGTCCCATTTTCCTCAACCACATAGAAAGGGAGCTTTCCTGTTCCCCCGGCTCTGTGTGTAGATCCTTGGCTGGCCAGTCCTATCAGGACCTGCCTAATAGCTGGGGGGCCTGGGAGACCACAGAAAGGGGGTTCAGCCACTCGACCTCTGGGGTCTACCCTACTGGTGACCAACGTCACTTGACCCCTACGTGAGCAGCTGCTATGCAGCCAAGCTCATGTTTTTCCTGCTATTTAATTCTCGCCACATCTCAGCAAGGTTCATATCATCATCAATGTCATATCATAAATGAGTTTGAGTCTCAGAGTGACAATGAGACTTGACTCAGCCACGGGGTCAGTGAGTGATGGAGCTGTGGTCCAGGTTCTGCGTGGGCTCAAAGCCCAGGCTCTCCCTACTGCACTGTCCACCTCCAGGTGGGGCACTGGCACCCTGCTTTCAGCCTCGGTTCCCAGATCTGCAATAATAGGTGTTGAATAAATGAATGGTTGGGCACACCTGGGTCTTGAATGAAACATGGGGATGCCCCCTGGGGCAGCAGATGGGGTAAGGGGACACCAAAATGCCCATCTCGCTCAAGAGCAGAACTGTCTCTGTGACTCATCTGCCACAGTGAGCCCCCCTGCAGTTAGTAAGAGAATCAAAAGGAGACACAAAGGAACAGCCTGAAATGGCAAACAAGGAGAGATGGGTGACCCAGTGTGGGGCCTGTGGCGTAGGAACTTGACCAGGAAGTGCCAGGCCTTCCTGCAAGAAGCATCACTCTTAGGAATAAGAGCAGCTGCTCCTGATGGAGAGGACTCCAAGCCAGGCCAGTGCCACAACCACCGCCTTCTAACTCTTGTGTCCCTCCTGTCCCCAGGAAGACACCAGTGGCGACTACAAGAACGCCCTGCTGAACCTGGTGGGCAACGACCTCTGAAGGCTCAGAAGGACAAGCACAAAGGCCAAGAAGGCAGAGGCACTGGATCCTGCTTGCTGAACCTTGGCCGTGGATCGGGGTGGGGGTGGGGGTGGGGGGAGCCAGAGCACGCCTTTCAGTCTTCTATCTCCCAGCTTCCAGTGTTTTGCAGCCAGTTCCTCTGGCCCAGGGGGAAGGGTCAGCCTGGGGCTCCTACCTCCACCGAACTCCCAAGTCAATCTCAGGTGTGAGCACACGGCCAGCATCTCAGCACAGATCTGGCCGGACAAGTGCCTCCGCCTGAGGGTCTGCCGGTGCTGGGCCTCACTTCTTCCTTCCTGCACAGAAGCTTCCTCAGCCTGTGTCTCAGAGTCCCCTTGGCGCCAGCTACAGAGAAACTCAGCCCCACCCTCATCTACTGATCTAGATCTGCAGAGAAGGGACCAGGGAACGTGGAATTTTGACAAGTCTCTCAGAGGGAGGGTATAGCTCAGTGGTAGAGCGCACGCTTAGCATGTGCGAGGTCCTGAGTTCAATCCCCAGTTCCTCCATTAAAAAAAATTAAAAATTAATAAATAAATAAACAAACCTAATTACCTACCCTCTCCCCCCTCCCAAGAAAAAAGCTAAAAAAAAATTTTTTTTAAATAAGTTTCTCAGCTGAGACATTTCTCTTTCAGGCAACCAGAGAAGGTTGTGAGAGCCCGTTTGTCTCACAGCACGTACTTGTGGGCAGCTGAGAAAGGAACACGTATATCCAGGCCAGCTGGGCTATCACTAACATTTGTTCACCAGCATCATCTAAGATGCCAGGCTAGAGGTGGGAGAAAAATGCTCTCGCCATCCTGCCAACAGAGAAAGCTGCAGCTCAGTGTCCTGACCCAAGGACACCGCGTCCTAAGAGGCCCGGGCTTCTCTGGTCCTCGATCACATTAGCCGTTTTTCCTTCCATGACACAAGCCTGGAACATCTCTAATCCTGATCTAATCCTGACCAAACGGCAACAGCAACTGGTTAGAGGAGAAGCTGAGGTGCCTGTGTTGTGCTTTCCAGGATAATAAAGATTTATACAAGTGTCTTTGGATTTTTAGTGTTGACCAAAGTAGTACCAATTCAATTTGTCAGTGGACATCAAAGAAATGTGATTAAAAAATCCTGCTGATCAGACCTGAACACACAGGTGGGCATCTCCTTGTGTGGACACTCTGAGTGGGCCTGCTGTCACCCGAGGGATGGCTCTTCTAAACCCCTGGCCTCCTTGGACGGCCCGGCCTCTTCCCGGCAGGTGCAATCAGCAGAGTTCTTCCTTTAACTTAGCCGCATTCTGCCCCACAGAGCCTCCTGCCCCTGAGGGCGCCGTCTAGGGCCCTAATGCTTAGCCTTTCTCACCAACAACTTTCTGATGTCTGAAGACAGCCCACATATTCTGCCAAGACTTCTTCTGTCAAAGCTGAATGTCCCCAGTTCCTTCCACTGCCCCTCCTGAAGTCCCGTCTGGGGCCAAGCCCTCTGAACACGCCCTCATTTACAAACCCCTGTTCAGAGCGCAGCCTCCGAGGAGCTGGGTGGGGGCTGGTTTCATCTTTCTTTCTTTTTTTTTTTTTTTTAAAAGGGCTGCGAGGCCAGGCTGAAATCCTTGAAGCTGGATTTCAGGGCTGTCTGTGGCGCCCCAGGGAAGGCTGCCTGGTGTGATGATTCCTTTTTTGTTTGGCTTTGTTCAAGTCCCATCCCGGACTTCCCTCCAGTGCTGAGTCACTGCGTCACGTCCTGCCAAAGCCCTTTAGAAAGGACTTAGAGGTTCCCTCCGCCCTGTGATCCTCTGGGAAGCTGGCCCTCTGGGCAGAGAGCTCCCTTGCAACCTGTCCCCAAACTGGCCTGACACGTCCAGACAGGAGCCTGGAGAAAAGCAGCAGCCAAGGAGATGGCCCAGGAAACCTGGTTGTGTCCAACTATGTGCCCAGCAAGGGAATCCCAGAACCATGCAGTTCACCCATCACTCCCGATGGAGCAGAAGGGAGCGCTCCCCATCCCCCCAGGGAGGAAGCAGGAGGTCCCCCTCAGATTAGAGAGACGCTCTCTCCTCCTGGGGTCACAGCTGGAGCACCGAGGGGCGTCACCTGGCCCCCTTCTGAGGTGGCTCCGCTCTAGTGGAGAGCCTTCTCCTGAGAAGGGACTGGCTAGGTGTCATTAGCTGGCTCTCCTGGCAGCTGGGGAAGGCGGCACCAGCTGGCAAAGGGACTTGGCCGGGACACTGGTAGCGTCCTCTGGACCTCCAACTCATTTTTGCTGGAATAAGCTTTGGGGAACTTCTGACAGACACGTTCCTATGGTACTTCTGCAGTTGCTCCTTAGGGCTCTTGTTCTTGTTTTTTTTTTAACACATCTGTGTTCTTGAAGGTAATTGCAGGTCTAGTCATTCTGATTTCAGCCAAGAGGGAAAATAAGAGGGTATCTACGCCCTGCTTGTAGCTCTGTAATGAAAAGTGCTGTTTTGTTTTGTTCTCTGACTCTCTAGAAGACATTATGTGTTCATGCACTCCCCCAGTAGCCTCAGACCCACGGTTTCTCATTCTCTGAAGCTGGATTCATTTTCTTCCATTGCAGTGCCTGGTGGGGAAGGACAGAAACTGATCTAGTAAACTGAGTTCACAGTTTGTCCTACAGTCTGATTTGATTCCTTCCCCCCGCCCCCACAGGGGGGAGGTAATTAGGTTTGTTTGTTTGTTTGTTTGATTTTTTAAATGGAGGCACTGGGGATTGAACCCAGGACCTCAGGCATGCTACCACTGAGCTATACCCTCCCCCGCCCACAAGTCTGATTTGAGACGCTATTTTTGTTCGGCACAGGACTCTGTGAGTTATCCAAAGAGCTTTCACAAATTCCTTTTTGGCTTATACAATCCAGAGTGGATGCTCTTGCGAGCGACGAAGAAGTCTCTCTGTTACATAGAATCACTGCCCTGATGGCATCAGAGGATAGTTACCCGTTTGTGTGCCTCCTTCCGAAAAGCTGTGAACCTCTTGAGGCAGGAACTGGGTTTTGTTCATTTGTGAACAGCCAGCAGCTGGCACGTAGCAGGCATTCAGCGAAGGTTTTTGGATGAAAGACAACAAAGAAGAGCACAGACTTTGGGGGGACAGAAAACCTGACAGCCAGTGAGCCCCAGCCAGTCCTCCATCGTCTCTGATTCTCAGAAGGTGCACTGGACCTTTGGGCTCCCCCGAGGAGGGAAGCCCTGTTTCAGGTTCTGTCACTGTGATGACAGACAAGCCCAGCAGAACCAGCCCTTGACTGAGCCCTTTGGTGAGAGCTCGCCACCCTGCCCACCAGTCCCGTGGGGCACGTGGGCAATGGCCAGAACCAGGACACACCCACCAGTGTCAATTTCTCACTGCCGGGGGGATGGGCTAGCATGCTGGGCGTGGCCTCTTTCCAGTTTATCCCTGAGCTCAGAGAGGGTAAGTTTGCTGAGGGTTGACTACTTGGGAAAAAATCAGGATTCTCTTGGTAAGAAACAAAAGGCAGAATAGATTTGTGGTCAGAACCATACATTGTTACCACAGTCAAGCCTTCTACTTGCAACCAGCTTGGAGCTGGTCAGGTAAGTCTTCACAAGGAGGGCTATAGTCTCAAAGGATGACTCAGTGCTTATCAGTTAGATAGGGCAGGGAAGAACATTCCAGGCAGAGGGAGGAATGCAAACACACCAAGAATCTTAAGTTCATGCCACTGGAGGTGGGAGTGTCAGAAGATAAAAAAGTTGCGGGGGGCAAGTCAGGGGCCTTGAGCTATCAGGCTGAGAAGCTCAAACTGTTTGCAGGGACAATGGGAGCCTTTAAGGGGTCAGGCCGGGGGCATCCGGGATAGATCTCAGTGAGAGTTCCCGCAGCACTGCCGAAGGTGAGCGCGCCTGCGTGAGTCCGGAAGCAGGGAGCCCAGCGCTGAAGCTGCTGCAACTACAGCCACCTGTTCCTCCAACCTCCCAGCCTAGTACTTTGTTGTCCAGGGGATGACTCCTGAGGAGGAAGGTGGCCTTGGCCACTTCCTGTCCTGCCCTGGGGGGTCTTTCTCCGTAGGTGTGATGTGGCACCAGGCCGCTGCATCTCTGTCGCTGTGATGAGGAGCAGATGCTGGTTCCCACAGCTCTCACCCTCAGCCCATAAATTCTGAAATAGCTCTGTGAGCCCTGGGCCTGGGTGTGAGTTTCTGGGGACTTCCACGACCTTGTGTAAGTGTCCGAGTTCCCTCATGGCACTGGGCCAAAGTGGACCCTATCTGATGCCCCAGTGACCTGTGACTACCTTCCTTCCCCTGCCAGCCCATTCTTGGCTGTGGGCCCAGCCCTCGGGCTGAGCACTGCTGGAATTCTGGGGCCACCGGCGTGAAGACTGGGGCTTATACATTTCTGTGATGTGCTCTAGAGCCGAACTCCAATCAGCATCTCTCAGACCCACACCCCAGGAGTGCCTGACTCTCAGCTTGCCTGGACATGCCCGCCTCACTCTGTCTGGGCCAGTCAGCTCCCACCCAGGGCCACAGCTTTACAGCCAAGCCTTCCTCTCTGACACTCAGTAGTCCTCTTACTGCCAGAATGCCTCGCTGCTGGCGTGACCAGGTTGCCATGGGTGAACCGTGGCCCCCCTACCCCATTACCCCTGTGCCTGCTGTCTGTAGCTCCCCACAGATAAGTTCCCTACTCCCCATCTCCATCCCACCCTGTCATGAATTGATCCTAATTGAAACAGCAGTCAGTCATCTATGCTCAGCCCCTGGCCTGGTCGGACACAGACCATCGCCTCGTAACCTAGGATGAACTGACCCACTGCAGACATCAGACTATGTCCTGGTCCCCATGTCTCCCTGTGCCAGTCTGACTGGGCCCCATTGTCCCACGTTGCCCCTCATTTCAGCCCCTCCTCCCTTCCCGGGCTGCCTCTGTCCCCCTGACAGACCCATTCCCAGGTCTGTGTTCTGAGGGAACACACCAGCTGGGGCAGACCCTTCTACACCTTAGGGGAAGTCACTGCTCTGCCCCCCTCCTCACCTCCCCATGTGACCGTACATGACATGTAAAGTCTCCTCTGGCCCCAGAGAGCCAACACCACCCTTGCACAAGCAGGCAGGGACCAGCCCTGCATGGTCACAGCAGGCAGCACCAAGCTGGCCTAGAAAGCTGCTGTCACAGTGCCCCCTTGTGGCCAGGTCCAGCTAGCGGGAAGGCTAAATGTCCGCCTAGGGGCGGCCACCCACTGCCCAGGCTGTGGAGGGGGACCCCCGGCCCTTGTCGGCACTGGGCGCTGGGAGTTCCACATTTTCTTGTACGTCAGCCTTCTGGAGTGTCATGTGTCCTCACTGCTGAGCAGTGTCTCCAATTAGATTTCAAAAACACCTAACTGAAAAACAAAAAACACACAAAAAAGACAATTGTAGGGGTTGAGTATAGCTCAGTGGCAGAGCACATGCTTAGCATGCCAAGGTCCTGGGTTCAATCTCCAGTACCTCCATTTAAAAAAAAATACACACGTGCACTGACACTCACTGGGTCACTGCTGCACTCACCCCTTGGGCCACTTTGTTCCCTAGGGAGGGACCTGCCCAAGGCCACCTGGCTGGACACAACCAACATACACCTTGGGTTTCAAGGCCAGTAATGTTCCCACTGACTCCTATATGTTTTTCTTTAATTAGTTATTTTTTTAATATTAAATGAAACATATGCATCTGGTAAAAAAAAATATTAGAGACAAATCATAGATATAAACTTAAAAGTATCTAGAATAAAACCGAATATCTTCACCAACTTAGGATAAGAAAATATTTCTTAGGCAAGACACAGAGAGCAGAAACCACAATGGGAAAGCATTGATAAATTAGACCTTACCAAAGTTTTAAACTTCACCAGTAAGAAAATTAATAGAAAAGTTTAGGACTGGGAGGAAGTACCCACAAAACATACCGAGGAAGGAACTTGATGGAAGAACACTTAAGAATTCCTACAACTCTTAGTCAAAGAGTACAAACTTCTAGCTATAAGGTGAGTATGTTCTGAGACTCGCAGACGTAGTAAACAGTCTTATGGTTACCGGGGGGAAGGAGGTGAGAAGGGATAAATTTGGGAGTTTGAGATTTGCAAATGTTAGCCACTATATATAAAAATACATTAAAAAAATTTCTTCTGTATAGCACAGGGAACTATATTCATTATCTTGCAATAACCTTTAATGAAAAAGAATATAAAAACCCCTTGGTTGGTTTGGTGGTCAGCTAATGACTGGACAGAGATTTCCTTTAATGCTGGAACCACTAAGTCTCCCAACCTCTTCTATGAAATTTAGTGTGTGTGTTGGGGGTCTGCCCTCAATACCCCAGCAAGCAACTTTCACCTCTGCCTCAGGCTTTACTTCCTGCTCTCCCAGAGCCTCAGGGTCAGGCAGGGGTTAAGGCCAATGCAGGTCTTTCCTGGGCACATGTACAACTCCGCACAGGCACGAGGCCTTCTAGAATTCTAGGAATACGCTTTTCCAAGCCCTTGTGAGTATCTTATTCCCCAGTTTTTCCTTTTGAGTGTTTTGATCAGCCTCCTATTAGCCCCAACTGGTGTTACCACCCCAGGCTGCTGATTGTTTTTGACAAAAGGCCAATTACAGTTGTTTGAACAGAACAAGCTCTGAGCCATGTCAAATAAAATACTCCCTAAGAAGGGAGATTTTCCAGGGCGCTGTCAGATCAAATAGTGACAGTTCTCTGGGGATGTCATCTTTTGGAAAGCTCCAAACCATTCCGTCCTGTCCAGTGGCAGTCAGGCTGCGGGTTTTCACAGCTACTGTGGTTGTAAGGCCTTTGGTTTTCAAGTCTACCATGGAGCTTGAGAGGAGGCTGGAAATAAGGCAAATTAAAACAACATAAAACTTGCTATTCTTGCCATGATTTAGCCCTTTCCCTTCAATAAATGATACTCAGGTTGTTGAAAATCTTTGGTTATTTCCAGAGCTCTGAAAAAGTTGATTTCAATGATTTTTTTGCCAGCATTCTCATTGTTTTAACGGAGGAAATGATTTCTGAGGCCTTTATCTGGCCATTCTTAAAGTGCTTCTCTTGGTTTGAGTCTTTACGTGATTTTTCGTTTGTTTGTTCTGGGAGTTCTTTCTTAACTTGGCTTTTAAAGGGGTAGTTTTTCACTGCACACCCTTAAAATTTTTTTCTCTAAAGTCAAACATTCATTTATTAGGATCTGCCTCAGTGTTGACCACTCCGTATCAATTTCCCTTTCAGTCAGTAAATTCGAGTCTTCCTTTATTTCAGGAAAGTTGTTTTGAATGTTGACCCTAATATTTTTTTCTGACCCATCGTTCAGATTTCCCTAACCAAGGGGACAGAATGTCCTCTTCCGTGTTGAATGGCCTGTGTCTTCTACTGAAGACCGTCTGTGTACCTCTTACAATGCGAAACAGGACGTCTCTGTGGAGCTTCTGTAGGCCGAGGTGAAGCTGAGAGGCCTGTCTGTGCTTCCACACCAACGATATTGTAACAGTAATCCCTGCTGCCAGGTAGGCGTCCGATACTTCAAACACCTGACATCATTTGATGACCACAACTACCTTGTGAGACAGGTGTTCTCCTCTTTTCACAGACGAAGGTGTGTGACTCGGAGCACGGCCACCCAGCGCTTAAGTGTCAGAAGCAGGCTTCGTACCGAGGAACGTCCAGCTCCAGAGCCCATGTGCTTGGACACCAGTGCTGACGTCTGCCTCAGCCAGGGCGTTGTCCACTGACCGGGGAGCACTTGGCTGGCGCACCGTCCCTGCGATACTGGGAGCAACTGGGGAGTCAGCTCTATTCATTTATGCTCAGGGCCCCTCTGAGTGTTTAGAATGGCTCAGTGCAAAGACAGCAAATCACGTCGCACAGGGGCCACCTCTCACCCTCCAGCAGGCGTGAAGGGCTTTGCTGACTGAACTTGGCCTTCTTCCCCTCTGCGCCCAGTGAGGACTCAGACTCCTCCTAGACCCAGTTTTTAGAGCAGCCACCACGGATCACCTGGAGCTGACAGGCAAGTTGAAAGACATCTGCTGTGTCTTAATCTAAATAGTTCATAAAATGAGGAGGCTGAGCTGTGGGGGAAAAATGTAGTAGAACAAATGATGTCCTCAAAAAATGAGGCGGCTGAGCCCACGGAACAAGTGTATCCATCAGATATTTCCCGGGGTGGGGGGTGTTGGGGGAACCTCAGTAGTCCTAGAAATGGGGAGGTGAGGATGAATTTCAGAAAAAACTCGGAAACTCTTGATCTTGGCGGCCTGATGCAAAGCCATGTGGGCCTTACCTAATAGCACACCGGCATTTTTGCGTGAATGAAGCTGATTAAACCCTTGGGGGTCCGCTTTCTGCGCCATGAAAATCCTGTCTGATTTTCTAACACTCTCCGCTTCAACATTTGTCGCCAGTAAGCAATCCATGCAGCCTCACACGAGTGGCTCTCTGGCCGGGGAGCTTTGAAAACCCCCGGGACCCCCAGGACTAGGTGGGACTGAGCTGATGAAGTGCCACCAGTCACTGGAGGTCTGGAATTATCCTAAGTGCCCCAGTCCCAGGGACTAAGAAAAGCCTGTCCCCTCGAGCTTTGACTCCAATACCCGTGGCCACTGTGAGGCTCAGGGGAGCAGCCCGGGCCCCCAGTGGGAGGGTCAGAAGTTTGCCCTGCAGACCTCAGGGAGCCTCAGCCAAGGAAGATGGACGGTCAGGGGCTGTGGAAGGCCAGGTGAGGGAGGAGAAATGATGCAGCCCTCCGCCCTAATTGGATTCTGGGTTTCCGTGGGGTGTGCTATCGCTGCTTACAAATGTGGCCCAGCAGCAGAATTGAGTTATCAACCCTGCCGATTCCTGAGTCACAGATCATCCTGTCCTCCACAACGTGATTAAAGACTCTGCTGCGCAGGAGGTCTCCGCGGCTGTGGGCTGGGAGGGTTGCTTTTTTTTTTTTTTTCTGCTAAAGCACAAGAAAAAAGAGGCCAGCAAATATTATCTTAGGCCTGGCTATGCTCCTTGCTGTCTCCAAAAGTTGAGAAGTTGAGGGGCCGTGTGTGTGTGTGTGTAGGCGTGTGTGTGCACGCCCACACATGTGCACATGTGCAGGCAGGGTCACATGATCAGGAGAAAGAGTGACAGTGGGTGCCCCCTACACTCCCCCACTCTAAGCATCTAAGGAGTGTTTTTTGGGAGACACATCCCCACACCTCAGCACTCCTGCGGTCACTCAGCACACTTTGGTAGCGTGCCAACAGCACCTAAGGCCCTGAACTCAGACATCATGTCCCAGACCAGGTGATGGAAGGGGAAAGGAGTGGCCACTCGTGGACGGCTTCCCACACACCAAGCGTGTGCTAGTTCCACATCATGCCATTGGCAGGCTGTGTCCACGCCACACATATCCCTCACTTCCACCTTCCATGAAATTCCACCATTAGTGATGCATTCCTTTGGGTCCTTGCAAGTTTCCTAGGAGGGAATATAACCACAGCAGTGGGCAGAGCACTGAGGGATCCCTTGGGAGACTACTCCAGGTCAGCTGTGTGACCTCAGGCAAATCACTCACCCTCTCTGGACCTATTTTTCTCCTTCATAAAATAAGCGGTGATGTTCTCCAAGTTCGCCTTTAAAATCTGGCTCCTTGTTTTTCATTGTTTTGCAAAGGGCATGTCTCACTCCTGAGCGCACCAGCGTAGAGCCAGGAAAAGGCTGGGGTGTTGGGAGGGGGACAGGAGGCTGGACTCTGACTTTAAAAGCAGAGCCTAGAGGCTCAGGCACTGGCCTGCCTGGGGCTTTAACCTTCTCCACTGGGGCTCCACATGCCTGCAGCACCATAGTTTCTGCCCTGGCTCAGACCCTCGTCTCAATAGGTTGACATAATGATGAGGACAAAGTAGAAAAGGACAACCCACTAACTAGCCCAGCCATTGCCAGGAGGTGGCCTGGGGGTGAGTCACCTCACTTCTCTGAGCCTCAGCTTCCTCCCCCTTGCTCCTTCGCAGAGACCACTCCCCATTTCCCTCCCTAAAGTCTAACCCACCCCTTCCGCCATCATTTTCTTTCCATCTCTTGGTTTTTCTCTGCGGGGAAATTACTTCACTTTGTACCCGTTGTCTGTTTATTAGCGCTCACTGGCCACTCACTGTGGGCTTTGTGGGTTAGTCCTGCTGCTGGTGTGTTCAGCAAACCGATCATTGCGGCATGATGCCCTGCCTCTGGTGTGGTGGGCAACCGGCTGGCCCTCCCTCAGGGAGCCTGGTCCCCACCACCCTCCTGAGAATACTGCCCAGGGCTGTTTTGTTTATGAGCCCAGAATGCAGGTCCTTTGAGTTTTTCCAGGGCCTGTAAAAACGTTTGAGACATGAGAAACCATGGGGGTGTGGTGCTCTGAAATTCTCAAAACTAGAAAGACATCTTTTGATGAAAGATCCCTTACAATATGTAGAGATTTTTAATAATGGGCCTACAGTTGGCTAAATGCCTACAACATGTAACTTGTCAACTAGTGAGCTTGTCTGTCGTCGTTACGTGTAACTCCTACAGTTATATATAAACTGCGTTTAATGGCGGTGGATGGGGTGGTTTTATTGTTTGAAATGGGGTGGGTGGAGTCTCCAAGGAATAGAGGGTAGCGGGCAGTGACTTTCTTAAAATGGCCCTGACCTTTCAGCTCAGTCACCAGGAAGCTGTCCCCTTCGGGGGGACACACCTCCTTCCCTGGGACATTCCTCGGCACCAAAGGTGGCTTAGTCAGACTGCTTCAGGAGTCACAGTGAAAGAGGTCTGCGGTCGCTCCTCAGGGATGTGCGGCACCTCCCAGCGCTCACGTTTGACCTAAGTGCAGGCATGAAAGCAACAAGAGCCATTAACTGGGCACCTCTCTGTGCCCGGCCCCGAGCCAGACCCCTCGCTCACACCTTCTCACTCATCCTCTCGGCCACACTGTGAGCTGCCGGGAGGACTCTGGGGCTTGGTGTGAGCACACGCCCACCCTGGCCGCGTGGTGAGTGATGAGGAGCAGTGGCGACCCACGACCATCGCACCAGCGCCGCCCAGAGCCACAGTCCAGGCTCTTCCCACCGCACGCCTTTTAAAGGGACCTCGGAGTTTTCTGTTCCTTACCTTTGTTCCTTCACCTCCTCTTCTTCTGAAGATATCCTGAAATTTAATCCTGTAAGTTTTAAATGAATAAAGCCCAGAAGGCAGCAGAAAAAAGAAGGGAGGGCCATTTGTGAATGAAAAAGACCGACGTGTTTCGGGAAGACAAGTTCATGGGAGAGTGTGGAGAGGAGAAATAGACTGGGAAGATCTGCATTCTGAGTGTGTGCGAGGACTCCAGAGGGGGCGGGGGCTCTCTTCACACATTCAACAGGCAGGAACAGAGGCTGCAACCAGGCAAGGTTTCAGCATTTCATCCAAGATGGTAAAATGTTGATACTAGTAGACTTTGATAAGACATGTATGTGTATCGTAATGCCCAGAGTAACCACGATACAAAGAGATACACTCTTCAGGGGAGCGTATGGCTCAGCAGTATAGTGCGTGCTTAGCGTGCATGAGGTCCTGGGTTCAATCCCCAGTACCTTCACTGAAATAAATAAACCTAATTATCTCCTCCCCTCCCCCCACCAAAAAAGCGAAACAAAGAGATTCACTCTTCAACATATTAAATAAATCGGTATGCAATGCTAAAAAGTGCTCAAGTAACCCGCAAAAAGGTAAGAAAAGAGAAACAGAAACAAGAACCATAGAAAACAAACATAAAACAAATAATAACATGCAGATAGACAGAGAAGGTCACAAGCCAAGGAAGGCAGGCAGCCTCTAGAAGCCGGAAAGGGCAAGAAAACAGATTCTCTTCTAGAGCTTCCAGAAGGAAAACAGCCCTGTGGACACTTGAGGCCAGTGAGACCCCTTCAGACCTCTGACCTCCAGAACTGTAAAATTTGTGATGTTTTAAGCCCCTAAACTTGTGGTAATTTGTTACAGCAGCCATAGGAAAATAATACAGGAAACAAGTTGCTAATTCTCATCTTCCATCCAGTGGGGTGTTCAGCACGCCGCCTTAGCCCTGTGTTAGTCAGGGAGCTGATACAGTTGGTTGAAGCTAATGATGAAATGTTCAGGCTCACGTAGCTGTGAAGGTCAAGAGGTGAACTGGGCTCCAGGTGAGACGGATCCAGCAGTCTTTCCCATCATCAGAGCTCAGTCTCTCTCTCACCACTGTTGGCCTCTGGGTTGGTTTTCCCAGGCAGGATTGCTCCATATGGTGGCCCAGAGGGACCCGACAAGAGTGGGTGTTCCATTTCGCTGCTAGAGGTAATCCCAGAGAAAAAGAGAGCAGTCTTAGTGGTAAAGGCTTGGGGAGGATGCTTAATGGCCTGGACTGGGGAACATGCCCGGTGTTGAGACAGTTGCCATGGCTAAGGAGATGGGGTGCACGGATTGGCCGGCCAGGAGCAGGCTCCAGCCCAGCCCAGGGAGACAAGGAAAGATTCCTTCCCAAAAGAAAAGAGGAATGGGAAGTTCAGGAAGAGACCAAAACTGGCTGTCACAGCCCATTACCTTCACTGAGGCTGATGCAATGCAGCATCAAGGTATAATTACACAGTGTAGTTATAAAAGTAAATAACAGCCCCATCATAAACTGAGGACGATCTGTGTATGTTACATGTAAATTTTTTATCGAAGACCTTATCACAGAACTCTATAGTATTGCTCCGTGTCCATAAATATTGTACTGCAAGCTACAGAAAGTTATCGATCTTGTATTTCTTAATGTTTCAAGTTTCATTCAGAAATTTATTGGATTTAAAATATTTTCATGTAGGAAGGAAGTGTTTCTCACTCGTAATCTAAATCATTGTAGAAAGGATAGGCGTAGAGCCTTCAAGGGAATAGACTTAAGATACAACTTTGAAATAAAAATTTGCCATGTAAGTTATATTTTCACTGTCAATAATATGTAGTTTCTAAGATGATATTTTTCAGATTATTTTTAAGACTATGTGTTTAATACAATGAGCTGTATCGTTCTCTATTTCCCAGTTAGTTTTGATGCACAGCAAGTTTGGCTGTTAGTCCTGTATTATCCAAACTAGCTATTTATATAGAAACATTTAAAAATATGTTTTTAAAAATAAAAAATATATTTTAAATTTATGTTACTATCTGCCTTCTTTTCAATTGTTTATAGTAATATCTACTCTGAATGTATGAAAATTAAATACAGATTAAATACTAATTTAATGAATAGTAAAAAAAAAAAAAAAGGGAAATAAAGGAATAACTAAAAATAATCATGGGAAAACTATACAACTTGAGAAAATGAAGGGAGGAAGGAGAGGCATGTCCATGAAGCAATTTCTTATTTTCCACTGTAGGGGGTCCATAAATTTTCTTCAGATGGTGGATCAAGAAATAAGGGTATGTCTACATGCTACTTAGAATTGTGGAGGTATCCACCAGAAGTACTAAAAATGGAAATGTTTAAAAGAAGTGTGCTTCTGGAGAGTGAGACCAGGACTGGGGAGAAGTGAGGTTAACAACAGTTTTGTTTCATCATAAACTTCTCTCCTATTTGATTTGTTTCTATTTGTATGCATTACGTCAGTGACAAGACATACTGTGATCGTGAAAGACCTTTAAATATTTGGATTAATGACCTCAGCTTTGAAAAGGATCTGATCAATATCTAGTACTGTGGCTCCATTTGGGATGAAATTTTAGGGTCACATACAAATAAAGATGATTTTTTTTCTTTTATTATTGAAGTATCACTGATTTACAATGTTGTATTAGTTTCTGGAGTACAGCATAGTGATTCAGTTATACATATGTATATATATACATATACTTTTTCATTACAGGTTATTACAAGGTACTGAATATAGTTCCCTGTGCTCTACAGTAGGAACCCGGGGTTTAATCTATTTTATATGTGGTCGTTAGTATCTGCAAATCCCAAACCCCCTCCTTATCCCTTCCTCGCCCCTTCCCCAACCCCTCCCGTAACCATAAGTTTGTTTTCTATGTTTGTGAGACAATCAGATAATTATTAGCATTTAAGTTATGTTTTTTAAGAAGGAAACTACCTTGTTTCTTATCTGCTAGGTTGATCCTCTAGGGAGTTTGAAGTGCTATGTCGTTTTCAGTAGAAGATAGACGTTCCAAGGCTTAAAAAAAAAAAAAAAAAACTCACCTGCTCCAACAACAGGAAACAAAAGCCATTACAAACAGACAAAGGAGTGAATGGATGGACCACTTGTCAACCCTCTTTCTCCAAGAGACGGCAAGTTGTCTTAGTTCCCACAAGAAGACCTGCTGCTCCCACATTTACCTGTTTGGCAGGCATGTGGCTCTCCCGTCTCTGGTGTCTGCAGGGCACTGGCTACACTGTGCTCACTCCTCTGCTCTTGCCAGCTCTGGCCCTGGGGAATGAATGGAAGCCCCCTGAGAGCAGCTGGCCAGGGTCCTATTCGCCTTTGCTTTCCCAGGCCCTGACTTGGCGCTCAGATTCTTGGCTTAGACCCCCATCTCCTGTCGCCCAGAATCCGGGTCTGGCTTCTTCATACCTACATTTCCTGTGACTCACAGGTCACAGCCCCCTGGAGCCCCCAGTTTGGAAAGGTCCCTGAGGTCAACTGTATCCCTTCTTATCAGTCCTGGGCTTTTGAGACCCACCTGCAGGGACAGGGACCACATCCCTCCCCTGACTTCTACTTCTCCAGGTAAGTCAATAATCACTGCTCAGTCTCCTTATGAGCCAAGGGGCAGCACGAGGACCAAAATGTGGGAGCCACTGAGGCAGAACTCAGCCTGCTCTGCCAGCTGGCCCCGAGGTGGCCAGGCTGCTGCCCTAAGGATGCTGATACACAGCGACCCAGGCCTCCAGTCCTGGTGACACTGACCTCCGGTTCTTCTCCAGGTCCAAGCTCACCCGCATAGGATCCCAGACCAGGCATACAGAGAGGAATTCCCCACCCTCCTCCAGGGTCCTGGTCATTTACTTACACCAAAGCTAGAAGGTGTAAATTAGGAGCCATAAATAACCCTTGTTGACCCCTGCCTTGTAATCTTTGGGCACCATCCCAGAGCAAGCCCATAGCTACCCACCAGCTCCCTCTCCCTCTGTCCTGCTCTGGGACCCCTCTCCTTCTGGCTCTTCCTCCACGGCTGACTCCACGTCCTTTTACCATACCCTTGGGAGCTCTATTCCATAGCACACAAACCCCTCCATCATCAGCCCTGATGCTCTCTGAAGATACATGCCCTTTGCCTTCAGTCAGGGGCTTCTCACTCTCCCACATCCAATTGGTTCAAGGATGGAGCAGGGCTGGGGAGACATTCCCTCTTTCTTTTGTTCAACTGCATGTGGCATCATCTGCTCTCTGAGGGCCAGGAGACACAGCTACTCCCCAGCTTCCATTTCCAAGTCCCCTGCAGTCACTGCCTCCTTCTCCACTCGGTGCTCTGCACCCAAGGATCGGCAGTCCCCATGGGGACAACTTCTCCCGTGCTCCTCCTGCAAGCTCCCAGACCTCCCTGGCTTCATGCCAGTCTCCCAAACCAGAAGCCTCTTTTATGTCTCAGCTACAGTCTCTCTCCTTGGGGGACCCTCCCTGGAGACCCTCAATCAAATAGCGGATTTAGCATCTGCATTATTTGGGGTCATGGCAGGAAATGGAATTCAACCCAGATGGTTCAATTAATGAGACTTTAATGACAATATTCCATGCAGAAGTGCACGCAGGGTGCAGAAAACAAACAAGGGAGATTGATGAACAGGGAGACAGTAACTCTAGATGTTGTACTAGCCACGAGGCTAAAAAGACCAAGAGGCAATGGTGTCGCCATTGCCGGGAAGAGCTGGAGATGTGGGGAAAGGGCTGCCGACAGGAGCTGGGTCTTGAAGGGTCGGAAGTAGGGGGTACCCTGACCGATCTCTTCCTGTCCTTTGGCCCTCCGGCCAGAGCCTCCCATTGGCTGAATCTGACCTATGACAGCAAGAAAGCCCTGGAGGGGCAGCCTGAAGGGGCCAGATTCCCAGGCCAGATGGGCCAGAGAAGGACAGCAGGAGGGGGTCATGGGGGATGGGTGGGCAGGTGGGCAGCACAGAATCCAGGGCTATCGAAACTGTTCTTGGAGTCCAGCTCCCTCCTTTTGCAAATGGGGAAACCAAGGCTGGGAGAGGTTGGTGATTTACCTTAGTCACATAGAGAGTTTGTGGCCAGGCTGAGCCCAGACCTCGGGTCACCATGTCTCTTGCTGCCGGTCATACAACAAAGTCCATGACTCCAATGCTCCCCCTTCTATGTTGCCTCTCGAAGTGTTTATGCACTGAAAATGATTTTAAACCACTTTAAGCAGGTACATTGCTTTGAATCCCTTCCCCGACAGGAGATATGCTGGCTTGCTGGCGGGAGTCTTGGCAGCTGACCTTGAACTCCCTTGACCTTCCCCTGCCCAGGCTGAGCTCTTCCGTCCAGCGCTGTCCCCCAAGCTCAAGCCAAACGGCAGAGGCTGGAACTTAACAGTAATAGCCCCTTCCAGGTATTGCTCTGTAGCCAGCAGCTGGATTCATATTCGGAGAGGAATAGAGGAGAAATCTAATTAAATTCAAAACATAATAAATTGAAGCCAACTCATTCGATTTATGGCAGTGTCTTCTGGCATCTTTTAATTTTGCATCACATTCATTTGGAGCCAATCAAATTAGGGCGCTCATTAGCAGCCAAGGTGGGCGAGGCTGGAGCCACGCTCCCTGCTCCCGGTGGTAAGGAGGTCTGTGCAGGAGGATAATTCAGGAGGCAGTGAGGGCACAGCGATCACTGCCTCGTTATCAGGAAAATTGACTTGGGGAGGGCGAGTGTAGACTCCAGACCCGCTACTGGCTTACCGGGTAAACTTAGCCTTCCCCTCCCACAGCCTCGATCTTCTCATTGGAAGGGGAGCAGCGCCCACTTCCAAGGCTGAGTGAGTATGAAATGGAAACATGATGTGATGAGCATCTCCTGCTCTGGTTCCTCAGAGTCCATCTCTGCTTTCTGCCCCTGCCAGGCCCCTCAGCCCCAGTGACGGTGCTCCTTGGTACCCAGTTCTTCCCCACTGGCCTCTGGCTTAGAGGACCATCAAGGATACACTCGACCTCTCCAGGGAGCTCTGTCAAATATTCTGTGGCCATCTGTAATCTCCCATGAAGACATGCTGCCCAAAGCAAACTAATGTGCTTGCTTCCCTGGAAAGCCTAAAACCAGGACTCTGAGGTGTCTGGCTGGGCTCAGGAGTTCAAACAAGGTCCTCGACTGTCCCTCTCCACCTCTAGACTTTGCAGGCCTCTGCTTGGCTTCAGCTTCAGACACCTTCTCTCCATGAGACAGCTAGAAGTGTGTGCAGAAGCCCCCGCCCACACAGCCCTCACCGTACACACAGACAGAGGGAGCACTCCTCCACCAGCATCCTTCCTCAGGTCCTGGCACGCGGACGCTGGCTGGCCGTGTGCATTATGTGCCGGCGCCTGAGCTAATGAGCACGTCTAATGCCATGAGACGTTCTTATTGGCCATCGTGTGTCATCTGACCCCTGTGGTGGAGGGGGGGAGTTCCTTCTAATATGACCCCCACGGAATCACAGAACATTGTGAGAAACCCCTGTCCTCCGGAAAAGGAAAAGAAGTTTGCACTGTAATTAGAGCACAGAGACTCATGAATATTCATAAGCTGATGTTGATGGCCCATTCCCTGAAAGCACTGCTTCTCTGAGCACCAGCAGGCCATAAAACATGCAAAATCCGTGAATCTGCAGCGAAGGCGCATCCACAGCCTGGGGCACCGGGTTCCACGTCCACAGCATGTCCCCCTGCTGAGACCCAGGGAGGAATGGAGTTCAGAGACTTTAGAAAGATGGAAAAGTAAAAATATTTCCCACATCCTTTCTTTTGGAGAGACCATACCTGTATCTAGGGTGTACAGATGAGTTAAAGTATAGGACATACATACACGGTGCCCGGGCTTGTAACGCCCGAGCAGGTGTGGGTACCAGCTGCAGGAGGCAGCGTCAGGTGGGAACACAGAAAGCCAGGGAGGGATACAGGGCAGTGTTTAATTAAGCCCTACCTTACAGGTAAAACAAAACTGATGCGCAAGTTGGTTCCGGGAGAACCACAAAGGAC
The DNA here is from genome assembly GCF_036321535.1 of Camelus dromedarius. NCBI lineage: Eukaryota > Metazoa > Chordata > Mammalia > Artiodactyla > Camelidae > Camelus > Camelus dromedarius. The sequence goes on from NC_087443.1 coordinate 21,020,221, forward strand.
TTAGCAAGCAGAAGGACGATGGACACGGTGGGATAGGAGAGAATTATCTCACCTAAAGTAAATCACAGTTGAGGACAAGGTGTTTCCCATCCCCTCTGTATAAGTCAGGGTTCTCCAGAGAAACAGAACCAAGAGGAGGAAGAGAGGGAGAGAGAGAGAATTATTTTAAGGAAATGGCTCATGTCATTCTAGAGGCTAGTGCATCCAAAGTCTGCAGGGTGTACCAGCAGGCTGGAGGCCCAGGAGAGCTGATAGAGTGGTGCAAGTCTGAAGGCTGTCTGCTGGCAGAATTCTTTCTTGCTCAGGCGAGGTCAGCCTTTGTTCTATTCAGGCCTCCAACTGTTTAGATATGATCCATTTACATTATGGAGGGCAATCGGCCTTACTCACTGATTTAAATGTTAACCCATCCAAAAACACCCTCACAGAAACATCCAGAATAATGTTTGACCAAATATCTGGGCACTGTGGCCTAACCAAGCTGACACATAAGATTAACCATCACATCCCCCCTTCATCAATCAACTTTATTGAGATACAACTTATATATTTTCAAATAAAATAAAAATCCAGACTTAGGAAGGATGGCCTTTATTCAGAAAGGATCATGGCCAGGTTGGGGAGGGGAGGGGGCTGTCGCACTAGGGAGGACACTATTGACTATGAGATTTACAAGCATCTCAAGAGTTGGGCAAAAGGGGATTTTTCTTTACAGAGGGGAGAGCATAAAGTTAGCAAGAGCCAGGTGGAGGGAAGTGGGATGGATGAAAGGGTGGCATTACGGGACAGCCAGAGAATGTTTCACCCTGAGTCCAGTCTATTCTCAGGACAATTGTCTGCTGGCTGAGGGTGGGCTCAAGTTCAGGCTCCTGCTGGGTGGAGAGGCGCCTAACCACAGTTCCACTCATGAGCGTTTTCTCCTGCTCGCTCAGTGTGGACAAGCAGTTCAGATAATTTTTTTTTTACGAGATGAAGAAAGAGAATTTTGAGGGCCTCTGTCTGGCCTTGTCACTAAACGAGGAGGGTGTCGTGGAGTCAGTCGTGTGGGGAAGGCGGGGTTCTTTGAAGTGGCTGACTCCTGGAACGCGGAAGGTGAGGGGATTTCTTAGCTTTCACTGCCTTCCAGAATCAGAGGGCTTAGGTCACACCTGACATTGTTGCTGTCCATAGGCTACACAGTAGTAGTAGCAGAAGTGGTAGTAAGAGTAGTAGAAATAGTAGAAGAAGCAATAGTAACGGTAGAATACACATATAAAATAAAGCTTCACACAGAAATAGAACCCTCAAAACCACATAGGGAGGAAGAGGAAAAGAAAGACTTGTATTCAGTTGAGAACGAGGCCTCCTGGCAACTGTACAAAAATGAAAACACCATGATTCTCGTTAATAAAAAGCAAACAACAATAGAAAAACCTCCTTCTGGTGCTAAATTCAAAGCCAGTTGTCCTATCCAGGCTAAGTGTCACAAGGACACAGAATGAACAACGTAATGAACAATATCTTCAACCAGAGTTTTTCAAAAGATGCAGAATTCTTCTGATAGCTTCTTGTGATAATCCTTGACAAAAATTGATATCAAAACATTAAAGCATTGGGGTGTTTTTGTTTTTTGTTTTTTTACATTTTTTATTGAGTTACAGTCATTTTACAATGTTGTGTCAAATTCCAGTGTAGAGTACAATTTTTCAGTTACAAATGAACATACATATATTCATTGTCACATTTTTTTTCACTGTGAGCTACCACAGGATCTTGTATATATTTCCCTGGGCTATACAGTATAATCTTGTTTATTCTACTTTTTGAAATCCCAGTCTGTCCCTTCCCACCCCCAACCCCTTGGCAACCACAAGTTTGTATTCTATGTCTATGAGTCTGTTTCTGTTTTGTATTTATGTTCTTTTTCTTTTTTTCTAGATTCCATAAATGAGCGATCTCATATGATATTTTTCTTTCTCTTTCTGGCTTACTTCACTTAGAATGACATTCTCCAGGAACATCCATGTTGCTGCAAATGGTGTTATGTTGTCAGTTTTTATGGCTGAATAGTATTCCATTGTATAAATATACCACTTCTTCTTTATCCAGTCATCTGTTGATGGGCATTCAGGCTGTTTCCATGCCTTGGCTATTGCAAATAGTGTTGCTATGAACATTGGGGTGCAGGTGTCTTTTTGAAGTAGGGTTCCTTCTGGAATATGCCCAGGAGCAGGATTACTGGGTCATATTAAAGCATTGTTTAATGAAAGCATTTCTCTGAAATCTAGACATATGGTCTTCTCATGATAAAAATCATAACTTCTTTTACCATACTTTTATCAGAAACTAGGCTGACTGATTTCTAATCCTCACAACAGCCTTTAAGTTTAGATGTTACTACCCTCTTTTTACAAATGAGAAAACAGAAAAGGTGAGTGATTTTACCAAGGCTGCACAGCCTGAAGTGGTAGAATCACCATAAGGCTCAATCCCTTTCCATGAAACCAGACCACCTGAAGCTTGATACCTGGATTAGCTGCATGATGTGATTGACCAGTATGTCCTTTGGCTGATCCTCTTCAAACACCTATGATCTCAGGCAGGCTTGGGGAGAGGAACAAGACAGTAGTTCAACGTTCAGTTCCTGTGTGAGTATCCAGGGCTCAGACACTTTCCTCTAATTGAAAAGAGAGCCTACAAATTCTTTGCAGCTTCATCTCATTCAACTTCCCTACCCCCTAGCATTTGATAATATGGAACATCCTTTCTGTTACAGCAATAAAGCAAAATAAATTGTATTCGATAAAATTATGCACACTTTCTTCTTAGCAAATCCTAGTTTTGTGTTTCCTGAGCAATATTTTGCATGGGGAGCAATTGGGATTTTCAAGCACAGCCACTCCATACTGATCGCTGATTTTCAATCTGAGGCTGTGAAGAAATCTGTCAAAAGCCAAAATCAGGTTGTCTGAGGTTTCCGGTAGCTTCTAATCCACCTTGACTCAGTGGACAGAAAACAGAACATAAGAACAGGAGAGATCCCTGGTTGTCAATGTTCGTACAAATCCCACATTGGATGCCCCCATGAGAATCAAAGCCCTTGGGAATCAGAGCAAATAACAGTTTAGAACATTCTAAACCACAACACCATCCTGATTTCTTTCTTTCTTTTTTTTTTTACTCTTTTGTCCTACCCCACCTTTTAATCTTCAAATATTAAAAAATGTATACTCTGATAGTCTGCTCTAGGATTGTCTATGGATGGATATCCTTGCTTTAGGAGTAGAAGGGGAAGGAGTCCTCTAAACAGAGGTGTGCTAGGCCTTTCTGTTTGCAGTGACCTAGGAAGAGGCATACAGAGAGGACCAGGGTCCTGGGAGCTCACCATGCTGAGTGCCTTCCAGCTCTTCTAAACAGAATTCCTACCTGGGGCAGATATCATCCTCCAAAACTGAATTGGCTCGCCTAGGATAATCCTACAGGTCAGATGAATCAACCTGGCAAATTCAAGAGTACATTTACAATTCATTTTCTTCGTAGAGGGAGGAGGGCATTGCTCCAAGCTAGATCTCCCAAGGGAGCATTTTTGAGATTTCTCTATGACTGAGCATAGTAGTTGATGGCAACAATGCCCTCTAGATATTGTCAAGATCCAAGTAATTATCATCATTTATGGCCAGGCGTTTCAAATGGAATTCACGTATCCTGAGGGAAATATGCCACATGCCACAGGGGTCTAAAAAAAACACAGGACTCATTTTCTGAGAGCATCCGTTTCCTTAAAGACTTTTGGTGAGAAGTGTGAATAATTTAACAGATAAGTAACTTATCAGAAGTATACTACAGAGCATAAAGTATTTTTATGAAATTTTAAGATAAGATGTGAAACTTTAAAGGGATTTCATGCTATGGACAAGCTGCCTGTCTCAGGCTCCTCGGGCTACACAGAAATTTCTCATCATTGGAGGAAAATTGATTCTGGAAAATGGTCATTTAAAGTGAATTCATTTAGAATGAGGACCAAATCAATGGGGACCAAATATTTCATAGTAAAGAGTAGAGGGGAAAGGGGAAGCTCAAAATTTTAACAATAAGTTTATACTGTATAGCACAGAGAACTATATTCAATATCTTATAGTAACTTGTGGTGAAAAACAATATGAAAACGAATATATGTATGTTTCTATATGACTGAAGTATTGTGCTGTACACCAGAAATTGATACAACATTGTAAACTGACTTACATAATAAAAAAAAATTTATATTTGAATTTATACAAACAATATGAAAAATAAGTTCATAGCCAATGTTTAACAAAATATAAGTTATCATGGCAACCATGCATTATTTCTTTAAAAACAAATGATGATTTAAGCTTTGGGAAGATTATTGGCAGGATACAATATGGCGTGAGATATCGCCTCCCTTCCCCTTTGGACTTTCACAGCACAATCGTAAAGAAGGTTATATATGCAAAATGTTCCAGAGGCCCATCAATGTTCTCAAGGAAGTTAAATCCTTGTTACTCAAGCATTCTCTTTCAGAGAACCTATCAAGTTAACAATTTTGTCAATTTTCTCTGTAATTGTCAGTGATCTGTCATTTTTTAATGGCTTTGCATGAGTTTCAGCAGTTATCTGACTTTCATTGGCTTCACGAAATCCTGCGTTTTGTGCAGGACTTGCCAGCGTCTTTGAATTTCTCAGTCAGATACTCACCACATCTACCACTCAGACCACCAGGCAGACTTAGGAACAATGACGCTGATGCAATGGGGGAAGGGAGGCATATAGAGATGAATGCTGGGTTAGGGGGGAGGCTAACTATATTAGTGGTCCATACATTAGAGAACATTTTCATATTATAACAACATTTTATTTTCCCTACACAGCTTCGGAAACTGCAGGCACTCACACAGAAACACTTACATAATGAGGAACCCAGTGCACATATCTTTGCCATGAAGGATGCTTTGGTGAGAAAGGTAACATGTTTTCTACGGATTAGAATTTTGGGAAATTAATTGACCACCTGTTCATGGACTATAACAAAATAAGATGGGTTTTGGAGGAAAAATCCTGTCTTTACTCGTGGGTATTCCTCCAGCCTTCCTCTGTGCTGAGGTAGAATAGGCCTCCACACAGGCAAGGGTCCTGGTGAGACACCTTAAAAACAATATCAATGTTGTTATCTGCTCAACTGGTTTCCACGCATGGATCTGATCTCATTCATCCACAAAGACTACTAGCATTTCAGGGTCTCTTTTTGGGACAAAATATTGAACCACCTGCCATCCAGTACCTTTCAAAGGTAACTTTTATGGAAGATTATCTGAGGAATACTGAATTTACCCATTTCTTCAAAGTTTAAAATTTCTATCTTTTTCAAGCAGGGATCCCAGTTCTGGTCTAAGCTGTACCTACCATTGCAATTTGAGGCAAGTCTAAGCAAATTTACCATATGGTGAGCCAAGCCCTCTAGAAGTCTATTTGCATGAAGGACCGAGGCACCTCCCAGGAAAGAAATCCCAAGGAAAAAGCTAGGGAGGCAAGTTTGATCTCGTCACCAAGCTTGGTGTCTAGTGGGGGAAGAGAGAGAATTTCTGAATACAACTTGTTGGGGGGTGGGGCGGGGGATAATCTTGGGTACAGTATCCTTTGGGTTTGTCCCCTGCCTTGTCTGGGCTTCAGGGGGATAAAGGGGGTAGCATCACAGAAAAATCAAAATTGTTTTCATTAAAATCTGAGTCGATATCGTGACACAAGACTGCATTACTTTGGTGGCTCTTTAACAGAATATAACGTATGGGAGAGGAAGGCATTTTTTTCCTTTCCAGCTGAGAACACTACGTGGTGTTTTGAGGGCCTTCTGGGAGCTCCATCTCACCCTGAAAGAGCATCAAAGTCCAGCGCGGTCCATGATGCTGGGCGGGCCTGGTGCTCCCTGTGTGTTGCTGGGCCTCGGAAGAAAAGGCAGCTGACCTGAGACTTAATATAACCCATTGTCCACAGAGGTGGCAGTGCCCAGCGGATGCCCAGCTGTCTGGACTGGTTTGTGTGTACATGCGAGACACCCCCTGGGTTCTCCGAGGATTAATTATGGGAAGACTGTGCAGAGAACCAGAAGCCCTGCGTCAGCAGGTCTGAGCAAAAGCCAGGAGAATGTAGACTGTTTTCCTGGGGTGTCACCATGTGCCCCCCAGGCTGATGTGACCAGAGCAGGATGGTGTGGCAGATGCTGTCGGCAGTCTCCCACCCCTCCTTGGCCTGTACCATTTCAGGGCACGCTGGACCACGCTCCCCTGCCAGCACCTGCATCTCTGCCTGAGGGCTTTCTCTGCCTGCCAGGCCTGCTCTGTCCGCACTGGCTGGAAGTGCCTGGGAATTAATGCTCCTGGGAGCATCCTTCAACCAATGACTGATGGGAATTGGTATATAAATGCCCCACCCCCTCCCCTCCCAGGTAGGATGACTTTGAGGCTGTTCAACACTCCCAGAATTTCCAGTGGGGTAGGTTCTAATTCCCCTTTGTAGCAACCAGCTTGACAACACACCTTTTTTTTGGGGGGGGGGGGCTTCTTTTCCTTCCTTATCTCCTTTGCCTGTCCCCTACCATTGTTTACTGGGATCATATCTCAAATAAATGACTTGCATTTGAATCCTTTTCTTAAGGTGCGCTTCTGCCAAACTAAGACAGATGGGTTACACTTGGAGCAAAATTAAGCAACACAAGACCATTCTTCTGGGTTATTTTATCTTGAATATTCATCAACCTGTCTTTATGGAGTTGCATTTTAATGTCGATGCCTTTAGTTTTTATTGACTAAGCCCAGTATCAGCCATAGAAGGCTGATACCTTCAGTATCAGCTAAAGACATTGTCAGTTGTTACACAGCACTTCCTACATGATGTTCATTGTGAGAAGGTTCTTCTAATATTTTAAGATGGAAAAAATGTTTGGTTAACCTGATATAGTTCCTCGATTCTAATAAAGAGAATTAAATACCAGACCCACCACAGTCCCCCATCTCTCTCTCTCTCTCTCCCTCTCTGCCTTATAGGAAACTCCAAATCACTTTGCAGCCCAGGAAAAGTACATACATAGAACTTTATCACCTGCATACGTATACTTCTCCTCCCCAGTCTGAATTTCAGTTCATGTATGTTTTCTCTGATCCTGGTAGGTTATTCCCATTTATATATACCTCCATTTTTTTAAAATATACATCTCTTTGTGAGCTGCTTGGATCTTCTGTGGAACTAGTGGGCATATAAACAAGGTGTTTAATAAGCATTTATTTAATGAATTACATTTGGATGCCAACTCTGCAGATATATTGTCCTGAAAATAGAGATGCAAGAATCTTCCTTCCAGAGCATCTTACTACTTGGAGCAGTGCTTTTCAGGCTTTCTAGGTGTGATGGTTTCTTCAGCTGAAATCCTACAGGGAAAATACAGCAAGTGAATGGAAGCAGACGTCCGGTTGAGAAGTGTGGGCCAGAGGAGAGGACCCCTCACTGGGCTTGGACCATCCCCTTCCTCATCTCCCATTGCCCCTGTGAATCGCCTCCTAAGCCTCAGGTCCTGGCGGGGACCAGGTTGACAAACAGCTTTGGAGAACACCCAGCAGGGTGTGGGGTCTCAGACCCCAGGACTGGGGCTGAGCCACCCAGGAGAGAGGGACCCCTCCCCACCATGGGCCTGTCTGCAGGCAGTGGCTGAGGGATGCCCTCCCCCAGTTTACCTTACCTCAGGCACTGACCCACAGGTCAAGGACTCGCTTGAGGGCAGGCCCCTCCCCCAGCCACCTGTCTGTCACGTCATATCTGTCTGGACCATATTCTGGCCCACTTGACACTGATTTGAGTTCCCCTCAAGCTGTGGTGAAGCTGGCAGGAGTGGGGCTGGGACTGGAGGCGAAGGGCCCGGGGCTCAGCGGGGCTGGGTGTGGAAGGATCCTGCCCCCCAGGCCCCTGGCTCTGCCTCTCTCCTGGAAGCTCCCAGTTCCCAGCTGAGACTCACCCCAACACCCCGCACCCACACCCACACTGTTTGTCTAATGAGGAAACCTTTTTGACCCAGCCAGTTAAAAGTCCTGGCCCTTCGCCTCATTACTGCCAAGCCCAGAACTAAAGGGGTGAAAGCTGACAGCCTTGGGCTGCCTTCAACTTGGCAACTGTGTCTTGGAGTCCCAGCCTCTCAGTAGGGCTGTGTTTTCAGTCCTGGTTAAACTGAGGTGGGAAGCCCCATTAAAAAAGACTGGCAGGACTCCCAGGCAGGGCCACTACTCTCCTGCCAGCACCATCCGGTTCCCTGGCCCAGCGGTTCTATTTCACTTTTTACCTCTGAAATGGCTTACTTCTAGGAAAGTGGAACTTACCCCTAAAATTCTGTTGGTTCCCTAAACTAACTCCTGATTGGTCCATTTGTAGTACTTCAGTTGCATAGAGCTCACTTCTGATTGGTTATTTCTTTCACTCCTGATTGATCCATTTCTACAAAGCCTGTTCCTAGTGAACTTTTGTTATACCTTATTTGCATATGATGTTGCAAAGTGTAAACTGGCAGCCTATAAAAGCCTGTGTAAAGCTACAGATGGGTTCTAGACCTTGGAGTGTTAACTGTTCTGGTCCTGCTGGCGTAATAAACCTGAGTTATCCAACTCTGAGTGCTGCTTGGTCTCTCGCCTGGATCCAGGTTGCTGTCACAACTGAGCTGTAACACATTTTTCTGCAACAAAACAAGCAGTTGCCAGCAGTTGCCTTCCAGGGCCTGAGGTCCCCATTATTATCTTTCTCTGGGGGACTAAGGGCTGCTCTCTTGTTTGGGTGTCACTCTCCTTTTGAACCTCTGTAGGTTCATCTGGTTTCAGGCTCAGCTTCCGCCAGGAAGTGGATTTACCTCTGATTTGTTGTTATTCTCTCCACAGGATGATGCCAAGGGGGAGCGAGTCCCTTTTCTCCCCCGGGACCCCTACCTCATGCGCGTTCCCTCCCCTCCTCCATTTCTCTCCAACCTGAGCCCCCAAAGGAGTTCCCAGCTACCTCCTCCTCCCCCGAACTCTCCTCCACACAGGCAAAGGGGGGAACTCTGCAGGTAGGGGGCCCAGGACTGCTTACTCTGGGGACACAAAGGCGAGCAAGATGGAGATGGTTAAGGCTGGATGTGTGCTCGCCAGGCTGCGGTGGGAGAGAGTCAATTGAGTGGGAGGCAGGGTTGGGTCCCCCTCTGGAGCTGGAGCCTGGGAGCTGGTTTCACTCTCCTCTTGAGAGCCCCAGAATACGGGTGAAATGGGTGTTTCTGCCCTAGATGCTCTGGAAGCTAGGTCTCTTGAGTGCAAAACTAGGGCTATTTCTGTCTTCCACTTTTTAAACTATGTACTTTTACCTTTATTTGTAATAGACAGAATCTTACAGCTTCAGGCCTTGAGGGGGAGGAGTGTGGTGTGTGTGGGTGTGTGCGCACACGCACGCACGCAGGTATGTGAAGTAGGAAGAGGGGTGAAGGTCAATTGATTTTAGTAATCGACATCCAGGCAAAAGAAAGAAGATATTTTTTCTGGAGGGAAGGCTATTGTCTTTATTCTAGAAAAGATCCTCTAAAAAACATCAAGAGAAATATCAAAGTAGAGTTAGGCTGACATTACTTACAGCATATAGGAAGTGGCTGTCCATCTGTTTTGACCATCTATGGTTACCAGTGGGGGAACGGGAGGGTAGAGGAATAAATTGGGAGTTCAGGATTTGCAGATATTAACTACTATATAGAAAATAGATAGACAGCAAGGTCCTACTGTACAGCACAGGGAACTATATTCAATACCTTGTAATAGCCTATAATGAAAAAGAATAGGAAAAGGAATATATATATATATATATATATATATTTATAACGGAATCACTATGCTGTACACCAGAAACTAACACAACATTGTAAACCAACTATCCTTCAACTGAAAAAAAAAAAAAAAAACTTTTGCTTTATTAATAATCAGGGAAGGGCGAGCTTTGGCAGAAAGAATCCACATTGGCCTGTATTTCTGGAAGTCCTACTCAGCGGCCTGGGTAGCTCCCTAGATCTCACGGAAGAGAAGCTAAAGAAAGGTATTGACTGATCTACTCTGGGGCGGAGCCAGGCTCTGGATCAGGACAGGTGTTTTGCCTGTCCCCCAGACCCACACAACCTGTTAGAGGCGAAAACGGCCCCCCAAAGCTAGGAGTGAGGGATCTGCTGTGCCCTGAGATGAAAACAGATTCAGGTGTGGGGTCAGGGCTGGGAGAGGAGAGCTGGGTTGGGGTGACTGATAGAAAGTAGCTCAGGTGAGGAGGAGGAGGAGGATGTCCGGCAGCTAAAGGTTAAGGCTGAAAGAGCTGGAAAGGGAAGCAGTGCTCGAGTGGATAAGCAGAGGCCAAGAGGAAGGCAGGGCCCAGCCCTCCCCTGCGTGCAGGTCGTGGGCACAGAGGGTGCTGGCCCCGGCCCCGTCTGCCACTCTCCTCACAAAGCCTGGGTTGTGCTCTTGGCAGGGCTGGGCCTCCCATCCGCGAGGCCCTGGCTGGGGCCACCTGCTCTGGGAGCATCCCTCTGAGGCCAGAGGCCCCAGACTTGTCCCAGTGCCTGGACCTAATGAGACACTCTTTGGAGTCCATGGAGGTACCGGGCAGCAAGGAGACATGCAAATTAAAGTGACTGCTGCTCTTTAATTAAGCAATCATCCCCCCAAAGAGGGCATTAGCATGCAAATAAAGCCCTCTCGGGTGAGGTAAGGGCTTTGGGCAACAGCTGAGTTCTGTTAATAAGGCCCACGAGAGTTGGAGGTCAGGGATCCCGAGTGCCCCATGGACGGGGTGGCCGAGCCCGGGAAGTGATCATGCCTCACCGCGTGCCTTTGTCTCTCCCGGTCGCGGAGCTGTGGGAGGCAGGGACCCCGCACCCCTGCGGCTCCTTCCCCTCCTCTCCTCCCCTCACCTCCTCTCCGGGAGTGGCTTTCAGAGCTGTGTGGGGCACAGAGGTTTGCAGGACAGTGTCCAGTTTGGTCCTTCGTACAGTGGATGCCCCAGTTATCAGAGCATTGGGACAGGGGGTTGGAATGAGATGGGAGCGGGGGAGCCTCCGTGTTCATAAACATGGAAGATACAAGAGGGTGAGCTGTGACCCAGCCGCTGTGATCCAACAGAAGAGACCAAAGTTCACCATCACCCAGCTGACTGGGGCCAGCTGCTTTCCCTCTTCAAGACCCAGTTTCTCAGATTTTGAATAGGGGGCTCCTAACTGCTTGGCATGGTTATCACGTGGGTGTAAATGGTGAACACACTGGGCACAGGGCCCAGCATCTAACCTGGGTGACCTGCCCCTAGAATAAAGATGCCAGATAAAATATATCTTCATATTTTTATTTGCTAAATCAGACAACTGGACTGCTGGGGTTATTGGCAAGTCTTAGAGATATTTTGGTGGTCACAACTGGACGACGGGTGCTGCTGGCATCCAGTGGGTGGAGGTCAGGGATATGGCTCAGCCTCCCACAGGACGGCCCCACATCCCTGGGTTATCTGCTCCAGAATCTCCCCAGTGCTCAGGTAGAGAAACTCTGATGTCAACAGTGCCCAAGAAACCTGAGTTGGATTAAAAAGTCACAAGGAGATGGCACATTTTCTGGAGCCGGACCACAGGGGTGTGGTTGTCAGTCATCTTCAGGACAAGCTCTTCAGGTGTTTCTCCCTTCTTGAAAGAAAGAGTATGGACAATAATTGTGTTTGATCAGTAACTGCATAGCTAATGGCATAGTAATGGCATAGCTAACACTTAAAGAAAGTGAGGATTGAACCCAGGACCTCGTGCATGCTGAGCATGCGCTCTACCGCTGAGCTCTACCTTCCCCAGTACTAACAGTTATATGGCACTTGCTGTTCTCATTCTCACGGCAGCCTGGGGAGAGGCCGTATTATTACCTCCATTTTGCAAATACAGAAATTAGGTAACTCGCCCAGGGCCCCATCCTAGTAAGAGCCTGGATCTCGACAGAGGCAGTGTCTGAGGCTGGTCCAGCCGAGGAACTAGTCTGCTCTCACAGATCTCGAGGCATCCCCGATGCACAGGAGTTAGGCCCCGGGCTAAATGCCCCTGTGTCTGCTGTGTGGGTACCGAGGTGTGTCTGAATCTAGGGCTTTGGGTCCCCAGACAGACAGAGGGCCCAGCTGGGAGAGGCAAGGAGACACCAAGCCAGGTTTTGCCCATCAGAGCCCATCTCTTTCACCAAACATAGGCTCAGTTTCCCCAGCTTCCCCAGGCCGAGGTTGGGAGTGGCTTGGTGTTTCCAGGACTACCTTGGTAATAGCCTGTTCTCAGCTGGAGCTGGTGCGCTGCTGCGGGGGAGACAAAAGGCAGAAAGTCAACAAACCAAGCAGGCCAGCTAGGGGAAGATCAAGCCTGGTGCTCCCAGAAATCTTGGACCCCTTTCAATTTGGTGTCCACTCGCTGCAAAATAAATGTTTGTGTTACAAGGAGATGCAGATACTACCTCATCAGCCCTACTAGTTTAGCACTGCCTCTGCCAACCTCTCACTCCACGTTTGGCAGGGGAAGGAGCGTGGAGAAAAACAGGACAAGGTTCTGTTTGCAAAGCATTTTCATCAGTCAAAAAACTGCCAGGGTTGTGAATATTAAATCAAGCCTGCCTCACAGAGACATACACCGTGCCGTGCTCTGCTGATTGGCTGGGTAGCAGTTATGTTACTCTGGAAGTGACAGCTCTAACACTCTGCAGACTTCTCAGAACTGCTCTGGCTTTTTCTGAACAAAGAACAATCCACAAAAACGCCCATGGTTAGCGATACGTAACAGTCTTGTTTACAGGACCACAGACTCGGGCCCTCTCCTGGGTCTAAAGGGACCCAGTGAGATCACCCATTTAGTCGCCCTCCACCTACACGTGGGGCGGGGTGGCCTGCAGGTCTTCTGCCAGGGGACTGAGTGAGAGCGTGGCCCAAGTGTCAGGCCCTGACAGCGACTTCTCTACGGGCAGGCCCCGTTTTTCCCATTGTAGAATTTATAAGTGGGTTTGAAATGAGAGCAGAGTGTTGCTTTGCCAGGAACAAAGGTTTTCACTGTGTTTCAGTCACTAATCTAAGACGCCATAACATAAGCCAGGCGCCCCAGTCCCCAGCTCTAGCCAGTCCCGAAGTAAAAGTTCATCCAAGAGCAATAGCAGTAATAGTAAGGCCGAAACTCACACTTTCTACTTGCAACGTGCTGTTCGACTCCTCACAAAACCAGGAGGGAGGTACTGTTAGTCCTGCCATCTTGCAGAGAGGAGCCTTCCTGTTTTCCTTCTTCTTAAGTCGGGAGAGGCTCCCATCCTGTTCCTGAGCTCTTTGGCAGCTTGTCCGCCTCATTCTGCATGTAAACGATGTCTCCTGTTAGTCTTGAAACAGGCCAATCTGGCTCTTTCGCGTGGTTCTCTCCTCAAGAACCATTTTTCTCTTGCTTTTTAAACCCATAACCCCAGCCTACACCGTAACCACAGAGTGTTTGTTCATGTAGTGCTTTGCCTGGCTTTCTCGTTGTGGAGACACATTTAAAAGGCTTCATAGCATCGGGGTTAAGTGTGTGGATTCTGACAACCAGCTGCTTGGGTTTGAATCCAGCCCTGTCCTCCCTAGCTGTGTCAACTTGGGCAAGTTACTCAACCTCTCTGATCCCTGGTTTCCTCACCTACAAAGCAGGAATAATAGGCCTTCCTGACCCCTTCCTTCCCTCCTTCCTTCCTTCTTTCCTTCCAAGAAAGGCCCCACGGTCCTCCTCCAGCATTTGGGAAGAGCGTTAAGCACAGATCTCCTTAGATACAGTCCTTTATTCAAGGTGGAAGCCCTTTGTGAAGGGCCCAGAGAAGCTGGGCTGAGGCGAGGCTAACTGGCTCCATGTTGAGCTTCTGACAAATCATGAAATGAGTAGGAGAGGAGTGGGGAAAGGGGCGTCCCGAATGCAGGTGGGGCTGAAAAGGCCTGTGAATGGGTTTTTCCAAAGGCCTTTCTGTGCCGCCTCCCAGTCTGGGACCAGGTCAGGGTGCTAATTTCAGTCCCTAAGGCCCTGCTTGTCACCAGGGAGATTATTGGCCGTGGGGCAAGCAGAGAAAAGGCTTTGGGCCTTAAGTGTAGGCAGCTCAGAGCCAAACGCATGCTGTGACCTAGAAGGGGGACGAGACAGAAGGTCCCACAAAGCCGAAGTATCTCCCTGATGAGTCTGCTATAATTCCTGAAAGTCGGCTCCTGGAGCGCGATCACCTGAGATCCTGGGAGAGCCAATCATAAAGCTGGTATCAGCTACTGACACCTTAGATTGGATTAGTCCACCCAAGCCTTTTCAGCCTGAAAACTTGCTGAGAAGCCCACGGCCAGTTTACATCAGCAACTCGGAAGAATCTGGAGGAACTCTGTCTCTTTCTTCATCCCGATCCCCTTGTTAACTAAGGCAGCCCCTGGTGCAGGGAGGCAAGGGACAGTGAGTAAGAACACAGTGTAAATTGTTCTCCATTCCCCTTGTGAACAACCCTCTCTCCAGAATCTAGATACCGGGGGCTCTCTCCCTCCTTGCTTCCCTCCTTTGCTGGCATAAATGTGAATGTCAAGGCTAAATCCAAAACACAAGCCTCTGGCTTCTCCAGGCTCCTACTTCTGCCCCAAGACAGCAGGCTTTCTTCTCCTGGTGTCCTCTCCCTACCCAGCTCCTGGACCCTGGTCTCTCTAGCCCCCAGGGATGCAGTTAGACTGAGACAGTGATGCAGAGTCAGAAAGGAATTTCCATTTCTCCTGGGAAGTGTGGTACCCAGAACCCCCAGGACTGGACAGACAGTAACTCGGGAGCAGGCAGGTGGTAAATGAGCTGGTCAAGGATGTGGTCAAGGGAGAGGATGGGGCACGGAAGAGGGAAAGTGGGGAAGCTCAGTGGTGGGCGCAGGGCGTGGGGTTGGGGAGACACTTAGGGCAGGCAGGCGTGCCCCGGAGAGAGTGGGGGTCCAGGCTGCGAGCAGGCTCTGGGAAGGGCAGCTGATGGATGCGCAGCGCGGAGCCCGAGGTCCCATGTCTTTGGGGACTCTGAGGCACCTCGTGGGAGGAGGCAGGGTGAGGTGTCAGTGACACGATTAAATCTCTTTGACAATGAGCCGCCGGGGCAGGTGAGATGCAGCATAGCAGGGAGCAAGGGGCGCCAGCACATTTTCCCAAGGAAGCGGGGTCCCTCGCAATCTCTCAACCTCCATCCCCACGGAGCGCCCGCGAGAGACAGTGATTTATGTGTAAGGAGAATCAAGAGAAATTTCCCGCACAATGTATCTTTCTCTGCCTTCACAGACTCAGTTTCTTCCCAGCCCCAGGGAGCTTATTTTCCCTTCCCCTCTGTAAAGCTCTTTGCAGACTGCATTATCATTTGCTAAATACATTACAGTTCGCCATTTATTTCACTCTGTAGACTTTTGTTGCATTCTCTCCACATCTAGGAATTTCAGTAATAAATCACGAAGGGGGTTAGAGAGGCTCTCTCGCCGTTCCCTTCTTTGTTCTCCCTAACCCCACCAAATCAGGTGGAAGGCTCTCCAAAAGGAGCTTTCTCTAGAATGCCTGCCTTTCCCAGTCCGGATTCCAGAGGGTGGCAGGTACATTAAGGGCAGGCTGTTTTTTAGCTGAGATCTAGAATTTAGGGAATCTCATTAACAGAACCTCTGTGTCTTAAATCAGACACCTTGAGAAACGGAAGATTGGATTAAAAGGTAACATGAGATTTATTTTCAAGCCGATGGCCAGGAAAGATGGAAGAGGCCAGTTCTGACTCTGTGCCTCACTGATGCCACAGCCCTCAGACTCCCCAGCTGACACTTGGCATACCTAGTGGACAATGATTGCTAGGAGAGGGTGGGGAGGGGCCTGGAGAATGAAATGGGTTTATTCTAAGTATAACTTTAAACGTTCTATTACATTTTATAGCTCATTTTGGGGTGTAGTCTCTTTTAGCTGAAAATGTGGGGTAGTTCAACTTTTAATACAAGACAGAAGAAAACTACAGAAAATTTCTGAAAAATTTAATTTAGTGCTTAACTAGAAAGCATTCTTAGGAACCCAGAGAGGCACCAAATACTGTGGTCTCTGTTATGCACGTGTTGAAATTAACTACCTCATACTGTAAGTTACATGAGAAGGATAAAACCTGTTTCATTTTGTAAAGACGTGCCCTGGGTGTGTGTTTGGCAGTGTGTAGAGCAGAAACATTTATATTTCTATTTAAAAAAAAACGCACAAGTGTATATTGTTTAACTTGCATGCAAAAACTTGGATATAGTATTTGGGAACTCTGTCTTTGTTTGAATAGTTTAGTCAACCAAGAAAATCAGTTACTAGAGGTACTGTGCTATTGTTTGTCTAGGTGACTCACTTGGGATGCTTTGATTGATTGCCGTGGTTCTCATCAGCCTCCTCTTCTGTGGAAAGTACTTAAACAGCTCTGACTCTCAGGCGGGGAAGCACAAAGAGCCCTTAGGACTTGGCGCAGACCCCTCTAGCTTGTGTAGGTTGGCTTCTAAAGCAATCTTTCTCCTTGCCTTCTTTGCAGGTGGTCTGACTTCGCATGGAAGGAATTAAGTTCACTTTAAGATAGGACCCCATCTCCCCTGCCACCCCCGCCCCATCTGCAAGATTATATATAAAGATGAAGACTTTATGTTGGGTAGGAACTTCTTCATAGGGCTGTGCTCTAAAGAGATCAGGTAAAATTTGTTGACTGGTTCTTATTCTTTCTTCTCATTTTTCCACTTTTTGCCCTTAGGCGTTCATGACTTTCTAGATGATTTTGTTTATGGTTTTGTCAAAATAGAAGTTGAAGTAAATTCTTTCTTCCCTAGAAATGTTTCTTATGCAGGCAGTTAGACTAAAATCAGTGTTGTTTCTTAGTAAGATCCTGGAGAAATGATTTCAGTAATCAAACATTATCTTAGTGAAATCAGGCTGGAGATCGGAAAATTGAAAATAATTGGGTGAAAAATTTGTTATTTTCAACACATCTTTATTTTAGCCATTGCCTTGTTATTAGCATTTGTACTGTGAAGGGGCGTAAATAAGGCAAAACATCAGAAGAGAAGCTGAGTTTTCTGCCAGGTAGTCCTTAGATACATGATCTTGCTACTTAATAGAAACTAATTAGATTAGAAAGGGAATTTGGAGCCTGGTTGCTATACAGATTGCTCTGAAGGACTTGGTTTGACAGTGGTTTTCGATTGGTGCTTTTTTCAGGAAATTTTGTTAACTTGAATTAGAGAAGGTTTTATAGTTTTTATTTAAATTTTTATATTGTATGCAAACATTTCATTGATTTATAAACATTCTGTTTATGAATTTTTATTGTGTATATGGTACTAATTCACTTTCAAGACAGAGGGGAGGAAGGCTTTGCTTGATTCTTTTAAAATACAGTAAGAGATGGTGTATGGAATACACTTAATGTCACTTTAAAAATATAGGATTATAATTAAATGAAAACTGGTTTGTTGGGGTTTTTTTTTCTTTTTTTAATCCTTCAAGTTTTCCCTCATTGTGCTCTTTTCCCCATTGTCAGGGCTTAAAACATATAGTATCATTGTCATCTGTCCCCTGAACAATGGTCCTGAGGTGATATTGTTAATGAGGCTTTTTAAAATCAAACTAATTATACTTGCCTAAAAGAGCCTCATGTGTGTGATTCTAGCTGCCTGGTGCCTTTTGAGAGCCCTGGAGACAAGCTAGTGAATAGAGCTGAAAATTCATTCTGTATTTGATTAAATGGAACAGACTTGCTGCTCCTTACCCCAGCAGGGGCAATGAGATCTCTTGATCCCCGAAGCGGCTCCAAGACCCTGGGAATTCCATTAGTGAGCACCTGAGGAATTTCTGCCCTGCAGTGCCTTTTTTTGCATTGGGTATGTGTGTGTCTGCGCAGAGGGAGCCGAGCAAAGTGGAGATGGGCGGGTGGCGGGGAGAGAGGCTACATTAGCAGATTCCATATGTTAGCAGATCTAAAATCAAGGCATGACTTAACAGCTTATCTTGTAAGAGAAAAGCCCAACCCAAAGGCAGATTGCTAGTCAGGACTTAATTTCAAGCGCGGCTGGGGTGATGTGTCTTTCCCCTGAAGTGAACACCACTGTAAGTATCGAAAAGTCAATTTTCTGCTTTCTCTCCAAAGCACAAGCTAATACACGTTGCAGACTGGGTAAGTTTTCTCTGAATGATCTTTTGATAAATACGTAAAATTGTGTTACGGTTTGGTCTTGCCTGCAAGGGTTGCTTGATGGTTTTAATAACTTTTTTCAAACCGAGAGCAAAATCAGACTTTTCTGTGAAGCAGATTATTTTGCAGAGATGTAATACTTGTTGCAGTAGGCGTATTTGAATTTGCTTTTTTGCTTTTTATGATTTTTTAATTGTGTTTTTGTAACATTTTTGTAACGTTATTGTTACAGAATTTAAGTTCATTTAGGGTATGTCTCTCTCTCCTGCTGTCTTTTTAAGAATTTTTTTCTATCACTGCTATTTTTTAAGGCATCACTTTGCAGACTTGCCAGCAGCCAGCCACAAGTAAATGAAAATATATCTACGAAAAATACTCTGTAAAATCTTCTGAGCAGAATTTTTGAGAAACATCAGTGTGTCCTCCTCCCCCTGCCCCTCCTCCCCTGCCCCCAAATAATTTTTGGACACATTTTTCTGACTATTAGCCCAGTTTGTTTCTTGTGTATTTTTCAAGGAGGAGCTGTTCTGAATCTTGGATAGTATAGTTAATCAATTTGCATCTGCTGGGAATAGTTTAAAATGAATGTGAATTCCAGTGCTTGTTGTTTTTAACTAGTGCAGAGTGCAGTAGCCTATCTGATCGTTAATTTGATATATTTTGTTCTCGATTAAAAGCATATTGTGTGTCACAGTTCTTTCCATCCTATTTCCGTGTAGCCATCTACCAAATTCTCCTCACAATACTTAGTATTTAGAAAATAAAGAAGCCTGTTAGAGAACATGTTTGATTTTTTTTCCCACCTTCATCCTGAGCTTGCCTTCTACTAGTATGGCCAAATGGAAAGGACTCTGGAATGAATGAGTGTAAACACTAAGGTGAGCATTGGGCCTGTCTTGGTTCACAGTTATTCAGGCACTTTGCTGTGTGATGTATTTTGATGGCCAGAGATAATAAAAAACTACCCCAAAGCACATTTTGTTCTGCTGCATATCAGTTGGAATGTGAGTTAGGACTTCAGTTCTTGAGAACCAGTGATGAGCCTTTTAATCACAGAATTAAGGGATTATGAAGTTCCTCATATCTTACTTGAGAGGGGATAAATACACAGGTTATACTACTGAAGTTAGATATACTCTGCTTACATCTTGTTGTCATATTTTTATATTGCTTAATATAAACAGAGAATTCAGAAGCTGACATATAGCTGCTTTTCAGCGATTCTTGTCATAGACTAGCTGATCGCTTTTTATTTTTGTGAGCTGGGGCAGTGATCTTGACCTAAGCCTCAGTTTCCTCATCCATGAAATGGGGATAATAACAATCATATGAGTTACCGCTGTTGTGGGGATTACAGGAGATAATGAAAGTAAAACACTTGGCATCTAGTCAAACCTCTATGAATGTTAACTGCCGTTATTTTAAGTAACTCCTCCTGTACATGTGAGTCTGTTAACTTTGATCCAGAAGTGATTTCTTTTGAAGATGAAGTAATGAGGAATTCTCAGAAGTTAGTAGTAGTATAATGGCTGTAGTTTCAAGTGCGCTACAGTTTCCTTCATTCTGCAATTGAAACTTAAAAGACACTGGGAAAAAATGTGTTGCATTTTTTTTTCCAATTGAAGTATAATACAAAAATGTACACAAGTGTCCAGTCAATGTGTACTCAGTGAACAGCCAGATAAGCTTTTATACGTGCATGTATGTGTGGTAACCCAGATCAAGATACGTAACATTTCCATCCTCTTGGAAGGCTCCCTGGTGCCCCTTCCCAGACCCCATCACCCCTAGCAGAAAGCGATTCTGACCAGTCTTACCATATGTGAATTTTGCCTCTTCCTGAACTTTATAAAAATGGACTTGCATGCTAAGTTCTCTTTTATATCTGGTTTCTTGCACTGGTCACTCACACATGTCTGAGATCCAGCTCTGTTACTGTGCATGGGGGTAAGTCATGTTTTTAAAATTTTTAGCACCTTTTGCATGTTTTCAAATTCATAGGGGTTCGTTTTATTGGCCCATTGGGTGTGTAGTCATTGGGAAAACAAGGAAATAACAATGCTTCTTCCTAAATTGTTAGCAAATCAGATTCCAGTCACTATCTTAGAAAAAAAGCCATGACCTTATTTTTATACACGAAGTTGGGTTGAAGGTAACATAATCACCTTCAGTCACAATTTCATAAAGCAAATCTTTTGATAACCGCATTCATTTTGTGTGTATTTAGAAAGGAAGGGAGGGAAGGAGCCTCAAAACAGAGAAGAAGAACCATCTAAGGAGCTTATATCCTCTGTCCTTAGGATTTAATGCCATAAGCAATACTTAGAATTGTACTGAAGTAACCATTAGCCCAGCATTAGTGTCATATTCTAGAAGAAAACCAAACAATACAATGCTGTCTTGAAAAAAAAAATCCACCAATAACAGAAGAAAATGGAGCAAGGATGTTATTATACTATGGGAAAATTTTGAAGATTGGGAACTCACGCTTATATCAGGAAGAAGAATTTTGGGGACTAACCTTCTTAGCAGTTGCTGTCAGGCTATGCCTATATGTTTGAAATCTCTGTTTGTATTGTTGGGATTCCCTAATATACGAAATAAAACTTACTTCACCAAACAGACAAGAATACAAGATGATCTCAATGAACCAGAAGTGTTGTCTGTTTTTTAAAAATTTTATTTTGAAGGGGGCTGTGGTTGAGGTTAATAGCTCTTTACTTCTTTTTTTTTTAATGATTTTTTGGACCTAGGTTTTTTATTTTCCCTTTATTAATTTTTGGGGGGGTAATTAGATTTTATTTGTTTATTTTTAATGGAGGTACTGGGGATTGAACCTTGTGCATGCTAAGCATGCGCTCTACCACTGAGCTATACCCTTCTCCCAACAATTTCTGGTTCTTGGAAATGTTGATCAAAGATTTTCTGGACATTCTGCTTGGATACAGCCCACTTCTCTCTCCACACGCATTGTCTTTTTCAGCATTTTTAAATTTATTAAATTTCATTATTCATAGCTCCTGGACATAAGGTCATTCTTCACATAAGCCATGTGCAGGGATGGGCTCCTCTGGACTCCAGAGGGGCAGGTCACCCCCTTTTCTCTTAAATCGGAGCACCAATGGCCAAGATTTCAATGAGGGTAGAGAGTGTTGAAATAGTGATATACCATTCATCTTTTGTCCCATAGGGGCACTCAAAAGATGCAGATTTTATTTCAAAAGAAGGAAGAACTGTTGACAAATAAAGCTGCCTCGTGAAAAACGCTCTCTTGAAGGGGCCTGAGCTCCTTATGCCTTGACATGTTCTAGTGGCCTTTGCAGAAGAGAGTGTGGAAAGAGTCTCTGCCTTGGGTGAGAGGCGGGACCACATGACCTCCAGGGGCCTTTGCAGTAGGACCCAAGATGCAGGGTGTGGTGGGGAGCTGTGCTCCTTCAGCACCACCCACCTCAGGTTTCAACTCACTGCAGTTTCATTTACCCGGGGTCAGCCACAGTCCAAAAACATTGAATGGAAAATCCCAGGAAGGAATAACTTATAATTTTTAAGTTGTGTGTCATTCCGAGTAGTGTGATGAAATCGCAGGCCGTCCACCCTGAGATCCCCAAACCCTCAACGTGGTTCTGCTCCCAATGTCCAGCCGTCCCCGTCGTCATGGCTCCACGATCCAGGATCACCCCCAGCGGGTGGTCCTCCCTCTGACTCATCATCATCAGGTCAGTACTAGCCTAACGCCACGTCGCAATGCCTGCATCCTTCACCTCACTTCATCTCATCAAGTGGGCATTTTATCACCTCACATCATCATCGTCATCATAAGAAGGATGATTACAGTACAAGAAGGTATTTTGAGACAGAGGGAGACCACATTCATACAACTTTTATTACAGCATATTAAAATTGTTGTTTTATTGTTAGTTATGATTAATCTCTTTCTGTGCCTAATTTATAAATTAAATTTCCTTGAATACACCTTGTTTTGTCTCTTGCAGGCTGTGAACACGTCTCGTGTTCGTGCTGATAATGTGTCGTCATTGTGTACACGCCTGTCTCATCCTTTTCTCACTCCCTAAGGATGATGTGATTTCCCCCTTCATGCAGCCATCCCTCTCACCCCTCTCCTTGCACTGCCTTGCAAATATGACACCCAGATGTCCCCACTGTATCCGAGTGCTAAAGCAGTGCCTCTCAAACTGTAATGTGCATTTGAATTTCTTGGCAGGGAGGGATGTTAAAATGCAGATTCTGATTTGGTAAGGTCTGGGGCAAATCCTAAGATTCTCCCTTTTGAACAAGATTCCGAATAACGTTGATGATGCTGGGTGGGCCACGCTGAATAGCAACTGAGCTGTCACTTCTAGACCCATGGATGATTTCAACACACAATTCTGCTCCAAAATCCAGTGAGATCAGTGACTCTGCAAGTTCAGATAGACCACAGCTTCAAGTGATAAAGATTAAAGTAAGCTTTAGATAAAGAAAATGTAATAAATGTTGAAGATACTGGGACATCCACTGTCACTATTACTGAAATGCTTGCCAAACATTTTACATATTTAAAATGTGTATTTTAGTTCGGTGCAACATTACTTTGTGCCCAGAGAGCTGATGCCATGTTTTGTCTATTTTTTAAATACGCCGTATTACAGGAGTTTTCCTGGATGTATAGGTCCTAAAAAGTACATTCTGCCTTCTATCTCTTGCCAGGGAAATTTCTGATAGTTATTGGCTTTTTAGGTATCAGAGTAAAAGTAATTAGCATTTTCTATTTTACTACAATTTGATGTCTGTTCAGTGAGTGTGCACACTACCTGGGGGTGAAGCTGGCAAGGAGGATGAATGTCTAGCGGACAAAATGCTACTTTTCTCAGGCCATGAAATTACTGTAGTGGTATCAGAATTTGGCAGCCTCTTTTATCCCAATCAAAAGAAAAATAGCATCATAAGCTAGGGATAAGATTTTTCCTGCCCATTTATTTTGGCTTGTTTTCATGGTTTTGGTCCGAGGACGTGTGTACAACAAAATAACACAGTGAATAAGAGGCAATAAGAATCAGGGTGTGAACATGGTTTCAGCTGGAACAGACCTACTGTTTATCACTCACCACTATTTCAGTAGTTTCAACTTCCTCTCAGATTGGTGACGATGAGAGTGGGTACGAGGAGTCCTCCTCTTTGGAGTGAAGTTAGACTTCATTATTTGGCTTGATGTTACATAGCTTGCAACATATTCAGAAAGTTTGACAATTGGCTATTAAAATGGTCTTGTGAGAGTGAATGCCTGATTGTGATTATGGATGTGATTGTACGGTTTTGTAAGAAAGGTGCTATTTATTCCTCTTTCTAAACACCAGGAAAGTGACATCATTTGATTGAATCTAGTGTTCCCTCCTGCCCAGATTACCCTGTTCACTCTTTGTGAAATTAATGACAACTCATACACCAGAGTTTCGGTTTGGCTTCTCTGCATCTGAGCAGTAATTCCAATAGATCTTGGGGCTGCTAAACCCCAAGAAGATATTTTTATAGTCCTTAATAGGTTATTAAAACTCCTGTGTAGACTGACACTAGATTTACCATTATATTGTGCCCATAATTTACCTCGCGGGCTCATGTTTCTTAACTGTGATCACTTTTTAAAACAACGTCATTTTATTGTTTCTTCCATTAAACATTAGATGTTCTTCCAAAATGAAATTACAGGTTTTGTTCTCCAATGAGGAGGATTATAGTACTGATGAGTTAAATATATTTCAGACCTAATTTTAAATATATACTTCTACTTAAGAATGTATTTTCAAGTCATATTACAATCTGATTACAATGGTTCTTATCTCTAAGTTGGTTCTTTTGGTTTCTATTTGTTGACTATTAGGCACTCTTTGTTATGGTTGAGTTTTTTTTTGAGATTAAAACAAAAACAAACATCAGACTTCTACCCTGAGTTCCTAAATCTAAGCTCTAGTCATTAAGTTATTCATGTTTGACTGTAGACCTGTGTAAGCTCTTCCATATAATTTTCATCATACATTTTAGAGCTGCAGTTTTTTTTTTTTTTAATCCCATGGCTAACTAAAGCCAATTTTGAGTCATTCTAAGATGAGTTGTTAACTGCGGTCTCCTATTAGGTTAGCAAACAAAATTGTCATTATTGGTTATTTCTTTTGTATTTAAGGATGCATTTTAAAAGAGCTATTGTCACAGTGGTTAGGTCTTAAAATAATTTCACATTTGTCTCTGTGACAGCAGCCACGGTGGGGTTTTTAATCATACAATACAGCTTGTGCAGAGATTTGATACTCGTTTTTTGCAGCATCAAATAAATTTTAGCTCAGGGATTTGACTAGATACACGTTACTAATGTTAATAAGAGTCTTGTAGCTCACTCCCAAAATGGTTTCTAAATGTGAGCTTTGTAAGTCCAGGCTGTATCCTGTCCCACAGGAAAATAACAGAAATTGTCATAAAGAGAAATTTCCACATTTTACTTCTTTTGGGATTTTTCTTCCAGATAGGTAGATTGTTAGGGAAAACATAAGGAAATGAATGGCCCTGGGGAACAAAGATTTTATCACTTGATCAGATCCATGCTTTCTCTCTGCTACTTATTTTATTTTTTTAATTTAATTTTATTTTATAGTCAGTTTACAGTGTTGTGTCAAACTCCAGTTTCTCCGCTACTTACTATACAAATCAGTTGTCATTATGGATGTCAGCTGGTCATGGACCAGGCACCATGGATTGAACTCCTGAGGCCATCAATGACCAAGAATGAGAAACTGAGTTTTGATGAGTTTTGAGTTTTTCATTCATGCCATTAAGAATTTTTCCCCCTTCATGTTGAAATGCTAGTTTTCCGGGGAAAACAAACAAACAAACAAAAAAAACTTCTCACTTGACGTCTTGTAGAAAGACAGAGTCCCCATTTGCTTGTAAAATTTTCTTCCTAATACCGTCACCCATCTTTGAATCAACTCTCTTTTGGTGAACTTAGTTCAGTACTCTTCAGTACCATAACCAAAGGTTTCTCACAGTCATCTATCAATACTGTGTCTTCAGTTTCCAGCAAAATGACTCCATTTCTTGCTCCATAAATTATTTGTAGTCAAGTTTTGCATTCCCTGTCTTATTTGAAATAATCAGTTGAATTCATCATTTTATATGTCTTTTAAAATATTAAGCCATTTTTACTTCTAGGGGGCTGGATTTTTTTTTTCTAGTGGGCAGTACTCTCCCCATTAGGAAAAGTGATCACATAAAAATGAAGTAGAAAGCTTATCTTGAAATGCTGGAGACGGTGTGGAGAAAAGGGAACCCTTCTACACTGTTGGTGGGAATGTAATTTGGTGAAGCCATTATGGAAAACATTATGGAGATTCCTTAAAAAACTAAAAAAAGATTTACAATATGATCCAGCAATCCCATTCCTGGGCATATATCCAGAGGGAACCCTAATTCAAAAAGATACATGCACCCCAATATTCATAGCGGCACTATTTACAATAGCCAAGACATGGAAACAACCTAAATGTCCATCAACAGATGACTGAATAAAGAAGTTGTGGTATATATATACACATACACACACACACACATACACACACACATAATGGAATGCTACTCGGTCATAAAAAAGAATAAAATAATACCATTTGCAGTATCATAGATGGATCTGGAGATCTTCATACTAAGTGAAGTAAGCCAGAAAGAGAAAGATAAATACCATATGGTATCACTTATTTGTGGAATCTGAAAAGTTAAATACATACATATATACATACATACATACATAAGGATACAAATGAACTTATTTACAAAACAGAGACAGACTCACAGACATAGGAAACAAACTAGTGGTTACCAGGGGGAAAGGGGGTGGGGAAGGATAAACTGGGAACTTGGGATTTGTAGATACTAAGTACTTTACAGAAAATAGATAAACAACAAAGTCCTACTGTACAGCACAGGGAACTACATTCAGTACCTTATAATGGCCTCTAATGAAACAGAATATGAAAGGAATATATACATGTAATGTATATATGAATCACTATGCTGCACACCAGAAATTAACACAATGCTGTAAACTGACTGTACTTCAACTAAGAAAAGAACAAGAAAGAAAGCTTATCTTGAGCTTGGAAACTAAGACACTGAGTGCCCCTCTGTCAGCAGAGATGAAGGCGTATATCCTGGCTTGGCAGCACAGCCATGGGCCTCTCAGGCAGAGAACTCTGTTGCTGGACTCACAGAGTCTAAGGCAGCAACTGGCCTCCCCTCCCACCCAGCACTCCATTCTGGCCAG
Source organism: Camelus dromedarius (assembly GCF_036321535.1). Classification (NCBI taxonomy): domain Eukaryota; kingdom Metazoa; phylum Chordata; class Mammalia; order Artiodactyla; family Camelidae; genus Camelus; species Camelus dromedarius. The sequence continues at coordinate 21,046,752 of NC_087443.1, forward strand.
CTGATTGCCAGGCCTCTCTCTGTTGTCCTGGAGGAAAGGTTAGTAAACTCAGTCTGTGAGCCAAACCTGGCCTGCTGCCCTCTTGCAAATAAAGTGTTATTGTACCATAGCCACACCCAATATTTGCCATATTGCCTATAAGTGCTTTCATGCCACAGTGGCAAAGCTACGTAATTACAGCCAAGACCATATGAACCACAAAGCTGAAAAGATTTCCTATCTGGCCCTTTATAGAAAAGTTTGCCAAGCCCTGTCCTAGAGCACTGGGACTGTCAAGGAATTTTGGTGTTTTCCTCTTTCTAGGTTATTCCAGAGGCCTAACATGACATCAAAGTGTGATTATTGCCCTCAGAACTCTTGGCTCCTCTATCCTGGCTGATTCTCATTTCCTACTTGCTAACAAAGCTTAGCATCTTAATTTGAGTAACCCCAGAAGCAGATTCTGACATAAGGATATAAATGAAAGTAATTTATTTGGGAAGGGCTTCCTAGAAACCTCATTAAGGGTGTGGGAAAGTAAGATAGGAAAGGAAGTCAACATTTTATGTTATCAAGCAAGTTACCATTCCGAGCAACTGGAGGTCAGTCTGCCATGGAACTCTGGAAGCCAATGTAGAACACCGGGCTCAGTGTTATGCCCGCTGAGGAGTGAGTGAGCTGGGGTATTTATACACCAGCTCTGGCCTATGATTAAGTAGAGGGTTGCTACGAGGAGGGATGAGCTCTGTCACTTCTGGGTATTTTCTGAAGGTAGGATGGGCTCCAGAGAATGTTCTCAGGCAACTGGATGCAGGTGCTGGCCTTCAGAAGTCAGGCCAACATACACAGGAATGATAAAGCTAAGTGGGTACAGGTAGGGTACTGAGAATCTGCTATGGAAAAATACAAGATACCAAGATAACTACCTGGAGGTCCTCAGGACGGAGGGTCTGGCTCCCAGAAGAAGAAAACCAAAAAGTTCCTTGTGAAACATGTAGTTGAAGAGAGGTGATCACACACCTCTGTCCGTGTGATCCTGGCCAACCTCCCTACACTCCTGGGGTTCAAGGTGCCCATCGGGACATAAGACTGAGGTGAAATGACTGGCATCGTCCCTGGCCCAGAGAGGGGTAGTGTTCTGTTTCATTTTATTTTGGCAAAATTAATGCTCAGGGACTGAGTCTGTCTTTGCCAGCAAAGTACTTAACACACGTTCACTGCGCGAATTTCACAAGCCAAAAGCACACGGGATAATATCTCTTAAAAAGCCGATAAAGAAATAACATACCTCAAACCAATGAGTGATTAATCACACCATTGTTCCAGGCAAGGGGAGGTGAAAGGAATAAAGTCCAAATTTAGTCTGAGGTGTCCCTGTGTACAAGCTGGGAGAGCACAGATGCCTGAGCCAAACGCTAGCTGATGCCCAGCTGCCAGCACAAAAGGAGAAATCTCCAGTTGCTAGAGCTCATTGCTAGGGAACGAGGGCGCTGCTGTTAATGGGCAAGATGATCTCTTTGCGGAAACTGCTGAGTGGCTTTCCCCACTGCCAGTAAAACAGTCACCCTTTCCACACAAGAGCTAATGCCCCAGACTTCGGAGAGCTGTTTAGATCAGCAAAGGGTCACCTGCCCAGACGAACACTCTCGGATAGCCCCACAAATGCTCAGCACTGACAGACACACCTCGTTTCATTGCGCTTCCCTTCATTGCACTTGGCAAATATTGTGGTTTTTACCAATTGAAGGTTTGAGGCAACCTTTCTTTGTCAGGTGATGAGTAGCATTTTTTTAAGCAATAATGTATTTCTAAATTAAGGTATGGACATTTTTTAGATCTAATGCTATTGCACACCTAATAGACTGCAGTACAGGGTAAAGGTAACTTTCACTTGCACTGGGAAACTGAAAAGTGTGTGTGCCTTGCTTTATTGTGGTGGCCTAGAGCTCAGCCTGTAAGATCTCCGAGGCACGCCCGCATTGCTTCCTCACGTGCTCTCATCACTGAGTCCCCAGCAGGGCCATCAGCAGCTGGGCTACTGGGTGCTCATCGGTGACAACAGTCCGGGTGACGACATCCTGACACAACTGACTTCACTCTTATATCAAAACCATTTTACCTCTAAAAAGCACTTTTTTGGTCTCTGCCACAAACAAGTGGATTAAAACGACTTCACTTAAGTCATAAACAAGTGGATTTAAAATCACATCAAACCAATACACAGCTAACTCCTAAAAACCAAAAGATGCACAGATTAAAGTGTTGAAATATTTATTTTCTCCACAAATGGAAATCCTATTATTTTTACTGATTATAACATTAAAAAATATTATAAAAGGTTTTTTTAATCCAGAAGAGTAGAAAATAAGAAATTTAAAATCCTTCCCAAAGATAGCCACATGTAGAAGGGTACTGTGCTATGTAACTTCCCAGACCTTCTATGCACATACGGATTACTGTTTTTACATAGATGAACTCATAGGGAACATACTGGTTTTTAATCTGCTTTCTTTACTTGACAATACGTTGCGGGTAGACTGGCAGACATTAAGAGGCATGAATCTACCGTATGCTTCTTAACAGTTACACAGTGTTCCATTGTGTGGTTATACCAGCGTGTAACCAATCCAGTCTTCATGGACTTTCATGCTTTCTCCAATGTGCCTATATAATAAATAGTGCTGCCAGGGAAATCCTTGCACATCTGTCTCTGCTTAGTTGGACAGATGTTTCCAAGGATAATTTTCTAGAAGTGGAATTGCTTGATCAAAGAGTAGACACATTCAACAATTTTGAAACTATTCTCAATTAAAAGATTGTATGAAATTACATGCCCAGTCATAGAAGGTGGAGGCCAGTTTCATCTAATACAGGGCATCTTTAACCTTTTGTGAGTTATATTTTTCATGTCTTTTGCCCATTTTTCAACTGGGATTCTCATTTCTTATTTGATTTATATGAGCTCTTTATGTATTAAGGATAACACACCACCAAGATATTGATGATATCAACAGTAAGCTCTGACTGATGGCATGACCAGACACATCACTTGCTTAAATTTACGTATCTCAAATTTACAAAAGGAACTCAGTGGTACCAGGATACCCCATAAAGAGATTAGATACCCATAAAGAGATTAGATACCCATAAAGAGACTAGAAGCATTCTGCAGGGCAGATGAGGGATAGATAAATTCCCAGGTCTCTCAAAATCCTCTCCTGGAATGCACAGTTGCAGAAGATAAATCTATGCCTTGGGCTGCATAATGTCTTCTGGAAACTCAATTACCCCCGCTCCAAGGCCAGCTTCTGTGCAAAAAGCTGAAGCACTTCTGCACCTAGTCTGGTCTGAGCTGAAAGCTCCTTAACAATTGGGGGACGAAATTACATACAGTCTGACTGTGGTACCCCCAAGCCTGGCCAAGTGCACTTCTTGACCTTATTGCTGCATGACCCTTTTATCTCTAACATTAAAAAGGAATTGTTTAGGAGCAAACAGGGACAGGGGCAGAGGAGAGGGCAGGACCAGAGGGCTTTATCTCCCTTATTCCCCATCAGCTCCCCTCAGGCCTTCCTCCTCCTCCTCCTTCATCATATTCAAATAGCTAATTACATACATTTTCCGTTGAGTTGCAGTGAAATGTGTAAATAAAAGCAACTTTGGAAAATTGTGATTTGTGTTGGTCTGTAATATACTATTTAAAGGAAAAGGTTGCGCAATGCTATGCACATGTAGCTTGCAACAAAGTCCCTTGTGCCTCTTCTGGAGTCTCTAAAACAGACATGGGCTTCCCATCTGGGGTGGACAAGTCTGCTCTGGGGCTGGAAACTGGCAGAGAGGAGTAGGAGGAGGAACCCCCCTCCCTGGCAAACGCTGGGCACCTCCAAGTACCCGTATCACCTCTCACCAGAATTATTTGTAAATGACAAAAGGATCTGCTTGAAATGATACACCGAGTCCTGGCCTGCTGCCCGGGCATCCACATCCCGCCAGTGCCTGTGGGAGGGAGGATTGCGAGCAAAAACAGGCGTCCCCTTCCAGCGATGGGTGCTGGCAGTAAGCGCCCACCCACCTCCAAGCCGACCACTTGGGCTGCCCTGGACTGAAGTCTCCAGTTACCAACCTCAGTCGGTCCATCTTTGCACGTGTTTTGTTTAAGTCGATTTTCAGCCGTTTGAATGTGGGTTTCAGCAACATGATGGGTTAATTTCTGAATAGAAAATTTGAAAACAGAAAGTCTTTGTTCCATCTTTAAAAATAGAATGAAAATACATCTACCAGATATACTGTTTCCTTGCTGCAAAACTCGGCCTATCAAATTTTACAGACTCTGTGGAGATGAATTGTTCTCCAAGGACAAAGATAGATCCTGGCTTTCCAAGGGCCCTGCCCAGAACTAAAGCAGCCGAGGGAGGGAGTCGGCTGCCCCCAGCTGCCTCATTTCCCAAAGAAGACCGGAGAGCGCCCTCAGGTCAACAGGAAACAACAGGGGCTGTTCTGGTGCTATTTGACTTACCTATCCCCACCCTGTGGCTTCTGACTGACGTTTTTCATTTGCAACATAGTTATGCACACGAAAGTCCCCTTTACAGACGCAATCACTGAGTCCCAAGAGCTATGGCGTCTGGTCCCAGGTCCCGCAGCAAGGTGGCCTCACAGCTGGGACCAGAGACTGAGCTCCAGGAGGGCCAGGAACTAAGAGGACAGGAGGTCCATAGTATTTCATCCCCGCCTGCGCTTCCAGCATTTGCCAGGGGTCCTAACACCAGGGGCCTCTCTTCTGTGTCCCCTGAGCTACGTGCTTACCAAGATGCAGGGCACCAGGGAGGCGGGGCGTGGGGGGCGGGGACGGCCCTGAAGCTCCAGCGCTCAGAGGCCCAGGCCTGCAGCCCCAGCCGCCTACCCGCTGATCCCCTGGGGCCCCTCACACCCCTCTCCACACCACACCCCGCCACCCCACGTGGGAGCCAGCACCCTCACAGCCATCCGGTCCGATTGGCCGTTCTCGGACCAATCCTACATCGGCGCTCAAATGCCGCCTCCCGCCTTGGGCCCTTCAGTGGGAACCAGTTTTCGGAGCAGTTAATTAGTTAAGCATGTGACTATGGGTCCCACCGTGGGCTCCTGGAAGGCAGGAACTATTTCTTGTACCTCTTGTAACCCCAGTGCCCAGCACACAAGGGCCCAGCTGTGCTCCCTCTCCTTCTTGCGGCCAGTATCGCTGTGGGCGCCCTTTCCTTTCTTGAGGAGCCGCAGCGCCCCCCGGTGGCGGGCTGGCTGTACTAAGGCTGCTCGCCGAGGGCGCTTCCGCCTCACCCCCTGCTGGTGGAGACCGGTTACTGCAGGAGTTGAAAGTGATCAACGGGTCACCTTCCGGGCAGGGCCCTCCAGCACTCCACAGCCAAGGTCAAAACGCGGGTGGAGTGTCAGAGAAGCAGGCTCAGTGCCTTTGGGATCCTTGGGCATAGAGACTGGGCTCTGTGTTGCTGTATCTGCGTGAGGCTCCTGTTCTTCCTTTCCTGCTGTCCTTTTTCCCTTCCCGTGCTACCAAAATGCTCTTCCAGGCTCAGCTCAGGCACCACCCTCCTATGCTTGCAACTGCAGATATCTAGCTTAATCAGCCTAGATTCAAATCCCAGCTCTGCTCGTTATCTGTTGTGAGACTATAAGCAAGTTACTCAACTTCACTGGCCTCAGTTTGTTTGTCTATAAAATGGGTCGTAATAATAATACCTGCCCTGCTGGGTTATAAGGAACAAATGCGTCCATACAAGTAAAGTGTGTGCAACTGTACTGTTCCTTGGTCAGTTTCACCGCCTGGGGGCAAAGACCAGGACTGATCCATTGTGTCCTCATATGGTAGGAAAGCAAAAGGTCCCGCACCTGCCAAATGCAGGGAGACAGTCAGACTCTGACTTGAGTTGCAGTGAAAAGAGGGGACAGGAGAAGACCCTCGTCCTCATCTGGGCTATGACACTTTCTCATTGGGTGGCCTTGGACACGCCCCACCCCTCCCTGGGCCTCAGTTTCCTCATGAGTAAGTGGAGGAGGGGTTTAGGCTGTATTGTTACACACCATTCAGACTAGGGGCCCCAGGACTCCTGATCTCAGAAGAGGAGACAATTTAGGAAAATAGCTTACAACAAAAAAATACCCTTACCCAAATGACGAAGGTAACACTCAAGGATGCCCCATTGCTGACCAAAGACAAGGCTAGACACTAACCCTACAAATTCCCATTCTTTGCCTAACAAATGATTAGCTGAACTGTTTCATCCCCACTGATCAACTGGACAAAATGCCTGTTAACCACACTTTGGTTAAGCTTCTCTCCTTCCTCCAGGCCTCTGAACTGTGGTCCATTCTCTGCCTGGGGCAGCATACAGCCTCTCCTGACAATTGACTGGGCTCAGGGTGAAAAATTCCCTAGCCCTGTCACTCCTCTCTATAAAAGAAAACCACTTTTTGCCTAACTCTACACACATGCATGCTCCCTGTGGCAGTAGTCCCTTTCCCCCTTGCAATAATCCTTTCAAATAAAATCTGTCCTTACTACAAACAAAAAGAAGAAGAGGATACAATTTACCCTCAAGCCTTTTTCTTGGATTGGCTAGACTTTTAGCTACAGCATAAGGCTCCCTGCTCAGGGAAATAGATAAGAGGTGTATTCCAGAGAAGAAGGAGTGAAGTTGGCCTTGAGAGAGCAGGGAGCAGCTCTGGGATGAGGGGGAGAGATGGAAGACCTTCTGCTTCCCCAGGAAGGATGTATCTTTACAGGGTGAAACCAGGGAGCAGAGACACCTCCTGCCTGGGTCCAGGTGGAGACTGGAAAGGAAACCCTGGCTGTGCAAAAAGGGGATGGGGCTACCCTTGTGCACTAGAGGAGAGTGGGGGGGGGGGGGTGACACGCACAGGAACGCAGAATCAGCTTTAGGCTTTTGCATCCGGTGTCCAGCCAGCAACACTGCAGCACTGCTCCTGACAGCTAGGGGACTGGCTACAAAGTCAAGTAAACAGAGTGATTCTTCATGTGGGGAGTGCGAGGTCCTGCTTTCTGGGACGAATGCCAGAATATGACATGTGCAGGAGACTTCAAAGGTTAAAAACATATTTAATAAACCAAGGATTTGAATCAAATAAACAACAAAAGGCAAAGCTCAACCAGTTCTCTTAGAGATGCAGAAAAGTTGGAGGGAGAAAGTGTATGGTAGAGACCTTGGTTCAAATCCTGAGAAGGGTTGCTCTAAAAAGTTTGGCCATGTTATTGGAACTGTTGACAGCAGGCAGGCCATGCATGCAAGTCAGCCAGTCACATACTAGGGTCCAAACTCCCACCACTCTGAGAAATTGATTAACCCCTGATACTGTTGAAGAAAAGTATGTGATAGCTCAGTGTTATAGCTCAGTGTTACAGCTCAGATGTGACAGCAACCTGGATCTGAGTAAGAGACCAAGCAGCACTCAGAGTTGGAGAATTCAGGTTTATTACACCAGCAGGCCCAGAGAAGTTAACACTCCAAGCTCTGGACCCCGTCAGTAGGTTTACACAGGCTTTTATAGGCTACCAGTCTAGACTTTGTAACATTTTGTAACATCATATGCAAATAAGGCATAACAAAGGTGACTAATTAGAAATAAGCTTTGTAGAAATGGATCAATCAGGAGTGAGAGAAATGGACCAATCAGGAGTGAGGGAAATGGACAAATCAGAAGTGAGAGAAATAACCAATCAGGAATGAGCTCCATGCAAATGAAGCACTACAAATGGACCAATCAGGAGTTAGCTCAGGGAACCAATAGAATTTTAGGGGTAAGTTCCACTTTCCTAGAAGTAAGCTCTTTCAAGGGCAAAATGTGAGATAAAGCTGCTGGGCCAGGGAACCGGATGGTGCTGGCAGGAGAGTAGTGGCCCTGCCTGGGGGGTCCTGCTGGTCCTTTTTATGAGGCTTCCCACCTCAATACCAATGACCCTTTACAATTATACTTGTACTTTGTCTTAAAAATTCTGCTTCTAAGAATCTCTCCTAAAGAAATAACAGTACATGTGCACAAAGATTTCTTTTTAAGGAGATTTATTACAACATTCTTAGCAACAGTCAACAGCCGGAAGTAATCAAAGAAGCCAACAACGGGATAGAAACAGATCCATGAAATGGTATGTCAGGCAGCCTTTACAATGGAGATGTGGGAGAATGGCATGGGAGTTTGCAATATGGTCAGGTACAGTGATTGTGATTTTTATTGGCTTCTTTCTACTTTACTGCCTTCCCACGTTTAATGCATAAAGATGTATAACTGTTATTGAAGTATAGTCAGTTACAATGTGTCAGTTTCTGGTGTACAGCATAATATTTCAGTCATACACATACATACATATGTCTATTTTCATATTTTTTTATTATTGGTTACTACAAGATATTGAATATAGTTCCCTGTGCTATACAGTATAAATTTTGTGTGTGTGTGTGTGTGTGTGCACGTAGGTAATTAGGTTTACTTATTTATTTTGGGGGGAGTGCTGGGGGTTGAATCCAGGACCTCATGAATGCTAAGCACGTGCTCTACCACTTGAGTTATACCCTCCCCTAGTTGTTTATCTATTTTATATATAATAGTATTTGCAAATCTTGAACTCCCAATTTATCCCTTCCCATTTCTCTCCCCAACCTCCAACCTGGTAACCATAAGTTTGTTTACTATTCCTGTGAGTCTGTTTCTGTTTTGTAGATAAGTTCATTTGTGTCTTTTTTTCTTTTTCTTTAGATTCCACATATGAGTGATGTCATATAGTGTTTTCCTTTCTCTTAAGATGTATTTTTTTTGATCAAGCAAATAATTATTAAAAGTAAAATTTACTGTGGCTGAGGTCAACCACAGCTAAAACCACAACTGGAATCTAGTACAGCTGAACTGAAAAGCTCATCAGTAAGTCATCCGCAATCCAGATATAACTAATATCTGCTGAACATCGTCAGTGCCAGCTTGTTTTCCACCTACCTGCTCCTTTCATCCTCACAATACTCCTGGGAAGTGGGTATCATCAGCCCACTTTCCCCATGAGGACTCAGACACAGTGAGTGAGTGATTGGACCAAGATGCCAAGATTTTGACCTGAAATCTGGAGCAGCAGAGATGTTTGTCTGAAGAGCTTAGAATGCATCTTTTGGTTCCAGGAGGAAAAAAGAACTCGCTCCATGTGGGACAGTTATGCAGCTGAGTGTCCCAGGCAGTTTTGCTGTGGCACCAGGTGAGGCACTGATTGCTGCCCATCAGGGTATGTTATTCTTGCATATTTAAACATGCTGAAATGACTTGCCTAGCTCAAAAGCAACAGAACTGTCACCACCTGTCCTCTTTTCTCCTTGCCCTTTCCCCATCATAGGCTACACTTATAAATCCAAAGGAGGGGAGGGTCAGCTTGATACCAAGAAATATAAACGTTGGAAATTTCTGTTCATGTCCTGGGAAGCTGAAGGTGGAAGAGCTCGACTTGGACACAGTGAAAGGAAAGACAGATGACTCTACAACTGAAAAATAGAGTGGCCACCCCTTGGGAACCCTCCTAAGCCCAGGGCCTGTCTTCTGAACGTGCTGACAGTTCAGCACAAGTGCCTCTTCCCAATAGGAACATCCCTCGGAGCCGTGTGTGTGGTGGGGCGGGGGGGGGGGGGGGGAGGTGGGCACAGCAGGTCTGTCAGCCTCTGAGCAGCTGGAGAGCAGTGTTGGCTAAATCCTTTCTGTGATTACTCTTCCAGGAGTCACCCTGGGCTCCCCGCCTACCTCGTCTCCGACAGAGAACCGCCGCGCACATCTGTGGACTAACGGCCCTGTGAAGTCCCACAGCAGAGATCCGTTTAGCTTTTGTTTGCAGAGAGCTCTCCTGAGGTCTGTTTAGCCAAAGAACTCTTCTTCCTGGAAATAACTCCTCCCTCCTGTTCCAGGGACCATAGTGAGCTGGGACGGTGCTGCCGTCCGGGTGGTCTTGCCGAACAGCCTGCTCTCCTCCGAGCCTTGTGCTGGCAGAGGGGCTGACCTTACCTTGGGGCCTGCATGCGTGCTGGGGGAGACAGGCATAAACACACAAATATAAAATTATGAGTAAGGCAGTTATTGGGTGTACTTGATACAAATAAGGGACGGAGCTGCAGAGTCCCCTGGGAGTGGAATGGGTGGCAGGTCAGGAAGGCCTCCCTGAGGAGGAGGCATAAGACCTAGTTTTGAAGGATGAGCAGAAGTCTTCACTCCTGTGGTGGGTGAGGGCAACTCCTTCTCAGAAGCTCCCTGTAACCATCTGACCAGCACTGAGACCTGGACTCTACCTCCAGCTAGGATGCTGGAAATACCTGAAGCGGGAAGGGCAGAGAGACTGAGCTAACGTCTGCTCACGCTCTGCCTTTGTCACCTGCAGCCCCCTCCTTGCTAGGAGCCTGGAGGTCCAGGAGAGAGGGCACTGGTGGTGCTTCAGCCAGACTGGCTATTCACTGGGACCTGGCTTTGTCCTTTGGGTTCTGTAACCTGCCCAGGTGATTCACCATTGGCCTGCCCAGGTGATGGGGAAAGGGGGCTGTGACAGGGCTCCAGACTGGGCCTGGCAGGGCCATGGTTTGCTTCTGAAGACCCCAGGCTGTGGAGGAGGTGCAGGGAGGCACTGCAGTTTGTGCGACCCTGACCCTGGACCAATCTTCCCCTTGGACAGGTGACCTCTCTCTCTGCCCTGGATTTCCCCTTCTGCCTGTGACCTGAAACTTCTTCAGATCTTCTCCCTGTTTTTTAACTACCCCTAGCAAGCACCCACTCCATCCCCACTGATTTTTCAGCTCTTAACCCTTCTCAGGCAGGTTTTCCATGACGCAGCCCCCTTTACATCACTTGCAAGCTCAAGGTGACACCACACAAATTGGAAGGATGGTACTGATGCAGCGAAGTCACAGAAGCCCCACAGCAGAGAATGAAAGATGAGCAGGTAGAGAGGAAGGGAGATGGGGAAGGGCCATGGATCCTAGAGGACCCCACTTCCCTTTGCAGTGGTTTGTTGAAAGGAAAAAAGTCAACCAAATTCATCAAATGCAGCCACTTCTGAGGGCAGCAGTTGAGTGGAAATGCTGATGGGGGGAAAGTCACTGGTGGACCAGTTCATAGAAGGATGGATGGGATCAGAGATGGCTGAGACTGGAGGTGTGGGGTGCAGTGGGTCTGGCCTCCTCATCTTTGCTGTCAGCTCTGGCCTCTATGTACACACCTCATGTAAATAAAATCACACAATATTTGACTTTCTGTGTGTGACTTATTTCACTAAGCATGTTTTCACAGTCTACCATGTTGTAGCATGTATCAACATTTCATTCCTTTTTATGGCTGAATAATATTCCATCATGTTTAAATACCACATTTTATTTATCAGTTCTGCTGTTGATGGACACTTGGGTGGGTTCTACTTTTTGTCTCTTGTGAATAGTGCTGCTATGCACATTGGTGCACAGACATCTGTTGGAGTCCTTGGAATACGTTATACTTAAAAATAGAATGGGGGGAGGGTATAGCTCAGGGGTAGAGTGGGTGCCTAGCAAACACGAGATCTTGGGTCCAATCCCCAGTACCTGCATTAAAAATAAATAAGTAAACAGATAAATCTAATTACCTCTGCCTTATAGAAAAGAAGACTTTAAAAAATCTTTTTTTTTAAAGTACGATTTAAAAAAAAAAAAAGTTGAGAGAATAGTGTAATCATCTCCCAAATAGCTGTAATAGAGGAGAACGAATCTGACTCTATGTTGGATCTGTTCCTTTCATTGTAACCACCGTGCCCTGCTTTCTAGGCTCAGTCTTGCTAGCTCTGCACCTTTTGTGAAACAATATTGCCTTTAGCCTGAAACACACAGGAGGGTCTATTCTTGGGGCTCTGACCCTTAAGGATGTTAGAACTTCTGCACTTATGTGGAGATTCCAAATTGCAAAATAGAGAATAACCTTTGTTTTGTTGGAAGTTTACAGGGACACCATGACCTGGCCCAGGTGGACGGCTGCAAGAACAAAGAATTCCTGCAGCAAGAAGTTTGCAACAATGAACCACACTCCCTCCTCTATTTTTTTGTATTAAAGGAGCCTGTATTCTGACTGGAGCAGGATGGATTTCCAAGACATTAGTCTGCCATCCCCTCGGTTGGCCATCTTTCTGAATAAAGTCACTATTCCTTGCCCCAACAACTCATCTTCCGATTTATTGGAATGTCGTGCAGCGGACAGAAAAAGTTTGGACTCGGCAACAACCCCTGCTGCCCTCCCACACACCCCAGCAGCTGGACTATTTGAATCCCCTGAACACCCCTATGCACTTGCTATTTGCTCCACCCAGAATGCTCTTCTCACAGACAGATAATTCCATCAGAGCAGTTGAAGCAGAGTCTAGACAAGCCTCTGACAGTGTTATCTTTAAAGGGAAGGAGAGATAGGGTAGCAGCTGGAGGGAGGGGGCAGGGGTCCAGCTCCAACAGAGATGTAAACATACTGATGGTCACTCTCCCCACCCTGGGCTGTAAGCTCTGAGCAGGCAGGCTCTTTGTAGGTTTCATTCCCCGCAGTATTCCCAGTGCCTGGAGTAGTCCCAGGCAGCTGAAGAAAAAAATTAAGGTGACTTGTAGCAGCCACATAGTAAAACAAAAGAAGTGAGGATTTGCACCCAGGTGACTCTGAGCACTGAGCCCTGAAAGACCAAACAAGGAAACTGAAAAAGGAGAGGGGCTTGTGATGGGCAGGTCAGCATCTGAAAGCCCCGCCCACCGCTCTGGCTTTTTCCTCTTGAATTCCCCTTGGAAAACTAGCAGAGAGGAGGGGCTCTGAAGGTCTGCAAGGCCTCTTCTACCAGGTTGACAGGGGGTGACAGGGCCCTCTGGGGTCACCTGCAAGCTAGTGGCAGGAGGAGTCACAGGGCTAGGCACCGGGAGGTTTCCCAGGATCCCGGGCTCCTTCAGCTTCCCCAGGCAAACTCTGGGGCCCAGGACACTGCAGTGCTGACTCCCTAGAGGATGGAAAGAGCTGGGGGAGGAACTGAGGGCCCAGGGCAGAGCACCCTCCAGCATTTCAGATAAACCTGAAGGAGTCCTCCAGGTAATGAGCTCTATGGGCTCCCAGCCTGGGGCTTTTGAAGGTGGGGCAGGGGGTGGTCCTTGGAAGAACAGACAAAGGCCAGTGTGGCTGGACTGAGGGGAGCAAGGCCAGGTGGGCTGCTGGCAGGAGAGGCTTCAGGTCTGGCTGAGGATTGGGGCTTTTCCCCAACAGTGCCTCTGAGAGATTTCCTGGGTGTTAGCAGAGGGACAGGAACAGATCTGTCTTTTAAACATCCCTCTCTTGGGTCAGAGGGAGTGAGAAAGGGAAGCAAAGAGCATGCATCCAGGACAGTGTCAGTGGTGGCCTGGACAGGGAAGGGGAGGGGGATACAGAGAGGTGATGAATGCATTTGGAGTTGTGACCCAGGGACGGGGAGGAGCTGACTGCATGTGGGGTGAGGAGGAAAGAGGGAGCAGACAGAGCCCCAGGTTCCGTTTTGAGCAGGTGGGGAGATGGAGCTGCTGCAAGGATGGCGAAGGGGAGAGAATGAGTTCCAGAAGGCAGCTTGGGGCCAACTGAACATTAGGCACTTATGAGATTAGATCAAATCTGATACACATTCCTCATGAAATCACTGGGAGGAACTGATTACCGAGGAATTCCCACCGAGGCTAAGGATCCTCTTCCTCCAGTGCATACAAATCCTGTTGTTCCTGGGGAAGGTGACTGTTTATACTGGGGCTGGAACTTGGGGGGAGGGATGTGAGGACAGGAACATAGAGGCAGCACCAGGTGAGACTGTCAGATCTTCTGGTGACAGCAACCCTTCAACTGCCCATCTGTTCCTGGACCACTGTGTGTCCAGCCAGAGAAGATGACTCTGCCAGGCTGTGTGCCCGGGAAGGGGACAGCCTCCCTGCCCCCAGCACTGTGGTTCTGAGTGTGGACAGTGGAACCAGACTGAGTGGGTCTGTAATCCCAGCTCCAGCCGCTGCTACCTGCATGGCCTGGAGTCATGGGCTCTGACCTGCTGGCCAAGGCTTGAACCTCTCACATCAGGTTTGCTTTGGAAATTAGAAACCCTCAGACCTCAGGAAGCTCTTGCCCAACCCTCCCATGCAGGGCCAGTTTTCTGCAGGCCACACACAGTGTGAGCACTGGCTTACACGTGTGCACGAGCGTACACACACACACACACACACACACACACACACACACAAACACATAGACACATGGGCACAGTGACATTAAGTAAGGGCTATGGGCCAGGATCAGGAGAGAAATTGATGTTAGGGTGGTAATAAGACCAAAAACAGAGGGGTTGGAGGCATCACCTACCAGTGACATCACCCCCACACTTGTCAGGTCTTATCCCACACGCGCCTGAGGACATCCCCAGAAGCACGAGCTAGAACCAGCCCCGCTGTGCAGATGGGGAGCCCGTCTAGAGAAACACCAGGGTAAATCCAGGATGGAGAGCAGGTAAGAATGAGGAGGGGAGTCTGGAAGCCGGGGCGGCTCCTCACAGCGGCACGCAGACCCGCCCGGGAGCCGCGGAGCGGGCTGGGAGCTGTAACTGAGGGAGCGGTGGGGCTGCGCGGGGAAGGGGGTGCACAGGCAGCAACCCAGAGGGCTGTGTGTGGAGGTGCTGTCTGAGGAGGGGGTGCAAGGAAGTGGACTCCAGGAAGTGAGGTCACTTCCTTGACCACAGACCCCAACAGAAACGGAACCTGGTTACCAGGCACCCACATTCTAGTGACAGCCCCAGAGCCAGCTCACTTGGCTGGAGACAGTTGAAGACACAGGATGTTCTCCTCTTGTTTCCCGGTCTCCCGGGGCTTCTCTACCAGGAAACCCTGGACTGAGAGGTTGTTCAGTGCCTTTAGGCGGTGGTTGAACCCTCAACCCCAACGCCTCTGGTCTTTTAGGAGGAGGGCACCTAAGGTAACACGCAGTGGCCTGGAGCAGGCCAGTCCAGGCCCAGCCTCCTCTGGGGGCCCTCCTTGGGCAGGCCCACTTCCCCTCATCTCTGTGTCGGGGAAGGGCGACCTGAGGGGAGGTGTCCCCTCTGGGCGGGAACAGGTTGTTGAACACTTGGTAACCTGGTGGTCCTGTCATGACCACACCCAAGGACAGGGCTGATAAGGGGAAAAGAGGACTCCTGAGGGGCATCTTGTCTGTGCCAGTGGGAATCCAAGGCCCTCAGGTTGACAGGTTTTTTGTCCCTGATGGAGCTCTGTGCAGAGTGGTGTGTCTGTGTTGGGACTGGAGATGTCTTATGGGTCTGAGAACCAGTCAAGACAACTAGACAGGGCTCTGAGGTCTCTGCCTGGCCGCTGGGCACTGTGTTTGCAGGACTCCACACACAGGATGGGACAGGACCTGGTCCATGGAGATCCCCGCTCCACCTCCCTGCAGGAGGCGCAGGTGCCCCACGACAGCAGCAGAGCCCAGGACGCGCTCAGGGTGAGTGCGAGCGAGGAGACTCCACACCCAGGAAGCCCCGGGTCCCACAGCTGCCCTGCCCCTCCCCCGGGCTCCCTCTTAGAGACCTGCTGGCAAAGGGATCTGATCCCCGTCTCCCCCACCTGCCCTCACAGCCCAGGCCCTGCCTTGGCCAGATGCAAAGTCAGTGCCCACATATGAGTCCGAATTTCAGAAAGAGACTTTGACAGAACTTCAGTTTATATAAGTCAAGGGTGTTTCTGCATTTTTCTATAGATTGTCCTGTTTTGTCTCGATTCCCTACGTGTCCACATTGGCCTAACAATCCTGAGCCCTCTCACCCCGGGATCAGCCTCTGTGTTCTCATCTCTAGAATGGGTTGCTATGATAGCAGTCACAGGGATGATGCAGTGCATGCAGGGAGGTGCTGGCACTGTGGTGCTGACACAATGATCTGAGACACTAATGCATTTCATCATCGCTCTTTTCCCCTTGTACCAGTGATGCCAAGAACCGTGAATCTGCTCAGGGCTCCCCTAATCCACCTCAGGCACAAGACCTTGAGGCTTGAGGATTCAGTCTGAGCTCCAGCCCCAACCTCCTGGTGGTCCCCAGTGCTGCCTCTGACTCATGTCTCTCCTCTTTCCACCACAGGGGGGAGCTGGACCATCAGGGAGCAGGGATGAGACCCACAGGGTGTGGAGCCTCCAGCAACAAAGGCTGGAGAAGCTGGTGGCAAACCTGGTGCCTGCCATGCTGGGCGGCAACCCCTCCTACTTGCGCACATTCCTGGGCAGCTGTAGATCTTTCGCCACCGCCCAGCAGGTGCTGGACCTTCTGCTCCAAAGGTGAGCACTCTGTCCTCATGGGACATTGGTGACTCCACCACCTACTAGCAGTGACATGTGGGGTTGGACCTCGAACTCTCTGAGCCTGTTTGCCCCCCTGCACACTGGGGTCAAGAGAGGATCGGGCCCTGGGAGGGTAGGAACAGAGGGGGTCCTTCATGGAAAGTGCTTTCTGGGGACCTGGCCCCTGGAAAGGTCAGCTGGAGGGGTGTGGTTGTGCTAATTGGTCACTGTCCTCCTGCCCATGAGGAAGCCCCTGCCTCCTGTGTCACTGGGACTTTGGCCTTGGGTGGAACTGTTTTCCCATGTCAAAGGGGATCGGTGATGCTATTAGCTTTCCCTGTCCTAGGAGAGTGAGAGCAGGGATCCCTTGGAGGGACAAGTGGGGTCCCAGGTCCACTCAGATGTGTGCTATGGGATTGGTTGGGCTCATTCATTCCTCAAATATATAGGAAAGGCCCCTAAGGACAGGGGCTTTTCTAGGAACAACCATCATTTAATGCATCGAGCAGACATCAGCCCTGCCCTCCAGGGCTTCCATTCTCTAGGGTGTCACACTGTCACACTAGACAGCACATCCAGCTAGTATGCTTGGGACAGTCCATGTGACACCTTCCTGCTCTCCTCTAGATATGGATGCATCCTCCCTTCTAGCGATGAGGACGGGGGACCCCTGCACCAGCTGAAACAGTGAGTTTCTTTGATTGAAGCGGGAGGGACTCCTTCCCCCAAATACTGTGGGAAGCTGTGGGCTGTGTGGATGGACAGGGATGGGCAGAACCCTGCAACCCACACATCCTCTGATTCTAGCTTGAGAGCAGAAGTCTTAGGGCTTCTCCTGGCAAAGAGGAAAGGAGACCCAGAGAGCTGCAGATGGGGCTGTGGTGCTGTGAGGGGCATCTGGGAGGTCAGAGGACTGAGTCAGCCCCTAAGAGAACCCACAGCCATCCCCTCTCCATCCCAGCCCTGCCCCCACCCCTTCCTGGGACCCAGAACACAATGAGTGGACAGCATCCTGCTCACCATCTGGTGGGGCCTCAATGGTGGGGACTCAGCTGGCGCTCAGGGGACCCAGCGAGCCTCAGGGGACAGCTGAGCCCACCCTGTGGGAGGTGAGTGGCAGGGGCAGGAGGAGGCCCAGGCAGGGTCTCTGGAGGGTTAGGCAGCAGGCAGGTGCAGGAGCTAATGTCTGAGGTGTGAGGAGGCCCGGGGGAAGCCTGGGCGGCAGACACAGCCTGTCTGTTCCCTCCTGGGTCAGACACTCATAGAGCAGCTCCCATGTTCCCAAGAGGGCAGTGCCCAGAGCAGACAGCCTGCCTGTCCTCACAGAGGTGCCACCCAGTGGGGAGGGGCAAGGAGAGGGACAGAGCAGAGTGACATGTGTCCCTGAAGAGGTAGAGAGGTGCCCACACCGCTGACCAAGGGCTGTCCCTTCAGAAGGCTTGTAGCAGCCCCTCCTGTGTGTCCAGGCCCGCCTCTGCCCAGATGGCCAGGTGAGATGGGACGTGGAGCAGAGCCGGCCTCTGGATGGGGAGGAGCCGAAGGCAAAGGGGCCCAGGTCCCTGCTGGGCTGCTCTGGGAGCCCAGTGTGTTGGGCAAGGCCCGGTCACTGACTCTGCTGTCCCCCTCACTACCCCCAGGGCCATGACCTCCATCCTGGGCACCTGGTTGCACCAGTACCCAGAGGATTTCCTCCAGCCTCCAGGATTTCCCTGCCTGAAGCCCGTGCTCGCCTACATAGAGCTGAGCATGCCTGGCTCTGGCCTGGAGCACTGGGTCCAGTTTCTCCTGGCAGAGCTGGAGCACCTGGAGCTTCCGGACGCAGAGGGTGATGGTGAGGAAGATGCTGGGTGGGTGATGGGGTGAAGGGAGCGGGGAGGGCAGTGAACCATACAGATTAGAGCCTCCCGAGGCTGGAACTGGCTCAGGAGCAATGAGGAGGCTCAGAACACTCATCCCCTGGACTGCAGTCTGGGAAGGCTTCCTGGGGGTGGAATCATGGACGGAGAGTTTATTGATTGGCAGTGAGGGCTCCCCTGGCTTTGGGAGACACGTGGGAAAGCAGTCCTATTGATGAGAGTTTCCCTTCCTGGAGCTACAGCACCAGCTCCAGAACCCGCTGGGGAAACCCCTCTGGATGGAGCGCCAGCTCCAGCTCTCCTGCCTGCGACAGCGCCAGAGCCAGAGCAGAGGGACGCGCTGTAAGTATCAGTGAGGCTCTGCTGCCTCCCCTCCCCTTCAGGGCCGGGACGCCCGCTGTTCCTGATGTGTCTGTGAATTTACAATTTCTGATTATTCTTAGAGGTGGTAACATATCACTTGCGGCCTGTTGTGTCTGTGTTTCATTGTTAATATAAACATCAAAGTGCCCTACATGTCTTTGTTTGGGTAGACGCACTTCTCTGCACCAGACACACAGGGCGGGGACGTGGACAAGTGACCCAAGCACGTTCCCACCCTCTGCCTGCAGGTCCCATGAGGCATCGACCTCCTCTCCCTTGTCTGCTGTGGACCCAGGGCCCGACCCAGGGCCTCCATCAACACTCCCTGAGACCCTGCCCTTGGGAAGTGCCCAGTCACCTCAAGATGAAGGGAAGGATTTCAAATAGAAGGCAACCCCAAACCTTTGATCTTAGAGAATTTGTTTTCTTCTAGCAGTGAGACTGATGTGTGTGTGTGCGAATGTTGCCTGTTTGTCTGACATCCATGGAGCTAGCAGCACGCATGCCATTCCTCACACGGCCACCAGAGGGAGGTGTGTAACTGCTTATGACAAACACTCTGCTCCATTCAAATACGGTCCTTTCCAATTGAGCCTTCATCAGAATATTTTGTAAACTGAGGATTTCTTTAAGCTATAGTGATTTGCTTTTCTTCATTTGGAAGCTAATATAAGTACACTATAAGTCACAAATATGAGGTGAGGCACTGAGTGGACATTGTCCCTTGTGACACATAGACATGTATATAATTCTGTGTCCAGCCCCCATCTGTGTCCACCTCTGTCCCTTCCTCTCTCCCTCCAACTATCTGTAAATATCTATTTAAATAAAACACTTTGACAATCAGTGCAATGTAGTAGAGATATTTTAATTCATGTTGCCTTGTGTGTGTATGATGTAGATTTGGGTAGAAAGAGGTCTGCTCACAGGACAGTGGGGTTGTCCCTGAATCCCTAGGAGACTATTGAAGTGGGGCAGTAGGTCTCAGTGGGAGTCACTCACCAGGGAAGATCTCCTGCTCAGCACAGCCAAGGTGGGTCCTCATTAACTCCTACCCCCAGAGCACTGAGTCTGCTTTCCCCTGGGAGCTTTGCTACAATCCTGTGTATCCTAAGGTGTCAGAAGAAAGAACAGTGATTGTAGGAACTGTGGGAGAGGGACAGGTTATGATTTTAATGCCCTGGTCCTCTACCTACAACGGCTTTCCCTGGATTGTATTATAACAAACGCTCAGCCACCTGGGAGCAGAGTCTACGCCTTGATTTTGAGTACATTACAGGTCTCTAGCCCAGCACTTGGCTGAGAAGACGTGCATGTATTGCTGACTGAATACACTTGAGAGGCAAGATGTGACAGGTTCGGGAATGTATTTGAAATGGAGCCTCTCCTGCAGCTGTCCCGACAGGAGGTCATCATACATAGGCACCTTCCTCACCTGCCGGGCCCTTTACTCCTGAAGACCTTCCCACAGAGCCCCTCAGCCAGGACCCACCTGACCCCAGGGCTCTCCCACGTCACATCTCACCATCTGCTCTCACTTCGCTTCTCACTTCGGCCCCCTTGATTGTCCTACTGTGTGGCTCTCCACTCTAGGTCTCAGGGGACAGCTCTCAGGAGATCCCTCAGGGATCCAATGTCAGAATGGTAGATCCTATGGACCTAAAGTTTCATGATGGGACTGAATTTATGAATCAATTACCACATGGAGAAACACAGCTCTGCATGACTGTCACAATGGTTGGTGTTTCTTGAGCAATGAATGTTTAACTCGATATCATAAAACAAATATATTTTTCTTTGCAATGAGCAACCCTACCAAATTTTTCCCTTTCTCTGTTGAGGCTGTAAAAGACCTGACACACAGCAAGAGGAACAGAAGGAAGTGATACTGTGCTATAGTGCAGTATATAATGGTGTGATACTTCTAAAAATTGCTATTAGCCAGTTGTGCTAGAGTTACATTAAATAAAAAAACATTGTGTGAGTATTACCCTTTTAATTTCTCATGTTTATATGAAATTCAGAAGATGGTGGTGAATTTCTTCAATTGCTTTCTCACTGTTAATTGAGATGCTCCTGGTTTTTCTCCTCACACTGCTAATGTAGTATATTACACTCATGCATTTTCCTAGGCTGAAGCCTTCTTGCATTCCAGGAATCACTCACACTTGTTCATGGTGTGCAATTCTTCTTACACAGATGGATTATGAATGACTAGAATATAAGTATTTTTCTGCTCTTGCTATCTCAGCTCAGGCTTCCTGAGCCCTGGTAGGGTGGCCGGTGATGGCCAGGACACAACACTGAACCACAGAGGCTTGTGCCTTCTCATTAGTCATGGTAAGTGTTCTTATTAGCCCCTGATTGTTGATTTACATAGTTGTGACTGTCAGACCTGCACTCATCCATTTCCTGCCTCCATGTCTCACTCTCCACTCGTTCCTTCCGGGATTCATCCACTTCTTCCTTGAATCCATCCTTCCTCACTCTCAGTGACAGCCTGACAGCGGCAAACTCTCTTAGGTACTTCAATCTGAAAATGATGTTATTTTGCTTTTACTCCTGAGTGATGGCTAAGATGGAAAAATATATGGACGTTCCTGTGATGTGTCCCTTGGCATCTGAAGATGTCGTTCTGTCACGTGTTCTGCCCTGACTTGGTCCTGCTGCCTGGACTGCTCTTTGCGCTCCCTGTCCTCAGCCTTCCCTCCTCTGTGACAAAGTCTTCAATTGTCCTTCACAGTACAGCACAGTGCTTCAGTCATACATGACATACGTATATTCGTTTTCATATTCTTTTTCACCACAGTCCCTACAAGATATTGAATATAGTTCCCTTTTCTCTACATCCTCTCCGGCATTTATTGTTTGTGGACTTTTGAGATGGCCATTCTGACTGGTGTGGCGTGATACCTCATTGCAGTTTTTTATGTGCACTGTCTGATAATTAGCAATTTTGACCATTTTTTCATGTGGGTATTGGCCATTTGTATGTCTTCATTGGGGAATTGCTTGTTTGGGTGTTCAGCCCATTTTGGGAGTGGGTTGTTTGTTTTGCTGCTATTACGTTGTATGCACCATTTGTATATTCTGGAAATTAAACCTTTGTCATTGGCATCATTTGTGAATATTTCCTCCCATTCTGTAAGTTGTTGTTTTGTTTGGCTTATGGTTCCCTTTGCTGCAGAAAAGCTTATAAGTTTAATAGCTCCCATTTGTTAACTTTTGCTTTTATTTCTATAGCCTGGCAGACTGCCCTAGGAGAACCTTCCTAAGATTTACGTCACATAAAGTTTTGCCTCTGTTTTCTTCTAAGAGTTTTATAGTGTCTTGTCTTATGTTTAACCCTTTAAGCATTTTGAGTTTATTTTTATGTATGGTGTGAGGGAGTGTTCTAGCTTCACTGATTTACACGCCACTGTCCAATTACCCCAACACCATTTGTTGCCTTTACTCCCTTGTATAATCTTGCCTCCTTTGTCAAAGATTAATTGACCAAAAGCTGTGGGTTTATTTCTGGGCTCTCCATTCTGTTCCATTGGTCCATATGTCTGTTTTTGTGCCAATACCATGCTGTTTTGATTACTGTAGCTCTGTAGTACTGTCTGAAGTCTGGGAGGGTTATTCCTCCAGCTTCATTCTTTTTCTTCAGTAATGCTTTGGCAATTCTAGGTCTTTTGTAACTCCATATAAATTTAAGGATGATTTGCTCTACTTCTGTGAAACATGTCCTGGGTTATGTGATAGGGATCTCATTAAATCTGTAGATCACTTTGGGCAGTATGGCCGTGTTCACAGTATTCATTCTTCCAGTCCAAGAGCTCGGGGGTATCCTTCCATTTCTTTAAGGCACCTTTAATTTCCTTAGTCAATGTGTTGTAGTTCTCTAAGTCTTTCACTTCCAAGTATTTTAATTTGGGGGATGAAATTTCATATTATCTTTATTCATTTATGGTCCCAATAGGAACTTTTAGGTCTTTTAGCAATTTAGAGGAATTTCTTTTACAATTTATCAAGTTATTCTATATCATGACGGTCTTGGTGTTCCAATCTCCCCATTCATAGTATCTGCTGACCCTTGTTCATGGTAGATCAGGGCATGTTTGGGTGACAGTGGATCCTTGCTGGTTTGGGGGTTTTGATGTATATACATGGTTTTTTGTCATGTTAAGGACATTTCTACCTATTGTCATTTTGTTAAGTGTTATCTTGGTTTTTAATCAGACAACAATGTGGAATTTTCTCAAGTTCATTTTCAGACCCTATGGAGATAAATATACAATATTCTTCTTAAATATCATTTCCTTCATGTTCCTCCCAACACAAAGGCTTCAGTTACCACCTCAGTAAAAACAATATGTCCCCCATCCTCACCTCCACCCCTTCCTCTGTGTACTTATACCCATGGCACTTATAATCCAGCACTGGCTGCCTGAGTCACAGGCTGTCTTCCTCCGTTTGAGCTGCTGTAACAAGTACCTTACACTGGGTGGCATATGAACAACAAAAATTTAATTCTGTCAGTTTTAAATCCTGAGATATCCAGGATCAAACTGCTTGCAAATTCCTGTCAGGTGAGGGCACACGTTCTGGTTCCCAGGAGGCCATCTTTCGCTCTGGTTCTCAACCAGCAGAAGGGGCAAGGGGGCTCTCTCAGGTCTCTGTCACAAGGGCATTCATCCCATTCATGAGGGCCCTGCCTTCTGACCTAATGAGCTCCCAAAGGCCCCACCTCCTAATGCCTTCGCCTTAGAGGTTCAGCTGCCAGCATATTAATTTTGGGGGGAAATAAATATTCAGTCCTCAGCACAGAACTAGCAAATATTCCCCTCAGAGGAGTCTCTTTTCTAACCCAGAACTCAGACATCAAATATTCCTCAGTGAGTAAAATGTTTTCTAGTCAACGTCTATTAGGGGCAGAATCCACCCACAGACCTGGCTTTATGTGCCTTTGTGTCTCCATCTGTGATCCTGCCTTCTCTCCCATCAAAAGGGGCAAAAATCAGAAAGATGCTCACCTGGCTCCATGGACCAATAACAGGACCCCCCTGCCCCACCACCCACAGCTGACACACTGGATCACAAACTGGAACCCTGTTCTCCCTTCCTTTTCACTCTGAGGCCTCTCCCTTTCTCTTTCCTGAACTTGGCCAGGCCACCCAACATCTGGATGTTTGTAGCACAAGGGTGTTTGGACGGTCTGGTCTACATTTTGCCTGGACCAGGAGCTGTCACATCTTTAGCAGTTGAAACCTGCTTTGTTAACAATAAGAAATGCATAAGCATTGAGCAAACAAGAGTCTCCTGTGGGTTTTTTTTAGTGTAATATTTTTTAATACTTTCTGTACTTGAAAAATAATTCTTGTCCTCCATTTGTTTTTGAAGTATCCTTTTAAAAATAAAATAAATTTAAGAATTCTGGGACGATGTCTATGTTCACGGAAGCCCAGTTTTTTTCTTCCAGAACCTCCACATAAACACAGAACATATTATATTAAAATCAAAACCCATTTACAACAAGTCTAGGTTACAAGGTATTGCCCCGTGACTGTAAAAGCCAAGTGGGTGAATAGCAGCCATGAGACCCGCCCAATATCTCAAAAGTCTGGGCAAAGTAGACTTAGCAACAGTGTAAGTAAATGCCTGAGGGCCCTGCGCATGCTCAGTACAGTAGCAGCGGGATCCACTTCCCCTACGTCCAAGGAGAGCCCCACGCATGCGCGGTGCTGAGGCCCAGTGAGGACCCACAGCAGGGCCTTGAGGTCGTGCGATGCAGAGTCAGGCAAGGACTTGCAGCTGATTCGAGGAGGAACTTGGTTCACACCGCTGCCAGTGACTGAGGCAGAGCTCCAAGGTAAGGTATGAAAGTCCTTGAATTCTCAAACTGCGGTGCCTGGGCTACGTTAGGACTGAACCCCACAGTGGATGTCAACTATAAGGAGTGCGGGGAGAAAAATTAGGCAGGATGGGAACCTATAAGACCAAGGACAGAGAAGCTTCAACTCAGGGCTAGAGCCAGGGAAAAAAGCAAGAAGTCACTGGCACAGGCACAAAATTTCAGGAGACGACAAACAACTCAGAAATCAAGATAAATGAGGTTTTAATGCAATAATTATTCAAAAAGCAGAATCAGTGCCAAAAAGTCCTTCATGAGCAAAGTATCAAACTGTAAAGTGAAGATGGGATCATGAAGACCTGTACTGAGTCATATTGGAGCCGGAGGCAAAAGTAAAACTTAGAAATACTGCCCCCGCCTTTATCACTGCGGTCAGGAGACTGTTCCGGGAGCCCTCGGAGAGGACTCTGCTCAGAACCAGTTTCCCAATCAAAGTAACTAAAGAGACATTGCAGGAAGGATTAGTGTGAGCAGTAAATATATGTTTATTTGTAGAAGCAGGATGATGTGAGGGTTAAAAGAAGAGATTGCCTTATGTAACTGATGCAGTTTTGGGTCTTAGATCCTTGAAACAATAGAAATTGAGAACAGGTGGGCGAGGCCTTCAGGCGAGGCTTTACTGGGACTCCCGCAGCAGCACAAAGGAGCGAGAACAAGGAACAGATGCCCTTTGCTCTCAGATGGGGCGGGTTGGTTCCTTAAATGGGGGAGGGTGGGGGCTGACTGGTGGGCGGGGCCAGAGGGCTGGCTTAGGTGATGGGCCCACCCCCTTGCTGGCGCTGTGTGCAGGGCCACGTTCAGTGCTCTGCGTTTACTTCTGGTGCCTGTGAGTGGCAGCTGTTTTGTGGCCTTTGTGTATCTTACTGATCATGACTGCCCCAACTGCACATGCGTGCAGTTACTTTTCGTCCCTTTTAGTTTAGTTGATTTTGTCTTTGATTTGTTTTTGATTGTCTTTGTCTTACCGATGCTGAAAATGCATTCTTCCCTCTGTCACTCACTGTAACTTCGCTTCTGGTGTCTGTTTTCTTTTATGGAAGCTGTGCTTCCATTTTTTTCAGTGGAAACTTGAACTCTTTTCTTTGTTTAGAAAGTTTGAAATTATACAAAGCATACATTCAACCTAGGAATTGAAAGCAAAATTTTAAACATTGGAAATGGGGGAGGAATTTAACATAGAAAACCTAAAATAAACAGTTGGAGAGTAAACACTGTGCTTGATGGACACAAATAAATGTTGGTTTTGGAAAAGGAAAGTATTGTTTTTCTAATTGAAAATAGATGAACCCTGTCAAGCAAATTTTTTTTTAAAAGTTTATTATGAATAAGACAAGAAATACTGTAGAAAAAAAGTCATATGAAAAAGGTAATGAACAACTTCATACCCATATACTGACCATATTAGGCTACATGAATAATTTTCAGGAAAACAAAAGTAACCCAAATTAAATCTAGGAAATACAAAAACTCCAAACAGCCCACTTTCTTAAAAGAATTATAAAAGTTGGTCACGCATCCACCTCGGGGGAGGCCTCAGGAGCTGCTTCCTTCGAGCTGTTGGAAAGCTTGGCAACTGTTTTACAAAGGCAGCTGTATCCCCCCCAGCGTCCATCAGCATCTTCAGGACAGAACTGGGGCTTGTTTATGTTTAAAACATTCATGTAAACATTCCTAACCACACACAGCCTGATTATTTTATTCATAGTATTTTCTGTCTCTTAATCCTTTACCCATGTCTTGCCCCTCCCCACCCTCCTCTCCTCCCCAGTAACACCTAGTTTCTTCTCTGTCTCTGAGTCTGTTTCTGTTTTGTCATATGTGCTCCTTTCTCTTATTTTTTAGACTCCACATATAACTGATAACATACAGTACTTGTCTCTCTCTGACTTGTTTCACTAAGCATAATATCCTCCAGGTTCGTCCACGTTTCAAATGGCAAAATTTCTATTTTTATGCCTGAGTAGTGTTCCATTATATATATATACACATATATACATATATGTGTATATATATATATAGTGTATATATTTTTTTATCCTTTCATCTCTTGGGTGACACTTAAGGTGCTTCCATATCTTGGCTTTTGTAAGTAGTGCTGCTTTGAACATCGGGGTGCGTGTATCTTTTCAAATTGGTGTTTTTGTTTTCTTTGGATATCTATTCAGAAGTGGAATTGCTGGATCCTATGGTAGTTTTACTTTTAGTTTTTTAAGGAATCTCCATACTTTCCTCCATATTGGCTGCACCAATTTGCATTCTCACCAGCAGTGTACAAAAGTTCCTTTCTCTCCATATCCTCTCCAACATTTGTTATTTGTAGACTTTTCAATGATAGCCATTCTGACAGGTCAGGTGATGTCTCAGTATGGTTTTGATTTACATTCACTGATGATGAATGATGTTGAGCATCTTTTCATGTGTCTGTTGGTCACCTGTATGTATTCTTTGGAAAAAAAAAAACATCTATTCAGTTCTTCTGCCATTTTTAAATCAGGTTATTTGGTTTCTTGAGATTGAGTTCTATGAGCTGTTTGTCTGTTCTGGATATTAACCCCTTATCAGGATGTCATTTGCAAATATTTTCTCCAGTTCAGTATTTTGCCCTTTTGTTGTGCAGATGGTTTTCTTTGCTGTGGAAAAGCTTCTAAGTTTAATGAGTACCATTTGTTCACTTTTGCTTCCTTTGCATTAGGAGACAGATCCAAACATAACTATGGCTACAATTATGTCAAAGAGTGTTCTCCTTTTCTTCTTAGAGTTTTATGGTTTCTGGTCTTACACTTAGATCTCTATTTTGAGTTTATTTTTGGATATGATGTAAGCAAATGTTCATTCTTCTCCATGTAGTTGTCCAGTTTTCCCAGCATCACTTATTAAAGAGACTGGCTTTTCCCCATTGAATATTCTTGCCTCTTTTGTCCTAGATTAATTGACTGTAACTGCATGGGTGTATTTCTAGGCTCTGTTCTGTTCCATTGACCTGTGGGTCTGTTTCTGTGCCAGTGCCATGCTGTTCTTCTTTCTGTAGTTTTGTTGGATAGTTTGAAGTTAGGACACACAATACGTCCATCTCTGTTCTTCTTTCTGAAGATTGCTTTGGCTATTCAGGTCTCTGTTTCCATACAAATTTTAGAATCATTTGTTCTACTTCTGTGAAAAATGCCATTGGTATTTTAATAGGGATTGGATTGAATCTGTAGGTTGCCTTTATGAGTATGGTCATTTTAACGGTATTCATTCTTCTGATCCTTGAAGTACATCTTTCCATCTGTCTGTGTGATCTTCCAGTTCTTTCATCAATGTCTTATACTTTACTGTGTAGAGATTTTTTTTCCTGTGTAGAGATCTTTTACCTCCTTAGATTTATTCATAGGTATTTTATTCTTTTTGATGGGATGATAAATGGGATTATTTTCTTAATTTATCTTTCTGATAGTTTGTGCTTAGTGTATAGAAATGTGACAGATTTCTGTATATTGATTTTGTATTTTGCAACTTGACTGAATTCATTGATGAGCTCTGGTCGTTTTTTGGCGGCGTCTCCAGGCTTTTCTGTGTATAGTATCACGTCATCTGTGAACAGTGACAGATTCGCTTCTTCCTTTCTGTTTTGGATTCCTTTGATGTCTTTTTCTTATCTGGTTGCTGTGGCTAGGACTTCCAAAACTATGTTGAATAGAAATGTCAAGAGTAGGCATTCTTGTCTTGTTCCTGATCTTAGAGGAAATGCTTTCAGCTTTTCACTGTTGAGTATGATGTCGGCTGTGGGCTGATCCTATGTGGCCTTTATTATGTTGAGGTGTGTTCCCTCTATACACACTTTGTGGAGAGTTTTTATCATAAGCGTATGTTGAAATTTGTCAAGAGCTTTTTCTGCGTCTATTGAGATGAACATGATTTAAATTCTTCAATTTGTTACTATGGTGTATTACATTGATATTGAACCATACAAGGTTATTCTTTATGTAAGAATTCACTAAGCTTCACGTTTGTTTTGTCTCATTTTCTATATATCTGGGATTTGATACAAACTAAGAATTCCAAGTCCAACACCCAAAGGCTACAGCCCGCGGAGGCAGTCCGTCAAGGAGAAGAAAGGAGGCCCCAGGGAGCTCTGGCTGAGGCTCAGGTAGGAACGGAGCCGGGCTGCCCTGTTGCAGACTCACTGCAGGGGGCGCTGCAGGCACACTGGGA
This sequence comes from Camelus dromedarius, assembly GCF_036321535.1. NCBI lineage: Eukaryota > Metazoa > Chordata > Mammalia > Artiodactyla > Camelidae > Camelus > Camelus dromedarius. Next base: position 21,075,380 of record NC_087443.1, read on the forward strand.
CCAAGGAAAGGGCTGCAGTTCCTGTATCTGACCCCTGGGAAGCCCAGAGGCGTGTCCCGTCCAACTCAGAACCGGAAAGCAGATGGCAAGGAGGGCTTCGAGGGGTCCTGGCCCCACGGCTGGTTGGCACAAGCCCTGCGCTCGGAGAGTCAGGCCTGTGCGCGGGGCCCCGAGCACCCGGAGAACAGGCCGGGACTGCAGCCCAGTGTGGGAGGGCGGAGGCCTGCAATCCCAGGCCGGGAGGAGGCGGCCCACCCCGTGAGGCTGGTTGCTGCCAGGCTCTGCTTGTCCTGGTGGCTCCTTCGGGTGGGCCGACTCCTTTTCTCTCCAGGCCTCCGCATGCAGTCGCCAACCTCACGGACTTCCCCTGGCTTGGGCTCCAGATCTGTTTGCACTGGTTTGGGGTCAGCTTTGCCTCCCGCCAGGATCCCCCATACCCACCCTCCTTCCAGGCCCGGGAAGGATGGAGGCCACGGCGCCCCGCCACCCTCAGGCATCACCCTCCATCGAGGAGGCCCGAGCTGCTGGCCTGGGAACAGAGGAGGTTGGAACTGGGGTCTCCCCTCAGGACCACTCGGTGCAGGAGAAGCGGATGGGCCATCCTTCCCTTCTTTGGAGACTGGGAGCATGAGGCTGTGAGCTTGATTGGGTGCCCAGGGTCCCCAAGGGAAGGAGCAGGGCAGTGAGAGGTCCGGGGCGGCATTGCCCATGCCAGGACGCCTCACTCCGCCCACTTACTTATCCAAGCAGTGACCTCCACAAATCCCGGCCATGGGCTCCTGGCGCCAGGATGCTGGCGAGACCCCAGGAGAGGTCAGACAAGGACAGGACAGGCACTGGGCCTAAGGCTGCCCTCACCACTCGCCAGCACCGGACTCCTTTCCAGGTAGTCCTTGGGCGGTGCGCCCCTCCCAGGGTCTCCGATTGCACCGCAGGGTCATAGAAGTTAACACGGAGGGGACAGCCAGCTGCCTGGGGTCAGTGATGTGGTTTCTGCCACAATCTAGCCAGTGTAGAGATGCACACAGGGACTGGAGCCTGGACTTGGGGTCCACCAAGGGCAGTCTCCTGCCCTCTTCACTGCTTCTTGACAGCTTTGAGATGGTTTTGGGGGCAGAAGGGTGAGTTAGACCCACTCGGCTGCCCACAGAAGAGGTTCCAGAACAGGCACACCGAAGGGAGGGCAGGACACACTAGTGGCCCTGAGCAGTGAAGTGCCCCTAAAAAATGAGGTCTGACCCTGGGCTCCAGTCTCTCCCCAACCCACACTGGAAGTCCTTCAGTGCCCCATTCTTTTCCCTCTTTCTTCCACTTGGACCTCTGTTGTCAACTCACTTCTGTGCCCTTCCTCAAAGGACATCGCTCCACTCCGTGGACTGCCGCTGCTGGTCCCTCTGGCGGCCTCCCACAGCTCTCCCTGCACCACACCAGCCCCAGACTCTTAGATCTGCCTCCGATTGGGCATCGTGCCCTAAGAGCTGGGACACCTGGCAAGAGACTGGTCCCTTTTCTCTTACAGCCTCCAATCAATGAGGAGGAAGCAGAAACTGACACGTCTGCTTATATCAGCTGGTGACGAGTGTGTTGGAAAAAAGTTACCCAGGGTAAGGGATGGTGAGGGAGGGGTGTTAGATGGAGAAGCCTTGGTCAAATGACAGTAGTGATGGAGGTTTTTTGTTGTTTATCTATTGCTATCTTGTACATGTTGGACCATGTACATCTCTCTGTTCAAAATACTATTTTGGAGAGAAAGCAAAATTAGCAATAGTAAACAAAAGTGAGATTTGTCGATACATAAAATACGATGTAATTTATGTTTAAAAGCAATGGGCATCTGTCACGCCCACCAGCACTTCTAAGGAAAGGGGTGTAGACAGACTCTCCCTGGTGAGTGGCAGCTTCACTGGCTGGCCAGGAGCCTGAGTGCCCACCTGAGCCTCCTAAAATGAGAGCAGAGAGGGCAGGAGATGGCACAGGGGAGCCATAGGAGGGGACATGACGGAGGGTGCGTGAGGCATGGGGATGACAGGACAGCTGGCAGGGGACTGATGTACACATGCTCCTGAGGGCTGGTCACCACTGCTGAGATGTGTCCTGAGTTCCCTTGTGTCCATCCCTCAGGGACCTGAGAGGTCTTTATTCTGTGCAGCCTGATAAGACCTAAGGAGCACGGCGGGGCGGATGGAGTGAAGCACAGGAATGAGGGCTGGCGGGGACCAGAGTGTGAGCACACCAAGACCCAAAGCAAGTACAGTTCTGATCAGCTTGGGTCACTTGTTGCTGAGAGGAGGGATAAGTTTGAGAGGCAACGAAAACAAACAGTGTGGATCCTTGAAGGTCAAGGGGAAACAGACTCCAGAGGGGATGGGCAGCCATGGCCAGTTGGGCAGGGGTAGTTTCAGAATTTGGTTGCAGCTGGATGTGGCTGGAAGCGAGGAAAGATGATTTGCCTAAGGGTGAGCCTAGAGACTGGCTTGGCACCAGCACAAGGGCCCTAGTGGGACATGAGAAGGACCTAAAGGAGCTGGTGGAGATGGAAAAGGAGGAGAGAACGTGACATGCTGTGGAGGCTGCATCACGGGCTGATATGGAAGAGATGTAGGTCAGGCTTATTTAATCATGTGATCAAGCCCATTCAGGCTGTTGGTAGTGGGGCCAGGGGTGTTTTCTGTAAGGGCAGAAGTGGCGAAGAGCCAGCCCTCATGGGAACAAGGCTGGGATCTGGAAAGCATTACGATCAGAGGAGGCTCCTTGTTTCGTGTGTATGGTCCACGTCTCTTATTTCTGAGACTCTACCCCGAGCTCTGTGGGTTCCAGGTTTCTGTTCCCTGTGATTTCATCCTGCAAGTGGTCCAGGGTTGCCATGGCACCAGTTCTGACCTACATCTCTGTGACTCAGAAGTTCCCATGCTCCACACTTGTGAACACAGTTTGGGGGCTTACTCTTTAAGTCAAGGTGTAGTTCCACGGCAGTCAGGCCATCTGCTCCATCTACACATTCAGAAGCTGGGGAAGTGACCCTGATGATCGCTGCTTTGTGGGCTCTGTTGTTGACTCTGGCCAAAGTTTCAGTTATCATCTGATGCTCCTAAGCCCTGATTGGTGGACCAACTTGGTGGTCTAAGTATTATCGACTGACATAAATGTGCAGCCTAAAAGTTGAGGGTTATGTTTTATTTGGAGGGAGGGCTCGAGCCAACATGACAGCCTCTCAGATCGCTCTGAGGGGCTGCTCCAAAGAGGTAGGCGAGGAGCTAGGATAAATAGGAGCTTTACAGCAAAGACCAGGTAGTTGGAACATTAAAAGATTACTTGTTAACTAAAGAAAACCAGGCATCTCAAGTTTAAGAATTTAGCACTTTTCTGTGTATGGGAGGAAGCAAACATTTGGGCTCATTGAATTCATTCCTTTGACAAGCATCCAGCTACGTAGGGCCAATATGGTGTCCTTTCTTAGAAATTCTGAGTCCCCTCAGAGCGCACCATTGTGAGTGGCTGCAGAGGCTGGGCTGCAGGCTTGCCTTCACTGGAGAGTGGTGGATGACTTGATGGCTTCAGTGTTCTTTGTTTACTGATATGTTTTGCGGTATTTTTCGTTCACAGTATCAAGGAATTAATTTTATCTCAGAGCCAGTGTCAATTGTAACTGAAAAGTTTGGGGTGTTCCTCTGTTTTGGAGGGGGGAGGTAATTAGGTAGATTGACTGATTTTTAATGACACTACTGGGGATTGAACCCAGGACCTCGTGCATGCTAAGCACGCGCTCTACCACTGAGCTATACCCTCCCCCCCGGGGGTTTCCTCTTTACCTGGCACAGTGACCTGGCAAAATCCCCACCGGTTCCTCGGCAGAAGACTAGGAAAAAAAAGTGCACAGTGTGTACGTGTGCTGTTTAAGCTGGTCAGGGGCATCTGAAGTCTGGAAATGGGCTTATGAGGGGCTGCAGCTCTGTAATGTTCAGCCTCTATTCCTCAGACCCAGAGCACATTCAGTTATATAGTTTATATGCAGTTGAATAGTTCATATGCTGGTGCCCAAGTTGTCTCCTGCTCTCTGCCTTCGGGGCACCTGGCTGTTTGCACTTCCCGGCCCCCTTGTGGTTGCGTGGGGAACTACATGACGAGTTCTGGCCAATCTGCTATGAGCCGATGTGTCCCCTTCTACAACAAACCCTCTGCTTTTGAGTCTGGCAATGCTCAAGATCATGACTGCTCCATCAGCCTAGATCCTAGAGTGAGAAGGTGTGAAGTGAAGAGGACCCAGCAACTGGCAATCAAACAGCATGAGCAACATATAAACCTTTGGTATTTTATGTCATTCGGATTCTGACATAATCTAGCATACTTTGATTGATCCAAGAATTGATGCTGAGAGATGGAGTGACTGGTAGACAAGAAAGATGATTTTGGAAGCTGTTTCACGTGGATACCTTTGACAAAACTGTCACCTACAATAACTCGGAAGGCAGATAATGAAGATAGTAAGCTTGGTGCTCCAGGAGAGGGAGACTAGAAAACAAAATGCTAATAGCATGTGCTGGTCGATGTTGGCTGCAGCCTGGCCCCACCACATCCTTGAGGCACAGGGAATGAACGCTTGGCTCTTCACTGGAGGGAGTTTGCTGAGCTGGGCACCGCCTTGAGGTTTGGGCCAAGTCTGCCTAGTGCCCCCTGCTCAGCCACCTGACTCTGCAGCACACACACCCCCACCCCCATTCATGCTGCACATCTCTTCCTCCTGTCCTGAAGCTTGTCCCCATGGAAACACAAGCAGCTGCAGACCCACTTGGCACCTCTGCATGCTTACTGGCCTGCCGGGACAGCCCGCGGAGATGTGGGCTGTGCCACTGACTTCTGCTCCTGCCTGGCCCACCCCACGAGCAGCAGCCGGCGCTAAAGGTGCTGCACCATGGCCTTGGGGTTCCTCTCTTCTGATGCCTGCTGGGGCCACGGGGCGCCTCCCACAAGTGCAGGGGCGGAGACCTCCTGGCAAGGCTACCCAATAAACACAGTGACTGGGACGTGGGATTTTGTGGGCCACTTCTCCCTCCCTCCTCTGAGGCAGGCCCCTTGGCGTCATGATGGTTCATGGCCTCTCAGAAGACGTCTTCTGAAGCCGAGCGTACCCTTTTGCTGTGGCCAGCTCAGTCACGCCTTCCCGATGCCTCCCCTCCCTCTTTGCCGGTGTCTCACTCCCACTTCCTTGGGATTCACTCCCTCTAAAAGTGTTAACATCTCAGCTTTCGTCTCAGGCTCTTTTTCAGAGGAATGGAGGCCAAGACACAGCTCATTCTTCACACTTTGTTTTACAAAAATTACCCTGTGACATCAGTTCTGCTCCACGCCCAGTCACTTAGCACCTCTTCCTGTTTTCTGGGCACCAGGAGAGACCTCAGGGAGGCAGTGGTGACCACAGAAGGTGTGGTCCTTGCCCCCAGAGTCCTTGGGGTGGGAAGCGCCAAGGGAGATGACGGGAACAATTACCCATTATATAGAAAACAGGAGAGGTCAACTGTAGAAGCTCAGATCTTCTACTATTTTTTTTTAAATTGAAGGATAGTTGATTTACAACGTTGTGTTAGTTTTGTTGATGAGTCCAAATTCGTTCTGCTCGCCGCAAGACATGCCAATAAATTGGGAAACAAGGTGTTAGGGCAAGGAATAGTGACTTTATTCGGAAAGCCGGCAGACCAAGAGGATGGCAGACTGATGTCTTGGAGAACCATCCTGCTCCAGTCAGAATACAGGCTCTTTTAATACCAAAAAATAGGGGAGGGGATTGTTGCAAACTTCTTGCTGCAGGAATTCTTTGTTCTTGCAGCCAACCAGGTGGGCCAGGTCATGGTGTCCCTGTAACTTCCAACAAAATAAAGGTTATTCTCTATTTTGCATCTTGCCGTCTCCACATCAGTGCAGAAATGCTAACATCCTTTAAGATCAGAGCCCCGAGAATAGGCTCTCTTGTCTTTTTCAGGCTAAAGGAAACATTGTTTCACAAAAGGTGCAGAGCTGGCAAGACTGAGCCTAGAAAGCAGGGCACAGTGGTTATGTTAGAGCAGGCAGATAGCTAGATGTGAGCAGAGAAAGGGGAACACAGACCAAATGGCAGGAATTGGGCAGAAAGGAGGGGCACAGGCCAAATGCAGAAGCCACACATGATGTAAGCAGCAGGGATCCTTGGGCTGAGAAAGAAAAGCAGGAACCTTGGGGATGATAAGAGATCATTCCTTTTGGGATGACAAGTGGCCTGGAGAAGAAGAAAGACAGGTGAGAAAAGGCAGAAATTTCTAGTGTCCGAATGTAACCTTTTGCTCATTATGCCCTCATTTCAATAAAACTAGCCTTGCAGATCAGAAGTAACCATCATGCACCGACGCCATGACACTTCTGATCCAGACTAAATAAGGATAAAAACCCCTTCTCCCTGTGGGAAGGTGGAGTTGGGATGATAATCAGGAAATACGACCCCAAACCCTTCCCTCACCAATGAATATTCCGCCCATTCACTTTTACACCCTATGTAGCTAACTTGCCAAAGAAACTCAGGGCAGCTGCTCACCTGAGCCTGCCTGCTCTCCCCTGAGAGTGTACTATCCATCCTTTAATAAATCCTCACTTTACCTTTTTTAAACCTCTAAGTCTTGTCTCTGAATTCTTTCTGGGACGGGATAAGAACCTGGAACACTAGTTGCATCTATCGGCGATATCTTAAGCTAAAGGAACAGATCCAACATAGAGTCAGGTTTGTTCTCCTATATTACTGATTCTGGTGTACAGCATAGTCATTCAGTTATATGTGTATATATACATATTCTTTTTCATGTTCTTCTCCATTACGTTATTATAAGATATAGAATGTAGTTCACTGTGTTATACAGTAGGACCTTGTTGTTTATTTGTTTTACATAGTTTGTGTCTGCTAGTCCCAAACTCCTAATTTATCCCTCGCCACTCCTTTCTCCACTGGTAGCCATAAATTTGTTTTCTATATCTGTGAGTCTCTTTGTTTTGTAAATAAGTTCATTTGTATCTTTTTTTTAGATTTCACATATAGGTGATATCACATGATATTTGTCTGTCTGACTTACTTCACTTAGTGTGATAATCTCTAGGTTCATCCATGTTGCTGAAAATGGCATTATTTCATTTTTTTTATGGCTGAGCAGTATTCTGTCACATCTTCTTTATCTAATCATCCGTCAGTGGACATTTAGTTTGCTCCCATGTCTTGGTTATTGTAAATAGTGCTGCTATGAACACTGGAGTGCATGTGTCTTTTTGAATTATAGTTTTCTCTGGATATATGCCCAGAACTGGGGTTGCTGGTAAATCTATTTTTAGTTTTTTAAGGAATCTCCATACTGTTTTCCATAGTTGCTGCACCAAATTACATTCCCACCAACAGTGTAGGAAGGTTCCCTTTTCTCCACATTCTCTCCAGCATTTATTGTTTGTGGACTTTTGAATGATGGCCATTCTGACAGATGTGAGGTGATACCTCATTGTAGTTTTAATTTTAATTTCTCAGATAATTAGTGATACTGTAGAAGCTTAGGTCTTTATATCCATTGCTGGTCAACTCTAAAATCCTGGAGAAAGGGCGTAGTGGCTAGATTTAGAGACATTCTGCAAGCCAGCTCATCACTTTCCTGAAAGCCAGCTACAGTGGATGGGCAGGGGCTGGTGAGGTGAGTACTCGGGTCATGGTAGTCATCTGCGAAGACTTGGCCAAAGGCTCTTCTAGCAGCTTATGGGTCAGTTCAATGACACAGGCTGGAGGACAGGACACTCTGGTGACTCGAAAGAAGATGACAAATTTGGAGTGTTAAACCTTTGGAAGGAAGGGACTCTCCCCTAGAGAGGGTGGAGTAGAAGCTGGGAGTCCACATGTCACAACCTCTGACCCCCTCCTTCTCATCCTGGGAGTCTGTGCCTCATGAACATCAGTTGATTTTGGAGAATTTCATTCCAATTACTTATTCAATGGAGCAGAAATTTTTGGTGCTCTGCCCAGGTCCTGTGGCCCCCATCCACTGGTCCTGTATGCCCACCCCCTTCTAAGTGCTGGCATCTGGGTTTCCTCACCCCTTGGGTTCTGGGCTGAGCTGGAAGTGCTTGAGTGTGTATGTCCCTCCAGGGTAACCTGTAGCCAAGCACTGCCAGTGAAGGAAACACAACTTCCTTGTCAAGGTTGGGTCGACTCCCAAAGGTAATTTATACTCCAGCATTCCCAGCAGAATCAGGCAGAGGCTAGGACTTCACCTGAAATGGTACCTTTGACTGCCTTTCCCCGTCCCTACTCTGCTCACCCCTCTCCCAGGTCTAGCCGAGCCCATCCCATCCTGATATTTCAAATGTGTTCTTGAATTTGAAGTCCCCGAATTTCTGAATCAAAAGCAGCAATAGGGCCATCTAGGTGGCCATCAAGAGTGCCAAGAAGAGTGCCCCCGCTCCTGGGGCTCTATGCAGATGGGCAGGGGCAGGGGCTAGTGGCCGGCAGGGTGGGGTCATGGCCTGCAGAGTGCCGGCTACAGTCCCTCCCCCTTGTAAAGCTTCAGGGGCACAGGCAGGAAGGCTCAGGAAGAGTTCCCTGGGCCTCTCCTGGGTCAACCCCACTCAAACACAGCACTGGTGCATGGTCTGATCGGGAGCCAGTTCTGAACAAAGGACAGCTGAGGCCCAAGACCAGGACAGAGGGGGAGGCAAAAGGGTGGGGAGGGGAGCTGTCCCTCAACAGAATGTGCTCTGGCTGATGTGGCCCTCAGTGAGGCACATACGTGCTCAGATGGGTACCTCCACTCTTCTCAGGGGTGTATGAGGCCCGGTTCTAAGGGGAGGCTTCATCACTCCTGATGCCAGTTTCCTCCTCAAAGCCTAGCTTTGCCCCCACCTCCTGCAGACTTCTGTCTCTGCGTCCTTTGCAGGTGCTGGACCCAGCAGGGAGCTTTGCCGGTGTCATGGAGCTCAGAGGTATCCAAGGCCTTACGCCCAGGCCCCCTTTCTTCCAGCATCTCCAGGAGCACTGACCGGAGGCAGGGGCAGCAAAATCCATGATGGAGAGAAAAGCAGCTCAGCTTCCTTCCATGAGTTTGGAAACAAAATACTCAGGAATCCCCAAACCTGGATTCTTTCTCATAGGGAAACATCACTTCTGTGCAAAAGTCTAAAGATCAGAAACCTGAACCCAAGGAAACTCCAGTTCAGGGCTGGGCTGCTGGGGAGAGGGGTCTGAAGCTCTGATTGTGCTTTTTAACCAGACCCAGGATTTGAGGACGGGGTGGGGGATGATGGCCATTGTGCTTAAAAAAATGTTTAGGTTTTTAGGCTCTGTAAAATCAAATAACATTCTTATTTCAGGTCCCCAAATTAAGGTAGTTTGTTCTAATTTGGGCTTTTCCATCCAGCCCAGCCCTGGGTGCTGCTGCTATGCTGTGTGGAGGGTCCCGACTGCGGAGGGGAGCTGGAGAGGGTGGGAGAGGCCAAACCTCAGAGCAGGAGGCCAGATCCCTGAGCAGGCCCACATCCCGAAATTCCACTTCCAGCACTGTGGGAAAGCAAGCTTCAAGAGGGACCAAGTCAGTGTTTATGGAGAGACTTCCTGATATGGATTCCAACAGTCAATTAAAACTTCCTCACGGACAGTCTCTCCCTCTAGAACTAACAGAGTGAGCTAGCAAACCAACAACAAAACCCCAGCCTACTACTCAGCCATAAAAAAGAATAAAATAATGCCATTTGCAGCCTCATGGACGGACCTGGAGATAATCATACTAAGTGAAGTAAGTCAAACAGAGAAAGACAAATACCATATGACATTGTTGCAGAAAAAATGTGTTACAGCTCAGTTGTGACAGCAACCTGGATCTGGGCGAGAGACCAAGCAGCACTCGGAGAGTTGGAGAACTCAGGTTTATTACACCACCAGACCCAGAGGAGTTAACACTCCAAGCTCTGGACCCCATCTGTATGTTTACACAGGCTTTTATAGGCTGCCAGTTTACCCTTTGCAACATCATATGCAAACAAGGTATAACAAAAGTTGACTAATTAGGAACAAGCTTTGTAGAAATGGACCAATCAGGAGTGAGAGAAACAACCAATCAGGAGTGAGAGAAATAACCAATCATGAGTGAGCTCCATGCAAATGAGGTTCTACAAATGGACCAATCAGATGTGGAATCTAAAAAAAAAAAGATACAGATGCACAACTTATTTAGAAAACAGAAACAGACTCACAGACATAGAAAACAAACTTATAGTTACCAGAGGGTGAAGAGGGTGGGAAGGGATAAATTGGGAGTTCAGGATTTGCAGATGATAACTACTATACATAAAATAGATAAACAACAAGGTCCTACTGTATAGCACAGGGAACTACATTCAATATCTTGTAATGGCCTATAATGAAAAAGATTTATACAATATATGTATGTATAAATGAACCACTATGCTATACACCAGAAATTAACACATCATTGTAAATCAACTACACTTCAGTTAAAAAAAAAAACATTTTGAGAAGAAAGCGTAGAATACAGGTAGCCTAAAAAAGACCAGAAGTGCCTAAAAAAGACAGTGTGTGCCTCCTAGTCCATTTCTGCCCCCGCCTCTCAGCCTACAGGACATAAAATACAGTCTCATTATATCTCAGAGCAGAAGTCAAACTGGGCACGCCTAAAGGTGGCAAATGGAACACGTGTATCTAATTTTGCTCTCTCTCCAAAACTTCCATTAAAATCACAGTAAGTGAATTTTTTTTTTTCACTAAGTGGACATTTTTAAAGGCATATATCCCCAAAGATGCAGAGGAAACCACAATAAAAATCTGGAACCTTGAAGCAGGTGGATGAGTGGAAACCAACTCAGTAGCCTCAAGAAAGCCAAGTCCTAACTTAGCAACGGGAACAACCTGGAACCATCCATAATCATGCATGATCCCCCGAAGGCTTTGCTGTGAGCGGCACCAGGTGCCTCAGGAGAGGTGACGGGGAGGAGGGAGGACTGCAGCACGCTCTTCAGATCTTCAGCGTCCTCCCCACTCTGCACAGCTGCCTCCACATCCCAGCAGACTGGAGGGTCGTCTCTGAAACGGCTGAGAGGGTCTGTGTTGGGGGACGGCCGGCAAAAGTGAGCGTGGGGTTACTGACCCAAACCAGGAGGCGGGTGAACGCTGAGACTGCCCCCTCCCCCACCAGCCCTCTTCTCCCCCTGGCTGCTCTCTGGAAAACTGGTATCAGGGTCCCCTGACAAACAGCCCAGCCAGACATCCCCGTGAAGAGGCGGGGTGGGGGGACTCACCCAGCCTCTGGCCCCACAGAGGAGGAACACCAGCACACCCCCTACAAACACTGAGGCCGGCTGGGGACCAGGGGGCCGGAGCATCAGTGTGGATCCCTCTGAGGTGGCTTTAGAGGACAGTGGAGCAGCTCTGTGACACCCTTTCTAGAATATGGGGTCCCTTAAGCCTCTTGATCGGCTTTGAGGCTTTAACAACAGGAGAAGTCTCTTTCCACATCCTTCTGAGTAAGAGTCAGCAGTGTAAGCCTTTTATTTATAAATATGGAGGTAAATAGCAGGAAAAAAATGCTAAAGGGTTGAAAATGGTTGCATCCAGGAAGTGGAACTGGGGGAGCAGCAGGGATTGGACTGGGCACTATTTCGCATCAGCCTTTCAGTACGACTTCATTTTTAAAGGAGGTGCTGGTATCAGTTAGATCACACAAATAAAAGCTACAAAACAAGTTTAGGAATTCCCTTGCCCTGGCGGGTCCTCGGGGATTTATGGGGTTGGGGTAGAGAAGGGGAGACGGCACTCTTCAATCCAAACAAATCCTGGTTACTCACCCCTGCCCACTATTTGCAGGTGCACAGTCTGAGCAGCGACTCAGGGGCAGGGTGGTGGGAGGAGCTGCTTTTCAGCTGGTGTGAAATCGTAGGCTTCCTGGTCCTTGGGGAGAAGCTGTGAAGTTTTTGTTCTCAGAACAAGGATTCCGAGAAGCTTTTAGATGATCAGCGAAAGGGGAGGCTCCTGGTGGAGACCACAGCCTCTCGGAGTGAAAAGAGCAGGGAGGCAGGGCTGGCTGGAGGGTCCGAGCTATGGGGTCGGAGTCCGGGCCTCCATCCCCTTTGGTGGGGGTGACCCAGGCAGTGGAAGCCAGTTCCTACCTCGGGCTCTGTCTCCACTGCCATACTCTGTCCAGTCCTCCCCAAAAGACCCAGCAACTCCTGTCTCTCCAGTGAGGTGCTGTGCCAAGCGCAGCTCACCTGCTCAGACTCCCTCTCCGGGTGGCAGGGCTGCCACACACTGGGGTCCCCTTGTCTCTGGGCGGCCCAGGCCCCCCGCAGACTCCGCCCGCACAGTGTTGGTCAGCTCTGCCGGCTACAAGGACTGCAGTTTATCTGAGGAGAGGGAGAGGCAGGACCTGCAGCCGCGCACCAGGGCTCGGGGATGGGATAGATAGTGGGGCCTCGAGGCCTGGAAGTTCTGGTCAGACTCCGGCTGGCTTGGCCAGCTCAGGGGACCAGGCAAAGCTGAACAACCGGGCCTGGCGCAGATGGAGTGGGAATGGGTGGTTCTGAAGACTCCCAGGCAGCCTTTGAGGGGACCCAAGAGAGACGGCCTCCAGCCCCTGGAATCACGGCCCCCACCCCCTGGCCTCTGAACACCCCTCGCCTCGTCTTCTACTCCACAGCCTTCAACTTTATGGCGCCGGGGACCCCTTTGGAGTTCTGTGCTGCCTATGGAGAGAGCCCTTTTCCAGAGTGTTTTCAATGCACAGAATAAAACAGACGCCCCACCATAAACTAACACAACGTTGTAAATCAGCTATATGTCAATTAACAAAGAAATAAACAACAACAAAAAAACACAGTTACAAAGGAAACCAATCAGTGAAATATTGTTACCAAAATGTTAAATAATAAATCTGCGATGGAGAATATGTGTGTTTTCTAACAAGTCAGGAACAAGACCGGGTTGGGGCTTCAAGCGGGGCCGTAGTTTTGAAGCAGTGATGAGCAAGACCAGTGCTGCGCCTCGCCTGCAGCGACTCTACCGCCATAGAAAGGGAGCCGCGATCTCCACTGGTGACAAAGTCACGGGTAATACTAATGTGGGGTTTTGTCCACGTTCATAATAACGGGAAATGCTAAACTTCAGCTAGAGGTTAGGGCGAACATCAGTATCTTTTTTTCCTCACCCAAGCTCATGGATGCCCTGAAGTCCACCTGTGGACCCAGGCTGAGAACCCTGCCTCTCCCCCTGGCCCCCACACCTCAAAGCTTCTGCTTGTCACGGGCTCCTCTCCTGTGCCCCTGTGCCCCTCAGCCCCTCAGCATCAGGTACTGGACCCCCTCCGCCATCCCTTTCCTCACTTTTCAGGGGCTCTGACAGGCTGGCGGAGGTCTGAATCCAGACCTTGCCCTGAGCGGTTGCAGGCTGGAGAGTTTGCAAAGCAGCGGCAGCAGGGAGAGCAGACGGAGCAGGGAGCCACGGGGACCTGCAGTGGGTGGGAGGGGCGGGACTCACCGCGTGTCCAGGTGTATGCGTGGGTGGCACTGGAGTAAAGGTGTGGGTCAGTGCCCACCACTTTGTGTTCAGCGGCGTTTTTTAGAAGTCCCGGTGCCTAGGCCACACCCTAGGCTAACTGAACCAGAGTCTCTGGGGTGGCCTGCAGGTGTCATAGTTTGTTAAACTCCCCAGGGACTCCAGTGAACCTTGGGGCCTTGGCGTGAAGGCAGAGGACAGAGCAGTGGGCGGGAAGAGAGAGGAGAGAGGCTCCAGAGGGTGGGCAGAGGGACACCTGTGTGCCGACAGGGAGCTCGGCCCAGAGCCTGAACTGGCCCCCAAACAGGGAAGACGGGACAGGAGAGGGGACTGGGGTTCCCTGAAGTTTTCTGCCGAGTTCGAGAACCCTAATGCAGAGGGTGTCAGCCATCACCAGCCCCTAACTTTGGCTGCCGGAAATTGCTAGCAGCTTCTAGAATGAGCTGGTCTTCCAAGAGGAGCGGACGAGCACTCTCCCTACCAGCCCATGGCCCGGCAAATAACTCAGCCCTGCAGCCCCCGAAGGCGGGGACGCTGGGGTCTCTGGACGCTGTGGGGCCAGCCATGCTGGGCTGGAAGCAGCCATTCACGCCAGCTCACTTCCCCTCTCTGGGAAAAGGGCTGAGGCCCGCAGACCTGCCTTACCTCCTACTGCCCCTCGGCACCCTCCCAGAGGGTCTGGGTAGGGATCACTCTGCCACAAAATGGCCCATGACAAGAACTGCCTAGACCCCAGAGGGAAAAGGGAAGGCTCGCTAACCCGCCTAAGCCTCAGCAACCAGGTGACAGAGAAGGGGCCAACCCTGCTGAAACCTGCCGTGTTCCACACACCATGTCAGGTGCTCCAAGTCTCTTGTCAGATTTAAGCATTGCATCCAACCGGGCTGGCGTTGCTCTCTCCATTTGATAGATAAGAAAGGAGGCCCAGAGGGCAAGAGTCGCCCAAGTTCATGTGGCTCCACACGGTGGCACAGGCCTGGCTGACCCCAGTGTCCTCTGGGCATGGTGCAGACATTTGTGCTGTGCAGAATTGGCAGCTCCAGGCAAGGCAGCCCCTGCGAGCCTGGGGCTCCGACCCTGGGGGAGGCAAGTTAGCATGCTCTATGTACTTTCTTCTGAATGAAGCAGGTTTTAGTACCTGACTCTGTGGGTGAGGAAACTGAGTCTCAAAGATGCTCCTTGTCACTTCCTAGATTCTTACCGCAGAGATGGGCAAAGCTGGGCTGATGGGAGAGGGAATTCACAGTGTTTACAGCTTTGGGATTCTGCTGGCAAAGCTGACATGTCACATCAAAAGAAAAGGCCGATTCATGGATAAAGAAAATGTGAGATATAGACACACACAGACACACACACACGAATACTACTCAGCCACAAAAAAAGAATAAAATAATGTCATTTGCAGCCACATGGATGACCTAGAGTTTATCATATGCATGAAGTCAGTGAACTAGAGAAAGACAAATATCATATGATATCACTTACATATGGAATCTGAAAAAACGGCACAAATGGACTTGGATTTACAAAACAGAAATAGACTCACAGACATAAAAAACAAATTTATGGTTACCAAAGGGGAAAGGAGAGGAGGGATAAATTAAGAGTTTGGGATTAGCAGATACAAAGCACTATGTATAAAACAGATAAAGAGCAAGGTCCTACTATATAGAATAGCTTGTAATAACCTATAATGAAAAAGAACATGAACAAGAACATATGTATGTATAACTGAATCACTGTGCTGTGCTCCAGAAACAAAACACTGTAAATCAACTGTACTTCAATTTTAAAAAAAGACGAAGACAAATTAAATACAAGATTCAGAAATCTCCCAATGCCACTCGTGCAACGCTCAGGTAAACGAGGGCTTGTGGGGTGGTCCCTGGGAAGAGACCCACACATACATCATACGCCAGAATTGTTCTTCGCTGAGAACACCTCTGTGTTTTGTGTAGATTTCCATCCTGCCCCGTGTATCTTCATACTTGTGTTCTCTGGGCAGCCAGAAATCGCTCTGGGTTGTCATAAATCAAAGTGGGTATCTTCTTCCAACCTAAATTTCATGTTTTAAAATCCAGTAGCAAGTTCTCGCTTTTGCTGGGCTGCTGGATATGCCCAAAGGATGTGAAATCCGGACCACCCATTTGGGTTTTTTTACACCCACATGCCCCTCTGGATATGTAATTAGTTCTCTAGTTAAAAGTTCGTTCTTTTGGCTAAAGCTCTAAACTGCTCTTAGAAACAGTGATCAGTACATATATGTAAACTGAAAAAAATGTGCAGTATATTGTGTGTATGTATTTGCATGCAATATACTGTATATGTGCCGTCAAATTGTAACAATGCTACCTAATATAACTGAAAAATGGGGGGAATAAAGTTTGTTCTTTCAGCCTTACTTATGTTTTCCTTGACTTTCTGTTTCCAAGTCCTCTCTTGCACCTGTTAACCAGTCCTGACTCCCCCAACAGAAGCCTCCAGCTAATGGGGGCTGGGGGGCTTTCTGAGGGGTGACTGTATTGTCTCCCTCCTAATTACACAGCAAGCTTGCCTGGGGCAGCCTCATGACTGAGGCCAGCCAGGGGCGTGGCACACCGCTGTAGTTTGCTGAACGCATGGTGGCGTTCGGATGGGTATGAAGTTGGAAACCCACGGACTGGACTTACTGAGACAACACACATGGACCAGGCATGGGGGACACCTCTGAGTGCCCCGGGTCAGGACCCCAGGCCAGGAATGTGGACACCAAGAGGTGTCAAGCCCAGGAACCACCACGGTGCTCCTGTGGGAACAGGAAACTGTCCCCCGTGCTGCGCAGACTCTGCCCCCAGCTCTCCCCACCCCACCTCCCGCACTTTGGTAGCACACGCTGCGCAGGAGGGAAACCGGGGGGGGGGCACCCCAGAAGGGGAGTAAGGGAGGAAAGAGCAACAGAGAGAGAGGTTGGCCACAGAGACATTAACAGGGCCACTGGGCCACCCCGCTGGCTCTGGGAGGGCAGATGCACACTGGTCGGGGGAGGAAGGGGTGCATGGATGGAACTTCTAAGCCCAGAGCAGGTAAGAGGGCAGAGGTATGCCTGCTGCTGTATGGCACAGACAGCAGGAAAGCAAGGGTTTTCTGAGTTTCTGCGTTTATGGCCCCTCCTTCAGCCATGGGAAGGAGGGAGGGCTCTGTCCTGACAGGGTTTGCCTGCAACCCAGCAGGTTCCAGGTGAGGGAGGGCCCAGGTGAGCTGCTGGCCAGGTGCCTATAGGAACATGTTCATTGAGACATTTAATATTCTCCTGGCAAATCACCAGGGAGTTTCCCAGGAGTCTCTGGGTAACCAGATAGCCCTTGCCAGCCCTGGGATGAGGAAACTGATCCCCAGGAGCAGACAGGATGGGAGTGGCATGGGAATGCCATTACAGTGCAGCTTGCTAGGCCAGGCCAGGCTGGAGGGCAGGAAGACCTGCCTCCCCAGACCCTGAGTGCTGCGGCCAGAACTACAGAAATGCAGGGACCACGGGCTTTCCTTCCAATGGCTTTCAGGACTTCTCTACAAAGGACAGGAATTCTGGGGCTCAGAACACCTGTAAGCAAAGTCGCCAACAGGGGCCTGTGGACAGTGTCCATGATGCTGGTTGAGGCCAGTCCCCCAACAAGTGTGGTTTTGTGCCTGCTGAGGGCCCCCTGCTGAGATGCTTCTAACTCCTGCCTGATCTAACATCAAACATCCACCCTGCCGCCCTGGCCCCCCAGCTGTGCAGACACCCAGGCTTCCTTTCTTCTTTTTCTGTATATATATATTTTATTGACGTATAGTCAGTTTACAACGTTGTGTCAGTTTCTGGTGTACAGTGCAATGCTTCAGTCATACGTGAACATACATATATTCATTTTCATATTCTTTTTCACCACAAGTTACTACAAGGTATTGAATATAGTTCCCTGTGCTCTACAGTATGAACTTGCTTATCTATTTTATATATAGTAGTTAGTATCTGCAAATCTGGAACTCCCTATTTATCCCTTCCCACTCTTTCCCCCCTGGTAACCATAAGTTTGTTTTCTATTTCTGTGAGTCTGTTTCTCTTTTGTAAATAACTTCATTTGTCTTTCTTTTAGATCCACATATAAGTGATAAAATATGGTATTTTTCTTTCCCTTATCTGGCTTCCTTCACTTAGAATGACAATCTTCAGGTCCATCTATGTTGCTGCAAATGACATTATTTTATTCCTTTTTATGGCTGAGTAGTATTCCACTGTATAAATATACCACAATTTCTTTATCCAGTCATTTGTCGATGGACATTTAGGTTGTTTCCATGTCATGGCTACTGTAAATAGTGCTGCTATGAATATTGGGGTGCATGTATCTTTTGGAATTAAGGTTCCCTCTAGATATATGCCCAGAAGAGGTATTGCTGGATCATATGGTAAGTCTATTTTTATTTTTCATTTATTTATTTTTTAATTTTTTTTATTGAGTTATGGTCATTTTACAATATTGTGTCAAATTCCAGTATAGAGCACAATTTTTCAGTTATACAAGAACATACATATATTCATTGTCACATTTTTTTTCACTGTGAGCTACCAAGATCTTGTATATATTTCCTTGTGCTATACAGTATAATCTTGTTTATCTATTCTACATATGCCTGTCTGTATCTACAAATTTTGAACTCCCAGTCTATCCCTTCCCACCCCACCCACTTGGAAACCACAAGTCTGTATTCTATGTCTATTAGTCTATTTCTGTTTTGTGTTTATGTTTTTTTTTTTTAGATTCCACATATGAGCAATCTCATATGGTATTTTCCTTTCTCTTCCTGGCTTACTTCACTTAAAATGACATTCTCCAGGAACATCCATGTTGCTGCAAATGGTGTTATGTTGTTGGTTTTTATGGCTGAATAGTATTACATTGTATAAGTATACCACATCTTCTTTTCCAGTCATCTGTTGATGGACATTTAGGCTGTTTCCATGTCTTGGCTATTGTAAATAGTGCTGCTATGAACATTGGGGTGCAGGTGTCATTTTGAAGTAGGGTTCCTTCTGGATATATGCCCAGGAGTGGGATTTCTGGGTCATATGGTAAGTCTATTCCTAGTCTTTTGAGGAATCTCCATACTGTTTTCCACAGTGGCTGCACCAAACTACATTCCCACTAACAGTGCAGGAGGGTTCCCTTTTCTCCATACCCTCTCCAGGATTTGTCATTTGAGATACTCAGGCTTTCTATGCCGGCCCAGGGCAGCTCTCAGCCCTTCCCCTTTCCATGCCCCTGGTGCTCCCCCGTGGGAGGGGCCTCAAAAGCTTTTCCCACCTCCAGCCACACCAGCAAAGCGTGAAGAGCTGGCCGTGAGTCAGTGCGGAGCTGTGGGCGAGGGCTCCAGGTACCGCAGCGCATACTTAGCTGCTTCAGAGCTCCCTGGTGCGGCAAGTGGGATGGTGGGGGGTGAGTGTGATTGCTCATAAAGTCCCAGGTCAGGCTGAGCAGAGGGTGGCTCAGGGTGGTCCAGGGGGACCCTGGAGACGGGCCAGGCAGAGAGCTGGCACCACTGCCCACACACGAGCAGCCCCTGGGGTGGGGTGAGAAAATAAAAAAGCAAGAACATCCACAGGTGAACTGGGAGGGCTGACCTCCCAGCTGACAGTGGGAGAGGAGGGGACCCACACTCTGCTGGCTACGGGGGCCGGTGGGGGCGGCATGGAGGCATAATGCACATGGGCTCCAGGACCCCTCCCTGCTCTGTTCTCTCAAGCCCCACTCCCTCTGGCTTCCAGGCAGGTCTGGCCATTGCGAGGCTCCTGAGAAGGACAGGAGACCAGAGGGGAGAGTGGTGGGCAGTCTCACCTCAAATTCTGCTCATCGCGGTGCCTCTGCTGGTGACCACGTCCCCCCCAAGGCTCCAGCTCTCTCTGCCTCTCCCTGTTGGACAGCCCCAGCCCCTGGAATCCCACCTTCCACCTCTTGTCCTCCCAGCCTCGGGTATGGCAGTGCGTCCTACTGTGGCTGATTTCTGGATGCCTCAGTGTCCCCTCAGATCGCCTTCCACCACTTGTGACCAGTCCCTAAGCCCTCTAGAAGGTCTAGATCAGCATCTTTCCCTCTGAATGTGTGACGGATCACCTGATTCGATAGGTCTTGAGTGTTTCTAACAAGCTCCAGGTGAGAGTGATGCGGTCAGCCCTTGGACCACACTTTGAGAATCGAGGACCAGGGAGATCTTTACTTTCCTGAAACAATATGCCAGGCACTCTGCTGGGCAGTAGGTCACCACAGTGAAACAAACAGACCTGCTTGCAGTCCAGAGAGGGTGACAGACCCAATCAGATGATCATCACTGTAATTGATACCATTGGTTGGTAAGTGCTCCAAGGGATGGACAGGAGGCTGTGAACATTGGGTCCTCAGGATGGCTTCCTCGACACCGTGATGAGGCAGTTTGAGCTGAAACCCAGAGAAGGGGCAGGGGAAGGTTTCAGGGCAGTACCTGAGCAGGGGCTGGGTGACCACAGAACGGTGTGTCATCTGTGGCCCGAGAGGAGGCCAGCCTGGCCAGAGCGCAGTGAGGACTCCCCCGTGAGTGGGCCAGAAGCTCAGGTCACCAGACACTGAGCTGGCCCCTCCTCCCCCACCAGGAGGGTCTGCACCTGGGCTTGACTCTCCCTGCCGCGATCAGACCTCCCCTTCCCCCACAGCCTGACTCCAGCTTCCAGAAAGGTCTCCAGGTGCTGGCAGCTGGCACTCTCAGACACCTCCCTGCTCTGCTGGCAGCCACACCCAGACTGCCTGGCGCCGAGCCTGGCTGCTCTTCCCTGATACAAGGTCGTCGTGGCTGCATTAACACAGGGGCAGCAGCAGGGGGTGCAGGTCCATGCCCAGGCACACAGTCCGCTGCAGGGGCCGCCTGGCCCGTGCACACAGACACACAGCGGGGGACACGTGCCTCTTCCTGTTCACCTTCGGTGGTTTAGTTTCCGCTACAAAACCCACTTCGTATCTCTGGGTGATATTGTAGTGTTTGCCTTCACCCTCTTGCCACATTTGGGCCTTGTCGATAAACGGAAGCCATCGAAGGGTTAACCATGACAGAGTCTGGGTTTCCAAAAGCTTTGCCTTTCAGGTGCGTCTTGAAGAATGGCTGACGGAGTCGGGCAGCAGAAAGGGGGAAACCATGGAGGGAGGAGTCGCGTGCGGGCACGGCAGCGCGGCTATCAGCTCAGGGGTCCCTTGGGCCACAGAAGCACCAGGGGCCAGCGGCTGTCACTGAGCGCTGAGACCAGCCTGCTCTCAGCACTGGGAGAGGAAGTCTGCCAGGCCGGCCTCTGAGGGCGTGGGCACTGGGAGCTCTTGGAGGACCCCCCAGATCCATTTGTCCCTGCGCCAAGCCTCTTCCCCAGCCCCACACCACCCACCCACAGTGAGCCTCTAAGCCAGAGACCCACCACGGAAGGGCCTCGGGAGGACGCGGGGCTGAGCCGAGAGCTGCTTTGGTGCCTGTTGGGAAGCGCGCTCCCCGCTCTGAGTGCGGGTGCTCCCACCCCAGCCCAAACCTGGGGCTCTCGCGGAGCTGTTGAAGACTCAGGGACTGTGGAGGAGGAGATGGCATCTGTCTCCACTCCAGGGCTCCTCAAATCTCAGCACAGTGCCTCAGGACACGGCACCCACATGGGACTTTCCTGGAAGCTGAGCAGACCCCCTGGAAAGGGCGGCGTGCACAGCCTCCATCCTCGCCAGCTCCAAGGCTCTGCCTTCTGCTCCCACTGCCTCCTCCAAGAGGCAGGTGTGGACTGGGGTCCCCTCCGCCTCTGACACTTCCCTCAGTCGAGGCCTGCAGCCCTGGGTGAGCTCCCAGGTTTCTACCAGCTTTGCGGAGGTTTTTTTGATTTTTTTTTTTATCTTTATACTTCAATGAAAAAGTTTATTATCAAACAACAAAGAAATGCTTCGTGATCTGATCTCCCCCTGATTGTTCTCTGTCCTGGGCATCCACTGAGCTCCATTTCTGACACGGGTAACCCATCCTGGTGGTGGGATGGTTGTGAAGATGTGACGGGTCACGTGAGCAGACATGAGGGGCAGGCGCCCTGTGAAAAGGCTGAGGCTGGGCTCCGCAGACAGCCCTGGGGGTCCTGGGGGCAGGAGAGTCTTCCTGAGGAGCTCATGGAAGGAGAGCCTGGCCAGAGGGGAGGACAAAGGCGAGGAGCCAGAGCCCGGCAGTCTCCCCTGAAATACACACGGACACACACTCTCATACTCACTCGCACGGACACACACACACACACATTCACACATGCGTGCTGCCATCGTCAGGGACCTGTGTCTGAGGGAGCCGGGGGCACCGAGTGACGGGGCATGTGCACTCCCAGCTCTGCTACTTAAAGGTGGGGACGGACCCTGTGACTGTGAGTCGCCATAACTGTGACACTCTCTCCTGTGTGCGTCACTGGACACAGAGCAGCACCAACCGCAAGAACAGCTTTGGACTCGGTCCACGCGGGACACAGGAGCAGGCAACCGGCAGACCAGGCAGGGGTGCTGAGGATGGAGGCAAGTTGGGAGACTGGACACAGCTAACGTCCTGAGCCCTCCGTGCCCTTGATTTCTCTGTGGGCTTGAGAAAGGACCCCCCCACCTCAGGATGAACCCTCCTTCGGGGCCGAGAGTCCCGCCGGGCCCAGCCCAGGAGCCCAGCTGCATGGCCACCCCAGCCTCCCCCAGCAGGTGGGAGAGCTCCCGGAGCAGCGCCTCCAGCCTGGACCACCCTCCGCCCATCAGCCCCACGGTAAGCCTGGGGCCAGCGTGTGCGTGCAGAGCCTTCCCTCCCCAGCCCTGGTGCCCTTCCTGGGGACACACAGGGGCTTTGACAGGGAAATAGAAAAGACCCAAGCTGTGCTGTGGGACCCTGGGCATGTTGCTGGACCTCGCTGAGCCTGTCCTACACAGAGAGGCCAGTAGAGATTGTGGCAAGTTTTCCTTCCCTGCGGAGAGCATTCGAGGAACAGAAAAGCCAGCCTTGTGGGACAAGGGGCTAGAATGGGCCAGGCCTGCCCTTGGCTGCATCCACTTCTAAGGGCGGTAGGATGCCCCCCGGAGCCTTCCAGAGAGGAAGGCATACCCGGGGCCTCTGGATTTGTCCCAGCCCAGAATGAGGTGTTGCATGCCTTCTGCTGCCTCCAGCATTCTAGCCAGGGCCCACCGTTAACTGGAGAGGTATGATGGTACCCTCAGGACTATGGGATGCTGGCCTAGGTTCTGGACAGGATGGGAAGCTCCAGGAGCTGTAGGAGCCAGGGCAGGACAGAAATTAAACCACTCGCTTCCCTGGAAAGGAGCTGGGAGGGGAGAGATCTTTAAAGCCCTCTGTACTGGCCTCATAGGATTGTGACCTCCCTGCAGTGACCAGGGAGTCCTGAGTTTCCTTTTTAGAGGATCATTCTTTCCCTCAGTCTCACGCCAGGCATCGAGGTCAGCCCTGCAGTTATGTAGCCGGGGGAAGACAACCTCCTTCTTTGAAGTCTGGTGGGGTGTGGGACTCCTGAGGGGAGGGGCTCCACCCCACCCCACCTCCCTGGGTTCAAGGGGACTGGAAGACCACTGCTGACTTGGGAAGGGGCACATAGAGAAGAGAGGAGCCCACCCATGAAATGGCTCTGCCTTCTCCCCAAGGAGAAATAGAGTCACTCCAGCCACGTCCCTGCTAGCCAAACATGTGTCTGTCCATCCCACCAACCTCCAGCAGGTGATCTGAGCACATTCCTGGAAGCCTCTGGGCCATAGTATAGGAGCTTGGCTTGGCTTGGCTTTAGGGAGATCTGTGTTTACCCTGCAGCTCAGCCACTGTGTGGGCAAGTGTCTTTGCCACTCTGAGCCCACCCACTGGGGCGGTTTCTTACCTGCTCTCCTGGGAACCCTAACCCTCCCTTCTTAGGACTATCTGAAGGTGACAGGGTCGCGTGACGCCCTTGTTTCTCTGTCTCTCCACAGGCCGCCAGGGCTCAGGCTGCTGCCTGGGTCCCCTTCCCCACGGTCGATGTTCCAGACCACGCCCACTACACCCTGGGCACTGTGATCCTGCTGGTGGGGCTCACGGGGATGCTGGGCAATCTGACGGTCATCTATACCTTCTGCAGGTGTCTGGTCGGCAGGGTGGGGCCTGGGCACTGAGGGCAGCCAGCCATGCAGAGACAGGGCAGAACACAGAGCAGGAATGCCAGTGCCAGTTCTGCCAGGGCACAGTTGAGCCTGGGCGGGGAGGCCAGGGCCAGTGGCCTCAGGCTCAGGACTCAGGCCTCTATCTGCAAACCCAGGGAAGGGGCCAAAAAGTAGTCCAGGGAAGCTTAAGTGGCACATGCCATCTGGGCCCCAGGCATGCCCTCTGTGTAGGGCGAGTGTCCCAACGACACACGTCTCTGCATATTCTGCCCTGCTCTCAGCTCCCCTCCACCATCACCTGCCCCAGTGGGCAACCTCCCTCTGCCTCAAAGAGCAGCCCTGGTGCCAGGGTCCTGAGTCCTCAAGCCCTTCAGCAACCAGCCCTGGTCACCAACCCCGGCTTCCTTCCTTACCTGCCCCATCCGCATGCTGAATGGCTGAGACAGGCAGGTGGAGAAGCGAGCCCCTGGGTCCGCCACCTATTAGCTGAAATGCCTTTGGGCAAGTTACTGATCCTCTTTGAGCCCGCTTTTCTTGTCTGCAAAATGGAAATGTGATTTACTTCCTGGAGTCAATGTGATGATTAAGTAAGTTTGTGTGAGTGCGGTGCCCAGCAAATGAGTGAATCCTGGCTGTGCCACTTACTGAGTCTTGTGATCTGGCACAAGACACTTCACGGGTGGGAGCCTCAGTGTTCTTATCTGGAAAATGGAGGAGGGGCAGGGTAGATGTGAAGATGGATGATTACAGGAGATGAGGTTTGTGGAAGTACCTGGCCCATAGGGCACAATTGTCAGCTCCTCTCCCCTTTGCCAGCCCCGAGGGTGAGGACTGCAGAGACACTGGGAGGAGGGGGACAAGGGAGGCAAGAGTTGCTGTCTTGAGGGGTCTCCCCTCTCAGCCCACACTACCAGGCTCCAGCGCTGTTTGGCTGGTACTTGCTGAGCAGTGGGATAGGTCTGTGGTCCAGCAGCTCTTGCTTGTGTGCGCACGCATGCGTGTGCACTTGTATTTGAGGCAGAAGAGCCTCCTGACAACTTCTGACCCCTCACAGGAGCAGAGGCCTCAGGACACCTGCCAACATCTTCATTATCAACCTCGCAGTCAGCGACTTCCTCATGTCCTTCACCCAGGCCCCCGTCTTCTTCGCCAGCAGCCTCTATAAGCAGTGGCTCTTTGGGGAAGCAGGTAGACACTCAGGACTCCCTTTGGCTGGAGAGAGGAGGAGGGTAGGGGCAGGGGATGTCCACAGTGGCGGGGAGCCCAGGTGAGAAGGTGATTTGCTCTACCTGGGCAAAGAGTGGGCAGCCACGCCCAATCTCATGAGTCAGCAGAGGGAAGACTCCACTTCCACTCCTGAGGCTTCCGCCAGCCTCTGGCCGACGTGGCGAGCGGGCAGGGCAGACAGGAGCTCAGGCTTACTTTCCCTGAGAGGTGAGGGCAGGAGCTGAGCAAAGCCATCCCCAGACCCTCCCTCCCCTGGGGTATCTGATGGGCTCCCTGCCAAGGACTGAGGTCAGGGAGCTGTGCCCACAGGCTGTGAATTCTATGCCTTCTGTGGGGCTCTCTTTGGCATCACCTCCA
Organism: Camelus dromedarius; assembly: GCF_036321535.1. Lineage (NCBI taxonomy): Eukaryota > Metazoa > Chordata > Mammalia > Artiodactyla > Camelidae > Camelus > Camelus dromedarius. The sequence goes on from NC_087443.1 coordinate 21,100,667, forward strand.
TGATTACCCTGACGGCCATCGCCCTGGACCGCTACCTGGTGATCACGCGCCCACTGGCCACCGTCGGGATGGTGTCCAAGAGGCGGGCGGCGCTTGTCCTGCTGGGCGTCTGGCTCTATGCCCTGGCTTGGAGTCTGCCACCCTTCTTTGGCTGGAGTAAGTGGGCTCAGGGAATCAGGGGGAAGGAAGGTAGGCTGGGAGGGGCGCGTTCAAGGGGCAAGTAGGTGGACTTGGGTCAACCAACTGGCAGGGGGGCCAAGGGACTGTCCAAGCCTCCAAGCAAATGGATATTCAGGAGGCACAACTGTCAGCAGGGGGAAGCGTGGCTGTATTATCAGCGGTCAGTCCCATCCCCCAATACCGAGGGGAAGACCACGTGGTTCCTGGCCGGTGGGGACACGTGCGTCTGATGGGGAGTTTGCATTGAGTCAGACAGGCAGGGGTTGGGGTGTGGGGCCTCAGCAGGTAGGAGGGTTAGCCACAAGGCATCTACCTGTCTGGGGCAGGACCGGGAGGCTCGCTGAATTCTGCGGGAGTAAGAGCCTGGGGCTGCAGTGAGGTCTTTCTCCCTAACTGGCAAGACTGGGCAGCAGTGGACTTTGCCAGCTGTCTCCTGCTAGAACCAGCCTGGAAAACTCTGCTCCACGTGCCTTGGCTTCCTCACTCCACTGAGCAGGGCTGGGGCCGGGGCCAGTGTTTGAGACTCAGACCCCACATCCAAAGCCTCTGCTGGATGAGGAGCCCGAGCCAGCGCTGCCCTGAAGGCCGAGCACCCGCCCCTGGTTCCCAGGTGCCTACGTGCCCGAGGGGCTGCTGACCTCTTGCTCCTGGGACTACATGAGCTTCACGCCGTCAGTGCGCGCCTACACCATGCTGCTCTTCTGCTTCGTGTTCTTCCTGCCCCTGCTCGTCATCGTCTACTGCTACATCTTCATCTTCAAGGCCATCCGGGAGACAGGCCGGTAAGCGCCAGGCATGAAGGAGGGGCTCGGTGCAGGGGGGGCCATGCCCCTTCCTCCGGGCTGCCCGCGGCTCACATCTGTGCCCGCCCCCAGGGCGCTCCCGGCCCCAGGTGGGCAAAGACCAGCTGAGCACATGCGCTTGGCAGGGAGGTGCCTACAGACCAGGACAGCCCTGCAGCTTAGAGAAGTCTCAGGAGACAGGGTCTTCTGAAGCGGGGGCCGTTAGGCTTGGTCAAGGGATCTGGGGGGCAGAGAAGACACCACAGGCAGAATCACTGGGAGGCAGCTTAGGCTGGATGTAATGGAGAACTTTCTGGGAGTCAGGGCTGCCTGCACTGAAAGGGATGGCTAGGTCCAAGAAGGCTCTCTGACTGTAGCCATGACCCTGGCAGTCACTGCAACCCGAATGCGGTCAGACCCAGACTCTGCACACTTCCTAGATCTCTCCAGACATTCAGGGCCTGCGAGGGCGGCGGTGAGTGCCCCCGGCAACGGCAGCGGCTGCAAAATGAATGGAAAATGGCCAAGATCGAGCTGCTGGTCATCCTTCTCTTTGTGCTCTCCTGGGCCCCCTACTCCACTGTGGCCCTGCTGGGCTTTGCTGGGTGAGCGGTGACAAAGGGGCTGGGGCAGGGGTTGAAGGGGTGGAAGAAGGGTGAGGAGACCCTGGGACAGTCTCCCCCCACCCAGCCCAAGCCCAAGCCAGCCATTCTCACACACTAGGTCCAGCCCCTCAGCCTGTTCTCCACCTGCTGTGAGATGCCCCTCCTGAGCTCCCAGAGGCACTAGGAGACGTGCTGGGGGAGCTCTGGGCCCTGCTGGATTTGGCCTGAGGGACTGCCTGCGGGGCTGCCAGGTCCTCCAGACCCCTTGGGAATATGCAGCTCTCCCTGAGGTTCTGGTTCCTTCTTCACCTGGCCTGTGGGCACATAGCCAGGGGTGCTACTCACCTCCTACCTTAGTCCTGTGGGGCTAGAGTCTGCAGCAGCACGGACGTAGACCAGACTTCAGAAGCACTTTGACACAGTGAGACCTATGAATCCTTGCCAGTGTTTGGGTGTGATGGGCATACTCCTCCTTGTGCAAGGATGGCCTGTTCCCTTCTTGGGCTCTCCTGTGAAGTTACTCTCAGAGAGCCAGGGGAGAGGTGGGCCTCAGGGTTGGGGTGGGGCTTGGGAAGAGCTGCACAGAGGGCCAGAGTCATTGGGGATGGGGAGGGCTTCTTGCCAGGAGCACAGGCTCCGAGGGACAGTGGGACCTGGTGAAACCCCCTAGCCTGGCACGTCTTCTCAGCGCCTCTCCATCAGTTGCTCCCTGGGATCCTGCTGACCTCAGATCGGAATTCTCCCTGGCCTTGCAGACCTTCCCCTGGGGGTGACTTGGTCGTGCTGGTTTGGGCCAGGCTGGGCTGTGCCCTGAGAGGGCTTGGTTGGCCTAGAGGAAGAAGGTTCCTGAGACAGTGGGTGGGCTGTGGAGTCTCCAGGGAGGGCCAGCTGGCAGGGGGCCCACGGCTGCTCTGTCCTAGGTACGCACATGTCCTGACGCCCTACATGAACTCGGTGCCAGCTGTCATCGCCAAGGCCTCTGCCATCTACAACCCCATCATCTATGCCATCACGCACCCCAAGTACAGGTGTGGCCCTCCTCCAGGACCCTGCCCCAGCTCCCCGGGCCCACCCTCACGGCATGGAGAGCCTGGGCCTATAAATGGGGGCAGAGGCCAGCCATCTTTCCTGTCTCTTGTATATGCATTGGGTGGGGAACTCCAGCCACTGAGAGCAGCCAGCGACACTGGGTGGGGTGTGGAGCTGGTGTGACCCTCTGCTGCCCCAGCTTCCCAGAGGCTCAGCTTCGAGAGACATCAGAGCTCCCTGGGCAGCATCCAATTCTAACTGGGATTTTCAGAGCTGAGACCAAAAGGCAGCTACGATTGGCTAATCACCAGTGCTGCCCGCTACAAAAAGAGGCCACCAGACAGTGACAGGCCAGAGAGAGCACAGCAGGGCGAGCCCCGCTCTGCCTCAGGGGCCCTGAAAGAGGCTCGGGGGTGGCTCTGGCCCAGAGCGCTCTCTGCTGATAGAATCCCAGCGCGGCTGGCCTCTTCCACCAGGGGGCCTGCAGGGCTTCCATTCGCCTGGTGGTGTCAGTGACTCCCTGAGGCCAGCTGCAGGCTTGGCCCGTCCAGCTCAGGAGCGTTCCTGGTCCTCATTTACAGAGATGTGGCTTGGGCCAGCCACTTGAGGGCTGAAACTGAGCATCAGGCTGAACCTGCCACCCTACAGCTCTCCCTCCATGCCCGGGACCCAGCGTCTGTCTGTCCATCCCCCACCCTGTGAGCCTGTCAGTCTCCTTCACCCCAGCACTTGTCTGTCTGTCCTCCTAATCCCAGTGTCTGAATGTCCTCAATTCCCCACTGGCTCTTTGTTCACTCCCATTAGCCCAGTGTCAGTCTGTCCCTCCACCCCTATCTATGCAGTCTGTCTGTCCATTCTTCTAACCCGAGGTGCTGTCCTTGCAGAATGGCCATCGCCCAGCACCTGCCCTGCCTGGGGGTGCTGCTGGGCGTGTCGGGTCAGCGCACTGGCCCGTACACCAGCTACCGCACCACCCACCGCTCCACACTGAGCAGCCAGGCCTCGGACTTCAGCTGGATCTCCGGACGGAGGCGTCAGGCATCCCTGGGTTCCGAGAGCGAGGTGGTAAGGAGGCTGGGCCCTCACTGGCTGGCACCTCGCCATTCTTTCCTCAACCAGACCAGCCTTAGGCCTCTGGGTGGGGCTGCTTCTGAGACTTGGACCCTCAGAAACCTGGGACTTTGGCAGGAAAAGCCCTCACCACTGCCCCATGTCCTTCCCACACATCATGCTCCCTGACAGGCAGGGGAACTGGGGCCCTGTTCAGCCAACAGAGGCAACAGTTCGGCCCAAGGTCATCCAGCAGCAGAGCCAGGATTGAACATGGCTTTTCCAACTCCAGGTCACTTTTCTTCCATACTGGCACTATCCCAGGGCCTTAGAGCCTCAGATCGAAAAGACTAGCATCTCTGGCCCTAGATGGGCCTCTAGAGAAACAGGCAAGAGCCAGCTCAGGGCCCTCTGTCTGTAGCATTAAGCCCCCTCCTCTTGGGAGCCTTGAGGCTCTCATGGGGTAGAGTGGAAGGAGCGTTGGCCCTGGAGCTGGGGACTTGTGTTCAAATCTGAGTTCAAGTCCTTACCGTGTGAGCTTGGACAGGTCAGTCACCCTCTCTGAGCCTCTGTAAAGTAAAAACTGCCATCTCTACATCCAAGACTAGATAGAGTGTCCACGGATGGGTGCTGACCCCACAGTTGTGGTCAGCCATGGGAGCTACCAGTCTGCCAGCCCCTCCTTGGGGCCTGGAGCTGTGATGTCCCCTGATGTCCCCAGGAGAGTTCCCTGTGCCTTGGGCTTCTGACCCAGCTCCTCCATCATTGTGCCTCCAGAGTCCACTGTGGGCCTCACCAAGAGCTTCCGCTGACCCCTTCCCACTGCCTGCGTCCCTGGGGGTCTCGGTTGAGGGGTTGAGAGAGGAGTGGTCAGACGACCTATCCCTGAACCACTGTAGTGAATGACATCAAGGCATGAATCTTAGCCATTAAGAGAGGCCTAGACCCTCGTGAACCATACCCATCCTGTACACTTAAGCAAGCACACAAGCCCCCAAGTGCCTGTGCACACACATGCACGTGCGTGCACACACACACACACACACCCCCTAGCACATGCACTCACAGTTTGCAAGGGTTTGGTGACCAGCAACCCTGCAAACAGTGTCATGGGCCTCACCCCCATGAATATCCATAGGAAGGATGGAGAAAGGCCTGATCCAGGATAGGGCAGAAGCAGGACTGTGGAATGTCCCCCTCAACTCACAGGGAGTCTCCCACTCCCCCCAGGGCTGGACAGACACGGAGGCCACTGCTGCTTGGGGGCCTGCCCATCAAGTGAGTGGATGGTCCCCCTGCGGTCAGCGCCTGGAGGATGTGGAAGCCAAGAGCCCTCCCAGGCCCCAGGGACAGGAAGCAGAGGCTCTCGGGAAGGTAACTGGACCCAGCACCTGCCAATCTGTAAAGGGGTGGGAACAAGGAGCAAGTAGCCCAGGGAGTGGTCAGGAAAGGCGGGGTGCTTGTTCTCAGTGTCAAGGCCAACACCCTCTGGGAATTGCCCCCTCCCTGGACCTCCCAGCTTTCCCTTGCCCACCTGCGGGTCCTGGGGGTCTCTGGGACACCAAGGTGTTCTGAGCAGGCCTGAGTCTGAATGCACCCAAGTGTGACTGTGTCTGAGAGCATCTGTGTGTGATTGTGTGACCTTGACTGTGCAGGTACATCGCAGGTGGTGACTCTACTGTGCTGTGATGAATGTCCAGCATGGGTGCAAGTGTGTGTGAGTGACCATGTGCCTGGCACATGCTCTCTGTCACTGTGACACCCCAGGGCATGGGATTGTCTGCTCTGAGCTGAGCATGTGACCGAGTGTGAGTGGCAGCTACCTCTCTGTGTCATTGGAAGTAGGACATACCTGGAGGGGGCGGAGCTGCGAACCGTGTATGTGCTCGCTATGAATGCCCTGAGATTAGGATGTTGCCCAGAATACTTGCAGCTATTAAAAGAAAGCCAGCTGTCAGCCCAAGTGCCTATGGAACGGAATGTCGATGGTGATTAGAGAAGGCCAGGTTCTGGAACGCTGGAAATGCCGTGTGCACAGGCCCAGAGTCTGCCCTTCCCCCTCAGCTGACAGCTCCCCACCCTGCCCTTCCACTCACACCCACACAGCGCCCCCAGCTCCCGGACTCTCTCGGGCTTCCCCAGCAAGACCAAGACCAGAGGCACTTTCCTGCCTTCCTTCCCCAAGGCCGCTCCCCTGCCTGTCCCCCAGAGGGGGAGCCCTGGGGGGGCTGCTCCCTACCGTTGCGGGGGGGCCCCTGCCTCTATCAGCGTTCCCATCCCAGGGAGCACCACTGCCCGGAAAGGACTCCCTCCCCAGCCCTGGGCCCGGGCACTGTGCGTGACCACAGAGGCCAGGGCAGAGGCCGGCAGCATCCCCCAGGCTGGCGGGCGAGGTAGTGATGAGAGGCACTGTGGGCTGGGGTGGGGCACCAGGCAGAGAGGGACAGCACATCGGCTGTCACCTAACACGTGTGATAAGCGCCACCATCGAGGTATCAGCACATGGGGTGCTGAAAGCAGGGGCAAGTCCCCAAGGGCTCCCGGGAAAGATGGAGGTAAATCAGGGATTGCCAGGCAGGATGGGGCCGGGGGGGGGTGAGGTTTGGCTTGTCCAGGCTGGGAAACAGCCTGTCCAAACACAGCGGGGCACAGGGGAGCTCGGCATGTTCTGGAACAGAATGTCTCTCTGTGACCCCGGGAGCAGTCAAGGGACCCTGGGAGCAGTCAAGGGACCCTGGGAGCTGGCGGTAGGGACGTAGATGGAAAGAGGGGCCGGAGGTGGTAGGAGCCATGGGGAGGCCCAACCAGGTGCTGGCCTGGTCTCCTGTCAGGACCCTGGAGGACAGGGAGCCCATGGAGGGCTTAGCGGGGCACTGAGGTGGGCTTGGTCAGCTTGGCAGAGTAGCCGGGCCTCTCAGCAGTGGCTGGGAAAGGACAGGTTGAGTGGAAGGAGCCGGCAGAGAAGACGGGAGAAGCCAGTAGGACAGGCAAGGAGTGAGGCACTTAAGGCAGCAAGGAGAGAGGAGACACCTGCGCGTGCGGACAAGGAGTGGAGGGAAGTGGAGAATTGGATGGTGGGGGTGAGGAGAGCTCAGTCTGGACCCCAGGAGTCTGAGAGCCTGGGGACATCCCAGGGGGCTATCCCACAGGCCACACTGCTGGAGAAGGCCCATCACCCGGCCAGGACAAAACCTGGTCCCTCCACGCAACCTCCCTTCAGCACGCAGTACCCCAGACACAGAGGGTCACTGGGAGACTATTCCCAGGGGACATTCCTTGGCTAAACAGATGTATGCTGTTTGCTTTCAGACCAAGGGGCTGCTCCCCAGCCTGGACCCCAGGATGTAGCGTGCCCATCAGCTCTGCCTTCCTCCTGGGACACGTCCAGCCCCCTCAGGTCCCCCTCACACACACAGACCCAGGATTACCCTGTGGGCCTGGGGGCTTTGGAAGTGGACTTGTCACCCATGCTGTGCTGGATTCATGGCCACATCCCACACGTCCCTGCTCTGCAAAGCGGTCTGCACCCCACTTCTCAGCTCAACAGGCTGCACCCCAGGCTCAGTCTGAAGAGTGGACACCCTCCCGTTGCCTGCAGTCGTCTGCCTCTCCTCAAATGCTGTGTGCTGCCATTGTCCAAGTGATGACAATGGCGATGGCTCCGGGGGACACAGCCAGCTGCTTATGAGCTGCCCCTGTGCCCGGGCTGGGCATTTCCCTGGCACGGGAAGGGCAGCACTGCTTCTCCTGCAGCCAAAGCCCAGCGCAGACCTTTACACGCTGGAAACTGCTATTCAGCCCTGGCTTTCCACTCAGTGCACGGTTCCCACCACCGCCTGCCCTCTCGTGCCATGTGCGTTTGGGGCACACGCTCCTGTGTGTATGTATTTGCTTGCACACTAAGCACAGGCGTGCACACACGGCGCCTGTGGCTTGTTTCAAATCAGTGGTCTGAGTTCATCCCAGGGCTGTGTGGCTCTGGCAGGGTGTGGAGAAATAAAAGCAGAGAAGGTCTCCTTGGACAGCCACGATCTCTTCCTGTTGGTGCTGCGATGGGAGAGAGACCCCAGGCTTGGCCTCTGACACCCGCAGCAGCCTCTCTTCCTCCTCTCCCTCTGTCTTCCACCTCGTGAATTTCACTCCCCAAACCCCCACCTCAAACTGCAGGGAGCAGACTGGAGGAGGGGCAAAGGCCAGGCTTGCCCCCATCCCTGCTCCCCAAGGAGCTGCTCTTCTTGGGAAGCGGCTCACGCCCAGCCTGTGAGCACCAGCTGCTCTCTGGCTGGCTTCAGTTCTCCCAGGGGAGGCAGATGAGGGAGGCTGGCCTTTCTCTTTAAGAGCATTCTTCCGGCTACCCCTCCCTTTCCCCAGAGGCAGCCTCAGGCATCAGACGGGTGCCGTGTCCAGAGAAAGAGCCTGCAGCTCCAGGTACAGCTTAGCCCACGGCTCCCTGACCGTGTGCCTTTCCCCACACCTGTCATGCCCTGCTGCTGGGTCCTCTCCAGCCTGGCAGGACAGATGCCCCCTACCCCCAGGAAAAGGGATAAAGCCAAGGATGGATTGGATGGGGCCTGAGGAAGGGGCAGGGGACTGGATGGGGGAGGTCGGGGTGCTGGCCATGAGCTGCTGGCCTCCTGGGCCAGGGCCAGGCAGCGAGGACAGCTGGGCTCCTGACACAGGGCAGAGGAGGTGGTGAAGTGAGGGAAAGAACACAGGTCCCTCCCTGGCCTCTTCCACCTGATAGTTCTGTGGCCTTGGGCAGGTTACCGAATGCCCCTGTGAAGTGGGGACTCCTTGCCATGCTGGTTGTATGCGCTAGGCCCAGGGCGTGAGGCGGGGTGCTGGCAGCTGCGAAATTACTCACACCCAGGCCCGCATGAGTCTTCAGGGCCCAGCTCAGGCCAGAGTCTTTCAGGAGGGCCGAGAACAGCCAGCCCGGTTGCCTTCCCTGAGCCTCAGTTTCCCCAACAGGGAACCAGAGTGGGCCTTGAGCTACCTCCAGACCACACAGGGCCTGAGATCTCTTCTGAGGAAAGGTATCTTGGCCCAAAGACCACACTGGCAGGAATCCCCAGGGGCTTAGGCCCCCACTCAGAACACACTGTCTCTGGGTTATGGGCTGAACACACCACACGCATTTTCCCTTCCCTGTCCCTTCTGGCCCCTTGTCCCAGCAGCTGAGCAAATGCCCTCTCCTCCCTTCCTCCCTGCCCCCTGCCATTCTGGCGCAAAGGGCACGGGGGCCTGGCGTGCGACACTGGCAGCTGGAGCTTTCCATGCTGCTGTCAAGTTTTCCAGAGCACAAATGAGACAGGAGAGCCAGGAATAACTGCTGGGCCCCCGGAGGGTCTGGAGGGTGTGGGCCAGCCTCAGACCTGTTTTCAGACCCTGTGCTGAGGGTGCAGGCAGGGCCCCCCACCACAGCCAGGTTTGGGCATCCGGAGGCGCCTGCAGCCGCTGGGAGCCCATTATCTGGCATGAGTTCCCATAGGAAAAAGCTCAGGCTCCAGCATGGCCTGGGTTTACTACCTGTGTGACCTTAGGGAAGTCACTCAACCTCTCTGAGCCTTGGTTCCTGTGGGACAAGTAGCAGCCTCTGAGGATCTGAGGGGATTATGGTGTGAGGGGCCTGGAGCTGAGCTGGGCCAGGTCCAGAGCTGCTTCTCTAATTGTGATTGTTTTCGTGGCTGGACAACCCTGGGCCAGTTACCCAGCTCCTGAGCTGACACTCTGTCCAGACAAGAGGGAGGCTCAGCTGGGTCCTAGCCACCACCAGGGCTCCGCACTAGATAAGGCACAACTTCAAGGTCCTCACCAGGGAACACAGGGCAGCAAAGACCCAAGTCACAAAGTCCCTGGCCGAGGGAGCTCAGCCACGGTCTTCCGGGCAAGGAGGTGGGTACAGCCAGGCAGAGAGCGGGGCTGGGCAGAGTCTAGGCTCTTCAGAGAGTGGAGGGAGCAAGGGGAGGAGATCAGGGAGGCGAGAGCATTATCACTAACCTGGCTAGGCCCCTCTCCTGCCCGCTGGGGGGTGCTGGGTGCCGGACACCCCTCCCCAGGGGCTATATTAGCCGCGTGAGTCACGGTGGACGGGCTGGGAGGCCGCGGGCGGGCGGGCACAGTGTAGGGTTACAGTCCATTTATGGGCGCAGCAGAGGACAGATATCAGTGTCGATGGCATTCGTTCCCAGCTATTCTTAGGAGCCTCTCAGGAGCTCCACACGGCCTGGCTGGGCAGCAAGGGACACAGGCAAGGCTGGGGGTCGGGCGCAGGGACCGAGGTCCAGGCTGGGGAGGCAGGGCACACGCACGCGAGGATCCCCTCACTCTACTCTTCTCCTTTGTTTGCAGAGGCCACCGCTGTCAGCAGCAGCATGTCTTACAGCGTGACTCTGACGGGGCCTGGACCCTGGGGCTTCCGTCTGCAAGGGGGCAAGGACTTCAATATGCCGCTCACCATCTCCCGGGTGAGTGTGCGGTGCCCACAGCCTGGTACCCACGAGGGAGGGCATGCTGGGAGGAGGGTGTGTGCATCTGTCTGTCCGTCCTCCCTGAGGTTCTTGGAAAGATGAGCACGCTTTCCTGGTCTAGGGGATGGGACTAGACCCACCTAGATACTGCCAGCCACAGGCCCTTGGTTTGGGCCACAGCTGTTGCCCACCTGAGCTGGCTGGCCTATTAGAATGTGAAACAGGGGGAAGCGGCTGTTGTTTTGAGCAGAGGAGGAAAGGCCAGGCAGGCAGGTGGGCAGAAAGTACAGTGCCTTCCTTTCTAAGCCCTACCCTGGGAGGATGGGCTCAGGGTGTCCCCAAGCCTGGAGTATCTCCCTGGGAGTCGACAGCTGCTTTTGGGAGACAGCACTCCTAGAGGGCAGGTGGCAGGCGGGTGGATAGTTAGATGGACAGACCACTGACCTTGGCTGCCCTGCTGTCGGGGCTGGGAGCTGGGCTGCACTGGTAACTGGTCTCCAGCACCCACTCCTTCCCAGACCTCAGCTAACAGACTCCGTCTCCCTCCGCCTCCCTGGGCCTCACACTGGCTGGCTTCATGGAGCTGGGCCTTCCTCACCTGCCTGAGCCCTGGCCACTCACCTGCAGCTGCCCTCCTGCCTGTCTCACGTCTTGTTCCCCATGCTCACCTGAAAGGGCCATGAGTCCTGCAGTGTCTGTGATCAGGGAGTAGCACTGTCTGATGGGGATGTCACAGATCTTTGGTGACTGTCTGAGTAACTCCCTCGTCCAACTGGTGACACCGAAGTCCAGAGAAGCTAGCTGCTTGAGAGGAAGCTGTCTGTGAGAAGGGACTTTGTTTTAACCACTGCTGTGTCCCTGGCACCCAGATCAGTACCTAAGACACAGTAGGTGCTCAGGCAACACTTGTTAAGTAAAAGGACTTCCCCGTAAGTCCAGCAGAGGCGGTGCTGAAGGCCCCAAGGCTCAGGGCAGATAGTGAAATGTTCCAGGGCAAAGACAACCCCTGCCTGGTGGGGTAAGGCTGAGGCTGAGCTCCAGCAGGGCTGGTGCGGGCACGAGGGGGCAGGCTGAGGCCCGGGGCTGTCACTGGAGGGTGATGGATAGGCGGGGGTATCTGGGCCTCTGCCCACCTGGAGGCAGGGAGACAGCGGAGACTTGCCTTGGGCCTGGGGGTGGGGCGGCGTGGGTGGTGTGGGCGGCGGGGAGGCACTGAGGTGGGCAAGCCAGGCAAGGTCTGAAGGGTGCTTGGCAGAGGGGGCAGGGAGACAGTGCCCCCCCCCCCCGGAGGCACAGTCCTGGCTGGGGAAACTGATGTGGACACTGGGGGGAACTTAAGAAGGAACGCCCCCCTCAGAGGAGCTGTGGGAGCCCCAAAACAGCCACAGGGGCTACACTCCTCTGAGACAGGCGCTGGCCTAGCTCCAGTGCAGGGAAAAGCCTCGTCCTCTATCCTCCTGCTGCAAGTCCGCCTCATTCTACCCCGAGAATCCAGACCCACCGCCCTGGACACAGGGTCCCAGATACTAAAAAGACACCCAGAGCCTCGCATACTCCATCTGATGACACGGTGACACATGGGCAGTGAGCCCCAGTGGACACACCCCCACCCCAGCCCCAAGACCCTCCATAGCTTCCCAGCCCCGCGGTTGCAGGTCTTCTCCCTGCATCAAGCAGGACCATCCACCCTCACTCTCCTGGGTCCACCAGCCTCCTACGCCCGGGATGCAGCCCAGATCTCCCCCAGTCCCACCACCCTCAGGACCTCCTTCTGCTGCTCCCTGCCCCATCCCTATGGGTGGAAATTAGCCCCCTGGCTCAGTGGCACCCAGGATAGCCAATTACCTCATCCAGGGTCTATGCGCCACCTGGCCCCAGCCAGCCCAGGGCTTAAATTGCAGCACAGAGGCCTTAAGCTAGACAGCAGGAAGAATGTCCTCACTGCGGGCAGGGGGTATATTGGGTTGTACTAGAGCCAATGACTAGGGGGGACTTTTAAAAATAGAACCCAAAGCTCAGGCCGGGCATCAGGGGGTGGGCATAATGGCCTCTCAGCTCCCTTCAGGGGCACGCCCCAAATCACCAAGGCTGTGGAACAAGCTGGACTGGGTGCTGGGCCCTTCCCAGGGCTTGGAGCCTCGATAAGTCCTCTGGTGGGCCACTGATACCCTGGGATCGGGCAACCCAGGCTCAGGGATGCTGGCCAGGCAGCCCTCCGGACACTCAGCCCTGCCCTCCCAGCTGGGCTGTGGTGTTTCCTGCTGGGGTGATCAAGTCCTTCTGCATCAGGAACTTCTTCCCTAAGAGGATGCAGAGCCCTCTGGAGGAAGCCTATTTCCACCGCAGCTATGACCCGCTTTTCACAGTGGGCCGATAGATTCTCAGGCGTCCTGGCCTGAGCCTTTGCAACAGGGAAGTGGCGTATTGCGGTGGGGGCACTGGCAAAGGCAGGGCCTGCTCATTCTCAGCAGGGGCTGGCATCCCCGGGCATATGAACTGCGAGCCTGAGCATGGAGGTCAGGCAGGCAGGGCTGGGGCTGGCTTCTCACTTCAGAGCCGGGCAAACGAGATTCAAACTTGCTCACGAACTCCTGAGTCCTTGGTAACCCCTAACTCCCATGCCTCTGGTGAGGGACTAGTAGAAAAGCACGGAGTGGGGCCCGTCCCCTGTCCGCTGCAGGGACTGGGCTGCAGCTCCCCCTGTGAGGAGGCCGGCCACCTGCAGTCTGGGTAGTGACTCCCGGACCCACCCTACCCTGCCCACCAGCCCCACAGCAACAACCTTGGAGCAGTAGCAGCCCCTCAAGTCCTCCCTTTGGTGGGTCTCAGTCTAAGGACCCACAGAGAAGTGGGTTCAGGAGAGAGACTCAGAGGGCAGAGGGGAAATGCCTTTATTCAACCTGGACAGGTGCGGCTGGGCCTGCAATGTGAGCTGCCCTCTCACCCCCACCCTCTCCAACCCCAGCCGGTTCTCCAGGAAATGGGGGAGGGGTGGCAGCAGCTCCAAACGCCCCGCCCCCACCCCTGTGGGAGCAGCTAGGCCAGAGGCTGGGGCCGTGGTCTGGGACCTTGTCCCTTAGTGCATGTTGTAGCCCCTGGCAGTATGACCAAGGCATACGCTTTTGTTTGGCTCTGCTGCTCTCAGCTATGTTACCTTAGAAAAGTCAGTTCACCTTTTCAGCCTCAGTTTTCTCATCTGTAAGATGGGGAGAGTGCATTCATGAAAACACATGTGTGAGAGTGCATTCTAATGGGCACTTCTGAAAATACACCTGTGAGGATGGGGGAGTGGTAGAACTGAGCCCCGGCCCAGGGAGGTGCTGTCTCCCTGCTCCAAGGCCTCCAGTCCTTAGGGCCTCACCCACTGGCCTAGCAGGCTCACCTGGGTCCCCAGCCTGGAGGCCTCTGCCCATTTGCTGTTTCCGGTTCCAGGATTTGTCAGGCTCTCCCAGCTATGGGGGTAGGTGCAGAGGACAGAGGGTCCCTGAGGAGAGGAAGGAGGACAGGCCGAGACTATTCTGGGGCGACTGTGCCTGCCGTTTCTGGAATTTTGAGGCCGTCGTGCTGTTTCTTGGGCCGCGCCTAGCAGTGCTGACAGCCCGTGCTGTTTATAGCCATGCTGAAGGTCAGATCAGCCTCTGGAGGGCTGCTGCAGGGCTGGCAGGGTCCTCCTGAACAAACGAATGGGGAAGATAACTGGACAGAGGCCCTCCGCTGAAGAATGCATCCTTAGAGGTCCCCAGAGCAGGCCCTCTCCCTGCATGCTTTTTCTCCCTGGTACTCAGAGACGTTCCTGACCCCGTGAGGGCCCTGAAGGGAGTGGGCGTGAGATTGGCTGGGTCGTGGTGAGCAGACAGTCCAAGCTCCTCAACTCAAGCAACTCCATGGGCAGCCCCCAGGGCTCCTCCAGCTGAAGGCATTGTGGGACAGCAGTAAATGGGAGGAGGACGGGGCTTACTGGTGACGTCTGCCAGGACTTGCTGGGTCAGCCCTTCTGCCTGGGAGATGTCTCCCCAGTTCCCTGAATCCCCCTCTCAGCCCGGGGTTATCCATGATTGCAAAGGTCCCCCCACCCTTTGCAATGGAGCCCTCCCATTCCTAAACATAGCTTCTTTGCTCTTTTGAAGCCAGGATCCACCTCTTCCCAGGAACCATCCTAAGTGGCATAAAGCAGACTTTGCCATGTCCCAGTGCTCTCGGGGACCCACCGGGTAGCATCCAGGACATAGACAGAACTATGACACAAGAGGAGAAGAGAAGTGGGAGGGTGGGAAGCGCTCCTTGGTGGAGCACGGGCTTAGCATGCACAAGGGCTCAATCCCCAGTACCTCCATTAATGAATAAATAAATAAAATCCACCCCCCAAAAAAAGAAAAAAAAGATAAAAAACATTTTTTAAATTAAAAAAAGAGAGAGAGAGAGAAGAAAGAGACTCAGAAGGCCAGGGAGGGGTGTGATCAGCTAGAGAAGTAACCAGTGACCCCTGGCTTTGGGCACAGGGAGGTCATTGGTGTGTGTGAAGCGGTGGGGGTCAAAGTCAGATGGCTGAACGTGAGAGGGATGGGAGATCGCAGAGGCAGGACCCGCTGGTCACCTCTTGGAGAGAAACATGGCGAGAGCCAGTTGGAGCAGCTAAGGCCGGGACAATGAGAGACCTTTTTCGAAGACAATTTTTTTAGAGCAGTTTTAGGTTCACAGCAACACTGAGGGGAAATTTCTCAGCGATTTCTCATCTATCCCCTGCTCCCACACATGCACAGCCTCACCCACCACCTACATCCTCCACCAGAGTGTGCCTTTGTTACAACTGATGAAGCTACGTTGACACATCATTATTACCCAGAGCCCAGAGTTTACATTAGGACTCTCTCTTGGTGTCTTACATTCTGTGGTTTTGGACCGCTGTATTACATGTATCCATTATAGTGTCATAGAGAGTATTATCATTGCCCTAAAAATCCCCTGTGCAAGGAAAGGCTTTTTGAGTATAAACAAGACTCTGGCATTTTTATCAGCCAGGGTGTGGTGGGAGAGTGGGGCCATGGGATGACAGAAGGTTCCAGTGAGAGGGTAAAGGATGGAGCAAGGCCTCAGGGGAGGACAGATGGGAAGGGAGCAGAGTATGGCCTGATAGTGTAATTTAATCACACGATGTAAAATGCACTTAGGGCTCCATGAATATCCCCTGGGGTGTCAGCCAGAGAGGGTTGGGAGGAGGTGCTGGAAGTTGCGCAGCCCACAGCATCCACTCCCTGCCCTTGCCCCCATCCCTCGCCACACCTACACTGGCAGATCTAGAGGGAAAGGAAGACAGGGGCCTGTCTGGGTTTAAGCACTGCGAGTGATGGCCGGGAACTTCTGTGGAGCCCAGTGGCCCCCTCTGCTGCTGGGGAGCAGGGGAAATGCAGCCAAGGGCATGCCAGCACCTTGCTTCCCTGGGACCCTGGACAGAACTTTTCTCCCTTCCAGATGATGCTTCGCCCCGGCCCCCACCAGGGACAGGAGGCTGGCTCAGGGCTGATCAGTCAGGGCTAGCCCCTGGCACACCACCCTCTGCCAGCTCCAGATTTTGTTTCCCATGGAGCCGGGGAATGCAGCCTCCCAGCCTCCAACCCCTGGTGCCTCCCAGGGGAAGGGGCCAGGGGCAGAACCTGAGCCTCTTCATTTGGAGCATCCCTGAAACTTTCTCAGTTCTGCACTGTCCTTGTATCGTACCCTATTTAGTGGTGAAATCCTCTCCACAATCCTGGGGGAAAGGCATTGTTGCCGGCATTACCCAGAGGGCTGGCACAGCAAGCTCAGGTCTGGCTCAGACCAGGGTCCGTGCACTTTGCTCTGCTGCTCCCCCCACCTCCCCCCAGGCACTGGAGGGTCGCTGGGGCCACAGCTGCTGCCTGGCCCCAGCTACCCCTGCGCCCTCTCTGGGGTGCCCTAAATCACGGCCCAGCAAGGAGGAAGGACTCCTGTGATGATCTGGGCCCCCATACACCTAGAACCTGTCCAAGGGGCTTTTGAGACAGGCCCTCAGTTCCCCGTTGAGAGGTGCCTGGAGACTGGAGAAAACTGAGAAGTATAATGGGAAGGAAACAATCATTACAAAGGGTTTTTCAAGTGCTCAAGAGGGGCTAGAAAGCCTCTAAAGGAAAAATATCCTCCGAAGATTTATTTAGCAGCTTGGAGTCTTTTCTGGGACAAGGAAAACAGCAAGAGGGGGTGAGGGAATCAGACAAGAGATACAGCAGTACCTCATGCCTGGACTGCACTCTTCACAAGCCCTGGGCTTTGGGCAAGGGTCCAAGGGTGGCCCCACACTTCTGCCCAGCAGGCTGCTCCTGCCAGCTGGGGAGGGGATCTGATGGCCTGTGGGCTGAGCTGACAGACAACCTCCTTAAGGTCCCTGCCTCCATCCTGTCCCCTCATTTAAGGAGACCTGGGCTGAACGAGCAGAGCACCTCCCCACAAGAGGATTTATAGCACCCTCCACCCCACCAGCGTGAGGGGTCTTGGGCCCTGCTCAGAGCAGCCAAAGGTCAGGCCAGCTGAGCCCTGACGAACAGACACAGGTGTGGGGAGAGAGGCGCCGAGGCGGGCTGGAGCCAGCCCGGCGGCTCTCCTCAGGGAGCTTGGCTACCGACCAGGCCCCGGGGGAGGCTGGGCTCTTCCCCTGGGAATAGGATCTCTTTAGTCCAAACTTGAGGATGAGGGGGGAGCCAGGCAGGGCCAGGGAGCCCTGCAGAAAGGGATGGTGTTGGCTAGCCCATGCCTGCAGGAGAAAGACATTCTCAAGGCAGCTCCGAAGGGAGGGCATCCAGGTGGCCCCGTGGCTTGCCCTAGCTGATCTGGCCCCAGTCTCTCTTGGATGTCATTCTAGTGTCCTTGTTCACACTTTATCCATGATCTCCTGGACACAGCTCTGGTCCTGCTTGGCAGGCATCACCTCCACCGGCATGAGGCCCCCTTCTCTGTTGATGCTTAGAAGCATTTTGGGGAGCCCTGGGGTTGGGGAGCCCTGCTTGGGGGTGTCCTGCTGTGGGGGAGCCCCACAGGCAGTCCACTAAGACCGCAGAGGCATCGTACAGTTCACCCAGAATGGAAACACACTGGTGTCTGCTACCTTCTCCGCAATGCTTCAGACATAAGCTGGATGGATGGATGGAGAGAGGGGTGGGCATGTGACCAGCAAGTCGCGTGAAAAGCTACAGAAGAACCTCAGTGGTGGGTATTTGGGTGTTCACTGTAGAACTGCAGGATTCGTTCCGCCTTTTTCTCTGTTTGAAAATGTCCATAACCAAGTGTCAGGGACAGCAGAGCCCTGACCGTGAAGCTAGAAGGTGCAGGGAAGGTGATTTTCTGCAGGCCGGGCCTGGCTGAGCAGCTCAGCCTGCCCTCAGGAGTCCGCTCTCAGCCTAGAAAGTGCTTGGCTTTTCTTTGTTGTTGTTTTTTATCCTTTGTGCAACCACTGAAATCTAAGGAGACAACCCACTCTTGTCATTAGTAGGGGCTCTGCATGGCCACTGATTCAGAGATGGAGGCGACGCTGGTTTTGAGATGGCCTGTGGGGCTCCAAGGTGCCCCTGTGAGTCCTTGGAGAGCAGGCTGGACTTGGCAAACCAGACAGCGTGGCTTCCTGACCATCCAGCCCTTTGTTTCTCTGTTGCCCCTGCCTCGTCTCAGCAGATTCTGGGGGTAGTGGGGAGGCTGCTCTGGGCACAAGGTGGCCAGTGTTTAAGAAGATACCAAGGTTTCTGGGCCTGAAATGGTGGGTCCAGAGCAATCGGCGAGAGCTCTCCTGCTCTTGCAGTTATCCCTGGGTTAGCACAAGCGGTTCCCGGCCCACCCTGAAGAGCCCATCCGGGAATGGCCTGCAGGCTGGTGACTGCAGGGCCCTGGTTTGGATGGGAGATCTCGGAGATGGGCCTGGCCGGAGGTTTCCATCCACATCTGAGAGCCCAGAGTCTGGCCAGAGGCCCACCCAAGCCTGGCATCTGGTATAGGACTGTCCCCAGGTCCTTTCTAGGCTCCATCTAGGATGGTCCCCAAGCCTTGGTCAGAAAATGGCTTCTGTCAGCATTAGAAGCCAGCCTTGTTCCTGGGGTATAGCCAGGAAGTTGACTGGGATGTGCCCAGAGAAGCCAGGAGGACTGGCTGGTGGGCATGTTGGGGAGGAAAAACCAAGGGACACGCTCCAGGCACAGCTCAGCAGGGGGCAACTCCCAGGGGCTCCTCTCTCCTGTGATGTCACTGGGGGCAAGGCCTGCCTGGCATCCCAAGTGATGTCATGGGGAGCTTCCACATGATTTCGTGGGGGTCAGGTTATAAACTCATTCTATGTGATGTCAGTGGGGGGTGGGGCTTGCATGGTATTCCACGTGACGTCACGGGGGTGGAGCCAGAGTCTCCGTGACATTCCATGAGACATCTTTAGGAGTGAGGCTTCATCACATTCCAGGTAATGTCACTAGAGGCCGTCCATCAAGCTATTTTAGGTGATGTCACTAGGCCCTCCAGCATTTTGCATTTCATGTGACGTCACTGGCGGGGAGGCCATCACGGCATTCAGGGTACTATTACTGGGGTGGGACATGCAGAATTTGGCATTGTGCACGATGTCATTGGGAGTGGAGTCTGAGCCATCACACCATCCCAAGGAATGTCCCTGGGAATGTGGCCTTCGTGACATTGCATGGGGTGTTCCTGGGGTGGCACATCCATGGCATTCTGTGTGATCACACTAGGGGTGGGGCCCCCAGATGCTAACATTCTGTAATGTCACTAGGGTGCAAGATTTGGGAACTGGCCTCCACATTTGCACCTGCCCTTCTGGAAGTTCAGGCCACCACTGAGCCCCACCCTATGTCCCAGCCGACCTTGCTCCCAGGCAGGGTTGACAGCTCGGCCAGCCCTCTCCGTACAACTGCCAGGGTAGCACTAGGCACTTACACGAGAATACTTTTGTGAGCATTCATTTGGCCTGCCTGCTGGCCTGGCAGCATCTCTGCAGTGGGTGGTGCTGAGTCTTAGCAGCTGCGGAGTTCTTTTGGAACCTAGAGAGTGTGCCCTGAATTTGCAGGGCGCAGATGTTATAGTGGGCTAATTGATGTAACAAACACCTCCTCCCCTTCCAGATCTCAATGGCTTAGCACGGTGAAAGTTTATTGGATGTTATGCAACATCCAGTGTGGTGCTCCTTAGTCACATCTCCTCCAAGCAGTGACTCTAGGATCCAGGTCCCTTCCAGTTAGTGGCTTGGCTGTCCTCTGCATCCAGTCAGCTGACAAGCAGAGAGAGTGAAGGATGGCAAGATGGTTAGAGGGCATGCCTGGAAGTGGTATACACTGCTTCCTCCCATGTTCCACGAGCCAGAGCTAGTCTCATGGCCACATTCAGATACAAAGCACTAGGGAAGATGACAGCTGTATGCCAGGAAGAGGAATCAGGCTTGGTGAGCAGTGGGTACTGGCCATAGTGAATGAAAGACAAAAATGGCAGGCCTCTACTGGATGATCTCGGGTGATTCTTCCCTGAGGACTGGCCCATCCTCAGGCCCAGTCTCCTTATGCTCACCCCTCATCTGCTGTCCTCTCAGATCACGCCGGGCAGCAAGGCCGCCCAGTCCCAGCTCAGCCAGGGTGACCTTGTGGTGGCCATTGACGGCGTCAACACGGATACCATGACCCACCTGGAGGCCCAGAACAAGATCAAGTCTGCCAGCTACAACCTGAGTCTCACACTGCAAAAGTAGGTGGGGGCTCTCCAGAGCAGGGGGCTGGGTGTGGACACCAGGGGCCCGAGAGAGGAGCTGTCCAGCATGGGCCCAGCCTTGTGCTACAGGGCCACATGGGGTAGTAAGGACATCCTCTGGACCAGAGGAATGACAGGACCAAGTCAACGTGACCTGCCACGTCTGTGCCTCACTTTACTGATGAGGCTCAGAGAGGGCGGGTCCCTGTGCTGCCAGTATGTGGGCAATCGGGCCTAGAAGCCAGGGTCTTCCCTGCTTTCTCTTTGCCCAGGCAGTCTCCCTGGGACCTAGCAGAGGCCCATACCTGCCATGTACTCCAGCGCCACGACTCCTCCATGCTGGTCAGGCCCAGTGCCTGCCTGGGGCAGGCCCTCTGCCCTGGATCCCTGCATTTCAGACGTTCTCCCCTCGCCAGCCCTGCCCAGAGAGGAGCTTCTGGCCCCAGAGGCACCTGTCTTCATCTGGTCCCATTTCTGGTTTTTCCAGGTCGAAGCGTCCCATTCCCATCTCTACGGCTCCGCCCCCGATCCAGTCCCCTCTGCCGGTGATCCCCCACCAGAAGGTAGGTGCTGACTGTGGGAGACAGGCTCCCTTGGCCGTGGTTCCTGGAGTACAGCCCCTGGTCTGCCTGCCTGACCCTCAGTTGGCCTGACTCGAGCAAGGTGGTGGGACCAGCCCTGCGCCAGGCCTGCCCCTGCCGTGGCCGATGCCAGGGAGGTGGGGCAGGCTCCCGGGGAGAGGCGTTTGAGCCCCCACGAAATTCTGAGTGCCGAGACACCCACCAGGTGCCTAGCCAACACCCTGGGCCTCGGAGCTGGGCTGACCAAAAATCAGTTTAGGCAGCAGTGTTTTCAGGGGAGGGACCATGCTCCCAGCCAAGTAGGGACAGGCATCCAGAAGGCTCTGACCCTTGTCCTCCTGAGGGCACCAGGGAGGGGGCCGTGACTGTGAAATGGTTTGAGCCAGCCACCCCAGGAAGCGCTCCCAGGTGTCGGGGACCTGCTGGCCTTCAGGGCTCCTCTTCTGTCTCAGGACCTCTCCCTCCAGTTTGCCTTTCTCCTCCCAAATGCACACCCCTAACAGCACTCAGAAGTGCTGGTGCGGCCAAGAGGCAGGCACACCTCATCTCTGTGCCCCAGGCCCCTTCCCAGATCCTTCTAAGCAGCTCAACGCCAAGGCACCCAAAGCACAGGAGGCCCACCCCACCGCTCCTACAGGACTGCACACTCCCACCCTCCACCCCTCCCTGTATGACTTCATACTGACCCTATCGGTCCAGTGGGGCACAGTGGGCAATGGGCCAGGTGGAGGAGGAAGGACAGGGAGAATCTGTCAGGGGTTTGGGGTGGGTGACAGCTGGGGGAAGTGGGCAGAGGGCTGCTTGGGAGAAGCTGCAGAGGCAGACTGAGGGGACCAAGTGTCAGCCCCCTCCTTCCTCAGTTTCCCATCTGGCACCTCTACTTTGCCTGTTCACCAGCCCGGGACCCCCTCTCACTGGCCATGTGGGGGCATCACAGCATGAGGTCAGCAAAGTGGGAGGCAAGGCTGTGCTTGCCAGGTGTCCCCACTCAGAGGAAAGGGGGTCAGATGTAAGATGGAGGGGGCTGCCCCCAATTCTCTAAGACCCATACCTTTCTTTCCTTCAGCCCTGCAGGCAGGCTGGCTTGGCTGAGCTTTCTGAATGGGGCTTTGCATTTGGTCCAGGTGGATGAGAGCTCCTGGGCCAAGAGCCACGTACGTGCCTCCTCTGCTCTTTTGGACAAAACCCTTCTCTTCCAGGTGTCCAGTCTGTCCCTCCCGGGCTCTATGCAGCGGGCTGCAGGCTGCACGGTGGCAGGCTGCTGGGCGCTCGCACTAACACCTCTGTTTCAGGTCCACGCAGATGCGCTGGGACGGGCGCGGCTTCTAACTGCTCTCTTCTCTCTCCCCTGCATGGCGCTGCCCTGGGCCAGGACCCGGCTCTGGACATGAACAGCAGCCTGGCAGCACCCAGCCCCAGCCCCGAGGCAAGGGCTGGCCTGGGCACCCCAGGCACGCCGGGCACCCCGGAGCTCAGACAGACCTTTAGCTCCTCCTTCTCCCAGACCTCTGTCTTCTCCTCACACATGGAGGCCTCTGACCCCGGCCCTCCACGGGGCAGCCCAGGGAACAAGACCAGCCTGGAGGGGGCTCTGGACAAACTCAGCCTGAAAACCCCGCTGGGCTCAAGTCAGCCAAGGCAGTATAACAACCCCATTGGCCTGTACTCAGCAGAGACCCTGAGGGAGATGGCTCAGATGTATCAGATGAGCCTCCGAGGGAAGGCCTCAGGTGCCGGACTCCTAGGAGGGTAGGTAATGGGCGCACAGCTCTCCACTGGTGGTCTGGGCCACCTGGGTCCTCAGTGCTCACGGAGACCTGATCAGGTGGTCAGAGCAAGGAACTGGCCTCCTTCCGGCCAGCCCCAAGCCCAAAGTCTGCGCAGGCTAAGAGCAGTGAAAGTAATCATCCTGTTGACATTGGCCATGAGCTGGGTCCTTCCTTGCTTTGCATAAGCTGGGGTGACGTGTGGGATTTTGCAGAGAGGGAAACTGAGGCTCAGAGATGGTTAAGTCAAGGTCCAGCTATCCAGCCACTAAGTGGCCAAGGCTGGGCTTGAATGCAAGAGACTCCCAAAATTCTGACATCAGGTCACCCTCCTGGGACAGGACAAAGTCTGATACCTCCAGGAGCTCTGGGGAAGGGGACAGGCTGGTCCCCACCCCTCTGGGAGCCTTGAGAGGTGGGAGGACAAGTTCTCCAGGGCAGGAAGTGGTCTGGGAAGGCTGCCTGGAAGAGGGAGCATCTGAGCTGGGTACAGAGAGAATGGGCAATGGTGTGAGGGGGGTGGGCTGTCAGGAATGACCCTGGCTAGTGTGGGGCATCAAGAAAGCAGGACATCGAGGAGAAAGGGGCTGTGCAGGAGAACAGCAGGCCACCCCCTGCCCTCTGTGGTCTAGCTGATGGGACTCTTTGAGCACAAGATTTAAAAGAATCTAGAGCCCGGGTGGGTGTTGTAGAGGGGCTGAACAGAGGGAGCCTCCAAGCAGAATGCATATTAGCTTCTAAGAACTTCACGTTTGTTATCTCATTGTAACTTCTCCCACAGCCCCATGCAGTTGGTATAACTGTCTGGGCTAGAGGCAGAGCAGGCTGAATCAAGGCAACGTGGCCTAGCGTTAGGGGTTCAGGGCTCTTCCATGAGACTGTCCACGTCTCAGGATTGCTGGGAGGACTGAGGGAGACAACATGTGCGTGCATAGCGCTGAGAACGGATGAGTCAGCATCACAAAGCAGGTCAGCTGGATCCAAGCCACACCCTTCCTTTGACCTTGACACAGAAGGTGCCTGTGCTCAGCTGTTCACTACTCCCCTGGGGGTCCCCATCCTCCCCACATCCCCTAGATCTTTCTGGATTCTGAGTGAAGCTGGGCACTCCATGGTCTGAGCATTTAGACCTTGGCTTCTCTGGACTAAGGTGGCAAAGCCTTATATCCCCAGGCTTTTTCCAGCCAGGAGCTTCTGCCATCACAATCTGGGCCAGCTGGATCCAAGCCCACACCCTTCCTTTGACCTTGACGACTGGGGACCAGTTAACAGTCCATATGCTTTATCTAACACAACTCTCTCAGCAACACTTCCCCCATTTTGTACTTGGGAAATCGAAGCCCAGAGAGAGTGAGTAATTTGCCCAAGGTCACACAGCCAAAGAGTAGCAGACAGAACTGGTACTCAGGTCAGACTGACTCCTCCCTACATAGAGGAGTCAGACTGCCTGCACCACTTGCCTGCACCACTCCTCTTCCCATGACTCCCAAGGTGCCCTCCCATTGATGCAAGCCCTTCTCAGAAACTGACAAGTGCTGAATTATTACTTGATACTCAGAGCAGCAGGGTCCAATGGTTTCTTGATGGTCTAAAGACCAAGTGTGGTGCACACTCATCCAAAGCAAAGGCTGATGCTGCGGTCCCGGGAGGAGGGGCGGAGCCTCTGACCCGGGCTGGTAGGGGCTGAGGCCACAATCTTTGTTAAATGTCTAACTGCTCACAGCAGATAGCGTTGGCAAATGCTAATCCCCATGTCCATTCATTGAACACTTAACTCACGCTGAGGGCTTTATACTCAGGATTCTGTTTAGTCTGCGGTGGGTACCATCATCTTGATTTTATGAATGAGGAGACTGAGGCTAAAACAGGTGGGTAACTTGCCCAGAGCCACTGGCTAGGAACAGGCAGGATGAGGATTTGAACTCTGTCCTATCTCGCTTCAAAAGGAAGCTCCTTCCCCTCCTTTCTCTGGGCAGCTTGCAAGGTGATTCCTTGGCTGCTTGTATCCTCTCAGGAGGAGTAGAGAGGAGCAGATCGGGGTGCAAGAACAGCCCAGCCTGCAGCCCCCTGCACCTCGTTCTCTCTGAGGCCGGTGCTGAAGGGGAATATCCTTCAGGCCAGTAGGTACAATGTCCCCCCGGGTGGGTCTTACATCTTTGGCTCATTCACCCCAAGACCTGGGTGCTGGCTCCTCTCTGAACCATGTCTGCTGCAGGCATCCCAGTCCCCATGTCCTCAGGCAGAAGCTAGGCAGGGGGCAGGAACCAATGCCAAAGAAGGAGGTGGCTACCCAGGTAGGAAGGGGCAGAGGCAGCCCCCAAGGCCAACACTGCCCTCTACAGGGGGCACTGGGCTGGTCAGGGCAAGGGCTGACCCTGCAGCTGTCGACACTGGCCAAAAATGGAGAAGGAATGGGAGATCTGTGCTGGCCCTTTCCTAATATAACTCCACATGCAGCTATTTTGAGCCTGGGAGGACAGAGGGGATTTTATCAGCTCTGACACAGGGTTAGGCTGAGACTAGGGGGTCTCCTTAGCTTTGACCTGTATCCCCAGAGTCCTAGCCAAGGGATGACCAGGGCCAGGCCAGCTGAGGCCTAGGCTCTCTCAGGAAGAGCCCAGTGTGGTCAGATCTGGGAAGGTGGCAGAGTGTGGGGACAGGGACACCACCTTCTGCACGCTTCTCCCCTCAGGTTTCTGACAAGGGTCTACCACTGCAAGTAAGAGGCATTTAAAGAAACAGTGCCAGCAATGCCTCCCTTAAGGAGATGATGCTCCAGGAGGCTGGCTCTCAGATAAGAGCGTGAGGCTAGAGTTGCTCTTGTAGTGTCCAAGCTGGGCTGCTTTGGTTGGGGGCTTTCCTACGATAAGCCTTGGACCCACACTTCTCCTAAGCCTCCCTACTCCTCCATCCTGCCTCGCTGCCCATCCACAGGGCCTTGAGGGGCGGTTACTGGAAACTGCACATACCCCCTGCTATTGTGCCCCCAGAGTGTCCAGGGCTGCCTGCCCCTCCTCTTAGATGGAGACCATGTTCCTAGGGCTGTGAGTAAGCCCACCGCACACACACCCCGGCACCATGGCAACTCCAGCTCTGGGAGCAGAATTCCCGGAGCTGCCCCTCAGGGTAAGTCCAGAGCTGCTGTCTGGCCCAGAGGTGCCTGGGGCCTCGGCCATTCCTGTAGCAGCCATAGCTGGTCCTGTCTCCATCTCCAACTTCCACTCCCAGGGTCTATAGCCAGGTTGCATGTGAGAGAGTCACATACATGGTACATGAGTGCCCATAAAGATGGACCAGAAAACCCTTCTCCCTGGCAAATCTTCACGTATCGTGCACCTACCAAGGGGGAAAGGCTGCTTTTGGCATCTGTGACCCAAACTGAGAGGCTGTGATCGCGACTCTGAGCTCTTCCCCTTCTTCACTCGGCACTGTCCTCACCCAGTCCCAGTGCGGCCCCACAACAGCCAGTCTGAGGATGGTCCCTTCCCTCAAACCCTCTGGCAGGAGCCTCGCTCTGACAGTCCTGTCTTCTTTGCTCTTTCTCTCCTCCCCAGGTGGTAGTCAACTCTCCAGCCAAGTTAGTATCAAAGGAAAGCATGTGTGTGCGCTTGCGTGCATATCCTAGCATGCGTCGGCGTGTCTGGGGGTCTGGATAGCGTGTGCCTGTGGCAGCATGTGTACGCGTGTGCGCATGCGTGAGTGGGGGTGCATTTGTGTCCCCGAGTGAGCCTGCATGTGTGTGAAGCTGCGAGTACGGCGTGGAGGCGTTGGGGACGGGTGCTAGGGCTCCGTCTGATGCTCCCGGCCACTCTGCTCCCAGTTTTCCTGCTGCAGCTGCTTAAGACCGCAGGCTGGCTGGCTCTAGTGGGCGGTGGGTGGAGGGCTGCGGTTCCGGGTGAGCCTGAAGACATTTCTGGCCTGGCGGGACCCCTCAGAAGGGCTAGCCTGACCTTGTCTTTGCCCGCGGAGCGAGCGCACTTACCTGCTGGAGGGAAAAGCCTCGAAGGGGAGAGACTGGCAGGCCACACAGCAAGTTCGACTTGGAGGGCCTGAGCCCCTGAGCCCTGCTCCGAGGAAGAAGCACATGCACTGAAGCCTCTGGAGGAGAAGATCCCACCCGCCACCCAGCGGGTGGCCAGCAGGATGAGCCCTTTCGTGGAGGAACCAAGCTCAGAATCCCCGTGGGTGCCCAGTGGGGCTGCTTTTGGCCTTTGGAGCGTTCTGGACTCCGCTTGGGCTGCCGCTGCCTCTCACGCGTGGCCCCGTTCCTAACCCCAATCCCTACTCCCCAACCCTTTCTGCCTCTGCTTCCCTGCGGGCGTGATGAGAGATCGCGCAATGCCTGGCGCCCCCTGCTGACCCTAAGAGGTAGCTCAGGCTGAGATCTGGGAAAGCGGCGGTGGGCAAGAAAAACCTTCCGCAGAGGACTCTGGGAAGGGTGCCAGGATTTTTCCTGACCAGACTCAGCGAGCCCACGGGGTGGGGGTGGGGTGGGGGCACTTGGGTAGCCTACCTGGGGTCAGGCTTTGGGAGATCTCTCTCCACATCCTCCCCCACCAGCCCTCACCTTGACCCGTCTAACTCCACCTGTCGCCCTTCTCTCCTTTCACCTCCCTCCCTCGCACCCCCTCCCATGCCCCCCCCACTCCCCTCCCCCAGCGCCGAGGAACGCTTCAACCCTAGTGCCCTGAAGGATTCGGCCCTGTCGACCCACAAGCCCATTGAAGTGAAGGGGCTGGGCGGCAAGGCCACCATCATCCACGCGCAATACAACACGCCCATCAGCATGTACTCCCAGGACGCCATCATGGACGCCATCGCCGGGCAGGCCCAGGCCCAGGGCAGTGACTTCAGTGGGTAAGCGCGTCCCCTCCTCCGCAGAAGCTCGGTGCTCACCGCCTCCTCCACCTCGTCCGTCACCTGCCGAGGGCACCAGGCCCCGGGCGCCATCGGAGACATTAGGCATCGGGATCAACTTTCCTCCCTCGTCTTGAGCCCCCCAGGGCACAGACCTTGGATGAGAGCCAGCCTTTGCCCCGGCCGTCAAGAACATGGTGTTCTCTCTTAAGAATCAATCTTATGGTCAGCTTTAGGGGAAGGGTAGAGAATGCAAAATGTGGTGCTTCCTCCAAGTGCTTTTCACAGTGGGACTTAGGACATCCTTGGTTCCTGAATTTGCTTGTTAGTGATGGTTGAGGAATTTGAGGGCTGAGTAGTAAAAAAGTTGGCTGAATGTCATTCGTCAATGAAACTGGTAATAGTACAAACATTAATGGGGACCTCTCTCCCTCTTTCTGACTTTCTGTCTCACTTTCTTCTCTGTATCTCTTTCAGTGTATGCGTCTCTCTATTTCTCTGTCTTTCTCTCTGTCTCTTTCTATCTCTGTGTCTGTTTTCATGTTTCTGTCTGTCTTTGTTGTCTGTTTCTTCCTTTCACACACACATATGGAGTCCCTTACTGTATTCTATTTGGGAATACCATTAGTGTTGACTTTCAGAACTGAATATCTCTTTGGGTAACAGCTTACCCCTGAGTCAGGATCCCTGGCAACTCAAGGCAAGAAATCTTAAAATGATGGCTGTACATTTTTCCGAAGCTAGGAAACAGATGTTGTCAGAGGGATAGAGAACTCCTGTAGCGTTTGGCCTTTGCAGAATCCAGACCTTGTAGCCATAACGTGCATACAGGTTATAAGGGGCAGGCTCCAGAGGCCAAAGGTTGGAAGGTGGTGTGGACTTCCTGGCTCTCCTGGTCCTCGGGAGCCTGGGCCTCTCAGGCACGCAGTACTTCGTTCAGACCACCAGGGGGCGGAAGTTGCTTGCCCTGCAGCGGTGAGTCTCCAACCAGACAGACTCAGGGCTGCAGTTCTCTGCAGAGCTCTATGGGCAGAGTTGATTTATTTAATCTCATCGTTCGAAGCAGAAAATATGACCGTGTAAGTTTAAAAACACAACCATTAGCTCATGTGTACCCAGGAAAACAAGGCTGCCTGATTAAGCCAAAGAGCTAACAGGGATTTCCTGTTAACATTTGTTTGCCACGTGTGTCCTTGGTGTGCCCTTAAAAGCGGTTAACAGTCGCCAAAGGGAATCGCAGTGGAAGATAATGGAAGAACTGCTGTTCACTAATTTTATATTTTCTGCATCTTGGGAAAGGGTTGCTGTCACTTGGTTTTTACCTCTAGGGCGGCTATGATTTTTTTTTAACATGATGCACCGTTGATCTAATCTAGGCTTCTTAGAGGACCTTTCCCATCTCCTCCCTATCCCCTCCCCTCCCCTCCTTTTCCCTTCCCTCGCGTGCCTGGGAAGGGACATGCTTCCCTTTCCTTCTAACTCAGCCCTGCTGGGTTGATGCTGCTGCGGTGCCGGTGGGTAAGCGCGGCCCTGGTCTGCCATCAGGTGCTCCGTTTCTGCTGTTAATTTCCATGATTCCTTCCTCACTGACAGTTTTCTTTTTGTCTCTCTCTCTTCCTCCTTTATCCACCCCACTCCCATAACTCATTTCTGATCCTAACCCTGCTCCCTTGTGTGTGCGCCGCCCCCCCCCCCCCGCCCTCCCATGATGGACACGCACTCACTGCTGGGCTTTCCTCTGCTTGGCAGGGCATCGCCGCTGGCGTAAGTAGACCCCACAGTGTCTGTTCCGTCGTCCGTCTGTCTGGTTGCGGGATGATGTGTGGGTTTGGTGGGATGTGCCTGAGGACGCTGGCTCTGTCCACGTGCTTCCTCACATCCACCTCACAGGTAAATGACAGGCCCTGCGGCCTCTACAGGCAAGTACTTGTCTTCGGGGGTTTGCCCCAAATAATGTCACTCTAGACGCAGAAATCAGAGCAATGACATCGCGCTGGCTGCGGGTGTATGCCTGTGTTCTCCTTGCTGTGCTTTGCGGGGGCTCCCCCCAGACTGTCTTGTCTATACTGGGACAGCGTAGACCTGAATGTCAGAATCCACACTGGGCCACTATTTGGGGAGAGGGTGATAAGGGGCCTCTTGGAGGCCGCTCCCCAGAATCCTCATGGAAAGTGGATCTGGAGGAGCCAGCGCCTGCCAGGACCACTCACAGGAGGTGAAAGATGAGTCAGATTTGGGGGCAGGGTACAGTGGAGTAAATGCCCACAGGTGACCCTGGTATTTTGGTTACCATGGAGTGTTTTTGGTGGCGAGACGTTCCTGCTGGGAGAGGCTCCAGAGAGTGACCTCTGGGACCTAAATTCCCAGAACTGCAGGGCCCATTCCATCCTCTCCGTGTACATCCTTCCTGAGCCCCAGGATCGCAAAAGGCACAGCAGTTCCTTCATCTGGCCCCCAGTCTCTGTTGTGTCCGTGGTCTTTGCACAGGATTGTGGAAAGGGAAGCCAACAATGCAAATCCTGGCAGCTCACTCCTGGCAGTTTTCTTGAGCCTGTGGAGTCGTGGAAGGAATGGGGAGAGCCTCAAGGGCACGTTTCAGGGAAATGGCAGCAAACACCTCCCATTTGTTTTCGGACCCCTGGAAACTCCTCCCTATGCCAGAAGTGACCTCCCCAGTGAGATTCCACCCTCCCCTCCGCTCCCTGGGCAGCACCAGTCTCCCCCTTGCCTGGACCCCAGAGGGATCTGTTGATCTTCCCTGTCTCTCTCTCTCTCTCTCTCTCTCTCTCTCTCTCTCTCTCTGTTTTGTTTTTTTTTTTTTTTAAATGGAGGTGCTGGGGATTGAACTCAGGACCTCGTGCATACTAAGCATGCGCTCTACCACTGAGCTATACCTGGCCCTGGTCTTCTTTATCTGATCCCAACCAGACTGCCAGGACCTATAGCTCTCCAGGCCAGGGCAAAAGCCTTCAGGAAAGTTCCACCTGACCTTAGTCATTCACCTTTCATCACCTCTTCCCACCTCTGCTCTCACGGCCCACCCACCCTGAGCTGACCTGGAGACTAACCAGTTCTTCCATCCAGCTCTTTGCAGAGAGCGTAGAAGACCTGAACACTGGGGAGGTCCCCTTTCTAGCTAGCCAGCCCTTGGGTGGGGGCGGGGTGGGAGGGGAGGTGGAGGCAGCTGTAGCGGCAGACATGGGGAGGCTGGACGGACAGGGGGATGTCTGGGCTGGGCTATGTCCCTGGGTGTGGAGCATCTGGGGTATGCAAGTCCACAGTGGGCAGAAGTAGCCTTCCTGAGCCCTGTCAGAGGGTCTGATGGGAAGGACGCTGGGCTGGGAGCTAAGAAGCCTAGGTTCTAACTCAGTGGGGCCTCCGCATGCCATACCCTGGAGCTGGTCAGCTGGCCTCTCTGGACCTCAGTTTCAACATCTGTCAGAGGAGAGGGTTGGGCCACAGTCCGTAGGCTGGGGAGGCAGACTGTCATTGCTGTGAGCTTCTCCTGAGCCCATCCTGACTCCTAAGAGTGTGGGCTGGGCAGCCTGGATCCCCCAGCGCTCTCTGGTCGGGGTAAGTGGTCACTCATAAAGCATTTAATGTATCTTGCCCTGTGGTCTGATCTGGGCTGAGAGGCCCTGGACTCAAGGGCCTTTAGGGTCCCTGCTGGCTCTGATCTAGGATTTGTTCATTCAACTAAGTTTTGAGCACCTACTGTGTGCCACACCCTGGGAGTCTAAGGGAAGGTCACCAGGTTCCCCTCAAAAGGCTGCGCTGCTCCAGGGCAGACGCCTAGTGACTCTCCCCCCCCCCCCCCCGCAGCTCCACTCCCAGGCACCACGGGTTAGAAACCCCACCGTCTGTGGGCGATGCCCAGCCTCCGAGCCTAGTCACCCCATTTTTCTCAGTACCTCCTCGCCAAGCTTGCCTGTTTTTGCCAAGCAGGAGCCCCAGTCCCCTTCCAGGGCAGTCACCACATTGGTGGCTCCCTGCATGGATGCCAAGCTTTGAAGAGGACGAGGAACTGACCATGAGGAAACCTCTGAGTCCCCCAGACGGCTTGTCCTCACCCAGCCCCAAACTCAGGGCCTGCTCAGGGTGGTTGAAATTACTTCCAGAAGACCTGTTCTGCCTCTTCTTTCCTTAAAGGAGATCGAGTCCCTGGATCGGGGGTGTCTGGACCTAGCAAGGCGGGGTGGGGTGGTGATGGCAGGCGGGTCTGACCTCCTGACCCTCCTTGAGTGGAATTCATTGTCTCTCTGTGGCCACCCTGAGCACTGAGGACCCAGGCCAAGCCCCTGTCACAGGCTCTCAGATGGCAGTGGGTAAAGGGCGTGGTGGGCTCAGACAAGTAGGGGCCACCAACAGGCCTGGGGGTGGGCATCAGGGGGACACGACATGGGGGAGGCGCAGGGTTCCAGCCCTGCCCTCGCTCACGGCCTCTTTCCACATTGCAGGAGCCTTCCTATTAAAGACCTGACGGTAGACAGCGCCTCTCCCGTGTATCAGGCTGTGATTAAGAACCAGAACAAGCCGGAAGACGAGGCTGATGAGTGGGCCCGCCGCTCCTCCAACCTGCAGTCACGCTCCTTCCGCATCCTGGCCCAGATGACTGGGACAGAATACAGTAAGGGAGGCTGTTGGGGGCTCAGGGCGGGGCAGGCAGGGGAGACTTCGAGGGGCCCTATTCCATGGTCTCAAGGCCCACGGAAGCCAGGGAGTCAAGTCCCTCATCCTTGAAGATGAGCTGGCCTTGATAGATCGTTAGCAGCCAGCTGTGCACCTTCACCTGGGGCAGGTGAATTGACTTCAGCCTTCTGCTCGGCCCTGCCTCCAGCGGAGGACAGCAGGTTTGCATGGTGCTTGCCCGGATTGGGAGAAGAGGACTTTGCAGGCCACGCCTCTGACCATTGCCTGTCACCTGCACCATTTCCTCTCATGTCCCCTTTCTCTCCCTGCCCTCTGCCCAGCACACAGCCTTCTCCTCCCAGCGGTCCCAGGGAGGGAGCAGTAACTGTCCTGTCGTAGGTGGGACTCAGTGCCCACCAGGCTCCGGTAGCTTTTCTTCCTGCTGGTCCCTGTGAGTCCTCCTGACCTGCAACTTTCTACCCACAGTGCAAGACCCTGACGAAGAAGCTTTGCGAAGGTCAAGGTAAGTGCCTGTACTCAGGCTCTTTTGCCTTGCCCCTCCTAACCCCATCCCTCCCGGGGCAGTCCCCAGGTCACACGACTCATGGAAGGAACTTCTCAAGTCAGTGCTTTTGGAAACTCCCAGCCCCTGGAGGGCTCCGGCAGATGCTGGCTTAGGGCATGTGTCCCCAGTCAGTGAGTGTCTGGAGCTGAGCCTCAATCCTCCAGGCCCAGGCTGCACGAGCGAGGACTCTGGGCTCTCCCAGCTCTGTCTCTGGGCAGGGGGCAGGGCTGCTTTGGCCTTTGCTGGGCTGTTGAGAATGAGGACATCTCTCCCTGTGAGGCACCGGGCCGGCTGCCTTGCCTGTCCACTCATCTCAGGGCCTGTCCCCTGTGAGTCTGAAGGCTAGAGACTGGGCAGCAGGCACGCAGAGGGCTGTGCTGGGTGTGGGCGCCTGACCCTTGGACTCACCTGTCCAGACCCACATTGAGGTATCAGTGGGTCTGTTCCTCAAATTGCTCAAAGCACCACAGCTGCTGCAAGGATTATAAGCCCTGGGCATGGTGTCTCCACGTATGGTCCCCTGACAGTGGCAGGCCTGAGGCCCCAGCCACTGGCCTAACACCTTCGGCCTGTCAGGTGCTCGTGGCCCTGGGCATGATGGGGGGCACCCTGCCCTGGAACCCACTGGAAACCATTAGGGTCTTCCATGGGGAGGCATGGGGCCCAGTGTGATTGCGCTTACACTTTTGGAAGCAAATGTGTCGTCTGCATGTCCTTCCTGGGAGAGTCTGCCTTGGGCCGGCACATCCTGTGGTGGCCTCCGTGTGAGGGGGCTGGAGCTCAGAAGTGCCTTTCCACCCTGGGCCAAGCTTTCTGTACTTGCTAACCAGCGTGTCGTGGCCACAGGACCGCGTGGAGGGTTGATGTGGATTTTATTTTCGAACCTCTGTTTCTGCCAGTCGAAGTTGCTGCCACTCTTTGGCTGGGGCATCCAAGCCCAAAGTGTGGTCCTCCCTGGCCTGCTAACCATGGCATGCGATTCCAGTGATGGTTCTGAACCTGTCGGTGCCTGCAGTGTGTCTGCAAAGAGCCTGAAATGAGATGGTGTTTGATTTAGCGCCAAAGGTAGTCTCGAGCTATTTGAAGCGTGACTAAGCTGTCAGCGCTCTCCGTCCCGTGCTCCACTGCTCTGGCACCGTTTCTATGTTTGTCCCACCTCCTCTTTGGAGCCACCCACAGAGATGCTCCCGTGAGCAGCGTGGCCTTCACCGAAGATTTGATGGAGGGGCTTTACAGCACGCACCCCACAGCAAACTGCTTAAAAGTCTCTGGGTTCTTTCCATCAAGAAGCCCCCAGGGACCTGCCCTGCCTTTCCAGCCTCCATCACCCCCTCTCAGTACTAATGGTTCCTTTACGTTTCTCTGGCTGGTCACCCTAAGTTCCCATCTCAGTAACCAGATACCGTTTAGGAGGACGGGGACTGGCAGAGGTAGATTACAGGGAACCTTTGTCTTTCATGTTTCCCCTGGGAAATTTGCAGACTCTGCTAGGTGAGCAGAACACAAAAGGCAATATGAAGGGTGGCTCACAGGTCTCGTTGTTGGCCTCTCCCTCCCCTCCCTTGGGGCTTGTTCGGCCTGGTCCTGTGGAAATATGTGGAGGTTAGCCCTTCCCCCTGGGGCCTTACTGCCCATGAGCTCCGTTCAGCCATGGCAGAAGGCAAAGGGTCTTGAGAACTCCGCTGCAGGTCTTGAAACTTCTCTCCCCAAGCCCTTGCAGGGTTTCATTGTGGGGATATCTGCAGGGGGTGGTGGTGGCCAGAAAGAACCTCCAGCCTGCTTTCTCCCTCAGTCCAGGCCCCTACCCCAAGAAAGCTTCACCCACCCAGCCCCCCACCCCCACCTCCTAGACTGTGCTGCAGCACTGTCAGCCCCTCCCTCTGTGGTCTCTGGCCCTGCAGTGCAGGCTCTGAGACACCCGGCAAGGCTTGTGCCCAGGACTGGAGGAGTACAGGCCTCCAGCCCTTTTCCCTTTTCCTGACTTTAATTTCTGGAAGGTTGTCCTCATGACCTCACCCAAAATGCTCATTCTCCCTGTGACCATAGGAGAAGGGTGGGCATTTTTATTTTGCTGAATCCCAAGCAGCCTGTGTCCTGGGGGTGAGAGATGGGGATGCAGTGGGTGCAGTGGTTCAGTTCTGTTTGTGAGTAATGCCTTAAGTGGTTCCTGTGGCCACTGGTCATAGCGTGGGCCCCAGGCTCATCAGAGTGGCCATCTGAGCAGAAGGGAGTACACTTACCCCCACCCTGGGTCCAGGGTGTTCACCAAATCCGGGGCCCAGCTACCTGGGCTCCATGGCCTCCTCTACCACCTTGTGCCAGGGTGCTTTTTTCCTTCCTATTGCTGTGTGGTAGGAAAGCTGGCAGGGGTGCCAGGTGCTCTGTACCAGACGGGGACACTAGTGGCCTCAAGGCCAGGTATAAGTCTGCATGTCAGAGGACCCTGCAGACTTGACCCTCACATGTCACTGTTCCGCCCCCCGAGGCCTGCCCCCAGCGCATTCTAGGCAGCTGAGAGCCCTGCCCTGCCCTCCCACCTCGTCTCCTCTCGGGCCCTGGCTCCTGGCACTGTGACCATGTCTCTGGGATCTGGTAGCACATCGCTTCCTTCCAGGGCACCAGTACCCTCCTTCTGGCCTGATCTCCAGGGACTGTGTCTTGGCAGGTGAGGCAGGGCAGGCCCCTGAGCAGTCCACACATCAGCTTCAGACTTGGCTTCCCTCCCAGGAAAGACCCCAGCACCTTAGCTGTCCAGGTGGGCTTAAACACCTGCCTACTGCTAGCTTCCACACTGGGTACAGGGAATAATGCTCCCAGCCTTCACCAGAAGTCACAGAGTCCCATCCAAAAGCTGAGCCTCTAATCTCAGAGAGGTCACCAGAGCTTCCGTCTGACTTTGGGAAGTCATTCCAGGGCGCTGATGGCCGGCCCTGAGGGGGTGGGAGTACAGGCAAGCTTGGCTTCGTCCCAGGCAGGGCGTGAATCTGCGAGGCATCTGGATCCCATCACTTGGGCGTAACCATCCCCGCGGACCCCATTGTGGAGTGCGGGCATCCCCTGGTCCCCACCTTGTGGTGCAGCCGTCTACATGCTCAGTCTCTTTGTTTCCCTCATGCTCACCTCAGTAAAGAACGCCGCACCTCTTCCTGGTCCCCAAGTGGTCAGGAAAAAGTTGATTTTAGTGACCAGTTCCCAGAGGAGTTGAAAGTGAGGGCTGCCTTGCACAACAATGCATCGCAAACAAGGTGAAACCCTCAGGTCCCTGCTCCATCGCACAACCATCCAAAGTTCTTTTTCCTCTCCCCACCCCCACTTCTGACGGAGCGCCAGGACTCCCTGGTTCCCCCTCCTCCCCCTGCAGCCTCCTTGGGCACCTCAGTGTCCTCCTCCCTCCTTGTGCTCTGTCCCTGTCCCGTGGCTGACTCTTCCTGGTACTGGTGCAGCGCAGGGCGCTCCCCTCAAGGGAACCTCCCCTCGTGAGGAGGCAGCGGGCAGCCTTAAAGTTACTGCGTCCCTTGGATTTTTAGTCCTTGGTGTTCCGTTAGCCTAGCAAGTTGGAAAACTACAACTGGGTGTCACCTGAGTCACCCTCGTGGGGGTCCCGGGACTTTCCTCCCTTTCTCTCTCGCCAGCTCTCCACTCATTCCCCCCTCTCTCCACTTCCTTCCTTGTCTTGCGCCTCTCTTTGGCTAGCTGTGAGTTTCCAGACAGTCTCAAGCAGAGCAGACTCACTGGCCTCGCCGACTCTCCAGGACTGTCCCTGACCCTGTCACTGAGCACTGATGACAAAGGCTGTGGGCCTGGCTGGACAAACTGGCCGTGTCTGTGTCCCAGTTGGTCTCTCTCTGGGCTGGTAGAATGTTGCTGCCCACGGTGCTGTCAGCAGGGCTGAGTGGGTCCTGCCACAGGGCCTTTGCTTGTGCCGTCTTCAATCCTTCTCCCCAACCTTGGAGAGGCAGTAACAGAGAATGCCTGGCCCTTAGATCATAGCTCTGCCTCTGAGTTTCTGTGTGACTTTAGGCCTTTCATGTGATGTCACTGGTCCTTGGCTTCTCAGTATTAGAAAAGTTTGAATCAGTGGTTTTTAACTGTGTTAGCAGGGGGCCCCTCTTATCAAACAGAATTTCCCACAGAGACCCAATATGCAGGTGTAGAGGGGAGTCTGCCAGGTAATGCAGATGTGGGAAGGTGGCCAGTGTACATGTGGGGTTGCAGGGTGGTTACCATGCAGAAATGTAAGACCAGCACTGCTTCATCCTCTGATTTTTAAAGACCTAAAGTTGATCTTCTTGATTTTTATATGCTGGCAATCGATTCATTAAACTGTTTATTTTGAGACACTTGCAGATTGGCATGCAGTTATAAGAAATAATGCAGAGAGATCCTATGTCGCTTTGACCCCTGATGGTATCATCCTGTAAAACTACGTACAGTAGAGTATGTCCCCAACAAGGTGTTGACACCAATACAGTCAAATGCAGACTACTTCTGTCACCTGGAGATGCCCCCATGTTGCCCTTCCATACGATACCCACCTCTCTGCTGCACACACCCTGTCCTTAACCTGTGGCAACCACAAATCTGTTATCTGTTCTCTATTTCTATCACTTTCTCATTTCAAGGATGTTATGTAACTGGAATCAGACAGCCTGCGACCTTATGGGATGGGCTTTTTCAGTCTGCCTAATTGTCTGGGGATCCATCCAAGTTGTGGACTGTACCAAGGTTCATTCCTTTCTTTTTATTGCTGAGGTATATGTCATAATCTGGATGTAGCAATTAATTTTTAAAATGAGTTTTCAACATGAGTTAAAATGAGGGTCCAGGTTAAATACACTGCGTTTGTGGCTAGATGTGGCCCCTGAGCCACCAATGTGCACCTCTGTTCTGGAGGATGTTGGAGACCCCTCCGGCCTGGAGGGTCTAGGATTCTGATAACTGTAGCACTGGCCTCTCCCAGGCATATTCTCTCCTCCATTTCTACCTTTCTGGCCGTCCCTTGCCTGCTTTGTCCTATGCCCTTGGCTGAGCAGGCTGTGGATTGAGCCCCTGAGGCCCTGCTGGCAGGAAGTGGCGGGAAATCCTGGCCCTCAGTATGCGTGCCAGCAGCCTTGTGAGTATGCGTTTGCACGCGTGTGCCTGGCTGTGCTCAGGCCTTAGGCGGGCAGGGCAGTCAGTGGTGTTGAAGACTTCTCTCTGGGGACAGAGAAGGGTTGACAGAGACCGAGGCAGCGCAGGGAGGTGACAGGTCTGCTCACTAAGCCTCATCACGGGGACAGGCGTTCCTCTTTCTTGATGCCCAGCTCGGGAACAGAGACCTTGCAAAGCCCACCTGGCTCTGTGGTTCAGTCCCAAGAGCCCACAGCCAAAGCAGCCCTGCCCAGCCCTAACCACACAGGACAGGGAGAACCTGGGGACCCTCCCTTTGCCCAGTCCTCCTTCAGGCCCTCTAGCTTGACCCCTTCTCCGTGGCCCCTCCAACTCAGGGATGTCAGCCCTTCTGTACTGGTCCTTGCGACTCTGGCCTTGCCCCCAAACCCCGCCTGACCCCCTGGAAAGTACCCCACGGGGGGCCAAAGCCTCTCCAAGCCAAATTCTTCCCTCCCATGCCCTCTGCCCCAGCTATCACATAAGGCGATGGCGGACACACCCCCTAACCCCTTTCCTTCTTCCTTCCTTTCTCTCTCTGTCTCACTCTGTCTCTGTCTCTCTGTCTCTCTCTGTGCCACAGGGAAAGGTTTGAAACGGAACGTAACAGCCCACGTTTTGCCAAATTGCGCAACTGGCACCATGGCCTTTCGGCCCAAATCCTTAACGTTAAAAGCTAAAAGGCTGTCTGGAATCCCCCTACCCATCTCAGGCCGGACCCCTCCCTCCTTCCCCCAACACAGATCTGGCATGTGAGCCCCACGGTGATGCTTGAGAATATATAGCTGTGCTGGGGGGGACCTTTGATAGTCACCTGCAGCATAGTGCTCTCCGCCCACCCCAGAGCTGATGGCCGAGGCCCGGCCCCACGCAGCACCGCACCCTGTCCACCCCTGCCCCTCAATGCAGCCCTCACCACCTCCCAAATAGCCCAAGCCTTTGCTCCCCTGCCTAGGGCCTTCCTGTAGATCAGAGAGGACGTGATGGGGTTTGCTGGCAGAACACCCCAGAACCAAGGGAAACATTACTTTCCATTGGTCCATTTCCCACCAACCTCCGCTCCTGGGAGAGGCAGCCTGGCCTAGTGCCATCCCGGAACGAGCTGCCCGTAGATCAGGGTCCTGGGAAGAGGCCAACTCCCTGGCCTCACTCCCTCCCTCATGCCCTCTGGAGCCCAGGCAGCCGGGAACAGGGCCCTCTGCAGAGGAAGAAGAGGTGCCAGGGTAGATAAGGCAGAGGCCCCTCCCAGCCGTGGTGAGACTGGAGCGTGTGTTCCCCTCTCTGTGCTGTGTGTGCTGGCTTCCTAGTTCTCTCTCCTGTACATATAGCATGCTCATTCTGAAATAAAGAGGATTTGAAATGAACCAAACCAGCCCCAGTCCTGCTGTGCCTGTGTGCGTACCACCCGAGGGGGCAGGTCTGAGGCGGGGAGAGGACAGGCACCTGCAGAAGAGAGGCCGGGGCTGGGACCCGGTGCAGCTCTGCCCACCGCTATTGTCCTGCCCCGAGGGCCCCGCCCAGGGCTCAGAGCTCAGGCAGAGAGGACGGCAGGTGAGAGTCTGGGCTGGCGGGCAGCCTTAGCCTCCTACGAGGTGTTGTGTAGGGGCAGGGGAGCAGGACCTGAATGCCCCCACCACTCCTCCCATACACAGTCACAAGCCCTCCCTCCCTCCCCATCAGAAAGCACGCCACCAGCCCTTCCCCCCGGGAAGGTCTGCTCAGGCTCAGCCCTGGACCAGGGGGCGAGAGACAGGGCGGACGCACCTGGACTAAAGAGCAGCTCACTGAGGAGCTTTCGGGGGTCCCCTGTGGGCCCGGGCCATGGCTCAGGGGAGAAGAGGCGGAAGTTGGGCCTGGTCTTGCTCAGGTGGCAGGAGGGCAGGGAAGGCCCTTGCTCCTGGCCTCCACACGCTTACAGCCTTGTCCTAGTTTGGGAATTTAGGAAGGGCCAGGCCAGCGGACTCATGTCCTCCCCACCCACCAGTCTACCCAGCGGCACTTAGCAAATAATGACAGATACCAAAGCCCATCCTTCAGGATGCCCTGCCGCCCTGTGCCTGGACTGGGCCAGGGCTTCGCTCCCACTTCCCACTACCTGAGCATAGGTTTTGTTTCTGCCTCTGGGGACCTTAACAATCCCATCGAGAAGGGCTGGCCAGGGAGACTGTTCTATCCTGCCTACCACCCTGAGATGCTCCCCTAAACCCTCTGCTAGCCTGTTCCACCTTGGCCCCTGTCTCTTCCTAGCAGTCTGACTCCAGGGTCAAGATGAGGACCAGGCAGGGCAGGCTGGCTGGGGGGACCAACAGAGGAGGTGGGAGGGGGGTGCGCCTGCCTACGTCTAGGCATCCTGGAGCACACCTATACGGAGCTGACTTTTTTTTCCCCTTAAAATTAAAAAAAAACTTATTGAAGTATAGTTGACTTCTAATGTTGTCTTAGTTTCTGTGTACAACATAGTGATTCAGTTAGACAAATGTATATTCTTTTTCAGATTCTTTTCCATTATAGGTTATTAAAAGATATTGAATGTAGCTCCTTGTGTTATACATTAGAACCTTGTTGTTTATCTATTTTATTTTATTTTTTAAAAATTTTATTGAAGTGTAGTCGATTTACAATGTTAGTTTCAGGTATACAGGAAAGTGATTCAGTTATACATATACATATATACATATATTTTTTTCTTACTGAGGACTTCCAAGGCCTAAGGGTAGGTTCGGGGGTTGAGGGCTGCCAGACAGAGAGGCCCCAGGTAGTGAGTGTCCTAAGGCTGGCAGAGGACCTGAGGCAATCTGTCAGAGGTGGTGGCCTCACAGTCCTCTGTGCCCATCCCCTGGCCTGCCAGAGCCCACTTGGATCCATCTGATTGAAGCCCTGGAAGGCTCTAGTTTGCTTCCCAGCCTGCCAGGTGCCTCCCCAGTGACCCCAGGCCCCTGCATGCAACACCTTGGGCAGCCCTAGGCCAGGGGTCTGTGTAAAGCCCCCTGGAGTAAACAGGAGAGATATCCTCATTCAGCATTTCATGTCCGTGGGCATTAGTCGAGGCACCCTGCCTGGCTGCTGTGGGTGCCAAAGGAATCAGAAAGGGCTGATGTGGCTGTGGCTGATTACGAGGCAAGGCTGATCAAGTGAGATTCAGAGATGAGGAGCGCTCCTCCGACTGGAGGAGCAGAGAAGGCTTCCTGGAAGAAGGGGTCTGTGTGTTTATCTTCAGGAACAGTTAGGAGTGGGGCATGTGCAGTTATGGAAGGCTGCCCAGGCATTCTAAGCAGAGGGAGCAGACGTGCTGGTGAGGAGGATTGTCTCCGAACCCGGAGTTAATCATTTTGGCTGGAATGGAGGGAATGCAGATGGTGTTATGGTTAGTAGTGGTCCATGGCTGGAATGCCAGGCTTGGGATTTTGACTGTTCCGAAGGCAGTGTGGAGCTGGTGAAGGCCGCAGGGCCCACCAGTCACACCGCAGCCTGTGCAGATGGCTGTGCACAGCACAGTTCTTGAGGGTGTCATCACATAGACCGCAGTGTCAGCGGGGCCCCTGGTGTCATGCGGTGCAGCAGCCCTGCTGCAAGGTGGCGTGGTCAGGGCTGCCCTGAGCAATAGTCATCTGGCTGCAGGATGGAATGCCGACTGGGTGAGTGGCAACACAAACAGTTTCAAGACCAGCCACCTGATTGGTGTTCTGTCATCATCCAATCAACAGAGATGTTCATTTTCCATTCTTTTAGCTAATACAAACAGTATCATCACCCCAATAATGGCAAGCAACCCCCCATCAATCACAACACCCCCACCATCATCACCAACAGTTCTGACCTGAGTCCAGCGATCACGAACCCCCGGGCTCAGCATCACCAGTACCATCTCTGTCTTTTCCGTATATGATATCATCCCCATCAATAAGAGCATCAATCAAGGGCCACAACAGAGCAGGGCACAGGGCTGGCCCACCGCACCCTGATGCCAGCTGGGTTGAGGGGAGGGGTGGGCTGAAAAGGGGACTGGAGCCGGGCTGTGTTTCTCCTCTGGCCACACCCACTCCATGCAGTCACCAGCAGTTGATATAGTTGGGTTGGTTTGGTTTTTGCTTAGATGTTTAAGGTGAATTATGACCAAAGCAGGAGGCGGCTCGTAGAATCCTAGACCAGGCTGGGGTGATATCATGCGCACTGTCTTTAGGACTGAAGCCAAGGCCTGATAAGTTCTCTGCAGTGCTTGCTTTCTGAAATCCCCTCCTTGAGGTCTCTGGGGGCTTAGGGAACTTCAGGCCCTAGGACAAGAAACCAGGATCCTCAGGGGGCTCTTCATTGCTGCCCCTACCTCCCCTAGGCCCTGGCTGTTTGGTGTCTGCAGGCTGGTCCTAGGTAAGATGCCACCGAGCCAGAACCCCGAGCAGCAGGCTCACGTGCATGCCTTCTGTCCTGCCCTGTGGTAGATGACGAGTTTTCCTGGGGCCATGTCTGGCTCCAGCTTCACCCCCGAGAATCCAGGGTTCATGTGGATCCATGCCTGGGGTGAGCAGCAGGTAAGCTAGCCTGATAGGGAATTGGAGCACAGGGGACAGGCAAAGCCAGTCTCCTATTTGCCCTGCAGAGTACTTTCCCCAGCCTGGGTATTTGCATCATTGCTGTTCCGTGTAGGGTCCTCAGTTCCCCAAAGCCCACGAGAAGCATGTGGCAGGCTCAGGGAGGAAACAGATAAAGGAGATGGGGTGTTCTATGTTAGCTGAGGCCTTCTCAGGCCGTACCTGCTCACGTTGTGGGGGTCTGAGCAGCCAGCTCAGCGGTATGTTGTCGGGGCCTGCAGCTACCTCCCAGGCATGGCTTCCAGAAGCCAGGTTCGTTCATGAAGGGTGGGCAGGCAGCCTCAGGGAAGGGCCGGGGCTGGGTACTGCTACAGGCCTGAGAGCTGGCCTCCTCCCTGAACCGCCAAGCTGGGAAAGGTCTGGACAGGGTGTGGCCACTGCCCTTGTCCATCCTGGATGCTTCCTAGGCAGTCACGGAGAAGAGTGGTGCTCCCTCTTGTGGGACAGTCAACCCACAGCCTGGCCTCTTTTTCAGCTCTCTTCTTCCCTGACCCTTTCATGCTATTTCATGCCTTTCTCTACCTTACGTCTCACTGGATGGAGGAGAGCACGTTGTGTTGCTTTGGTAAATAGCTCACATGATGCTTTTGGTAACCAGGCAGTCCTATCTGGGAGAGACCTCCGTAGCACCTTGCTACTCAAAGTGTGGTCCATGGACCAGCAGCATCAGCATCACCTGAGAGCTTGTTAGAACGGCAGACTCTCAGCCCTGCCCCACACCTGCTGAACCAGAAGCCGCACTTTAACAAGATGCCCGGGCGATATGCCTGCATATTAAATTCTGAGAAGTGTTGCAGTGGTTAGGGATCATACCCATCTCTGCCATTTGGCAGCAGTGTGAAGTTTTAGCAGAGATTCAGATCTTTCCGGACCTCAGGTTCCTCATCTGTAAAATGAGGATCTTGATACCAATCGTCCAGCGAGGCTGAAAGGATCAAATGCAATAATGAAGTACCACTTAGACAGCTGTTGAGTGCAAGCCTGGTGTATGGTAAGCACTCATGGAAGGAAGATTACT
Source organism: Camelus dromedarius (assembly GCF_036321535.1). Classification (NCBI taxonomy): domain Eukaryota; kingdom Metazoa; phylum Chordata; class Mammalia; order Artiodactyla; family Camelidae; genus Camelus; species Camelus dromedarius. The sequence continues at coordinate 21,143,674 of NC_087443.1, forward strand.
GTTCTAAGTTTTTTCATGTAAGAATAGTGCCTTTTGTTGGAGAAAGATTCTACTTGACTGATCTCAAGAAGAAGGTTCTTTCTTCCTTAATGAGGGGCCACTTGGGGTACTGGGGAAGGCTTCATAATCCACATGCCTCAGTCACATGCTGCTGTCTCTACCGATAAGTTCTGGGAGCTCAAGCAATTGAACTCTTATCTCTATTCCTTTGCCTATTAAAAAGCATCAACAGTACCTACCTCAGAGGGCCTTGTGATTAAAGACATATGCCTGGCACATAGTAGGAGGTCAGTAAATGAATTTCATAGCATGAGGAAAGTCATTCTCCCCTTAAAGGGGTTGCAGTGTCCTGTTGTTATTATCGCGAGTACAAATCTCAGTCCAACAACCCAAATGAGTAAATAATGTATGTTTCTTTGCTTTCCTGTAATTTAATCGTTATTCTCTGCCTCATTTTACAGATGCCAGAAATCTAACCCCATTGACCCCAGGCTCTGATGCTCCTCTCTTGCCTGGAGTGGTTTTGGGGAAGAGGAGCTTATAGAATGCCAAGGCGGGTGGGGTGGGGAGTCTGGGCACCTGGTCCTTGATCACAGTCAACCTGTGCTGGCATCTACTGGGATATCCCCATCCTGTCTGGTCACACTGGTCCATATTGGCAGAGCAGTCACCTCGCTGTTCCCAATTAGAGACTTTCAGATGTGCAGGTGCTCAAGACTATGTCCGTGTCACTGTCAGGTGTGTGGGAAACCCTCTGCAGCCCCCAGGCCACAGGATGGCCTGCAGATCTTTGAGCCGCCTCAGGTCTGCCTGCCCCTTCACCATGAACATGGATGGGCATAGGGGACCCTGGAGTCCTGCCGCTTCCCCAGGGTTTACCCAGAAAGGGGACACAGCTGCCTCTACTCTTGAATCCCCCATGCCACGCTGCCCCCTCTTTGGTCCAGATAACCTTGATCTGCCTGGCATGGTAGATTGCACCCATCTTCCAAGTGTACCATCTGTGCCTTGAGTCCTTTGCAGCCTTAAAGGCTCTCACAACTCCAGAGCTTAAGCCCTTGACAACAAAATATCTTACCTCTGCTTTTTCCATTGTATCATGCCTTCTCAAAGACAATGCATGCCCCAGACTAAATGGGAAAGGGTGAAAGAAAGAAAAACAGGATGGGGGAGAAACCTTGGTGGATAATTCAGTCTATTTTTTGACCACACTGTGTTTTTATAATGCACATTGAGAAAGACAAATTAGGAAATACACAAAAATGGGTGGGGCGAGGGCGGTGGGGGAATCTCACGAGGCTTGAGAATATTTTTGATGTGACTTGTGATCCTCTCTGTGGTCTGAGCCTTTCCTTCTTGGGCTCCAAGGGTAGAGGTTGGTGCTCTTTGCCTGAGCCTGGGGACAGGCCTTCTGGAAGATCCTGCTCTGTTTGCAGTAAGGCTGGTACCTTCCACCCAGCCCGCCTCTGCTGCAGCCACCGCCCTGCTGCGAAGGGGCGCCCTTGACCTGTTATCTTTCTCGGTCCGCCTCATCAGCACCCCTATTGAGCATGCTCCAGTGTGCACCAGCCAGGCCGCCACCCCGCTGCCCGCTTCTGCCCAGCCGCCTGCTGCTGCCTCTCCCAGCACAGCCTCGCCACCCCTGGCCACAGCCGCTGCCCATGCTGCCACCGCCTCTGTCACAGCCCCTGCCTCAAGCCGTGCGGACAGTCCAAGGTAACTGGCCCACAGGTGCCCGCCCTGACGGCGGGAAAGGGAGGCAGGAGAGGCCTCCCCTGGGCCCATCTGTCGGCAGCTGTGTCCGGCCCTCAGAAAGGCCCATGCAAGGTGATTAGGGCCCCAGGGTCCTGAGAAAGCACTGCTTGGTGCTGAGCATGAAAGGGAAGCGGGGGGGGGGGGGGAGTGCATTTCAGGGAAGTGCACAGTGTGATTGAGGACAGAGGCAGAGGTGTCACCCTGCCCCTGGGGCACATGCTCTAGGCAAAGGGGTAAAGTCTCACACACACACACACACACACACACACAAAGTTAGGTAACAAAGGGAGGCTGTGTGGAAAGCCTGTGTTCCGGGAGCTGGGACTGCAGGAAAGGAAATCAAGGAAGCCTCCATGGAGGAGGGAGTGTTGACCTGGGCACTGAAGGTAGGTCAGATTTAGTCAGATATTTAGGAACTACCTTGCCCTCGTCCCTTACCCTCTCCTCTCTCTCTCTCTCTCTCTCTTTTTTTTAATAAACATTTAAGAAAACTTTGGGGGGTTGGGTAATTAGGTATATTTATTTTTTTGATGGCGGTACTGGGGATTGAACCCAGGACCTCATGCACACACTCTACCACTGAGCTATAGCCCCCCAACCCCCTTCTCCTGATGGAGAAGCATGCTACCTCCGGAGGCACCTGGTGGAGTGGGACTGACATCTCCACTCTACCACTTACTGTCTGTAACCTTCAGAAAGTGACTTCATTCCTCTGAATCTCAGTTTCCTCACCTGTAAAGATGGTGAATGCAATGACTCTTTTATAGGGTCGGGATAGAAAAAGTGGACCTAAAACACCTAGCACATAAAATGCTCTCAAGTACTGCAAGTCACTGCACTCCTGCCTGCCCTCCTGGATACTCAGCAAAGGCAGGGGAGGCGGTGTTGAAAAGGGTACGGGGAGGTGCGGGGAGGCAGAGGGGATGGGCTGGACAGGTCATTCTGGAGCAGCCAGGTAGTGTAACAGGCCGGGCAGGCCCAGCTGCCAAGTTGGTGTTCAGGGTCAGAGCCAGCTTTCCCAGTCTCCCACACTCCCTTCCCAGGGTTTTGCTGGAGAGGACACACCTCTGGGTCAGGGTGCATAGTTCCCTGGGGCAGCCTGAGGCAGAGGAAGGGTGAACAGAGTGGCCTGTGTGCCTCGCACCTACCCCCAGGCTTCACAGTGACCCAGGTGGTGCCAGGCCCAGCCTTTCCCCAGCTCAACTCAACCACCAAGGGTGAGCCCGGCCATGGCTTCCAGGGGTCGTCACATCCCCCTTCCTGGGGACATTTAGCAAGCTGCTTCCCTTCTGCACCCCAGAATCCCTTCAGGTAAGGGCCTTGCTCCTGGCACAACAAAGAAACTTTGAGCGGGGTAAGAAATGTCCCTCTTGTCCAGTGGGAAGATACCTCCCTGGTTTGAAGTGGGGGCTTGAGAGGATGGGGTCCCTGTGGATGGTCTTGCCTCATCCCCAGGGCCCCAGTCCTGCCCCAGCACTATGCTCCAGGCCTCCATGTCCTGGGACCCCCAGGGCTCCCTCAGCAGGGCAAACCCTTCCTTTGCTTCACCTTGCAAAGAGGTGTGAGGCCTGAATGGAGGTCGGAGAAGGGCCTGGAGGGCTCCCAGCATCAGGCTAGAGCAGAAGGAGTCAGGGGACCACACTCTGGGCCCAGCCACCTCCCTCCATGCACACGGGCTGGGATGGAGCTGGAGGGAGCCAATGGGAGGTAAATGGACACTGAGCATGTGGCCCCAGAATCCTTGATGGATATCTTAAGCCTCTGCTTGTTCCCCCAGCACCAATCCCTGACACAGGACCCATGGCTCCTGGGATGCTGGGAGAGCATCCTCCACTGGTGGGAGAGTCTGGTTAAGACCCACTGACCCCTGGCCTTCTCCCACCACAGTGGAAGCTGGGCACCCCTTGGACACAGCCTCTTTCTCTTCCACGAAGGCTCCTGCTCCATTGGTCTTAACAGAGGCATGTCAGAGAAGGGCAGGCAGGCCCAGGGAAGGGAGACAATGTCCTCACTCATCCAGAAACAAGGCAACTTGGCAGGGCAAGTCTGCACACCGCCCCCAGTTCTGGGACACTGGCTCTTTGAGGCTCATTCTACCTCTAATTGACTGAGGCAGCACCACAGGCCCCTCTGGATCCCCTTAGGAGCCTGGCAGTGGGTTCTTAGCTCAGGGCCACCTCCTCCCAGAGCCCTAGAGAGGAATAGACTCCCTTATCCTCTGACTCTGCCCAGCAGAGATGGGCAGGCCCTGAGCCTGTGAGCAACAGGTGGAAGGAAGGCAGGAAGCCATGGGCTGCCAGGGGCTCACTTCTCCAGCACCCCCATCAATGCCCCATTTGCTCTGGGTGTGGCCATGTCGCCCCCATTAGGATCTGAAAGATGCAGGGAGAAACCAGGGACGTGTTTTGTAAAGTATTTGTTAGCTTTTTTTTTTTCAGTTTTATTAGGTAGAATTGTTACAATTTGACTGCATGTATACAATATATTGCATGTAAATATGTATATATATATATACGATACACTGTGCTTTTTTTTACTTTACATATATGTACTGATCATTGTTTCTAAGAACAGTTAAAGAGCTTTAGCTTTTTAAACTTATATAGTTATCAAAGGAATAAAGCCAACCACAAAATAAGAATCAACAGGATATTCATTAGTTTTAAATGAAAAAAAGCAAAGGGGTTTCACAGACAAATGGAATTGGGAAGCACTGGATCTGACAAAGTGTAACAAGCTGCTTAACTGCAGGAGTTCTTGGAGCATTCAGCCGTCTAAGAGGAGAGGCCAAGCACAGCATTTCCTGAGGCCATGAACTGGGACATTTTTTCCCATCTCTTTGGTCCCATGGTCTCTGGGTCACAAGTGGGAAAAAGGCTGCTTTAGGCCTCTTGGCAGCTAACCCAGTGGGAGGAAGGCAATAGGAATTCTATAGGGAAGAGAAGTCTGCGGGGAGGGGCGGTTGATGGGGCGGGGGTGGGGGAACCCTGGCTTCCCATGACCCCGCCCTGGAGGACTCTTGCCCCAAACCTGAGACTGCGCAGCTCCCTCCAGGCAACAATAGAGAGGGTGGGGAGGGGCCAGGTGGTCTGAGGCTGTGAGGTGCTCCTGAAGGTCAGGAGGTGGAGGGAGTAGGGTAGCTCAGATCATCTCCATCTCTCCTCTCTCCTGCCTCTGCCCCCTGAGCCCCACAGTGGGAGGGTGGGGTGCTCTCCCCAGGGGGTAAAGGGTTTTCCAGGCATCCTCCTGGCTGGCCGGTGGCTTTCCTCCTTCTGTCCTAAGGCGGTGGCACCAGCAGTGGGCAGTATTTCTCAAGTTGTCTCTGCTGCTCTAACCAGACTCAGCAAGACTCAGCACCTAAGGAGCAGCTTCCTCCCCTCTAAGACCTCCTTGGTCTTCCCTTCACAGCCTCCGGGAGCTCCTCCAGGGACATCTTTGTCAGGTTTCCTCCTTCCAAAAGTTCCTTAAAGATCGGGGAGCCAACTTGCTCCAGGCCCCAGGGCCCAGGTAGGGCTGTCCTTCTCGCTGCTAACTCTAACTCTTTCCCCCTTGGTTCCAGGCCCCAGGCTTCTCCAGCATCTGCTGCCCATACGTACAGTGAGGCCCCAGTTGCCCCTGCACCCAAGCCCCGGGTTGTCACTACTGCCAGCATCCGGCCTTCTGTCTACCAGCCAGGTGAGAGGCAGAGGGAGGGGAGGCTGTTTAGGCTGGCGGCGGGCTCCAGGGGTCAGCTGCAAGGCCACATCCCCTGAAGGATGGTGGTTAATGAGGCTGTGTTAATGAGGTTCAGCCCTCCTTCCTCCAGCTGTGGGTCAGAATCCCATGGAAGCTGCCTCTGGCCCTGGGGAAACAGGTGGGCAGTGCCAGGCAAGGATGGAGCCTCCCAGCTTCCAGGAAGAGGGCATTCCTCCTGGGGATTTCCAAGTTCCTAGTGAGGAAGAGAGGGTTTAAAGCAGAGGGGCTTGTTCCTCCAGGAGTCTGGATCTGGTTCAAGCCAGAGGACAGACAGCTATAACAAAATGCCACGGGCTTCGGACAGACCTACTGCATCATGTTGTGACGTTGAGCAAGCTGCTCACCTGTATGGTCTTCGGTCTCCTCAGCTGAGGCTAACTAGAGGCATGGAGAGCATGTGACAAGTAAAAGAGGGGCCTGCACAGGGGCTGCCGGTGGCTGGGCTCACTGGCTGTCTCTTCCATTTCTCTAGACCCCATTCTCATCATGCCTAGGGTCCCCTTTTCCCTAGGCAGAATTGGGCCTCTCCCCAGAGCTCAAAGGCAATTCTCAGGCTGGCGTACACCCCACCTTCTCCCAGATGTGAACCTCAATGAAGCTAAGACAGGGACTGAGGCAGGAAGGCCCTTGCTCCGGGGAGCTGACTTGATGTATAGGGCAGCCCTCTGTTTTATAAAACTCTGACAGTAGCGTTGAGTGTGGGTGGAAGAACTGGCTTTAACATCAGACTCCCGTGCCAGGGCCCATTCTGCTGTCTAAGGCAAAGAACTTCATCTCCCGGGCCTGAACTTCCTCATTTGAAAAATAGGCATGATGCTATGTACACCTGATGCTCTGGGGATGAAATGAAGCATCCAGCAGAGTGCTTGGCACACAGGAGGTGCCCTTCTCTGTCCTTTCAGAGGCAGGTACACAAATTCTGAGATTAAAAATCCGCAGGATTAGGGAGCAATTTGCAGCGGTCTGCAATGGTGAAAATCTTATATGGAGCTAGAGGAAGCTGCCCTGCGGGGTTAAGGAACACAGGAGGGATGGTGGAAAGGAGTCTGGATGAGTAGCGGCGGGTGGAGTGAGGCTCTGTGGGGGCGCAGGGAGGGCATTTCCGCGCCTACACGGGCTCTCCCTCCCAGACGGGTCCTTCTGGGCATCTTCCGGGGCGGGCCCCGGGCTTCGGCGCCCCCGCCGCGGCCGCCGGCTTTCCTCGGCAGGCCCGCCAGGGGGCGGCAGGGCTCCTGGGCCGCGCATCTCGGGGCCGACCCGGCGCCCTTCTCCTCCTTCTTCCGGGGCTGGAGCCCTGACAGGCGAGACGTGCCGGAGCCCCGGGATCGTGGGCCCCCGCCGAGTTCCCAGACCGTGCAGACGTTAACTCATTCCTGCCTGGAGGGAAGGAGGCGGCCGGGAGGGCGCGCGCTGGAGCCGGCCTGCCTCCGCCCCCTCTCCTGGGGTTGGGGGCCCGGGGCGGCTGGCGGGCGGCCCGGGGAGAAATGGGGATCGTGGGCCCGGGCCCCCTCCCCTCCTATCCTCAGCCGACCCCGGGACCCGGGGAGGGCAGGGAGCCCGTGTGCGGAGCGGGAGCTCCCCGTGGGAGCTCCTCCAGGCCGAGAGCGGCGTTCGCAGCCCGGATCTTATCGCCGGCGCGGAGGCTGGGCGGCCGCTCCCCGTAGCACCTGGGGCCCGGGAGGGGGCCGTGGGCGGCGGGGCCCGGGGAGGATCGGGGGAGGCCACGTCGACCCGCCGGCCGGGCGGGGGCCGGGCGCTCGCGGGAGCTGGGCCCGACCTGGAATGAGTCAGAAATCACCTTGTTTAATTACACATTCCCGAGCCACCGAGTGCGATAGGGGCCTTTTGAACTTGCCAATTAGAGATGAAATATCACCTTCTAATTTGGACGGGCTTCATTCCGTCAGGCAGAAATAGCAACAGCCGCGGGCTCCGAGATGGGATGTCAAGTCTCAATCCTGGCACGTCGAAGGTGGCGCGGCCAGCCGGGCTGAAGGGCGCAAAAGGAAGGGACTGAGGAGCAGCTGCTCCCTGCGCCCCCCACCCCGTCCTCACGCGGGACGAGGTGGCCGAGGGGAGCCCTCCAGGGAGGGAAGGCCCTAGCCCTGGGCAAGGAAGCAGCCCACCCACAGCCCAGATGCCCGCGTGCCTCTGACCTGCTGGAAAACTTCGTGTTGTAGGAGTTTAGAAGAGAGGGGTGGATCATGGAGTCTGGAAGGCCGTCCAGAGGAGGGAAGAGAATGGCTGCCAGGCAGAGGGAGTAGGGTTAGTGTTGCTGGAGGGAAGCTGGAAAAGTGGGCAAGGGCCCGATTTGGAAGGGGCGTGCTAAAGCCTGTTTTGCTGCCTAGAGAGTGCTTAAGCAGGAGATCTGGAGTTGAAGCCAGCTTGCTGCCTGAGCTCCAGTTTCAGCTAGGTTGTTCACTAGCTCCCTAACTCTGAGGTAGTCACTTAAGCTCTTCAAGTCTCAATTCCTCATGGGTAAAATGGACTTGAAAATATTTTCTGCCTCATTGGATTGTAGCCAGTATTACATGAAATAATGTGTATAAAGGGCCTGGCATGGGGAAGCAGTCTGTAGTTGGTAACTGTTGTTCTGAATAGGACAGCACTGTCCAGTAACAAGACATTTTCTAGTAGCCATATTTTTAAAACAGTAAAAAGGAGCAGGTGAAATTAATATATTTTTTAACTCAATAATCATTTCAGTATTTAATCAACATAAAATTCTTCTTAATGAGACATTTTACTTTCTTGTATTGTCTTCAAAACCTGGTGTGTATTTTATCCTATAGGGAGTCTCAGTTCAGACTGCCACATTTCAGGTGCTTAATGGCCACATAGGGCTATGTATTGGACCACACAGGATTAATCCCTTTTAGCCGAGATCCCCCACTTTAAATAGGAAATAAAAGCTTGCCCAGAACCCTATTATACATAACAGAGAGGAATGAAGCTGCTCTGAAGTTCTGCTGGATCATCTCTCCCCCCATCCCCTCCCTGCTGGCATTCCCCACATCACCCCTGCCCCTAGCATTGTGAGACCCTCTGCTTCAGGCCCTTGGGAGCTATGCAAGGTTGTTAGGGAGGGTGACTATACTTCAAATACGGGCTTCACAAGTTTACAGAGTGTGCACAACATGTCACTCCAGTAGGTCCCCACCCTGTGAGGCAGGCAGGGGTGTCATACATACCACCACTGGTGAGCAGACTCAGTCCCAGGTTATCTGATCTCAGGATGTCATATCTCCTACCCCCCACATCCCACAGTCTCCCTGGGCCAGACTCCCCCAGGTGACCATCATGCTGTGAGATGAGCTGACAGTTCATCTGGACACCAGAGTCCCTATCCTCACCATCCTCACTAACACTTAGTGACCCATGCACAGTGCTAGGTACTAGGCTAAGCTTTTATAGTTCTTATCTCCCTCCCTTAATCCTCATAACAATCCCATGAGGTACCAAGAATTATTATTGCCATTTTTAGGCAAGGAAATTCAGGCCTAGACATGTTAAGGAACTTGCGCACGGACACACAGTCAGGATGTAGTAGAGCTGGGATCTGAACCCAGGGCTCTTGGTGGCCATGCTGCATGCCAGAGCACCCGGCCTCCTCCAGGCTGACAGCTACTCCTCCATAACACCGTGCACCAAAATTTTCTGGAAATGGGATTCATGTTTTTTATAGAGACAGCTTAGGGTAGCAGAAAGAATGGTTTTGGAGACTCACTCTGCCACTTACTGGCTCTGTCTGAGCCTCAGTGACCTCAGCTGTAAAGGAGACTAACCCAGATGACCTGTTATATGCCTAGTCTACCTTCTTAGTAAGTGGGAAGAGGATTCCTTATGGAGAAGGTTTTACTTCTGGAAGCCAGCCTCACTCCTGGGATGGCTCCGGGGCAGGGCTGTGGAGGGTTTTACTCCTTCTGCTTTCAATAACACAGGCCTGGTCTCTACCCATTCCCAGCACTGGGTCTCCATGTTACCTAGCTCTGAAGGGCCCGTCATCTGAGAGCAGAGGGTGCAGAGCTGGAGCAGTAGGCCACAGGCCACCCAAAGTAGTCCAGGGGAACCAGATGGGAGAGACCAGAGGCCAGGCTGGGAACTTCAGCCCTGAGACCAACCTTCCTTTCCAGGCTGGAGCCTGTGGGGGCTGTCTCAGCCCCCATCAGCATAGTCCATTCACCAGGCCAGACTCAGGAATGGGGAGGGAGGCTGCCCTGGACTGCTTCCTAGGATGGGAGGAATGAGGCCTCTTCCCAGAGAAGGAGACTGAGCTGCGGTGAGGTTTCTGGAACCTCTCTTCCTAGAAGGGGAGGCTAGCTGGACTATGTGTGCCAGACGCAGCTGGGTCTGCCCTGCTGGCTTCGCAATGGGAGGCAGCAGAACTTAGAAACTGGGTCTGGAGGGTCCAGGCCTCTCAGAGCTTTGGGTGGGCAGCTGCTATGGTCCTTTGTGGCGCTGCCCTAAAAAGGTTTCCAGCTCTCAGTGAGCTGGAGGAGGGGGCGTTCCAGAAGCGGGGCAGTGCGTTCTCCTCCTATCCTCTGGCTTCCTTGGTCACACTCAGTTTCCACCAAAGTGGTGTGGGAGAGCATGGGTCCCGCAGAGGCAGCCATAGGCTGAGGGAGCAGCTCGACCTGGGCTCCGTCACCCTAGCATCTCTGTCCAGGTTCCCTCTGAATGACTCCTCGAGACCCACCACCCCAATCAAACCAAGATGGAATTTCCCCTCAGTACAAATCACACCAAGCTGTTTTTCAAGAAAACAATTGTAGCTAAACCAGAAACCTGAACCTGAAAAACTAAGTGCCCAGTCACGTGCTTTGTCCTGAAGGCTGGACTCGGTCCAGGTTCAGCAAACGCATGCGACTGAGGCATTTCAGCTGTCAAATCAGTGGTCAGAGTGCAACCAAAAGCATCTTCTAGTTAAGGCCATGCTGACCCACCCCCACCCTCTTCCTGGCCCAGGGGATCCAGATATGAGCCTTGCCCGGCACCCCTGCCCCCACTGCCTGTCTCCTGCAGGCCTCTGGCAGCCAAAGCCTGGCCAGCCCCACCCCGCACAGCTGTGGATATTTATAGCTCCATCCCTTCCCGGCCCTGTCCCAGCTCCCAAGGGCTCTGCTCTGGTGGCTCTTTATCTCTCTTGGCTCCCTGCTTGCAAATTCAAATCCAGGCCGTCAAGGAGTTCAGGGATGTGCCTCCTGTAAAAGTTGGAATTATGCTCCTCTAATATTGACATCGTCTTTAGCAGTTCTCTGGATGGGGGCAGGAGAAGTTGGCAGAAATGAATTCCTGACACATTTTTCTTGGGGTATTTTTGGCTTGCAGTGCCTGCATCTACCTACAGCCCATCTCTGGGGGCCAATTACAGTCCAACCCCCTACACCCCTTCCTCTGCCCCCGCCTACACCCCCTCCCCTGCCCCCACCTACACCCCCTCCCCTGCCCCCACCTACTCCCCCTCCCCAGCACCAGCCTATACCCCCTCGCCAGCCCCAAGCTATAACCCTGCACCCTACAGTGGGGGGGGCTCTGCGGAGTCCGCCAGCCGCCCCCCGTGGGTGACAGACGACAGCTTCTCTCAGAAGTTTGCCCCTGGCAAGAGCACCACCTCCGTCAGCAAGCAGACCCTGCCCCGAGGGGCGCCTGCCTACAACCCACCGCCACCGGGTCCCCAGGTATCCCCCCTTGCCAGGGGTACCGTCCAGAGGGCCGAACGCTTCCCAGCCAGCAGCCGGACTCCACTCTGTGGCCACTGCAACAACGTCATCCGGTATGGTCCAGCTGTGCCTCTGCGCTGGGGTGCTGAGGTGCTGGGGTGCTGGCAGGGCAGTGGGGGGTGGAGGGCAGGGGCAGGGTCGCAGGGTCGGGGAGAAGGCTGCATGCAGGGCTGTCTCAAGTCCCTCTGGCTCGACATCTGGTCTGACCCTCTCTGAGCTTTCGCTTCCATATCTGTGTGACACCCACTTCCCCGGGGAGCTGGGAGGATTCCATGAGGTAAGTGGGTGAAGCTCCCAGCCCCGCCCCCTTGGGCTAAGGCCGGGTTCTGGGAATTGCAGGCCTGGTTGGGAGGTTTATTGGACATGTCGCAAGCTGGCTGACAGTGCTAGATTTGACCCAGCATTCCTTTAGGGTTGCTTCTGGGTCTTTCCTCAGATGGGCCCGTGCTGCTGAGGGCTTTGGTGAGCATTTGCCACACTAAAAGGAAAAGACATCATTTCATGCTTAGAAGCCAAGGATCACGGGTGGTGTTTGTTTGAATATAGTATGTTTATAGTATGGCATGTGTGTGAGGGGGTGAGTTTGTATAGATGAAAAATATACTTTTATTTAAAAATAAAGTGTCATTAGAGGAGCATATACTCATTAGAGAAGAATTAGAAGATTCAGAAAAATTGAAATATAAAATGTTTCTTCAGTTCCATTGTTCTGACTACTATTCTGGAACCAGTTTTTTTTTTAATTGAAGCATAGTTGATTTACAATGTTGTGTTAGCTTCTGGTGTACAGCATAGTGATTCAGTTATACATACACATATTCTTTTTCATATTCTTTTTCATTCTAGATTATAACAACCTATTGAATATGGTTTTCTGTGCTATACAGTAGGACCTTGTTATTTATCTATTCTGTATATAGTTGTTTGTATCTGCTCATCCCAAACTCCCAATTTATCCCTCCCCTCCTTCTCCCTTTGGTAACCATAAGTTTGTTTTCTATGTCTGTGAGTCTGTTTCTGTTTTGTAAATAAGTTCATTTGTGTCATTTTTTTAGATTCTATATTTGTGTTTGTCTGACTTACTTCACTTAGTATGATAATCTCTAGGTCCGTCCACGTTGCCGCAAATGGCATTATTTCATTCTCTTTTTATGGCTGAGTAGTATTCTATCGTATATATACACCCCCACTTCTGTATCCAGTCATCTGTCTGTGGACATTTAAGTTGCTTCCATGTCTTGGCTATTGTAAATAGTGCTGCTATGAACACTGGAGTGCGTGTATCTTTCTGAATTAGAGTTTTATCTGGATATGTGCCCAGGACTGGGATTGCTGGATCAAATGGTAACTCTACTTTTAGTTTTTTTAAGGAATGTCCATACTGTTTTCCAGAGTGGCTGCACCAAGTTACATTCCCACCAATAGTGTAGGGAGTAGAACCAGTTTTGTGTCCTGGGTCTACCGTGCTAGCCCTATAGGCTTGAACAACTTAAGTTCTGTGTGCCTCAGTTTCCTTGTCTGGAAATGGATACTGTTGTCAGAATTAAATATGTTAATAAATGCAAATTTCTTCTTGAATGGTGCCTGGCGCAGAGTAAGTGCTTAATAAATGTTCACCATCAGCACCATGGTCATTGTTCTTCCTGCCATAATTGTCAGTAGTCAACTGAATGGCTATTCCGTGGTATACTTGTCCAGTCCCCTGCTAGTGAATGTTTGAGTTCCTTCCCCGTTTCTCTTTATTGTAAGTGATGCAACAATGAATTAATCTTTTTCCACGGAGCTTTATCTGAATTTCACATTATTTCATTAGAACAGTCACAAAAGGCATGGTTATAGGGTCAAAGTATGAATATTGTTGGGGGTTTTGAAATGTCTCGTCTTATGCTTCGGGGGCTGCCTTAGGAGGTACTCTTCTCTGCTTCCCCAGGGGCCCCTTCCTGGTAGCCATGGGCCGCTCCTGGCACCCTGAAGAGTTCAACTGTGCCTACTGCAAGAGCTCCCTGGCAGACGTGTGCTTCGTGGAGGAGCAGAACAACGTTTACTGCGAGCGGTGTTACGAGCAGTTCTTTGCCCCGGTCTGTGCCAAGTGCAGCACCAAGATCATGGGGGTCAGTAGGCAGCATCCCTCTCCTCTGACCTGTGTCTTTTTCCCAGCCAGCCTCTCCTCCCCACCAAGGTTGTGGGGTCCTATTTGGAAGCCAAGAAGTTGCTATGCTAACAGACCCAGAACAGCTCCACTTCTGTCCAAGAAGGGAGTTGGTTTGCCACCAATGAACTAGGGAGCAAGGGAACTTGAAGCGAGAGGTGATTACATCCCTGGGCCACACAGCCTGAAGTGGTGGCAGAGCTTCTGCAAAGCAAGTTATCACTTCATAGCCTGAGCTCACCATGCACCTACGTGTGGCCTTGAACCGCACGTGGCTTTGACCCTCAATGCCCCTTTGGTAAAATGGTGGTAACATGCTGTACCTGCCTCCCAGCTTTGATGGGAGAGTTAAGCATCACAGCTTAGTCAAGCACACACAGAACCTGGCACTCAGCAAATGCTCCACAAGTAGGAACCCCTCCTCTGCCGCCCGCTAGCCTTCCTTGGCGCATCCCAGGCCCGCTTCCTAGGCTCTCCTGCCCTGCTCCCTAATGGGTTGTTCCAGGAGTGGCCGGTGCCTGGTGTGGAAGTCAAGCCTGCGTCCTCCCTCCTGGACCTTTCTGTGCTGAGCTGAGGCTCTTTCCCCAGGAAGTGATGCACGCCTTGAGACAGACGTGGCACACCACCTGCTTCGTCTGCGCAGCCTGCAAGAAGCCCTTTGGGAACAGCCTCTTCCACATGGAAGATGGGGAGCCCTACTGTGAGAAAGGTAGGACCTCTGTGCTGTGGTGAGGCCCCAGGCTGGGAGAAGCGGGTAGATACAGGGAAGTCCTGTCTACGTCCACCTTATCGGACCATCACGTGCCTCCAAAGGAGAATCACACTTTCCTGGTGTGTGTGTGTAGTGGTGGGGAAGTGTCTATAGCTTCTTCTTCTTTTTTTTTTTTTTTGACACATTCCATCTCTGTTAACTCCCCTGCACCAAAAATGTGGACCTCAAGTTAGCATCTTGTGACCACTTGGGAAAGCTTTCAGGTGATTTTGATTTGGAGACCACAAGGTCTAGTTGGAAGAGGCTTTGGCTCTGGCCATTGTCTTAGGTTCTGTTCCAGGCTCCACCTCGGGCTGGCTTTGTAACCCTGAGTGAATTACTCAACTTCTTTGGGCCTCATTTTCCCCATCTGTAAGAGGGGGAAATTGACACCTGCCTCACAGAGTTGTGGTGAAGATTAAACCAGAGAAAGTACGAACTTGTCAAGTACATGCAAGTCCCCTCCCAGATCCTGTGATGTTTACCAGACCTTGACCTCCTTCAGAGTCTGTCATCTCCTTGTCTGAATTTGCAGTTTGTCTCTCTCCTCAAAATGCTATATGTTATCTTAAAACTGGGAGTAAATGGTAAATTCTGAAGACAAAGCATTCTGTTAGAGAGGTGGGCAGCTGTGAGAGTGGTGGCTGGTTCACTCACTCACTCACACACACACACACACACACACTCCTTTAGTCATAGCCTGCCTCTTTCAGATAAGGATTTGAGGCAGGTTCCAACAAAGGTAACATAAACATGAAAGTTAAGACCATAGAACTAACAAATCAGCACCAAGTCGAAGAGGGAAAAGCAAACATGCTGATTAGGAAGAATAACAGAGCTGCAGTGACTGGGTAGCAAATTTGAGGGCAAAAAGAGAAACACAGTAAGTTAGTTTACTGTAAAATCAGAAAGAAGAAAACATTCTAATTCCTCAAGGGGAAAAGCAAAACAAAATAAAACTTTTCTTCCCCTACCATAAATTATAAAAGAAACTTCTTGGGTTCTGAGGTACCGGTGAATTCTCTTGTCAGCTCTGAAATTCACTAAGTGACTTTAAATAAGTCACTCAGTCATTCTGACCTCAGTTTCTGTATCTGTAAAAGGGAGGGAATAATACATCTCTTTCCCTCCTTATGAGCAAATGGGGATGACTGGTAATTCATACAAGTGCTGTTGTACCAAAAACAAATTGCTGTTATTCATCAACTAAGAGCATTGTAACTTTCATAATTTGTGATAAACACAGTCAGTGTCTGAGGCTTGTGAAAGAACGATAGATTTCCACTATTACCACTGCTCCTCTCCATAGCAGCCCCCCAACAAGGATTTTCAAAAATGATGTTTTGAGTAAGAAGACCCAGGAAGGGAATGGTGCAGTGTTCAGAGAAGACAGCAAGAAAGCAGATTTAGCCTCAGTCCTAGGCACCCTGAGAGACCCTGACTTAAGGCCTACAGGGGCCCCACTTCCTGGCTGGGTGACCGTGGACAAGACGCTTACCCTTTCTGAGTCCTTCCCCACCTAACTCACCTCCATCAGAGGCTGTTGTGAGGATTAACTGAGATCATGCGTGCAGAGCTCTTGACAGAACACCTGCCCGAAGTGCGTGGGCAACGTACATCATCCCTGTAGTGGTGCAGGGGACTCACATCTCTCCAAGGAGCACCATTTGAAACCACTTCCTTAAGCAATGGGGATCACTGAGATGTTTTAAATAAAGAAATAACACACTGCTTTTTATTTTAGAAAGAACTCTAGAAATTTTGTACCCTTGTTGAATGTGACAATGATATGAACAAGGTGAAGAAAGGAGAGCTAGATTATCCAGTAGTTAGGTAAAGCCAAGCCTGGCTGGTTAACCTGCCCTGGACATAAAATATCAGAGTCAGGCCTGGAGGAAGGTGCCCAGTGTTATACTGTGGGACATTGAGCTTGGTTCTGACTTTGTCACTGTGGTTTAAAAAAAATAATAATAAAATTTACCATTGTGGGGAAGGGTATATAGGTCAGTGGTAGATCACGTGCTCAGCATGCACAAGGTCCTGGGTTCAACCCCCAGTACCTCCATTAATCAATCAATCAATCAATCAATCTAATTACCTCGCCTCCAAGATAAAAAAAATTAAAAATTTAAATTAAAAACACTTTTTTAAAAGTTTAAAAAAAATGAAATTTACCATCATAATCATTTTTAAGTGTACAGTTCAGTAGAAAGTACATTCACATTATTGTGAAACAGATCTCGAGAACTTTTTCATCTTGTAAATCTGAAACTTTATACCACTTAAACAACTCCCCTTTTCCCTTCTTCCCCCAGCCCCTGGCAGCCACCATTCTACTTTCTGTTTCTATGAATTTGACTACTTTAGATAACCTCATGTAAGTGGAATCATGCAATATTTATCTTTTTGTGACAGGCTTATTTCTCTTAGCATAATGTCCTCAAGGTTCATCCATGTTTATAGCATATGACAAGACTCTTTTCTTTCGTAAAGCTGAATAATATTCCATTTCATGAATCTACCACACTTTATCTCCTCATCTGTTGATGGACACCCGGACTGCTCCCACTTCTCAGCTACTGTGAATAATGCTGCTGTGAACCTGGGTGTGCAAATATCTCTTCAAGACTGTGTTTTTAATTTTATTGGGTGTATGCCTAGAGATGGGATTGCTGGATCATATGATAGTTTTATTTTTGATTTTTTAAGGAACTTCCACAAACCTCTGTGTTTTCCATAGTGGCTGCATCATTTTACAATCCCACCAACAGTGTATAAGTGCTCCAGTTTCTCTATATCTTTGCCCGTACTTGTTATTTCCTGGGTTGGTTTTGTTTTGTTTTGTTTTGTTTTGTTTTTGATAGCAGCCATCCTAATGAGTGTGGGGTGGTATCTCACTGTAGAACCTTGTCATCATTTTTGGCAACAGCTTGGAAGAAGACACAGAATGATAGGATCTAGACTCAAAAAGATTTCAGTTGGCTGCAGTGATGCACTGATGCTTTTATATATAGTATCTTGTATGCAAGTAAAAGAGGTTGGAGGGTCAGCTTCTCACAGATGGGTGTGCACCTGAGCAGAGCCCAGGCCTGGCAGGGCATCACTGTCACCCAGGGAACTTTAAAGATACAGAGAAGATAAGTTCTCAGACCTCCAGAAGCAGAATTTCATGGGGTGCCCCACCCCCACCCAGTGATTGTGACAGTCAGTTAGGTTTGGGGGTCACTAAGTGTGGTCCCAAGACCAGCAGCATCGGCATCACCTGGGAACTTGACAGAAATGCAGGTCTTCAGGCTGTACCCCAGATCTGCTGAATCAGAAACTCTGAGGGGTGAGGCCTGGCAATCTGCTTTTTAATGAACCTTTCAGATGATTCTAAAGTTTGAGAACCACTGTTCTAGTAAAGCACTAAGCCCTTTTTCAACACAGAGCATCTATGATTTGATCAATGGAAATCCTTTTACAATAGCAATTAAAATCCACTAAATACGGGTTATCAATTCAACTTGGGGCATAAGAGAGTTAGTCAAAGAAAATTATGTCAACGTAATAGGAGAAATAAAGGAAGGATACATAAATGAGAAACTAGATGACTCTCCCTGTGGGAAAGGCCCTTGCACAAACTTTGTTTAATACCGGTTACATTCCCCTACATTTGTAGGATAAAAGAGGAAAAATACTAACTTTTCTTTTATGTATTAGGATCATACCTGTGATACCAAATTTTGAAACAAAGTGACAGTTCTCCAGATTATACAGAATCAAGTGTAAAACCAAAAAATATATCAGTGGACAGGACTAGATATTCCGGGAATAAATTCAAGCCATCATAAGAGCTTAATCTGTGAAAGAAAAAAACATAGGCTGCACAATAGGAGAAGGAATCACTATTTAATAAGCTTTTTTGAAACATGTCTTCGCCCATTCATCATTTATCTATCAAATATGTACCAGTTCCTGTGAAAGGTGCTGAGCATAGAGGAGAGGGTCTCTGTCCTGAAAAACCTCAAGCAAACCCATCATCCTTTGATATGCTGGTGCATAAATGAACAGTTAAGGGATGATGGATTGATGGATGGATGGATGGGGAGGGAGAGAAGCCCTCAGGAAGGCTGTCTATCTCATCTCTCTCAGATGGGATGGGGATGAAGTCTTCCAGAAGGAAGGCAGCCCTAGGGACTCCAGAGATTCAGCTCGAAAAAGTAGGGGAAGGTTTTCCAAGCCCAGGACCTGGTTCCTACAGAGGCATGAAGATGGAGGAGGGAACCCTGGGCATCTGGAGACCCACTGGACAGAAGGAGAGAGAAGTCAGAAGTGGGGTGCAGGGCTTGGCCTCAAGTGGAGGTGAGTTAGCCTACAGCCCTGCTTCTCACCCCAGACCAGTACGTTCCAGCACAGCACAAGTGAACCATAAACCAGGTGTTACCCTCTAACAGAAGCAGGATGATGTTTTCCTAGTTCCGGTGGGGTGATAGATTTCTGCTTACTGAAGAAATGAAATATACTGTCAGAACCAAGATTGATGGACTGCAGTATATATAAGAGCATTTGTGTGACAGACTATAATTCAACCCCAGAGGGGAAACCATACATTGGAAAAAATATGCAAGAGATAGAACTTATCAAATCTCAATGGCAAATAGGTAACTAGAGAGAGGATGAACTTTGGGGTCCAGCAGGCTCTGTACTGCTTGTTTGAAGTAATCCCTACAACCAGGTTCATCATATTTAAAATGAGAATAATAGTTTGTCACAGAACTGCCATGACGATTAAACAAGAAACATAGAAAAGCCCTCATATTGGATCTGCACATAGTAGGTGCTCAAATCATGTTCCTTTCCCTCCTTTCATCATTTTAAAGACATTCAAAATGAGAGACAAAATCTTTGAGAATTTGTGCCAAGTACTTCACATACCTTATCTTATTTAATCTGTATAACAACCCCATGAGGTAGGTAGTATAGTTATTCCCATTATAAAGATGAGAAAGTTGAGGCACTGAGAAGTTAGGTCACTCGCCCCAGATTTGAACAATTCCTGGATAGAGGTGGGATTTGAGCCCAGGCCTTTCTATCTTCAGAATCCAAGTTCATAACCCCCACAGCATGCTGCCTTTCAGCAGGTGGTCTGAGACAGTGATCAGGCAGGCTGTCTACAAGATCTGAGCAGAAAATTGCTGTTAGAAAAAGCCAACTGTGGCTGAGCTGTGGCAAGACAAGTGCACTTCTAGGGGAATGAAGGCTTTGTAAAAGGCGTCAATCTTTTCTAGAAGAGTCTGGAGGACTTCTACAGAGAGTGCAGAAGAAACACTGCCTCTGAGCCATGTGGCTCTGGCTCGGCTCTTCGCCTCTTTGAACCTCAGTTTCATTAACCACAAAGTAAAACAAAACAAAACGAAAATAATTGTAGTTCAATCTCCGAGGGATTTTTGCAATGGTTAAGTCCATTCATTGATTCACTGGTTCACTCATTCATCCGATTCCTGTGTGTTGGGTACCGACTTGTGTGCCAGGCGTGCCACTGGGAGTACAAAGAAAACTACTCCATAGACCTTGACATTGAGATGCTAGGAAATAATACCACCTGTGTGAGGACGGCAAACTGTAAAGCACTATGTAAATAATATTTGGTATTATTATCTCCCTGGCTCGGGGGACGGGGACACGTCCCAACAAAGTAGCTCAAATATTGATTCTAGTCTTGAAAATTTATTACCAACACAAATGCCCAATGACAGAAGACTGGCCAAGCAGAGAACATTCTATAACTCTTAAAAATGTTAAGGGCTTTGTCTCTTCCAAAATAAGCATAGCTGCTGGGAAATAGGATTGTTTTTTCTTTTTTGGGGATCGGTCTGTTTGGGCCATAAGAGGTGACAGGCAGAGGAGAAAATCACCCTGCAGAAAGTTAATGACAGTTCCAGAAAGTGTTTGCGAATCAAACCAACACAGGGTGATGACTAAGCCTGAATCTGCACCACACTAGTGCAAATCATTGGGGGGGAAAAAAAAAAGCAATCATGTAACTGAGTATGCTGTCTGCAAGATGACAAGGAACCAATTAGGTTTCATCCACTGCCCCCTGGCCCAGTGATGGGGGTGGGGGGGTCCTGGCGTTGGGTTGATATGGCTGGGGTGCTCCTCCCAGCCTGGCTGGCTGCCTGCTCCTTACTCTGCCTTTCTTTTCAGACTACGTCAATCTGTTCAGCACCAAGTGTCACGGCTGTGATTTCCCTGTGGAGGCCGGTGACAAGTTTATCGAAGCCCTGGGGCATACCTGGCATGACACCTGCTTCATTTGCGCAGTATGTTTTTAGCCTGGGGTCCTGACTTTCTGAGAAGGGGTAGGAGGGATCAAATGGGGCCAGATGACCAACCCACTATATCCCTTTCAACTCTGGCATTCTAATATTCTGCTCATTTTTAAAAGCTGGCAGATACCATGATGCCTTGATATGTCACAGTCAAGCGAAGTTTTATTTACTCTCCATTTCATTAAGGACAGCAGTGTCCCGGATCTGGCAAACCAGCAGCTTGCCTCCCCAGCAGTGCTTTCAATAGATGGGAGGAGTGAATGATGTTTGAATTGAAATAGGGGTGGGTGGCTTCCAGTGGTTATAGGTTATTTAAGATCTGATGAAGTCATTCAAGGGTTTTCCCCAAATTTTCACCCTGAACACTAGATAAGAGCTTATTGACTAATCCTATGAGAAGCTGAGATAAGGTTTCTTTTGATAGAACCTTCAGAAAACAGGACCAAGTATCATTGCATTTTCCTAAATGGTCCTGTTGATACACAGTTGCCAGAAGATAAGCCTTAGATTAAGTATTAACCATGTACAGTTTATTTCTGCTGAATAGCCAGAGATTGGCACTTTCCTTCCGAGGGTTTTAGGTTGGGAAGGGGACGTGGCAATAAACCTGCCGATATTTACACTCTGGATTAGAGTTCAAAAACAGTCCTCCCTGATAAAGCCCAGTAATGTCCGTCTGTAACTGACTAAACTGTATTTGAGAAAATTAATGTGCTACTATTGCTAGGTTTTTTTTTTTCAATCAGAGCTGCTCAAGGTACATTTTGGGAATGTGTGAAAGATCTGTATGGTTTAAATTTGAATAGTTTTTATAGGCTTACGACGTCAGACAACCCCAGTCATAAAGTTTATTGCAATTCACTTCAGCTTTTACGCTTCATGTCTACACCCCCTCCTGTCTGTGGAGTGCACTGTATTCACTCAGTGTGTTAGTTTGCAAACGCTGCCATAACAGTACCGCAAACAAATAGCTTAGCTACAGAAATGTGTTCTCTCACAGTTCTGGGGGCTAGAAGTCCAAATCCCAGGTGTCAGCAGGGCCGTGCTCTCGATCCTAGCTCCTGGTGGTTGCTGGAAGTCCTTGGTGTTTCTTGAATTGTAGCTGCTTAACTCCAACCTCTGCCTCTGTCATCACACAACCGCCTTTCCGTTGCATGTCTGTGTCTTCACGTGGCATTCTCCTCTGTGCAGGTACCTGTCTCTGTGTCTCTTCTCCTCTTCTTATAAGGACACTGGTCATACTGGATTAAAGGCCCACCTTACTAGTATGACCTCACCTTAACTTATATCTTAATTACATCTGTAAAGACCCTGTTTCCTAATGCTGTGTCCCTGCTCTGGGCAGTCTGGAGGCAATGGGCTTAGAACTTTAACAGGTGCATTTGGAGGGGAGACAGTTCAATCTGTAACACTCTGATTTTCCAACCCTTTGAATAGATTCTCTAGTTGCCTTTTAGGGTCTTTAAACATATCAGGGACTCCCCTCCAAAAAGGGACAACAATATAAATGTACTGGTTTTGTGGTTGTCCTCTGTGGAGTCACCACTCAGCAAGACACAGTATAGGGCTCTTTGACCCTTACCTTCAAGCCATGGCTTGTCTGATCCTAAGATGCTGCCTGCAGATCTGGTTACCCAACTTCTAGAAGGATCCAAGAGACTTGGAGAAGGTCCAGGGAAGACAGTGGCACAGAAGGCCTGTTCTCCAAGGGCAGGCTGACGAGAGGTCTGTGTCTCATAGAGAGGGAACCATGCAAAGATGAGCGTGAGTCTGCGCCCTTGAGCCTCTGTATTTGGCTGAGAGTCATGATGGTGCAAGTCCCAGAGAGAGACCAGAAAAAACAGTTAAGCTTGGGGTTGTTCAGGCTGAGATTACAAATGAATTCCAGGCAGGTGCGAAAGACCCATAGCACTGCCCAAAGGATCTGCTCAAAGATACCAGGCAGATCCCGTCCCTTGGAGAATCAGCGTGGAGAACCATTACACCTTCCCCTAGACTAGCCTGTGTGGCACTCACTGCCCCATGAAGCCGTATCAAAGTGGAACATGGTTTGAATTTTTGGAAATTAGTATTTTGATTGGAAAACTTTGATCGTGATTTTTGGTCCTCTTTCCATCACTTTATGTTTCCAAATTACTTTTTTGATTTTATTTTTATGTTTTTATTGAAGTACAGTCAATTACAATGTGTCGATTTCTGGTGTACAGCACAGTGTCCCAGTCATGTATATACATACATATATTTGTTTTGATATTTTTTTCCAAATCACTTTTAATGAGCATATATTTTCTTAGAATTTGAAAAAAAAAAAAAACTAGTAAGAAAGATCAGGACCAGCTCTCTAAGCTGTTTTCCCACCAGTTAGATCCCAGGAAAGCACATACTTCAGACTAGTTCAGTTGAGTTTGGGAAATACAGAAGGATCCCAGGGCATGTCTCTACCTTCAGGGAACTTAGACTCTGGAGAGGAAAACAAAGCTGACAATTAAAGACCAGAACAAGGCAACATCTCTAAAGTTCCAGGCATTTAAAGTAAAGGCTGAGAAGGGCAATGTGGGTCAGGGTAAAGGTTGAGCTCCTGTCTGGCTTTGGCCCTTGAGTTCTAATGGAAAGGATCTGAGCTCTACCTTAGCTGGGGAAAGGTATCTTACTAGCCCTTCTTTTCCTCTAAGGGTAGTTAGTGTCTGACTGGTGTGGGTATCTGGAAGGGATGGGAGGTGATGTAACTTTTGTGGGCAGTCCTGGGGCCGCTACAGCTGGCCAATTCCATTACCTTCCACTCTGTGGTCAGCACTGTCTATGGCCACCCTCCTTCCCAGCCAGGCCCTGCTGCCACTTGACCACAGAGCCTGGGGGTTGGACCACCCATGCTGTGCCCCTGTGCTGGGTAGGCTGGAGGCCTCCTTCACCATGAAGCCACCTGGCATCCTGCCCGCAGTCTCATGGCCCAAGACACCGAGCACAACCTCTCTGATGGTTCCCGCCCTCAGTCTCATCTTACCAATGAGCCACCCTTGAGACTCTGGCCTTTCCTCACTCCTTGGTCTTCAGTCTCCCAACCCCCTCTGCAGCCTGATTCATCCCAGAGTTTTCACAAGCAACTGGTACCGTCCCAGACCAGGCAGAGTCTCCAGGCCAGAGCCCCGGATGTTGACCGGCAGCTCCTTGCAACTCACTCCAGTGCTGCCTTTTTGTCTCTCCTGAAATCCATCCTCACCAGTTGGATTTTGGGTGCCACCTTCTTAGACTTGTTTGCAAGTTGTCACTAGCAGCTTGAGGCCACCTCAGGAGCTTGGTTACACTCAACATCACTGCCTCCACCTGGGATGTTTTCAGACACTTTTTCAGGCCCATCGGCAGCCCTGTGTGGCCCCAAGTATAGCATCCTCAACTGGGCTCTCAGGACCTTACACATGGGGCCACCATTATGCCACTTTTCTTTACAACTCTCTCAGAGTGGACCCATGCTCATGGACCCAAGATCATCTTGGGAGGGTGATTTCTCTGTCCTCATGCCTACCTATATGTGGGAACTCCACCTGTGCTTCTTCTCAGGTCAGTGTCCTGGATGTGGTCCCCAGTTCTACTCCCCATTAGGGATCCTCAGTGCCCTCTCTGAGGCTGGGGTCCTTCCCAGCCTAGGTGCCTTCCCAGCTGACTCTGGCAGTTGGCAGATTGCCCACCCCAGGGCCAGACTACATACTGGTGGTCCTGCAAACTTAGCTACCTCGATACAGGTCCGCAAGCCCAAAGAAACTGCAAGTCAGCCTAGCCCCTCTCTGCTATGCGGTGTGGGGAAAATGAGCTTGGAGCTGTCTTGCAGACCTGGTCTTGGATGGCCAGCTCTACAACTTCCTGGGGCTGTGACTTGAGCAAGACACTTGGGCACCTGGAGCCTAGCTTTTTGATTGTGAAATGGGGAAAAGTCACACCTACCCCATCAAGCTTCTGTGAGAATTACATGAGATCATGTATACAAGGTGTCTGGCATCGTACTTGACCCACAAGAGCCTCAACAAATACTACTGACCTCTCTTCTTTCTGTGATGTCTCCATCTTCATACTGTGCTCATATGTTGTCCTCATGGGGATGTATAATTTTCCCTCTTTTTTTTTTTTCACGTAAGATTTCTCTGCGTACACTTTGCCATACTTGATTGATTTTTTTTCATGGTGGCATTTCATTGGAAAAATGTACCATAAAAAGTTACTTAATCGGCTCCCCACTAAGGGAAATTTTAGTGGTTTTTCAGCCTGTAGCTGAGCAGATCTCGCTTTCTTGTTCTGTGCGATAGTTGCTGCAAGATGAAATTCTCCAGCGTGATGTTACTGGGGTACAGGGCACGCACATCTTTATGGCTTCCCTCCAGTGTTGCCACATCCCCTGCAGAAGCCTAGGCTGAATCATGTGTCCCTGGCAGTGACAAGTAGGCCTGATCCCCTTTGGCCTTGCTGACTTTTGACTGATGACCTTTTTTTTTGACTTTTTGGCTATAGTCACGTAAGGTTAAAGGTGAAAAGCCGTTGGAACGTCTTGTTTTATTTATTTTGCTAGATTAGCAGGTATCTTCTGGTATCTCATGGAGGTTTTAATTTATTTTTCCTTTACTTATTAGTCAGGATCATTTTTTTTCCTGACATTTTGTTAGTTTGCTAATAACATTTCTTTAGATGTCAATCACCTCTGTGGCTATTGACTTACGAATTTTTACCAGTTCCTTATAATGTTGGATAGCATCACTCAATCACCTCTATCGTCCTGTATGCCATTAATTTAATTTGATTTGATTTGATTTTAAATTTAATTCCATGTTCCTCTTTGGAAGTCTTAAATTTTATATAGTTCAGCCCATCAACTCTGCTTTAGTTGTTTAGAATTTGTAGTCGAGGTGGGTGGGGTGGGTACAGCTCAGTGATATAGCACGTGCTTAGTATGCACGAAGTCCTAGGGTTCAATCCTTAGTACCTCCATTTAAAAAAGATTTTTTTATTTTAAAAATAAATTTTAAAAAATCAAGGGCCTCCTCCCACTCCCCTCAAAAAAGAATTTGTAGTGGGGAGAAATCGGCTGTTGTCTTTTCTCCCATCTGCCTGTGACAGTGGCTGTGAGGCCCTGGCTCATGCCTGTCTGTTCTCTGTCCCAGGTCTGCCATATGAATCTGGAGGGGCAGCCATTCTACTCCAAGAAGGACAAACCCCTGTGCAAGAAGCACGCGCACGCCATCAACGTGTAGGGAGCCCGGGCGTCTGATGCTGACGGGCAGCGAGCTGCTCCCGCTGCTGGCAACACAGGATTCTGATGTTTCTTTTGTGGAGGGGAAAGGGAGAAGACAGGAAGCGACGGAGCCCTTCTGAAGTATAATTTTAGTCCTTTTCTTCTGCACACAGATCGTGTATTTGCATAGTTCAGACTAGAAGCCAACTGAAGATTCCTGAACCAAGCTAGTCATTAATCCAAGGCTGGAATTGTACTTCAGACGTTGAGGACAGAATTCCAAGAACTCAAAAGTGAAAAGCAAAAAGTAACTTTCCCAAAGCGATAGGCTTCCCGGAGGTCACCGGAGCAGGGACTGAGCTCAGAGCAGTTAGGGAGAACCTGAAGCGGCCTGCAGAGTTCTTTCAAGCTCCTCTGGCAAACAGAATGAAGTGCCAAACAGTCCTCGCTGCAGGGTATTTTTAGAGCCATAGCCGAGAGCTTGTTAGCTAAGACCAACTGGGCTTTCCTCACCAAAAAAGGAAGTGTTATTCCATGACTCGCGTCACGGAGCTACCTCTGCACATCAGACTTCAGACCTTGCACGGGCTTGAGCATCCTCAAGGGAGCCCAGGCATCAGAGAGGTGTCTTCTGGGAGCCGCTGGGCAGTTGACGGGGCTTCGGGCAAGGAGCAGGCTCACCGTGCAGACAGCTGAGGGAAGGAGGGCTCTTCGGTTCCCCTCTTTCGGTCTGAAACATCCAATGTCCCCAGAAGGCTTAGCTTCTTTTTGAATGTGATGACAAAGTGGAATTGAGGTGGTTTTTTTCCCCCCTTTTTCCTTTCCACTTTTGCTTTGCTGTGTGTGAGAGGATATTTTTTAAACAACTCTGGGCTGCGTTTGGCCTCTGTTTGGCTTTATTAGCATGAATGTCTTAATCGTGTGTGTGTGTGTTTCACTACCGATCTCTGACGGCTCACTGATGACATCTTCCTTAGCATCCCTTCCCCCCACAGGCTTAGTGACCTGTGGAAAAGAAGAGAGAGGCAGTGTCTGGAACAGCATGGCAGACAGAACATGCCCAGACTGTGGGTGGGGAAGAGGAGGCTTCCCTTTTGCCAACCTCAGTAAGAACAGACGAGCTGGCAGGGCCTCCCCGCCTCAGAGCTGCACCATCCTTCTGGTATCTTCCTTCAAACACAGCACACTGATAATATACAGATGTGTTGTCTGCCGGCAGGGAAAGGTGGCCGGATCTACCCACATGTGCCATTTTGGCCAATGTTTTGAGAAAGTATGAGCTGAGTGGATCTAGCAATTATTTAATTATTTATGGAGATAGTCTTGGGTCTTCACACTTCTTTAAAATGTTAGTGATAGTTTGAGTTAAGTAAGTCAGTAAGCATTTTCAAGCTGTTTGGTGAAAAAGAGAGAAGCTTTAGTTTCTGAGGTGGGTCAATGGATCGTCTCTTTCCCTTTTAGGAAGCACTGTTGTTATGCTCATGGAACCCCGGCATCAAAGCAGGTGGTTGGAGAGGACGTTTTTCACTTGAGCACAATTCTTAGACTCCCCTCCAACTGCTGCTACCCTCTCCTAACTTCTGTTTGGGATTTTCTCTTTGCACGTTTGAAATGTTTTGTGAGAATGCATTAGAACACTTTTTCTTCTGAGAACTGAGGCTTCCAGGGGGACTGCCTTTCTACCTTAGGGAGAAGGAAGCAACTAGATGTGTCCTAGTGGGAGGCCCATGGTTTTGTGTTTTTTTTGTTTTTGTTTTTGTTTTTTTTTTTTGGTTTTTTTGTTTGTTTGTTTTTTTCCCCAAAGGTAAAGCCACTCACCTCCAGGGAACACCAGGACATGCTCCTACCACCGGGCCCTTCTTTACCTTTGGTGCAGTGAGAAAGTGCCTATAAAGCATCAGGCAGAGTAAAACCTGCCAAGAGTGCCTGGAGATTTTTCAGGAGTTGCAAACAAGCATTCTGTTATTTTTGGAAAGTTCAAATATACAGGGACAAGGAGGTTGCTGACTGTACAGAAAGGCTCTAGGCAGCTTCTCTCTTAAAAAAAAAAAAAAACTATTAAAATTATCAGGGACTGGTCTCAAGGAAAGCAAAAAAAGTTCCCTAGAGTTAAGTTTCTGAAAATGTCATTTAAAAGGTTTTACACGTCCACACACACAAGTGTTGTCATTAAATACCATATAGTCATTAAAAAGAGAAGCGAAATGTCTCAAAGGAGAACTTCTTCATAGTCATTTACTGAATCGATTTTTCTGCATCTCAGAGCTAGTGTAGATTCTGAGGGACTCTTTTATTTACCAAAACCCAAAATGAACAACAACAAAAAAATATTGTAAAGGTAGCAGTAAAAGGAGGTAGTTTTTAATAAGGTTCCCACGGTGTAAGTTTGACATAGCGACCAGGTTAAGGTATCTATTTCAAGTTAACTTCGTGGATGTTTTACAATACCAAACACAGTTTTTAATAATTCATGGTAGGAAGTACACTTTGGATCTACAGTTCTTGTCTCCTCATTGTTGACATTTATTTAACATTTATAAACATTAACTTTTTGCAACTGAGTGACTTGTGTCTGCAGTGTTTGTGTTAGGAATCTAGCTTTTATAATGTTAACTTTTCAACCCAGGTACTCTTGCTTTGGGATTTTTTTTTTAACATTTCAGAATTAGAGTGTAGTATGTTAGAGGTGTGCACAAAAATATTTTGCATGGGTTTTTTTTTTTTTTTGCCTGTGTGAATTCTTTTTAGCAAAATAAAACCCCCAAGAGGATGTGCAAATACAGATTTTTCTGTGTACAGTTTTTTCATCTGACACCAAAAGTAAGTTAATTCTATATGGCTGCAAATAAAAGTTAGGAGACAAAACAAAATGCCTTATGGAGAAGAAACATATAATTTACTTGCTTTTTGGCTGTGTGGCCCAACAGCAGTTTAATCAGACAGGGGTTATGTGAATAATACAAATGTTTTGCATACAAAGGGAATTTACTAGGTAAATAATAACCTGAAGACCAGGCTTGGCCTTTTCCTTTTGGAAAGATTTATTTATTTTCTATATGGAGATAAAATATTTCAGATTTATTTATTTTTATTCTGCTGAAGGATTTCATTTCTAGAAAAGTTGCTATATTTTCTTCTTTATTTTTTGTCTTGAAACAAGCTCAGAGTAAAATCCTCTGATGGCATTTAAAAAAAAAAAAAAATGAAGACCCCTCTGGCGGTACTGTGTTTAACACAACCATGTCATCCTTTTTCAAGGATTCTGTTTCTGGCCATTACTTTAAAAGAAAGGGGCATTTTTCATAATTTATTTGATTTTCAGTACCTGAATCAGACTTTCAAAGAGCTATGCAATTACAAGTAGAAATTAAATCTATTTTGGTTTTTTTTTTAAGCTATAGCAATTTTTCAAATAGGTGACAGAGAGAAAAAGGCTTACAGTCACAGAACTTAAAGTTGGAAAGAATCTGAGAGATCACCTGGGCACTTTCCAGATACAAAAACTGAGGCCCAGAATGGGGAAGTGGCTTCCCAGCATACGCAACCAGCTAGGGAGGCAGGCATGTGCCATGAAATAAACATGGACTTTGACATCATAAGACCGGGGTTTAGATCAAGACTGATCTAATACCACCTGAGCCATATCGGGAGAGTCTCTCTAAGCCTGCCTATCTACCTGAAAATGAAGGTAATGACATCTGCATTTTGTTTAGAGAACCAAATGCAATAACTTTTGGAAGACAATTGCAGTGCAAATGTTAGTTATCATCGCCAATAGAGTGGGGTCAGAATCCAAAGCCCTCACCCCTGCTTTATTTTCTTAACTCCTTCAACTTGTCCATCCAGAAAAAAATACATTGGGAAAATCAGCAACAAGAATAAATATTACACAAATATCCCAGAAAATATGTGCCATGTTAGTCAGAATTTGTTACAATTACCTGGCACCAAAATTTCTGCCCTCTTCACTGAGGACTTGCAGACAGAATAAAAATTGCTTGTTCAACACTTTACAAAGCCAGCGTTATCCTGATACCAAAACCAGACAAGGACACCACAGAAAAAGAAAATTATAGGCTAGTATCCTTGATGAACAGAGATGTAAAAACCCTCAACAAAATATTAACAAATCAAATCCAGCCACACATTGAAAGGATCACATACCACAATCAAGCAGGATTAATTCCAGGGATGCAAGTATGGTTCCACATCTACAAATCAATCAATGTGATACATCTATTAACAAAATGAAGGCTAAAAATCATATGGTCATCTCAATAGATGTAGAAAAAGCATTTGACAAAATTCAACATCCATTTATGACAAAAATTCTCAACAAAGTGAGTATAAAGGGAACGTACCACAACATAATAAAGGTCATATATGATAAACCCATAGCTAACATCAGTGAAAAGCTGATTCTTCTCTAAGATCAGGAACAAAACAAGAGGCCCATTCTCACTAATTTTATTCAACATAGTATTGGAAGTTCTAGACACAGCAATCAGACAAAAAAAAAAAAAAAAAGGAAAAGAAAAAGAAAGGGAATCCAAATTGGAAAGGAAAAAGTAAAACTATCACTTTTTGCAGATGATATGATAAAATACATAGAAAATCCTAAAGACAATACCAAAAAACTAGAGCTTATCAATGAATTTGGTAAAGTTGCAGGATACAAAATTAATATACAGAAATCTGTTGCATTTCTATACATTAACAATGAATCAGCAAAAGGCTAAATTAAGAAAACAACCCTGTTTACCATAACATCAAAGAGAATAAAATACTTAAGACTAAATCTAAATGAGGAGGTAAAAGACCTATACTTGGAAAACTGTAAGACACTGATGAAAGAAACTGAAGGTGCAAATAAATGGAAAGATATTTTGGGTTCATAGATTAGAATAATTAATGTTACTAAAATGTTAATGTACATTTAGGAGGGAGGGTATGGCTTAGTGGTAGAGCACATGCCTAGCGTGCACAAGGTCGTGGGTTCAATTCCCAGTGCCTCCATTAAAAATAAATAAATAAATAAACCTAATTACCTCCCCCCTTAAAAAAAAGTTAACATACATTTAATATATGTATGTTACTACTAAAGCAACCTACAGATTCAGTGCAATCCTTATCAAAATTCCAATGGCATATTTCACAGAATCAGAAAAATGATTCTAAAATTTGTATGGAAACACAAAAGATCCCAAATAACCCAAAACTTAAGAAAGAAGAAAATTTGAAGGTATTATGCTATATGAAATATGTCAGACAGAGAAAGACAAATACTGTATGGTTTCACTTATATATGGAATATAAAAAAACAAAATAAATGAACAAACAAAATAAAACAAAAATAAATCCATAGAAGAGGGTGGATATAGCTCAGTGGTAGAGCATGTGCTTAGTATGCACAGAGGTCCTGGGTTCAATCCCTGGTACCTCCATTAAAAAAAAAAATTCAAATAATGTAGAAGTAATATAGCTAGAATAAAGTCCTTTAAAAAAAAATCTCATAGATACAGAGAACAGATCAGTGGTTACCAGAGGGGAAGGGGGTTGGAGGTTGGGTTTTCAAAAGGAGTGAAGGGGGTCAATTGTATGGTGACAGGTGGCAGCTAGGCTTGTGGTAATCACTGTGTAGTGTATCCAGATGTTGAATTATACTGCTATACACCTGAAACTTACATAATAAAAGATGTTTATTCCTTTGCTCATTCATTCATTCTTTCAACAAGTATTTATTAAGCCCCTAATGTGTGTCAGGCACGCCTCTGGACACAGGGAACATGATAATGAATAAAACAGACAAAAAGCACTGTTCTCGTGGAACATAAGAGTCTAGTGGTTTGGAATCAGCCAAACAGATAAGTAACTAAATTATGTTGGGTTAGTTCTGAGGAGAAATATTTTGACTATTTAAAGCAGCTCTGTAGGGTGATACAGGCATTCAGCTGGACCTAGGCTCACCAGTGATAAAGACATGTGAAGACGGGTTCTGGATCAAATGTTAGGAAATAGTTGCACATGCTGTTTACCCTAGAGAGCCACAGCACACACATGTGAGCTGTTTGAGGACTCAATCCCTCAACACAAAAACCTGTCTAACTTATTTGAGCACGGGGTTGGGAACTCCAATTTGGAAAAAAACACCTAAAGTTTCGGTTTAGACTTTTCTTGAGCGCTAGTTTTCCCAGGACAACACTAATGTCAAATAATTTCTTAGGGTTCTACTCACACACTTAAACCATTGACAACTTGGGCAGTCTATCTTTTTTTTTAATAGATTTTATTTTCACGGCAGTTTTTGGTTCACAGCAAAGTTGAGCAGGAGATATACAGATTTCCCATATACCCTTTTCTACCACTTATGACTCCATTTTATCAACATCCCCCACCAGAGTGGTACCTTTGGTATAATCAGTGAATCTACATCAACACATCCTTATCACTCAGAGTTAGTAGTTCGTATTAGGGCTCACTCTTGGTGTTGCACATTCTGTGGATTTGACCAAATGTGTTATGATTTATATCCACCATTATACTTTCATACAAAGTTGCCTAAGACTTCCCTGTGCTCCACTAACTCATCCCTTCCTCCCCCTTAACCCTGACAACCACCGATCTTTTTACTGTCTTCATAGTTTTGCCTTTTCCGAAATGTCATGTAGTAGGAATCATACAGTATATAGTTTCTTCATATTGGCTTCTTTCACTTAACAATACACATTTCATTTCCCTCCATATCTTTCCATGGCTTTATAGCTCATTTCTTTTTAGCACTGAATAATAAATAGTCCAGAAATACAACATTTTAAAATTGAAGTATAGTCATTTTACAATGTTGTGTCAATTTCTGGTGTACAGCATAATGTTTCAGTCATATATATACATACATATATTTATTTTCATATTCTTTTTCATTATAGGTTACCCTGTGGTGTATAGTTGTTTATCTATTTTATAGTAGTAGTAGTTAGTATCTACAAATCTCAAACTCCTCATTATCCCTTCCCACTTTTCATCCCACAAACACTCACTGAGTAGTTGGACTCTGTTATAGGGATGGAGAATGACAGTACAGACAAGGTTCCTGCTTTCATAGATCTTACACTCTAAGGGGAAGAGACAAGCAATAAACAAGTCATACATGACCAATATCATTTGAGACAGTGCTATGGGACAGTAAAACAGAGTGATATGTTGGGGGCTGAAGTGAGCTATTTTTGGTTGGATGGCCAGTGAAAACCTTGCTCAACAAGTGACATTTGGGCTGAGAAACGAACCACACCAAAGTCTGAGGGAGAGGGAGAAATACACATGAAGGATGTAAGGGACCAGTTTTGGCACAATGAAGGCTTGGGGCTTGAGAGCAAAGGTCAGGAGAGAGCAGCAGGAGAGGAGACAGAGAGCACAGAGGGCCTTGTTGGCTATGATGAGACATGTGGGATAATGCCTTCAAATGCCTGCCAGCTGCATAGAGATGAAATACACAGGACTCATGAAATACAAGGATCTCATTTTGATAGAATAAATTTTCTTTTTCCGCTAAGACTTCTCATTTGAAAAGAAATTTCCAAGCTGTTCATCAAGCAGTTCTTAATGAGCATGGCAAAAGGTTGTATACAGTTGGCTAAAGTCTGGGCAACAGTTCCGTGTGGATACGGCACAGTGTTTTCTGAAATCTGTGAAACACAGACCTATCCTCGTATAAACACCCACTCAAATCGCACGCATACTTTGTGTTTTACTTCACTGGACTCATACTACACATACTGTTCTGAGATTTGCTTTCTTTTAAAAACAAGACTTTTTTTGGACTATGAATTTCACTGATTCTAATGAAACTTGATAAAATACGTTTTAAAGGTTATCTGAGTAATAATGATCACAAGATCATCTATTTACTGAGCTTGTGGAATAAATCCTGCCATTAATTTCGTGAAGGCAATCATCCACTTTTCTGAGCCTTTAGACATCCAGGTCTTCAATGCAGTGCTCTCCTCTGAGCCTCAGGCTCACATATGCAGATTTTGCTCCACTGCCTCACCTGGATGTCCTGCAGCCATCACAACGTCTGCCTGTTTCACAGGTTGGAGGAATGGCCATAGGGATGTTCATCTTCTCTGTACCTTTCTTCTGGTACAGACCCTGCTCCTTTAGACACAGTGATTGGTTCAAGAGGTGGGTTGATGAACCAACTCAGACCGATCAGCACCTTTCCCTGAGATTATGCTAAAACTGGAGCTTGGAGAGATATTCTTGTCTATCACTGATGTTTGAGCTGGAAGGATGTGAGTCCAAAGACCCTTTGTTCTCTTCTGTGTGGAGAAAGTCTGTCTGTGACATGAGAGAATGAAGCCAATGGGCACTGAGAAGTCAAAGATCAGAAATGAGAGGGAGAGAGTGTTCTGCCAACATGAGGGCTCTTGGGACTAGTCATTCCTGCGGCTCTATGCTTATCTCTTCCTTGATTTGATAAATTTCCCCTTGATCCTTGAGCTTGTTTAAATTGGGTTCCTGTCACTTGCAACCAAAAGTCTCTTGACTAATATAGTGCCCAGTGCTGAATTTGGAATGAATTCAGGATGGTGGGGGTAGCTTTAAGCCCCTATAGTCTACCATTCATCTTATCCACGTTATTCCATCTGAAAATACATATAGAGTGCTTATTATGGTAAATATGGTTTCAAGACAAATCTCACAGTCCTGCTGCCCTACACCTCTTTTAATTTTAATTTTTAATTTATTTAAATTATTTATTTATTTTCCATTTGGGGAGGGGGGAGAGGTAATTAGGTTTATTCACTTTTGTGTATTTATTTTTTAATAGAGGTACTGGGGATTGAAACCAGGACCTCGTGCATGCTAAGTGCACACTCTACCACTGAGCACTACCCTCGCCCTACACCTCTTCTATGTGGGAATTCCGGAGCTGTCCCCTCACCACCCAACCTGCTTCTCCTCTTGCATTCCTCCTTCGGTGAGCTGCAGGCACCACCCAGTCACTGAAACTAGAAATTTGGGAGTCACCCAAAGTGTCTGCTTCTCCCACAACTGTTCTTTCTGACAACTATTGGTTACCAACTTAATTTCCTGAATCTGTCTTGAATCTGTTTTTCCCTCTGTATCCTCAGGACTCCTTTCTGCCTTCAAACATCTCTCCTCTCAGGTAACTCACCAGGTTCCTAAATCACCTTGTTGTCTCCATTTTGCTCCCTACCTACCCCCAACCCATCCCCCACCCTGCAGCTAAAGAGATCTATTCAAATATAAATCTGACTGTATAATGGTTCTGCTTAACACTTACAAATGGCTTTCTGTTATCCCTCGGTAGAGCCCGAACTAACCTGCACACAAGACCCCCACATCCCAAGCCCCACTGACTTCTCTAGCCTCTTAACCTGTTGTGGACCTACCTTCTCATAACATGACATCATCCTGGCCACTCTGTGGTCAGCATGCCCTCCACAGTATTTTCACACACGCTTGCATTTCCACATTATTTAATAAATGACATTAACAATTGATTGTTTATGTATGTCTTTCTCACCTGTTCACACAAGAAGCAGGAGGAATGATAATTTGGAGCGCATTTAATGTGTTCACCAAACTGTGAAAAACGGAATGTTTTTCCACAGTAGACTATGCGTTGGATTATGCTTTTTTGTTTTTTGGGTTTTTTTTTCTGTCTACAATTAGCCATTAGACTGGAGAGATTTAGAACCAAAATGACAAAAGGATGCCATCATTGTTATTGCTTAACCAGAAACTGAGAATTCTTTCAAATTCTATTAAAAAACCAAAACATTTTATTAAGTAAATTCTTACAGACCACGTTTCTGTTTGCAAGTTAACTATCCCCTTAGTTATCTCTAGTTCAAAGTCTACTGATGAATAAAAATAGATATAAAGAGTGCATTTCAAGGGGGGGAGGGTATAGCTCAAGTAGTAGAATGTGTGCTTAGCATGCATGAGGTCCTGGATTCAATCCCCAGTACCTCCATTTAAAAAAAAATAAGTAAATAAATAAACCGAATTACCTGGCTCATGCTCTATGTTAGGAAATTGGCGACATTTGTCCA
Source organism: Camelus dromedarius (assembly GCF_036321535.1). Taxonomy (NCBI): domain Eukaryota; kingdom Metazoa; phylum Chordata; class Mammalia; order Artiodactyla; family Camelidae; genus Camelus; species Camelus dromedarius. The sequence goes on from NC_087443.1 coordinate 21,179,395, forward strand.
GATCAAGGATCAAGACCTGTCTCAGAATTGAGGGAGTAAATGAGGTGACTGAGTGAGGCAAGGCTTGAAATGGGCCCCGAGTCTCTAGCTCGCACTTCTAACAGGTGGTTACCTTTCTCCACCTTCTAGTTGAATTATCTGTATCTTATAATTCCGGGTTTAATGTGAAGGTAACCAAGAGATGGCATGGTAATATTAGGCTGGAGGTTTAGGAGGAAGGACCAGGACGTTGCAGAAGATGCCCCAGGCAGCGGCTCAGACCTGAGCCATGGAAACCAGGTCCCTTTTGAGTTGCTTGGAATGATCGAAATGACCAGAGTCATCCCTTAGCTTGTAGATTAATAACGAGAATGTGACTTTAGAGAAACGTAAGTTTTTTTCCCACGCACCTTCTATGTGCCAAGTGCATTGTTTTTGGCACTTTGTGAATCCTACTGAGTCTTCACAACCCTACCAGGTTGGGAAGCCAAAGGTCAGGTTGGTTAAATACCTTTTCCAAAAATACAACTAGGATTGTGTTCTCTCCAGCAGGCACTCAGTGTGAAGTCCCATCAGTTAAACAGCTTCAAAGTTCCTCTCCTTGATGGAAATCCTATATTCTCTCCGAAGTACTGGGAGAAGACAGAGAGTTAAATTCAGCTCCACAAGTATTCATGGAGCCTCTACTTTGAGCTTCATGCTAAGTAGCTACTTATTGTGAATTCAGAAGCAAATATATAGCTCAGAGGTAGAGTGTGTGCTTAGCATGCACGAGGTCCTGGGTTAAATAAATAAACAAACTTAATTACCTCCTCTGCACAAAAATTTAAAAAAGAAGTGAATAATACACAGCCCCTAACAGAGCTCACAGTCTGTTGGAATAAACAGAAAAGTTACTGCATAATTTTGCTATCATATGGCAATACATGTTTCTCCAAACATTTCTTCTCTGTAAAGCAGATCTGAAAGCAAAATCAAAAGACAATGAACATATGTCCTCTAGGAACCTTCTGCAATTGTGAAATTTCTTATATAATCTAATATTTTAGTGTATATATATATATATATATATACACCCTCTGTTTTACTAGTTATTAGATAAAACTGATGCTCTGGAGAAGATGACTTACAACATCCTGTACTCCACGCCCAATGCTAGGTATCCTGGTTTGAGAAGTGGAATGCAAGGTAAATGATAGGACAGAAACAAGCTCAAGGTGCCACAGAACTACTTAGGAGGGACACTAACTCAGCTTGGGAGTGGGCAGGGAGGGCTTTCTGGAGAAGGAAATTCCTGAGCTGAGGCTGGAACGAAGAACTGGAGCCCAGCCGCACAGAAGCAGAACTCATGTACTAATTACTGAACTGCACTGGGCTGTATTTGAAGTTAAGGCTCATTAAGAGTTTTACAGTTTGTTTTCTTTCCCCATCAATATAAACACGGATGGACCAATCACTTTCTAGCAGGAAGAGGAAAGGTAAGTAAAATTAATTGGGTATTGACTCTATGCCAACTGTTTTCCAAACACTCTCAGTTAATTCTCGAATCTGCCTCATTAGACTGATGTTATTTATCCGCATTTTATAGCTGAAGAAACTGGGATTCAAAGAGGTTGACAAACTCTGCGTAGGGTCAAAAATTAGAAAGTTCAGCCAGCATTCTGACTCCAAAGTTGATGTTCTTCCCACCATATGGTGCTGCTCTGCCTGTTTCTGAAGTGTCTCTTTCCTGGGTGGGTGCGGTAGCAGTCAAGAAAACAGTGGATTGGCTTCAAGTTTCAAGGACAAAAGGAAAGGAAAACAGAGGCATTCTAGGAGCTCTTGACCCTTTGCCTTGGTCATGGAAAGTTCTGGAAACCCCACTTCTGGGCTACTCCTGGCATTGCAGCAGCCTACCTCACCACGCCAGATCTGCTGAATCCAGACTTGGAGAAGAGTTCATGGGCCGTCCTTTGGGAGTGTCCACTGAGGTCTGCTTTATACAGTTTATAATTTGCTGTAAACAGCTTGCTGCTCCTAATTAAACCTGTATGATCATGCCTGAACTTTTAGGAAACAAGGATTTCTTTTTTATGGTCCTCTTTTCAATGGTAAGACTAGAGCCCTCTTGAGCTCCACAAGCCTTCTTAACCTGTTGGGATTTGATTCCGAGACCCTGAACTATAGAGTCTAGAAATGCTTGGATCCTGGCAAAATGCCCGACAAATGCCTGGGTGAGGGGATTGCTAGTGATCACGAGCCATCTCTTCCAAAAGGATGTTCTGTGATTCTTTAGCAGGGTTCTTGGGCATCCCAAATGCAGGTTCTCTCATGCTTTTCATGCTAGGATAGAAGGGAATACGGATCTCTCAACTAAGAGCTGCTGGCTGAGAGTAATTTTTAAAGAAACAGTTGCTCCAAATGACTACTTCCTCTCTTAGGGGAGTGGGCTGGATAAACCACCTTAGTTCAAAACTGGCGATTAAAGAAACGAATGGGCGTAAGTATCTTAAATGTAATTTTTACTATTAAGAAAAGAATATGTGCCTATTGAATAGAATCTGAAAAACACATATAAATAGGAAGAAGAAAAAAGCAATGCCACAACATTGTAAATTGAATATACTTCAATTAAAAAAAGAAAAGGAAAAAAAAAAAAAGGACAAATAATGATAGTCCCACTACCTGGAGACGACCACAAACACTATCAGCATTGTGTTCAATTTTCTACCAATACATATGTTTTTTTTTCTTTTTTTTTTTTTTACTTATTTTATTGTGGCAAGAATACTTCTTACATAACTAATGTTATACCTGTTGAACAGCAACCCTCATTTCTGGTGCTCTACATGTTTAGAGAACCTTCTCAAGTAATAAAGTATAGAAATGATCCTGAAAATAGCCTTTCTACCATTTGATTTGAATGGAGGGAACAAAACCATGAGTTCAGGAGATGGGCTCAGATACTGTTCACGAGGCCTGAGCAGAGCGGGTCATAGTCCAAGAGAATTTTCTGTGAAAATGCAAATGTTCTATATCTGCCCTTTTCCAACATGGTAGCCGCTAACTTTATGTGGTTACTGAGCACTTAATAGGCCTAAACTGAGAAACTGAATTTTAAAATTTAATTTCATCTTAATTAATTTAAAATTTATACAGCCATACGTGGCAAGCGGCTACTGTATTAGATAGTGCAAGTCTACACAGAGGATTTTTTTTTTCTTCTATTAATTTTTAGAGGAAGTACTGGGGATTGAATCCAGGACCTCATCCATGCTAAGCTTGCACTCTACCACTTGAGCTATACCCTCCCCCTTACACAGAGGATTTATAAAAGAGTCACTTGCTAGTCTCAAAATGAACAGCAGACAGAGATTGAAAGCCGGCATTGAAAATGCTGCATCTAACATTTCAAATAACAACAGAACTCAGAATATTTCTCAGCAATGAGAAAGGCCAGTCCAAGAAAAAGGACAGAGATGGGCCCTCAATTAGTCTTGAAGAAGGAAGTCAGTCATTAGCTACCTTCTGACATCCTAGCAATTAACCAGTCTCGGGAGAAGAGCAGGTATCTCCAGAGAGGTGCCAAATAAATAGGAGATAAGAGACTATAAAAATGAAAAGCCACTTGGTCTTTTATCACAGGATAATCCAATGCAAGTGAATTAATGGCAAAAGGCTCAATAATAGCTTTTGTGAGGAAATAGGAGCAGTGTAGCAGGATATCCTTTTTCCGCACTAAAGCACCCAATTCTTTCAATTTTATATACAGCGGAAGCAATTAATTGTACTAGAAAGAAATCCACAGCTGGCTTTTCCTGATGGCCCCGTAAGTAACAAGCACTATTGTTCAGCTTCCGGGATAAATGTAGAGTCATTCTACCGCACTGTGGAGATTTTTCTGTTTAGTCTGACTTTTCCAAAGATGAAAACATGTCTATTCTTCCTGTCATCACACATTTTCGGTATAACCAGCCGTCAAGAAGTTAATTTTTCATTTGTAATATAACCCCAGCACATGACTTGATGCTTGTATTTCTTCCAAACTTTATGTGACTGAATCATAAGTTACTCACTTTTGTTTTACGTGTTTATAGGCAGTTGAACTGTACTGCCTCTGCTCTTGTGGTTAACGTTCAGAGTGTGGCTATTTGAGGTCTAGGCATCACAGACAAATAAAACTACATGTCAAAACCCCAGAAACTCAACATTTTAAACTATTGAAACTGGATGGTGTTGCTTTGCCTTTTAGATGCATTAAAACACACTGTATTTCATCAATTCTTAGATGCACATTTTTTGGCATTTTATTACCTCTGAAATTAGAATGTCTTACAATCAAATGATGTGTCAGAGTTTCACTGGCAGTGTTTTTCTTTCCTAGTTGTACATAAAGTAACAATGCTTATAATCAATGCTATCTCAGTTTTGATAATATGTGGTGTATATATAAAATTTGATTAGTATGATGCATTGTTGTAAATATAACAACAGAATAATTTGTTATTAAGAAGAACATTCACATTGATCAAATAAATGAAAATGTTGATTAATTACACATCTTCTATGGGATTCCAATTGACTTAATTTTGACAAATATGCATCTTGCCACTTTCACTTCCCCCAAATGCCCTGAAAGGCACATAATGTTATATAATAAAATATAATGCTATATCTATATATATGTAATCTGTAACGTGATATGTAGATATATAGTATATAATGTTAAACAATAAAAAAGCTGGTTCTTTTAACAAGCCAGGGACTAGGCTCCCTGCCTGCAATTGGGGTGGCACTTCCATGGTGTTCAGTAGGGCCAGGCGCAGGCTGTGTACCGCACATCTCTGGGGAACATCTTTCACACAGAGCGGGATGTGAATGGCACTCCTTGGAGTTCTGCAATGTAGCCACTCCGGTGTTCAGCACAGTGACGACAGCAACTCTGGTAACAACCAGAGAGGGGAGGGTAGAAAGGAAGGAGGAAGGGTGCTGCCCTCTTTGACCTTGAGAGAGAGAGCATTACAGCAGATGCATTGAGAAGTTTGTGACCACCCCTCCACCTCCAGTCGGACCCTGAAAACAAAGGGGCAAGGATTTTGAAGATTACAGTGGTAGACCCCAGCCTGGGGCTGCTATTTTGATATCCCATGTATTTTGATACCCTCTAAACTGTCCTTCCCCAGGCTGGGAGGCTAGAAAGCCCCTATTCATGTGTAAGTGAATAAAGGTATGAAATCTTATCTTGGAGAAAGACATAGGAACGACTTCAAAAAAAAAAAAAAAATAAGTGAGTTAGGCTATTGAGAGAAAAGCCTAAGGAGTTTAGGATGGAGCAGTCAAAGATGACTTCCGGCAAGAGGTGGTACTTGGGCACTGCAGGCAGGAGAATGGCATTAAAAGGAGAATGAATGTGGCCCTTTCTGCAGGAAGTGGCAAGAACAGTCTCACACAATGTTGCCACACAACAGTGGTTCCCAGATTTCAATGAGAGTGATGTTTTATTAAATGAAATCTGGGGGGATAGGATATAGCTAAGTGGTAGAGCATATGCTCAGCATGCATGAGGTCCTGGTTTCAATCCCCAGTACCTCCGTTAAGAAAAATAAACCTCATTACCTCTCCCCAAAATAAATAAATAAAAATAAATTGTATTAAGTGAAATCTGGAAAAACTGAGCAAGATGAGTTGAAAAAGGGAATGACCACTCTGGAGGACAGCAAGTGTAATTCAGGTACACGGTGGGGAAGACAGGCTTTAAGATGGATAGCAAACTAAATGTAAAATCTACATTTTAAAAGAAACACTGATAGTTACTGGTTACTGCTTGAATATATGATTATGTTTCCCTGTGAAAGAACTGAGGAAGTTGTTTTAAAGAGCAAATCGAACTCCAGAATGCAAGCATTATTTGTTGAAAAGAGTTGGTAAAATTTAAAGTCAATGATGGTTCTGTGTCATTTATTAGACTCCCATTCCAACAGGATAAGTGTTTTCACATTAATTCTCAAAAATACTGAAAACAAAACCCCCCAAGCCAAAAAAAAACCAATGCTGCCTTGGTTGATAAAAATAGAAGAAACGAGCAAGGGCCAACAATCAATAGAGAACAAAATGAATTATCAATTAACTTAAGGGCAATAAATCCTGACTCAGGAACAAATATCAAATGAAGGAATTATATACACATCTTATTTTTACTGGATTTTAAGCTTTTACGGGACAGGAGTCTACTATACTGGCCCGCACACTTAGTCATTCATTGATTCAGTATTTACTGAACACCTACTGGTGTTCCAGGCGGTATGCTAGATCCTAGGGGCACAATGGAGTGACAAGAAGGCAGTTCCTGTCCTGTGGGACTTTGTGTTCAGCACAGGGATAGGGACCCCAACATATATGGTGGATAAGCCAGCATGCCTGGTCACGCTGGGGATAGCACATCACACCTAAGAGTACATCTGAATAACCGTGTAGACCACATACAGTAAATACCGTATAGCGGTTAACGACACAGCATTCCTGATCCAGGATGGTATCTCTCCAGTTATCTCAGTTTGAATCTTTATCATGACACTTTATCTTTCTTTGACTGGTCCTTCACAAGGTCATCATACTCAGCTCCAGATGCTGGGATTTTTGGATTACCATGTGCCAAAGGAATTCCTATATATATATATATATATTTTTTTTTTTTTTGGAAATAGTGAAAAAAAATTTCTTTTGGTTTCTAATTTTTTCTTAAATTGAAGTATAGTTGATTTTTAAAAATATGGAACGCTTCACAAATTTGTGTGTCATCTTTGTGCAAGGACAGTGCTAATCTTCTGTGTTGTTCCAATTTTAGTGTATGTGCTGCCGAAGCGAGCACAGGAATTCTTGACTAGAATCAGTGCTTAGGAGTAGTAAGTAGAACCAGATGTGGGTGCACACATGTATATATGTATAATATAAATGTATATATATACACACATTATATATACACACACATACATGCGCCTAGTATATTTCATTTTTTAATCAGATAAAAACATAAACCCAAATATATATGTATATAAATATATGTGTGTATTCTTTCTTTGTATCTATCTTTATTTATATTTGGTCAAAAAATGAAGTGTAATGGCGGGTGGGAGTAGATCTCAGTGGTAAAACGTGTGCTTAGCGTGCATGAAGTCCTGGGTTCAATGTGGGGTATCGCCATTAAAAAAGTAAAATTTATTTTAAAAAATAAAGCACATAGCTCAAGTGGTAGAGTGCATGCTTAGCATGCATGAGGTCCTGGGTTCAATCCCCAGCGCCTCCTCTAAGAATAAAGAAATAAGCCTAATTACCTCCCCCTACCAAAAAAAAAAGTGTAATAGATCATAACGCCACTGCTCTCGGGACAGAGAAAGGCAGGGTTGTAAGGGCAGTGAATCGCTGCAGGTTGGGGAAGAACAGATTGACCACGGGCTGAGGGGAGCTGAGATGGGGAGGCCCCAGCTCCAGGTGTTGGTGGGAGGAGCTCCAGCCCGTAGGCAGTACCCGACAGCCAGAGAGCAGTGAGCAAACAATAGGTGTGTTGTCCAGGAGAGCAGCAGCCATCAGGATGTCCAACTTGAGGTAATGGAGGAAAGGAGGCCTGATAGATGCCTAGAATACGGACGCAGAGAATCGAGGAGCAAAGCTGAAGGCAAACAAGCATCACCAGCAGGGGTATCTGTTAGCGCACAGCAGAGTGTGTGTTGTAAGGCTGGGGCCGACTCCAGAGAGCACAGTCCAGACCACAGGCAGAGAAAATTAAGTTCCATGCAGGTTGAAAGGCCAGGGCTTCAAGAGCAAGAAAAGGGCTGTGAGTTAGTTCTTAGAAGGGGGCCAACGTTAGGGCTCCCCAAGTAAGTAGCAAAGGCAGCAGGAGGCTGGCTCCTGGGCTCGGGACTGGGGTGCTGAGAATTCTTCCTGCCACAGGGCCAGGAAAGGTCTGGGCTCGATGGTAAAGGGTGTGCTGACAGTAGGGAGAGGACTACAGAGATCACAGACAAGGCAGGACCAAGTGGTGACTGCTTTGCAGCAAAAGCCTCATTAAACCATTTTTTTTAATTGAAGTAAAGTTGACTTACAATGTTGTGTTAGTTCCTGGTGTACAGCGAAGTGATTCAGTTATATATACATATATATTCTTTTTCATTATAGGTTATTACAAGCTACTGAATAGAGTTCCGTGTGCTACACAGTAGGACCCTGTTGTTTATCTATTTTGTACATTACACCATCTTTTAATCATAGTAAACAAGTGCTTTGAAACAAAGAGAAATGAAAATGGAAATGGGAAAAGGAGCAAGTCATTTACAAGGAAAACTAGAAGGGGAAGTAAAAAATAGTATATTATTACAAAGAAAAGAACAAATTTCATTTTTTAAACTTTTCTTTATTTTGTGCACTGAATTACATTTACATATAACCATCTTTTTTTACTCTTAAACACAATTTCTGTTTCGGCTTGGTCCTTCTAAACCATGACAGGGTACTATTAACCAATAAAATGATGTAGTCATGTCCATGCTGAAAAATGTAGATGTTTCCTCTGCTCTTCACAACACTTCTGTCCTAAAGTATCACTCTGCCAAGGACGTCCCTTCACCAGTCCCTCCTTACTAGACTCATTTATCTTTGTATCTACAATGATTTAGTGCTGCCTTTGCCTCATAAAGTCTTTACAAGAGGAAAATGACTTTGAATGGATTAACTTGGATTAATCTACTGAGTTAACGCCTTCCCTGAAAGCAGAACTCTCCATTTCACTGAAGATGGTATAACCCATAGTTTCTCTGACCTCCCCCACCGGCTTCACCCTTTCAACATAGTCCAAGTCACCCTCTAAAACTGGGTCTTGATGGCAAGATTCAGAAATGCTTAAGAGGAAATTCTATCCTTATCTCGCTCATTCATTTAACAAATATTGAGCACTTGTTCTGTGCCAGGAAGGAGGCTCTGAGGAAACAGCTGAGAACAAGATTGACAAGGTCTTTGCTCACATGGCATTTACATTCTAGTGGGTCAGAGAAACTCAGATCGTAAACAAATAACTAAATGATCAAGGAAATTTCATACAGTAAAAAGTGGCATAAAGAAAATGAAAACTGGCTTTGTTGGAGTGCTAATTTAAGACAGGTGCTCAGGGAAGGTGTCCTTGAGGATCTGAGAGTGGCAGAAGGGTGATTTCCCATTCCAAATTAATACCATGTGGTTTGGGCATGCAGTGATCACGCTTGCGATCTATACCTCAACCAAATTGTGCAGAGCCAAAAGTCCCATTTCCAGCCCATTCTGTTAACCTACTTAAAGGAAAACCATCACATTAGAGAATGTTAAATTGAGACCCTGAGGTGTTGCCTTTGAGTTTGGGGGCCAGACCATACGTGTCCAGATGTTTCCTTGGGCTTCCTGGCTGCTCTTGTTCATTTAGTGGGCAGGCAAACCGGAGAAACAGGCTAGCATGCATACACATGCCGGGAGCCAGAGAAAATAACCATGCTCTGCTCACTTGTTGGTAGGTAGGTTGTCTGCCGTGATAATGGTTAAGGATCTAAGCCTGGGCGCTAAGTTGGGCCTTATCCATGAAGAGCAAAAGGATGTCAAGTAAAATTCCCAAAGACTTGAATACGAGATCCTTTTGTAGAGAAGCACAGATATCATGACTTAAAATTTGATTCTTCTTATTTGCTCTCATTTCTATAGTGGTATACAACACAACCTAGACAACACCAGTTTGTACGTTTGGGAAACTTGATGCACTAAAAGTTCCAACCTGAGAGTATCTATTTTATAGACTGATTCATATGCCTGAAAATTGAACTAGGCTCTAGAGAGTATATTAACACATTGTCATGGTTTTATCTGCCATGACACATTGCTCAGCATGCATCAATGAGTTCTTTGGCCAATCAGTCTGAATCTCCTCCAGCCAAAGTTCTACCCTTTCCCCTACAATTGAAGCAGTGTTACATGTAGAAAACTTGAGTGACAGATTTTAGGTGATGCAGGGGAACTATGTACCGTACATTCATCCTGCCCAGCAGGATACTATAATCCATGACTTTCAAACCTGAGACAGCTAGAGTTCAAGAAGACAAAGAATAAACAGAATTGGAAAATAATTTGGAATTACAGAGGGTTTGTGAGGCATTAAGGGCAAAGGGGGAGAAAAGGGGACAGAATAAAAGATGAACAAAATAATCTTTAAACGAGAATGTAAGGGAATTTAGCCATTTAAACAATAATATAAGGAAATACTCTGGAATCTAAACTTCTCTCAAGGGAGAATGTGTGTAAAAACAAGCATCAGTGCCAGGCACATTCTTTTCCTTGCCTCTCTCTTTTACTCACAGTTTAAACAGCGATTTTATAAAGAGAACTTTAAAAAGAGTATCTTTTGTAAAGAGACTTAATTTAACACCAAACATTCGTTGGAAGACTTACCAAAGAGATCAAGGTCACATTTGGTTGATAAAAAGAGGCCTATACTGTCTCCACATACAGGACATTAAATACTTTTAACAGCATTTTCCAAAGAACGAGGAGAAATGGAAGGAAAGAGGGAGTGACAATTATCTACATCTTCCAAATGGAGGGAATGAGACTCCGGAGGGTAATCGAGGTCACCAGAGTGAGCCAAAGGTAGAGAAAGGAGCAGTATTTATAGTCCGCTGACTTCAGTCCTGTTGGGCTAACGCCGCTCCTCATCTTTGCCTTTGGAATTCACAGGCTCGCAGATCACAGGGCCCCCGGGAGGGCCTGGCCTAGGAGCTCCTGGACCGACGCGGAAATGCTTTTTTCCCCTGCAGCTCACTCGGAGCCCGGACGGGGCTCCACCTCCACCTCCCTACCTGTGCCTTGGCACCTTGGCAAAGAGCCCAGAAAGAGAAGCCGGGGAGCGGTGGGTGAATAATGGATGCAGTGTGGCTACATTTTTCTTTTCTTTGTCGCAACCACTACTACCACGACCAGGCAGTTCCCAGCCGTGGTGTGTGAATTCCGAGCGATCAGGCTTATTTCGCGCGCGCCGAGCTGCGCTCGCGCGCAGTATGAGTTTGTCGGAGGAGGGGTCCACGCGAAGGAACCCAGGAGAACAGGCAGTCCGTGGGGGCCCGGCCCGCGAGCAGCACACGGCTGCGGTGTCCCCGCCGCTCCTCCGCGCTCGGTCGTGTGCGGCCCCGCGTCTCCTCGACGCGGCCTCCGGAGACGAGCTGGCCCCGCCACGGCGGCGGTGGGGCGGCTCGGTGAGGAGGGGACGGCGGGGCCGCGCGGAGGAGAAGCCCCCGCCTCCACCCCCTCAGCAGCCCGGCGCCCCCTTGCCGGCTGCCGGCCCTCCTCGCCGGCAGCAGGGCGCCGAGCCCCGCGGACCCTTCGGGTGCTTCCGCCACGCTCTCGGCTCCTTTCGGCTCCCGGGCGGGGCGGGAGCCCTCCCAGTGCGCGCGCGCTGCGCAGAGTCTCGCGGAGGCCCGCCCCTCCCCCCAGGACCCGCGCCCGCGCCGCCACCCCCCTCCGTGCGAGTGTCGGCTGCGGCGGCGGCGGCTGCCGAGATTGGAATCCGCCTGCTGGCGCTCGGCGAAGGAGGAGGGAGGAGGGCGAGGAGGGCGGGGAGGGCGGGTAGGAAGGCTCGGGCTCCGGCGCGTCGGTCCGCGGGAGACGAGGATCGAACGGCCGCGCGAGGGGCGACCGGGCTGGGGCCGCTGCACGCCCAGGGCGGAGGCCGAGCCGGGCCCCCGCCGCGCCCCGGCGGCTCGCCGCGCCCACCCCGCTCCGCGCCGAGGGCTGGAGGATGAGTTCCCCGGGGTCCGGGTGAGTTGGCTCGTCCGGAGAGTGCGTGTGCGCGTCGTCAGGGGCCGGCCGCGGCGGGGAGGCCGGCGCGGGCTCGGGGCGAAGTTTCTGGGGGAGCCGGGTGCGCGCGGGAGGCCCGAGCCCGTGGACCGCCAGGCCCGGCAGCCCCGCAGGGTCCCTGCCGCCCGGGCTGTGTCAGGCCGCGGCCGACTGGGCCCCGCCGCCTGGGTCCCGGCCTTGCGGGAGACCCGGGCCCCCCGGCCGCCCGACGTCGATCCCTGGCTGCCCCCCGCGACGTCCCTGCCGCCGGGGCCCTCTTTGTTCCCCACCCCCGGGTTTCAGGCCGAGTTTGGGGAGGCGGTGTGGGCGAAAGCCGCCTCCGAGGACGCTTCTTGAATCCTTAAATGGGAAAGGCGCTCACCTCCCTCGCCTGGGAGCTGCAAGGGTGATATTCGCGACTTGTCTATTACGCTTCTCCAAAAAAAAAAAAAAAAGGAAACGAATGTCTGTTTCGTGGGGCGGTAGAACCGAGAGGAAGTGCCAGCCCTCCCGCAAAACTTGCCCGCAGGAAGGTGCCAGGTTTCTCGGAGGTTCACCTGTTGTCCTGCGCCGCCTCTGCTGCCATGTCTGTTGTGATTCTGCACTTCAGTTTCTGAAAACTTTCTGCTGGATTGAGTGTAACCCCCCCTCCTTTTTTTTTTTTTTTTCTTGCTTTTTTTTCCCTCTTGCTTTCTTGCTTTCCAGACTCCTAGTGGAAAGGTTTGGCAAGAAAAAAAAATAGCTTGCGTCAGGGAAGAAAAATAATGTGCTGTGTGTTAGGGTCTGGCGTTTTGCGACTTTCAGGCTCTCGGATGTTTTAATTTGGTCAAAGTGCTGCAGGTTTTCTCTTTTAAATGGTTAGCAAACTGTTCTGAGTACATAGTACGAACTTGGCACGTTCACCTGTGTTACGTCATTTAATCCTTAGGATAATCCTGGTTATTGTATTCCTCATTTTTTAAGACGAGGAAAAAGAGACGCAGAGAGGTTAAATAACTTGTCTCAGCCGGGATTTGAACCCAGGATTTTCTCTGTTGTTTTAGGGTCTGTTAAAGTGAGGGCATACGAAGAGTTAAACAACAACAACAACAAAAAGCCTTTCTCTGCGAACACTTTTAGGTTTAGGAGCACTTTTTAGTTACTCATACTTGAAATGATCGCTTGAGTTGATTTTGTTGCTTGAGCTGAAAACAACTCCTTTACTGTATTTATTTATGAGAGGAGTTCAACTCTGAATTAAAGTAGAATGTAACTTAATGTTTACCACTGTTTTCACTTACTGAAATAAAAAGTTTGTAAACTAGAATTTTATTTAGATATTTAAAATTAAAGCTAAAATACAGGCAGTTCTGGGCTAGAAATGGTGTGAAGTTTACAAAAGGCCAGTTGAAATTTAGAATGCACTTTTAATGGAATCAGTATTCCACTCCTGTTCCCCCCCCACACCCCTTCTCCATAGAATTCATTTCAAACTTTTTCTCCTTTCTTCACTTACACCCTTTACTGAAGATTGAGATATCCAGTGGGAGCTTCTTCCAGAATTTACTAGATTCCTTCTGTCTTCCTGCTTCTTTCCTTCCATCTCAGTGGAAAAATATTTTTTGTCCTTCTTACTAGTTAACACTTTTTTATTTCATTTTTCTCTTCTTTCTTTAGTAGAGTGTATGAGTTACACTTTTGTCTTAGGATTCTTAAAAGTACAGATGTGCTTAAGACTTCTTCAGTTCGCAAAAAACCTTCCCTTGAGTCCACTACTCCCTCAGGCTGTCTTTTTGCTGCCTTTCCTTTTCAGATCATATTAAGATTTAAAAAGTTTTGTCCGTATAAAAGTAATACATGTTTCTTAAAGAAAAATAGAGCAAAATTGAAGTAAATTAAAATTCATCCTTTGTAATCCCATCTCTAGACATTGCCAAGAGTAGTTTACTTTTCCTGCCTTTACTTCATGACATCTGTTCACTTCTTAACCCCTTGTTATCTGGATTTTGTCTTCACAAAGGTCACCTATAACCTAATAAATGCATTTAAGCCCCCTTTCTAAGTCAGCTGGAGCTTTTTGTAGCGTTTAACATCGACCTCTCATTCTTGAAATGCCTTTCCTTGGCTATCATTCACCTAACCATTTCATTTTAGTGAATACTTACTATGTTCTAACATAACCCACAAGGCAGTGGTAGGCAACAACAGGTATGGCCTGTGCCCTCATAGAGTTTAAAGTCTACTGAGGGAGACATATGTTGAAGAATGAATTCTATAATTAAATATGATTGTATAATTAAAGTGTGGAGTATTATAAGAGCTTAAAATGGGGACCTGACGTGGTGCTTGTGTGTGCTGGGAGAATCTCAGAAGGTATTAAAAATGTTACTTTGGAACCCTGTGACAATTCTGAAGGGCGAGTATAAATTAACTAGATGAAAAGAGGGCTTCTGTGACATTATACTATTTTGTTGTTCTTTGCCCCCTTTCTGGTCTTCCTTCTTCCCAATTAATGTAAGTGTTCTCCAAGTTTCACTTCTCAGATTATTTTTCTGTATTTCTCTGGTCCTTTGACATTATTGTTTCAGACCCTTCTGTCTGAATAATTCTCTTCTGTCAAATAATATTCTTTTTTTCTCTTCTGCGCTTGCATCCCTGTTTTTCCAATTGTTTTATGCACATCTATACCTGATTATTCAGGTTCAGAGTGAACTCTTTCTTCTTCCCAGACTTGTTTCCCTGTATACCTGATTTCTGTTGATGTTGTGCCAAACCCACACCTTTCCCCATTCCATCGCATCTTGTCTGTAGCCAGCGTCTGTTGGTTCTACTTTCATGGTATTGTCAGTCTCCTCTCTGTTCCCGCTAACTCTGGTACAGTTCTTAATACATGTTGGTGTAAACGTTATAACAGATTTTTAAAATGAGTTGGGCCGTTTTTCTTTTTCTCTTTTCAGGAGCAGTGTAGACTTGGGATTATCTTTTACTTGAGAGTTTGGCAGACCTCACCTATAAGAGCGTTCAGGCTTAGATTTTTTTTTTTTCCCCCTAGAGAGGAATCTGAGTACCATTTCAGTTTATTTAATAGCTGTTGCTCTGTGTAGTTATCTACTTGTTATGTGAATTTTTGTGTTTAATGTTTTTCTCCAGAAATTTATTTATTGAGCTTTCAAATCTAGTGTTATTTGATTTTCACGCAGTTCTTTTTTCTTTAAATTTCTTTGACTTGATATACTTGTACACAGTATTATATCCCATGTATATATTTGTATATTTGAAAATTTTCAACCTTTTTCCCTATTTTATTAAGATATAAGTTGTATAGCATAATGATTTGACTTAAATACATCATGAAATGATTATCGCAACTTGAGTGAACATGTCATCTCATATAGATACAAAATTAAAGAAATAGAAAAGCAATTTTTTTCTTGTGATGAGTACTCCTAGGTTTCACTGTCTTACCAGCTTTCGTATATAACACAGCAGTGTTAATTATATTTATCACGTTGTACATTACATCCCTAGTATTTACTTATCTTGTAACTGGAAGTTTTTACCTTTTGACACTTATTTGTCTTAAAAAAAAAACTTTATTGAAATTTAATTTATATACAGTAATATGCACACGTGTTAAAGGTGCAGTTCTGTGAGTCACTTGGTCTTTTAAGGTGATTTTTATATAAATAGAATGTGTCTGTAACTGGCTTTGTTGTATATTAAAATAATACATGGTCTAGCCTAGCAGAGACGGGACATCAGTTATAGTAGTACTGATCTGACTTTTGGATTGTAGGAGTAGGCGGCCATGGAGAGAAAGGAAAAGGGGTTTACTCTCAGGCTAAATTTTGATCTAGAAAGTCTTTGCTTTCCTTCTTCCCTTTTCTACCTTTTATTAATGTTTGTGCTTTTCAGATGCCTTTTTAAAACCTCAAGGTCCATATTGACCAGGTCAGTCCAACTCTTTAACATTTATAAGATTAAATGTTGAGTTACATTGAATTATATCAACCTAAGATGCACCACAATTTTATAGACCACTTTTAAAGTAAATGTTTCTGGTTAACCTTAAGAAGCCATTGATTGATTGTAAGATGTACCCTAATTTCAGGGATGCTAAAATATGAAAAGTATATGTGCTTTAGAATTCATAAATAAGGTTTCTCTCACTTATCAAAACTCCCATTCCTTTAGTGTAGATGTTGAGAAGAATTTAAGCCACACTTACGTGGTGGGAGTGACTTAAAGCTCTACTGTTCCTATGAAAAATTATTTTTTAGGAGAAGAGGATGGTAAAATTTCAGGCACTGTAGAGAAATATGTATTTTTTGGATGATGTCTCTCACAGCTAGATATGCCAGTCTGATGTGGGGTACTTTGACCCCCAACTTTTCCCCCTTAATTTCTTTTGCTCATTTTCTGAACTCACAGGTTTTCTAAGAGCTGGTAATTTTCACAAAATAGCACAGATTCTGTAAGGGGGAATTGTGGGAGGGTTGTGATATCCAATTTTGTGAGTTATTTTAAAAGACAGTAGTATTTATATATTATCATTAACAATCATCATATACTTAGTTTTTAGGAAAGTACAAAAATAATTGTGAATGTTTGGATAACTTATTAAATCATAGTCGTAATATTTGTCAATTTTTATAGCCAATATTTTAAAGGCTAAAAAAAATAGAAAATGAATGATGTGTTCAGAGATCCCCAGTAATGTTTTTTGAAGAAAGCACTAATTAGAGTAGGGTCTTAAGCCAATCAGATGATTAGTAGAATCTCATAGTGGACTCAGTGGGTCCCTAAACCAAGTTCATAGGGGCGATTAAATAGATGTAACAGCATACACTGAATCAATAAGAAAAGATATTCTTGGGTATCTTTTATTAAAAACAGGTGAATCTGAGCTCCTCTGATGTTGTGGATGTTGTTATTCTTACTTCTATACTTTCATGTTTCTGATGAACCTTGTTTTCTTACTGTATATGTTTGTTGTACCACTAATAACATCTGAGACAGTGAAGCTTGGCTGTTGGTCTACCTGTATAATTGGCTGTTCACTTAAGGAGGATGGGGGTATGTCAAGTGTGGGGATAAAATAATCAGGTTTGCAGTTTAGTGAGATGAGTTAACATAGTGGAGAATCAGTGTGAAGAAAAGAAGACTGGAGACACTGAAACTTGTAGGGAGGCTGTTCCATCCTGGCTCAGACTAGAATGGTGGCAGGTAATTAGGGCTCAGAATGGACAGGACTTGCTAATTAGCTATGGGAGAGAGACAGAATGGGATTGTCAAGAATGATTCCCAGGTTTCTAGCTTGAAAACCTGTTAGGGTAGATAGATGTGTGTTGTTGACTAAGATGAAAAATGTGGAGGGAGAGCTGGGTTGGTGGAGGAAGATAATTAGTTTTGATCACATGGGGTTTGAGATTCCTCTGAAAACAACCAAACAGAGATTTCTACTTGGCAATTGCATACATGGGTCTGGAGTTTGACAGAGGTTTGGGCTGGAAGTAGACATTTGGGAGTGATTAACATGTAAGTTGTATATTCCAGCAGCGGGAGTTGGATGACTCTCTCAAGTGACTTTTGCTAGGAAGTGACAAACCCAACCCAAATTAGCTTAAAGAGGAAAAAAGGTTCCCCACCCCTCACATTTTTGAAAAGACTAGAAATAGGCATGGCTGGATCTAAATGTTCAGATGATGTAATTGGGAGTGTGTCTTCTCTGCTATCTGTTTTTTTGGCCCCATTTTTCAGGCTGGTACTTTCATCTAGCAGAGGAGGACCACTGGCATCTCCAGCCTTATATGGGCCTTATTGCTGTGGATTCAAGAGAGGGAAAATGATCTCTTTCCCAGGTGCATGTATTCTGTCTCACGGAGAGATTCTTATTGGATCTACATAGAGTCTGGGGTACCATCATTGGCCAGACCTGGCTTACATGCCCACTGGAGCAGTCTGGGACTGGTAGCCTTCTTGGAGCCATGTGAGATCAGCAAATGGTTGTTTCCCCAAAGAAAGGATGGCTCTGGGCAGGTAAACAACATAAATCCACTATTTTTGGTTCTTAACCTTTCAAAGCCTTTTTTTTTTTTTTTTTAAGTATCTGAAGAAAAATACACAAATACAACAATTAGATGTATAATTTCATGTTTATGTTATGGACTGCATATCCTAGGACAGCCCTGAGAAACACCAATTTAAGACCGAGGTAGAGAAGATAGACATTAAATAATCTCACCAACAATTATCTAATTATAATTATGTTAAGATATACAAAAGGGACGTACAGGCAGCTTATAAGAGTATGTAATAAGGAGACCTGGTCTGTTTAGAGTGCAGGTGCTTTGGAAGGCTTTCCTGAGAAAGTGACCTATAGAGTGAGATGCTGGACCAGAAAGGGGAGGGAGAATGTTCCTGGAAGTATTCAGTAGTTTTTACAGCAAATGTTTTTTGCTTTTTAAAAAAAACTATGAAAGTAATACACCTTTTGTGGGTGTATTTGGAAAAATGAAAAATTATAAAGAAGCAGCAAAACACTTTTAAGTTTTTTCTGATTTTTAAAAATAAACTAACATCTAGTAGTGGTGTTGCCACTAAGTTTACCGTGCAGTCTTGTGTGCTACGCTAAACCTATCTGGATCTCAGTTCTCTTATCTTAAAAAGTGAAAGGACGTAGTGAACTTCAAGACCATTTTTTGCTTAAAGAAAAAAATTCCATGACTTTAATGTTAGTTGCTGAAATTGCAGGTCTTATAATGCTTTTGGTCTTGATGACATCACTGGATTTCTGACTTTTGGCTGAAAAGTCACTCTTCTTGCCTTGGCAACCACTTTAAGTAATGAAGGGAATGGCTTATGACTAGTGGTGTTCTTGCATGCCCTGCTTTCTTATCTCCTCTTTTGAGCTTTTTTTTTTCCTTTAGCTTTTAGGTAAATTATCTGAAATGTTACAGGTTTTCAATTTTAAAACTGGAGGAGGCTTGCAGGATTGTGGTACTGTTTTGTGTATATTGAAATTTGTAGATAGTTTTCTTACTTGAAGTTGAAATATTTGTATAAGGAATATAAGATCTTGAATGTCTTACATTTGCATTGAATAAGTCTATTTTAGATTTTTGGCTAACAGGAGCCCCTGATGGGAAGTGTCGGGCAAGGTAAAGGCTGTTAAATTTTGGTGAAGTTCTTAAAACTTACATATTTTTCAAAAAAAATCATTTAAAAATGTCATGAAATAAATATTTCAACAGTAACTACCCAGAAGTATCTTACATATATACCAAATCAACAAAATACAGTTACTTGATGACAGGTAATTTTTATTGTCTCCATTTCAGTAATCTTTCATATAATGAAAATGTTGAGGAAAAAACCTGCTTTTTGAATTTATATGTGTGTATCTGAGTAAAGAAGAAAAGTTAATCTTCCTGAAATAGTGCTTTAGTCATCATCTCTACTTGTTAAACATTTTTCTCTGGTTTCTTATTTGCTTACAATATAACATTTAAATTATCTCATTCAGATTGGCCTTCTGCTCTGGCCCAGTCTGCCTTTTCTGCTTTATTCACTTCCTATTAGCCTGTGTCACCTAAATATTCAGTTCTGGGTTTGGGTTCAGAATCCTTAGGAACATTGCTGTCTACTATGGTAGCCTAAATCATATGTGATTGTTAAATATTTGAAATATGGCTAGTCTGAATGTGCACCAGATTTTGAAAATAGTACTGAAAAAGAATGTAAAATATCTTGTATTTTGGAAGTATTAATTACATATTGATATGATACTGTTTTAAATATGTTGGGTTAAATAGTTTTTTTTTTTATTCTTTTTGCTTCTTTAATTTGGCTACTAAAAAATTTAAAAGTATGCACTATATTTACAGTGCTACCTTTCCTTGCCTCTATTCGTTGCTCATCACAATACTTCAAAATCTAGTGTATATCCTGTCTCTTCTGTGAAGCCTTCCTCAGTGGTCCAAGGCTAAAAGTTAGATCTTCTACATTATCTGAAGGCAGTATTTTGATGTTTCTCATACCATCTATTAATATATTAGATTTCTTTACTGTAAGCCTTTTCAGCTTTTAATCTAGTGAAGCTCCAATGTCATTTCCCTAACTATATGTTACCATTAGAACCCTCCTTTGTTTTTTGTGTTTACAGAAGTTACACATAACTTGTGGTTAAAACTTCAAATAATACAGATGTGAAGTAGAAAGTGAGTCTTCTATAATCCGCCCCACCCCCAACAGATTACCACTGTTAAAAGTAATGCAGAGAGAAGTATAATCTTTCTTTGCCATTGTCTTCGTTTCTTCCTCTTTCCTTCTCCCTGTTTTCCAAAAAATGCGGTCATACTCTGCATCATTTTCTTTAACTTTCTGTTTTCACTGAATATATAGCAGGACTCTTTAAGTCAGTACATTCAGTACATGCCAATTTCCTCATTCTTTTTTAGTAGTAGAGTAGTATTGAGTATACCGTGTTTATCAGTTGCCTCTTGATGAATATTTAGATTGCTTCCAATTTGTTTGTTTGTTTTGCATTACAAACAGTGCTGTGGTGCTGTACATATCCTGTGAGACTATTTTTATTTTATAGGATGAATTCTTAGAAATACACCTACTGTAAGAGAAGCCACGGAGATTTGATACAGTGCCAAACTGCTCTGCAGAATCTTCGTAACAGTTCATGTTCCAATCATTAGCGTTTTCCCATGTTCCCCCCTCCTCTCACCAGGACAGTAACATCAGTCTGTTTTAATCTTTGCCAGTTTGCCAGCTGAAGAAATATTATTATAGTTTTAATCTGTGTTTCTTTGATTATGAGTAAGGTTGAGCAATTTTATATGTTTTTTGGCACTTTGCATTTCTCTGTTCTTTGTTCATGTTTCTAATCTGTTTATTTTTTTCTTACTCATATGTAGGAACTCTTGGGGTATGGATATTAACCCTGACATGTTGCATTTGCTTTTTTATTTGTCATTTGTTTTTTATTTTTGTTTATAAAAACTAGTTTGCTGTTGTAAAAGCGTTAAGAACAAAAAATAAGAAGTTTAAGTTGTCTTATACTCTTAATTTATTTTATAAGCTCCTTAGTTGTCGAATTTTGTCCTAAAATGTTTTGTTTTGCCGACAGTACTAGTTCAGTGCTGTGTACAAAGTAAGTGTTCAAATATATGTATGTGTTGATGGGGAAGGGGTCCAGAATAAACTACTGTGGCATAAAAATTATTTTGAGCTGAAGACATTTGATAAAAGACTTTTTTTCTGAACCCCTTTATCTGCCTAAAAGCAGAGCCTCTCAGAACTCAGTTGTTGTAAATCCGCTTCCCAGAGTTTCAAAAGCAGAGAAGATTGACTCTTAATCACTAGAGAGGAGAAGAGAGGGAAAGCGGGCATCACACCTAAACTGACATTGTCACACAGAAAGATCCTATCTCCTGTGTATTCACCTAATGGTCCACCACTTATATTTTCTCAAAGTCATTTGTTTTCTTATAAATGTCCTTCTTCCCCTCCCTTTCTCCTATCAAGATGGCATATAAGCCTCAAATTTCAACTGCCTTCTTGAGTCACATTTTTCTGTAAACTGTGGTAAGTGAATAAAAGTCTGTCTTTTCTCTTGCCAGTCTGTTGTCAGTTTAATTTGCAGGCCTCCAAATCCTGAACCTAAGAGGATAGAGGAAAATTTTTTACTCCCAGGCAACGACCAGATTGATTTTTTTCTGGCTATTAGAGCAAAGGATAATAAGCAAGTGAAGGTTCTCTAAAAATAGTTAAGTATTTAAAGTATAAAAAGCATAAGTCAAATTTCTTAAAACTACATTTTTCACAATGTGTTATCCAAAACTAAACATTTGTTGAATGAAGTAGAATAAACTATTAGAGAGACACACCCCTCTCCCTGAATATTTTCCTACAATAATATTATTATTATTTGTTAATCAAGTGGCATAATTACTCTAATTGTGTTGACTAAAGCCTTTGTTCTTAAGTTATTCACTGTTTCTTGTTCTTTCTTAGCATCTTATCAGTTTGCATAAAAGATGGTATGTGACAGGTTCCGCTGGTCACATCATTGAGAAGAAACAACAAGAAAAGTCATTCAGTTAAGGTTAAATAAAATCTTTGTACAAAGAAGGTCCTTAATTTATTAAAAGAATGAAAGAATCTTGTAGTCTGTACCTTACTACTTTCTGTTTACTAGGTTTTTGACCTTGACCAAAGTAGTTAATCTTCCTAAGCCTTATTTCCTGCTGTGTAAAATGAGGATAACAATAGTCCTCTTGTGGGGTTACTGTAAAGACTAAATGAATGAGTGCGGTTAAGCACTGAGCACCAGTCTTGTCACATAGTGATGCTTAATAAATGTTAGTGATGATGAATATTTGTGTGTGAGAAGTTGAGGTTAGTTTTATCTTCAAAAGCAAATTTGAATGGTTCCATATATAGGGTCTTTGAAAATTAAATCCCAGTACCCTCTGAAAGTATGTGCTATTTTTGTCCACGTTATTAATACTGACATTTGAATTTGCAAAGTAATTCTGTGTGCAAACAGTACTAGCAAATTGACATAGGAGGTTTTGTTGCTTTTGCTGTTTTGTACATCAAGAATCTGAGGCTAATGAAGGTTAGTTGTCCCACCAAGGTCAAATAAGTAAAAGTAAGTAGAATCAGACTTTCTTAGTTATCTCAGAATGGGGACCAGGACCCCAGAGTTAAGTATAAAGTGAAGTCAAGGACTCTACAATGTACAAAAGCCTAAGCACTTGCTGCCCTGAATCCTTTCCAGGGCTTGTTAAGATGTAACAGAAACCCATAGAAAATGAAGGGGAGGAGAATTGTGCCACAGTGGTCACTGCAGTGGCTGGTTTGCCTGTGGGGAGCGTTGTAGTTTTGCTTCCTTCTTCCTCCCTTGGGGTCACCTTCCTTTAGAAGCTTAGTTTGGGGAGGTCTAAGAGAACTAGTCCTGAAGGTTAGGAATACCAGCAGAAAGTGCAGTGGGCCACCTCATTATGTAGATGGTAGTCACTATGCACCTGATTGGTTTATCTTTGCCTATTTGAGCAAGGGCTAAAGGAAACTGGGGAGAAATCACAATGTGGACAGAGAGGGTGGCAGTGGACCAGCCTGCATTTGTTTTGAATTTCTCTTAGTTCAGGTGATCATGAAGAATGTAACCAGGCTGTAGTCATCTTGACAGGAGGGAGCAAAAGTTACAAGAGGTTGAGCTGAAGCAGATCTTTAGGTAGGGGAATGTACACTGGGTTAGAGCCCCTCACCTCTCAGTTACCAGAAAGCTCCAGTTTGTCCCCAGAAGAAAGGCCATCATTTGGCTACCTGTGATACAGACGATATAGTTTGTATTAGCCAGGGAAGTGGCAACACCACAGAGCACTATTTTTATAGTCCTCAGATGTTGAGACAGTTTATTCTGTTCTCCCTCACCCCCACCCCCAATAGATCAGACTGCATCCCTGCCCCTGTTGAACTTTCTTGGACCATGGGCCAAGCCTAAATTTGGAGAGGAAGGAGGTGATTGAAAGACTGAAGATTAAAGATTTAAGTATCAGTAAATTGGACTGGACTTTTTAATAATTGAAAGCTACTGGAAAGCTAAAGGAATTATTCCAGATGTCATTAAGGGGTCAGAAAGGGAGATTGGACCTACCATAGTCTGGGTTAGAAACTAGAGAAAAATGAAACCTTTTTTAATGTTTTTACCAGTTTCAGACCCTTTATTAAAATTACATAAGTATCAGCTTAAGTTCCTAACTAAAGCCCCTCTGACACCAGACCCCATTCTCTTCTCTCCACAAAGCTATTAAAGTATATATACGACTGTTTGATCTTCTTAACGGTTTTGTTTCTAAGTACATTCTAATTCTGCTCAGTATAATTTAGCATTAGGCATGCCTCATTTAATTCTAACTATTTCAAATTTATAAACTGTATAGGACAACCTTTTAAATTGGAACATTAATTAAAATAGTTTATTCCTTAGTTTTTATGGACTTGGAGTTTATCAAACCTTGGGAACATTCAATAAAATAAAAAGGACTCAACAAAAAGCACTAGTTTAATATAGTTTACTTAGTGTATGATATTTTGAGCTTATAAAGTTTTAAGTTAATTTTTAGCCATTCATCTGGAAAAGATCAATGGATTTCCATTTAAAGAGTATGGAGCAGTAAAATATAAGATTGAGATGGATTAGATAAACTGTGTACCTGGCCCTATTTTAAAGTATTTTATACATATTAATCAATTTAATCCTTACAAATATTGCATGATGTAGGTATTGTTATCTGTTCCCTTTTACACATGAGGAAACTGAGGCGCAGAAGTTAAATAATTCGTCAAGGTGTGAATAGCTAGTAGTAAGTGGCAGAACTGGGATTCAAACCCAGGTAGTCTGACTTTAGAGTCTGTGTTCTTAACCACAGGATTATTTCATTCTCAAATGGAGTAGTATAATTTTAAAATGAGGATGTGTACTACACACAGACACATACGTGTTTGACTATTTTGTCCTGTTTTTATTCCCTGTTCTCCACAAAGAGTAGATAAGTTTGCCTGAGTTTGCTGTAGTGCTGCCTTAGGTACCTCGTAAAACATTATCTCCCCTCAAGGTCTAAATATATATATATTTGATGGGTTAAATTTGATTAACTCTTAACAATGAACCCCTGCTTTTTTTAAAATTTAAAATTTGGTAGAAACTATTCATAAATTTTTGATTGGTATTCTTTGACTTGACTAATGTTTGTATTGTAGAGAAAAGAATATTAAAAGGTCAGTAGAATCCAGTGCTTTTTAAGCATTCAGAACTCTTGTGAATATTTTCTTAAAATTAGTGCTCTATTATATATCTCATTTCCAAGACATGTAAGTTTAATTGTTGATAATTATACGAACTTTTTTTTTTTACAGCTTTACTGTGGCTGTTACTCTTTTTAAATTTTTTTAAATTTATTTTTTATTTTATTTTATTTTTCGGGGGATTTCATTAGGTCTATTTATTTATTTATTATTATTATTATTATTTTTAATGAAGGTACTGGAGATTGAACCCAGGACCTTGTGCACGCTAAGCATGTGCTCTACCACTTGAGCTATACCCTCCCCCATGGCTAATTGAATACTCCCCAAAGTAATTGAAATTGGAAAGATATTTGTAAAACATAATTATGTTATTCGTATTGTTTCTTAGAATACATTTAAAATCTACCATATGAGAGAACAGGAAGAAGAAAAGATTAAAAAAAAAACTGCAGCATCAATTGAAATAGAAGTGAACAAGCTCATCTAACGGGTAGTTTTTGGAGTCAGATAGGTTGAGAAATGAAACCTGTTTTTCACCTGATGATGGTGCTGAGAGTGTCCTCTGGAATATTATTAAATTGTTTATGTTGTTCCATAAAAATTACTTCAAACACATTGGTTATGGCATATAGACATTTAAAAATAATCCATTTCTTGCAGGTTTTTCTTTAAAACAAAGCAAAAGCCTTTTTTGCCTCATCACAAAAGTAGTGCTCACTGAACAAATTTAAAACACAGAAAAGCCCTGAGGAAAAAATAAAACTCCCTCAGATTCATACTAAAAGATAACATCTGTAAACATTTTGGTATACACAGTGTAAATTTAAAAAAAACTTAATGCTTCTGCCATGACTTAAGAAGTTGAGGAAATCAGTTGAATAAAGCTGAAATTCTGTTCCTACATTAAACTTGAATGTCTGAACCTGAAATATAAGACACTTAGAATTAAGGGGACAGGGAGGGGAGTTATCTAACTAGAAGTAGGAAGTTTTGGGAATGTGGCTCTCTTGTTCTAATTATCTCTTCATCTTTTTTCCTGCATATTCTCTCTTCCTTTTTCAGCTGTGCAGGTTTTAGGCTTAAAAAAAAAAGCTAAGATGTTTCAGATTTGAAGTGTTTTTCTGTAATAATGGACTAAAATAGAATAAGATGTGGGGAGGCAGAACCTAAACTGAGGGAGGTCAAAAACCATATGGAAATAGAAAATCCAAAACCCCTAGCAGAATGAAGCTAGGGAGAATGGAATCTAAACACTGAAATTATACATCTGCTAGGCAGCTGTGCATTCTTTATTCCTAGGTTCTGTTGCAGAAATAGCAAAAGAAACTTTAAAAGGAAAACATATCCTAAATAGACTGAGCTTATATTCTTATCACTAATTACGATATGTACATTTTTAGTGTTAAATGTGTCTTTAATTCTTTAAATGAATTGTTCCCTTTTTTAAGGAGTTATGAAAATTCTTTTCCAAAAATAACATCACTTTTTGGGGTTAAATTTGGATTTCCTATTTATACCTTCAGCACTGAATCAACATTTTATTAAATAACAGATCATGGGATTTTTCAGTGATTCTAAGAGAGTGTGATGCTGTTGTAAATTTGTTGGTTGCTTCCCTTTTTTTTTAGTATTCAGGGGTATGTGGCACTTTAAATGTTCTGCCCTTTAAAAATCAATTCTTAAGAATTTGTTTAGGCAAAATATTTAAATTTTAAAATAATCAGGCATTTTAAAGCAATTGAAATTTAAAAAGGGAAAGACATGAAAAACCTTTTATTTTATTTAGTTGTGGGATGCTTATGATTACTAACATTTGTATAGCTTTATAGTTTACAAAGCGCTTTTAAATATCCATTATCTACTGTGATTTTCATTTGCTAACATTTTTTATCTCTTAACTCGAAAATTAAGACACAGCACTGTCTATTAAGTCAGTGGTTATACCATGCCACTGTAGTAGTTTTTACCTACTGTAAGGGTGACACATATTCAGGATTTAGAAGACATTGAAAAGTAGAACAAAAAGGAAAAACATCTCCAACATCTCAGAATAACCATTGTTAACATTTAGTGTAAGTCTTTTCAGTCTTCTTTTTTCTATTTATATTTTTTGCATAATTTGATGCTGATGCAGTATTTATGTCCTTTTAAAATTCACATCTTAAGCATTTCTAAGAAAAAATAGTTCTTAATTATTTCGGGGGGGCACTGTTTCAGTAATATTTTTTCTACTTGAGGAAAAACATTTTATCCTAAGATGATATTATAAATATATAGTGGTTAAGAGCATGGACTCTGGGCTTAAATCCCAACTCTACTTCTTCCTAGCTGGGCAATCAGCAGTTTTGGCAAATTGATTAACATCTCTGTCTGTTTCCTCATCTGTAAAATGGGAATAATGGTCCCTACATCATGGAGTGGTTGTAAGTTTATATATTTATCTTATATCTTAGAATCATATCTGACCCATTATAAGCACTGTGTAAGTTACCTAAAGTTTTACATCAGGGACCCTAATCACAGTGACTGCTGATCAAACTAGTAGACAGAAAATTAGTAAGGATATAGGAAGTCAGACAAAATAACAAAAACCTAACCTGATTAATATATAGAGTACATTACACCCAATAAGGATAGAGTAAGACCCACTTGCTGTGTCATTAAAGCAAGCCTCAACAAATATCAAAGGATTGAAATTGTTTGCAGTGTCCTCTGACCGTAGTAGAATTAAGTTAGAAATCAGTAACAAAAGATAATGAGAAAACCTTTGAAATGAAGCAGTGCACTTCTAAATAACCCATGGATCGAATAAGTTACAAGGAATTAGAAATTACTTTGGATTCAAGAATAATGAAAATACTCTACCCTTGTAGCAAACTTTTAAGTGTTCTTATCACTAATAATAATAATAATAATGGCAGAAGGAAACTTTTGAAGGTGATAGATATATTTATGACATAGATTATGGTGATAGTTTCACAGCTGTGTACTTATCAAACTCATCTAGTTGTATACATTAAACATGTACAACTTTTTATATGTTAGTCATACCTGAATAAAATAGTTAAAACATAATGAAAATACATGTCATATCAACATTTGGGATATAGTTAATTCTATACTTAGAGGAAATGTTATCGCTTTAAAAATATGTATTAGAAAAATAGAAATGTTAAAACTAAATGATTTAAGTGTCCATCTCAAGAAATTAAAATGATTGGGATTTCCTCTTTCTCGAGTTTGACTGGATGGAGGGTGGGGAAGTTTTAGTTTTATGTTTTACATTTAATTCCCTTTTCAATAAGACAAGAGGAAAGGTATGATTAACCAAAATGGGTGTACTTTGTTTTCCTATTAGTACATTTGAACTCTCTCTCCCCCCAAAGCTTGATTCCTAATTTACTTGGTTTCTAGGAAGCTTCAGTATCCTTTATGAAAACCTCCCGTTTTCTTGACCCTTGCATAGAACTCTTAACTTTTCTAAGGAGAAAGAAACAGGCTTTCCGAGAAAGCAGAGACAAGAGTTCTGAGATGACCAATTTAGTCTTGGTAATTATTTCTAAGTCTTTAAGACTTGGAAAGTATAATTCAACTTGGTAAGTATGTAATCAGCACCTGTTACAGACCAGAGACTGTCCAGACTTGGTTATATAATAGTGAATAAAAATAGCCCTGAGTTCTGCTTTCAGGGAGCTTATGCTCTAGTAGGGGAGACCAGCATTGGAAAAATACAAACCCACCCTGTTATGTCATGACAATGTGGTATTGGTGCTAGGAAAGGGAAGTTTAGAGTACTAGGAGAGTGGCCAATAGGGGGCCTAAGCTTATTTTAGGTTGAGAGTATGGTGCAATATGTAAAAATTAGAGGGAAAAGTTAGAATAAAGTGGGGAAATAGACCCATGAAAAAATCATGGAAAGTATATTTTTAAGGGAATAAATCTTAAAATGTGTTGTCTTGATTGACTGAAACAATCCAGAGGCCTGAGTAAATTTTCCTTAGTCCGGTATTGCCTGTTGGAAGCCTTATTTAGGACATGCTTTCACTCCTGGTTCTCTGTTCTGTAGAATGGGAGTGGTCAGGACTTGGCTAGGTAATGGTTAAGCTTCTAGTTCCAAAGTACTTATCCCATTGAAACTTTCAATAGCTCTTTAAGGAGTATTTTTCTCTGATTGTGAAGACAGTATATACTATTTTTAGAAAAATTTGGAGACTACAGAAAAGACCCTCTCCCTCAAATTTCATTTGTATTAGAGATGTTAATTTTATTATAAATAGAGAATATATCAGAGAATTTGCCCTCCCTGCAGGTCTGGGAGGTGTTGGTTAACAAGATGGGCTAAATTATATGTCATTAGTGAAAAGAAAATTTCAGTGGCTTGACAGAGTGAAAAGTTTATTTCTTGTTCCATGTTCAGCTTGGGTCAAATAAGCCATTGAGAGAAAGCCTGGCAGAGGTTCCACTGTCTTGTAGCTGTTCTTCTGGAACATGGCTTTCTTGATTGCTATAGAAAGGGAGAGAACATTGTGGGGAATCTTGTAACCAGCAGTTACATAACTTCAGTAATAGGAACTAGTCATTTGCCCTTACCTAACTGCAAGGGGATAGAGAAGTGTAGTTCTTCCATGTTCCCAGAAGTGGAGACTTGGCTGTGGGTGAGCTTTAAAAAGTCTGCAACCATGACTTTGTTTTTCCTGGCCATAGTCGAGTAGAGTGAGGATGGACCTCTGATCCAGGTGGGGCCAATTGGATTGTTTTGCCTCAGAATTTGCTTTTGGGCCATTGACAACTGGAACGCTCAGGCCATTAAACACCAGGGGCTTTGCTCCCAATCAGGAGTGGTGGGATTCAAGTAGCTAAAGAATCAGAAATTGATCTATAGAGAGAAGAATGAATCAGATGCATTTCAAAAGTAAGGTATTGTGTAGCTTTGGGGAGAAGGAATAACTGTTGGTATTCAGTGGCTTTCCATTTCTCAATTCTAGATCCTTAAAGAAGACTGATTGTAGTTCCTGTGCATAGATTTCTTGAGAATATATATGCTTTCCCAACACGTGAAATTTTCACAAGAAGTGGGCATGTTTTGTGCCACAAAGATCAGTAGTTTTTCAGAAAGCAAAAGACAAATAGATTATTTTTATATTTTCTGACCACAGTGCAAGATAAATAAACAACAGTAGAATGCCTCAGCTCCCCCAGAGAACAAAAACATACAGAATAAACAAAAACATAAGTCTAAAATAAAAACACCTATCTCCTTTTGGTAGGTAGGGGAAGAGACATAGCTTTTAAATAGCTTAAAGAGACAGTCATAACTAAAGTCACAATGTGGAAGTAAATTACTGTGAGAGCACACCGTAGTATCAGTGTAGCCAATGTGAAACTTTATGGGAAATTCGTAACAATTAAATATTAGTAAATAAAAAAGATTAAAACTGAATGAACAAGGTATTCAATTCACGTTGGTTTAAAGCAACAAAGTAAAGCCAAATAAAGTAGAATGATGGAATTAGTAAATATAAAATTGTAAGTTAATGAAAAACAAAACAACTTGAGTAAAATTAAAAGCTGGCAGACTGGGCAAATCTGATTAAGAAGAAAACAAGCTGGAAGCAAACATTAAAAAGCTAGGGACATCTCAGTATTGAGATGAAAGCCTTATAGAAAAATATTATGTATAACTTTATGCCACACATCCTAGCAATTAGATGAAATAGATTTTTTCTTAGGAAAATTTAAATTACTGAAATTGAAGGAATGGAAGAACTTGGTAATTCAGTAGCTGATGAAGAAATAGAAGAAGTTGTGAAAGATACACCTTTTAAAAGGCCAGATGTTTTACAAAATTTAAAGTAGTTGATAATTCCTATGTTACACATTCTTCCCAGAGGAAAGAAAAAATACAAAAGAGAAGATACTCTTTGAAACTAGCATAACTCTGCTAACAAAAAGGATAGCACAAGAAAAGAAAATGATAGGCTAGTCTCATTTATCACCTAAGATTGGAAGTAAAATATTAGCAAACTTACCCAAAAGTATATTAAAACTATAGGGTCAAGCTAGCCCAAGGATTCAAAGATGATTTAACCTTAGGATATCTATTAGCGTCATTTATACTGTTAGTAAATCAAAGAACGAAAACAGTATAATCATTTTAATTGATGACAAAAAGCTACTAGATAAAATTCAGTAACCATTTCTGATAGACTAGATTTAGGAAAGAAAAGAAACTTTCTCAACCTTATAAGAGGTAAAACTAGCTAAAGCATATAGTAAACCCAACTGGTAAAATATTTTTCATGAAAAGAAGAACAATCCTAAGAGCTGTGTTTGTTTTTTTTTTTTTAAATTGAAGTATAATCAGTTTACAATGTATTACTTTCTGGTGTGAAGCATAGTGGTTCAGTTATACATACATATATTCTTTTTCATATTCTTTTCATTATAGGCTATTACAAGGTATTGAATATAGTTTCCTGTGCTGTACAGTAGGACCTTGTTATCTATTTTATATACAGTAGTATCCGCAAATCTGAACTCCCAATTTATCCCTCCAACCCCCCCAACCTGTAATCATAAGCTTATTCTCTATGTCTGAGTCTGTTTCTGTTTTGTAAATAAATTCATGTCGTTTTTTTAGATTCCGCATGTAAGTGATATCATGTGGTATTTTTCTTTCTCTTTCTGGCTTACTTCACTTAGAATAACAGTCTCCAGGTCCAACCATGTTGCTGCAGATGGCATTATTTCATTCTTTTTTATGGCTGAGTAGTATTCCATTATATAAATATACCACATCTTCTTTATCCAGTCATCTGTCAATAGACATTTAGGTTGATTCCATGTCTTGGCTCTTGTAAATAGTGCTGTTATGAACATTGGGGGGTGCATGTATCTTTTCAAATTAGAGTTCCCTCCAGATATGCCCAGGAGTGGAATTGCTGGATCATATGGTAAGTCTGTTTTTAGTTTTTTAAGGAATCCTAAGAGCTCATTTTAAAAACTATTGTTAAATATTTAACTGGCAGCCCCAGCCAATGGAATTTTGCATAAAAAAGGTATACAGGCATACCTGGGAGATGATTCGGGTTTTCTTCCAGACCACCACAATAAAGCAAATATTGCAATAAAGGGAGTCACAATTTTTGGTTTCCCAGTGCATGTAAAAATTATGTTGATACTACACTATGGTCTATCAAGTGGGCAATAGCATTGTCTAAAAAAATGTACATATCTTTTAAAATACTTCATCGCTAAAAAATGCTGACCATTATCAGAGCCTTCAGTGAGTCGTAATCTTTTTGCTAGTGGAGGGTCTTGCTTCTATGTTGATGGCTGCTAACTGATTAGGGTGGTGATTGCTAAAGGATAGGGTAGCCGTAGCCACTTCTTAAGACAGTATTGAAGTTTGCTGCACTGATTAACTTTTCCTTTCACAAACAATTTCTCTGTAGCAGGCAGTGCTGTTTGATAGCATTATACTCAACAGAACTTTCAAAGTTAGAGTCAATCCTCTCACACCC
Organism: Camelus dromedarius; assembly: GCF_036321535.1. Classification (NCBI taxonomy): domain Eukaryota; kingdom Metazoa; phylum Chordata; class Mammalia; order Artiodactyla; family Camelidae; genus Camelus; species Camelus dromedarius. Next base: position 21,211,521 of record NC_087443.1, read on the forward strand.
TGTCCCTTCTTTATCAGCTGAATTTATGTGATATTCTAAATCCTTTGTTATTTCAACAGTCTTTACAGCGTCATCACCAAAAGTAGATTCCATTTCAGGAAACCACTTTCTTTGTTTATCTATAAAAAGCAACTCCTCATCCGTGAAAGTTTTATCCTGAGATTGCAGCAATTCATTCCCATCTTCAGGCACTACTTCTAATTCTAGTTTTCTTGCTGTTTTCACCACATCTGCAGTTACTTCCTCCATTGAAGTCTTGAAACCTCAAAGTCATCCATGAGGCAGCTTCTTCCAAACTTCAGTTAATGTTGATATTTTGACCTCTTCCCATGAATCATGAATATTCTTAATAGCATCTAGAATAGTGTATACTTTATAGAAGGTTTTCAGTTTAGTTTGGAACCGTGAGAGGAATCACTGTGTATGGCAGCTATAGCCTTATGAAATAGATTTCTTAAATAATAAGGCTTGAAAGTTGAAATGACTCCTTGATCCAAGGGCTGCAGAATGAATGATTTGTTAGTAGGCATGAAAACATTAATCTTATTGTATATCTCCATTAGAGCTCTTGGGTAGCTAGGTGCATTGTTAATGAGCAGTGATCTTTTGAAAAGAATCTTTTTCTGAGCTATAGTTCTCAGCAGTGGGCTTAAAATATTCAGTAAACCATGTTGTGAACAGATGTGCTGTCATCCAGACTTTCTTGTTCCATTTTTAGAGCATAGGCAGAGTAGATTTAGCATAATTCTTAAGGACCCTTGGATTTTGGGAATGGTAAATGAGCATTAGCTTCAATTTAAAGTCACCAACTGCATTAGCCTTTAACAAGAGAGTCAGCCTGTGCGTTGAAGCTTTGAAGCCATGCGTGGACTTCTCTCTAGCTATGAAAGTCCTAAATGGCATCTTCTTCCAATGCAAGGCTATTTCATCTGCATCGAAAATCTGTTGCTTAATGTGGCCACCTTCATTAGTGATCTGAGCTAGGTCTGCTGGATAACTTGCTGCAGCTTCTACAGCAGCATTTGCTGCTTCACCTTGTGCTTTGATGTAATGGAGGAGGCGTCTTTCCTTAAACCTCATAAACCAGCCTCTGCTGCGTTTAAACTTTCCTTCTGCAGCTTCCTGACCTTTCTCAGCCTTCAGGGAATTGAAGAGTTAGGGCCTTCCTCTGCGGTAAGCTTTGCCTTAAGGGAATGTTGTGATTGGTTTGATCTATCCAGACCACTAAAACCTCCATATCAGCAATAAGGCTGTTTTGTTTTCTTATATTTGTGTATTTTCTGGAGTAGCACTTTTAATTTCCTTCAACAACTTTTCCTTTGTATTCATGACTTGGCTAACTGGTGCAAGAAGCCTGGCTTTTGGCCTGCCTTGGCTTTTGATAAGCCTTCCTCACTAAGCTTAATTATTTCTTGCATTTAATTTAAAGTGAGAGATGTGTGACCCTTTCTTTCATTTGAACACTTAGAGGCCATTGTAGGTTTTGGGTTTTTTTTTTGTTTTTTTTTTTGTTTTTTTTGGTTGGGGGGAAGTAATTGGATTTATTTATTTATTCTTTTTTTTATTATTTTTTTCAATGGAAGTACTGAAAATTGAACCCAGGACCTCGTGCATGCTAAGCACGCATTCTGCCACTGAACTGTACCCCCACCACCCCTAACCCTGTAGGGTTTTTAGTTGGCCTAGTTTCAGTATTGTTGTGTCTCAGGAGGCCCAAAGAAAGGGAGAGAGGAAGAGGGAACAGCTGGTTGGTGGAGCAGTCAGGACACAACAACATTTATTAAGTTTGCTGTCTTCTGTGGGCACTGTTTATGGGTGCCCCAAAACAGTTACAGTAGTAACATCAGAGATCACTGATCACAGATCACCACAACAAATATAATAATGAAGAGATTTGGAATATTGCAGGAATTACCAAAACGTGACAAAGACATGTAATGGGCAGATGCTGTTGGAAAACTGGTACCGATAGACTTGCCTGACACACGATTGCCACAAACGTTTAATTTGTTCAAAAAAAAAAAAAAACCCGGTATGCAATAAAATGTGCAATAAAATGAAGGTATGCCTGTAAATATTTGACAAGGAAAGTCAAAACTTGTACTCTTCATGTATACCCTTTGCAGAGCATATAATCTAGAAAAATCAAGGCAAACTTGAAAAACTAATAAATGAATTCAGCAAGATAGCTGTATATACGGTGAGCAAAAAAATCAGTAGGTTCCCTGTATACCAGCAGTAGCTGTTCAACTTGAGAAGTGCTAACAGTGTTTGCTTCATTTGGTAAGAAGTGCCTATTAATCCCAGCCTGCTTGGCACTTACCTGCCCCAGACATGCTTTGAATCATGGCAAGAGAGCTCCAGAAGGTGAAGCTTCAACTTCCTGCTTGCTCAGCACAAAAGTCAGATGTTTGAAAGGCTAACACAAGGGGTGATTGTTTCATGATAACCCCAAATAGCTGTCTAAAACTGTTCCCAGTGATGCCCATCTCACCCTGCTATTTAAAAAAAAATACCGTTTTTGGACAGCATTCCCTCAAAGAATATTTCACTGAGTTCCCTGGAGATCTTGGAGGCCCAGCCTCCTGCTAGTGTCCTGCAAGAATACGAGCGAATCTACTAAGGAAAATAATAAAGGGATTTCCCTAAAAACAACTAGTTTATTAAAAAGTGTAATACATGCTCATAGTAAACAATTCAGACAATCCAGGAGAGGAAAATGAACTTTCCTCTTTACTTTCTCTTGTAGCTTTGCCCCCTTCTCACTTTAGTTCTCATTGGTAACCACTGTTGCTGTTTTGTCTTATCCTTTTAAAATTTTCTCTCCATTTACAAAAATATATTTCCATTTCTTGTGTTTTATACAAGTGGTATCATGCATTTTATGTTGCAGCTTGCCTTTTTCACTGGACTTTTTCTGTATCTCGCTCATTCTTTTTGATCTCACATTAACCTTTATTCTCTATAAGGCTCTGTATAATCTCCTTGGCAGACCCTTTCCTCCCTCTGCTCTCCAACGCCTGAAGCCTTTTCACTGCACCTTTTTCTAATCTTTCTATTCACCTTCTTACTCTCAAATATTCTTAAGTTTTTGGGACAGTTCTGTCCCCCTTCTCAGACTAATGTTTTTAAGTGTGTAAAATAAAATACATTGGATTACAAAGGAAACCAATTATACTGAAATTCTGCTGTTAAAGTAATTAATTTTAGATATATTAATATGTATTTTCTTTTATTAACTCATTAGATAACCCAGTAGTGAGTTTTAACAACTGCCCTCATTTTTAAATAATGATGAGTTTAAATAATACTCTGAATTATCTGTAACAGTGTAATTTGTTGAGAATATCTGATTTCTTCTGGGTACGAAGTTACAGGTACTGCTAATATTACTGTGTGTTTTGCCTATCATAATTAAATAATTATATTTAAATTTCAGTTGGAGTTAATGAAGATAAAGATGTAATTTTTTCCCATCTGAGTTCATGGACCTCCTGAATTTTGTGAGGTCATGGCTCTGATTAAGAACCCTTGTACCTGAAACTTGATTCATACTGGAGGACACTGATTCTTTTGCAGCCACTCGAGTGGTGGAATTTTCTCTTACAGACCACCTGTCCTTTGGGCCTGGAGATGGATTATCCACTCTGCCCCTCTTTGCTACTTCTACACTGTCCCTCCAACCTTACTTAACATCAAACAAAAGACATGGTTTTGAGTCTCCTGATCAGATACCACCACCTACTACTACTGCTCCTAGCAGTTTTCCATTGAACCTTGGTTTCGTCCCCTGTTATTTCACCTTATTCCGTGAAAATACCTTATGTAGCTCACTATCTCCAATACTACTTTATTCTAATTCTTGATGATCTCAACATCTAGGTGGGTGACTCTTCCACTACCTTCCTGGCCTCTTGGTTTTTTGACCTCTTCCAGTGTTCTCCATTCTGCTTCAGCCACCTGTGCTTATAGCTCGGATCTGTTATATATATAATAATAATGTACTTGTAATTATAGTAACTGTACCCACTTCCATAACTTCAATTTCAAGTACCCTACTTTGATTATCACTTAAAAAAATTTTTTTTTGACAGGGGGAGAGGTGATTAGGTTTGTTTATTTTTAATGGCGGTACAGGTACTGGGAAGCATGTGCTCTACCACTTGAGCTATACCCTCCCCCCTGATTATCAATTCTCATCTTTCCAACTCATGTCTTCTCGTATCAACCATCCTTTTACCTCACTGGGACCTACAACCCATGGACCCTATTACCTTTTTACTTTTTCTCAACACAACCCCCTTAAGTCCCATGCCTTCTTATTCATTTTAAATTCAATGGTTAGGCATAATTGTTCAGTTGTACACACTTGCTGTTACTTGCTTCGTTGCTTAGTTGAGGAACTGCAGTGATGGATAAATCCAACTATGCCTACTGTGCACTTTTTTTTTGTTATTGTTGTAAAATACTTATAACGGAAATTTACCCCCTTAACTATTTTTAAGTGTACAGTACAGTATTGCTCGTTATGTACACATTGTTATATAAGAGATCTCTACAAGTTTTTCATCTTACTTGACTGAAGCCTTACCCAGTTAACAACAACTTCCTGTTTCTCCCTCACCCTAGCCCCTGGCAACTACGATTCCTTTTGCCTCTATGAGTTAGGTAACTTTAGAGAACACATCTAGGTGAAATCACATAGTGTTTGTCTTTTTCTGATTGGCTTATTTTGCTTAGCATAATGATCTCAAGGTTCATGCATGTTTGTAGTATATGAGAGAATTTCCTTATTTTTAAAGGTTTGATAATATTCCATTGTGTTTATATGCCATATTTTCTTTACGCACTCACTCATCTGTTGATAGACATTTAGTTTGCATCCACTTCTTGGCTATTGTGAATAATCCTTTAATGAACACAGGTGTGCAAATATCTCTTTAAGATCCTGTTTTCAATTCTTTTGAATTTTTACCCAGGAGTGATTTAGCTAGATCATATGGTAGTTTTATTTTTAATTTTTTGAGGACCTTCCATACTGTTTTCCATAGCGGCCACACGATTCCACCAACAGTGTACAAGGTTGTACAAGATTGCTCCACATCCTTGTAATACTTGTTTGTTTATTTGTTTGTTTGTTTCTTTCTTTCCTTCTTTTGATAGCGGCCATTCTAATGGGTATTAGGTGATATCTGATTGTGGTTTTGATTTGAATTTCACTGATGGTTAGTGATGTTGAGCATCTTTTATATGCTTGTTGGCCATTTGTGTATCTTCTTTGGAGAAATGTCTAGTTAGGACTTTTGCCCATTTTTAAATCAGGTTATTTATTTTCTTGTTACTGAGTTGTGGGACTTCTTTGTATATTCTGGATATTGACAACTTTTCCAGTACATGGTTTGCAGATATTTTCTTCCATCCCATAGGTTGCCTTTTCACTCTGTTGATTGCTTCCTTTGCTGCACAGAAGTTTTTAAGTTTTGACGTAGTCCCATTTTGTCTATTTTTGTTTTTGTTGCTTGTGCTTTTGATGTTATACTCAGGAAATCATTGTTCATTGCAATGTCATGAAGCTTTCCCCCTGAATTTTCTTCTAGGAGTTTTATACTTTCAGGTGTTACGTTTAAGTGCTTACCCCATTTTGAGTTACTTTTTGTATATGGTGTAAGATAAGGACCCATTTTCATTCTGTTGCATGTAGATATCCAGTTTTCCCAGCACCATTTGTTAAGGAGAGTGTCCTTTCCCGTTTTGCAGTCTTGGGACCCTTGCTGCAGATCATTTGACCATATATGCAAACATTTATTTCTGGGGTATCTATTATGTTGCATGGGTCTACATGTCTGTCTTTATGCTAGTGATATATATATATTTTTCACACACATTGTGTATTTTACCCATTCATAATTAGTATTAATTGGTAAGTGGTATATATATCCTAAGTAGTATATATCAATATATACATAGATAGATGAAGTGTGACTTTTTTTTTTAAACACGTACCAGAATTTATACCTGCAAATGAGTGTTGCCCTTTCTGAAGTCATCTAAAAAAGATCCATTTATTCCACAGATGCAAGTAAAAATTTTGGGAACTCTTCCCTGGGCAGTTCTTTCATGACCTCTGACCATTATCCTGGATTTTAACCCTGTCAGCCAACAGTACCATACTTGTTGATTACTGTAGCTTTGTAATATATTTTGAAATCAGAAAGTGTGAGGCCTCCAGCTTTGTTCTTCTTTCTCAAGATCATTTTGGCTATTCAGGATCCTTTGAGGTTTCCATATAAATTTTAAGGTGGTTTTTGGTATATATGCTAAAAGTTCCATTAGGATTTTCTTAAGGATTGCATTGAATCTGTAGATTGCTTTGGGCAGTATGGACATTTTAACAATGTTAAGTCCATGGTTCTATATCCACAGTTCTGCATCTGAGGATTATATAATACTGTAGTATATATATATATGTTGAAAAAAAAATCTCTTTTTAAGTGGACCTGTGCAGTTCAAACCCCACATTGTTCAAGAATCATCTGTATGGCCTTTATTATGTTGAATTAATTTCCTTCTGTTCTTACTTTGAATGTTTTTATCATGACAATTTGTTGACTTCTGTCAAGTGCTTTTTCTGCACCCGTTCTGTGTTGTGTTAATTTGATGTGTCGTGTATGTTGATTTCCTTAGGTTGAGCAATTGTTGCATTACAGGGATAAATTCCACTTGGTCATGGTATGTTATGCTTTAAATGTGCTTGAATTCAACTTGCCAATATTTTATTGAGGATTTTTGCATCTGTGTTCATCAGGGATATTGGTCTATAGTTTCCTTTTCCAGTAGTATCTTTTTCTGGCTTTGGTATCAGGGTAATGCTGGGCTCATAAAATGAGTTTGGAAGTGTTCTTCCTTTTCAGTTTTTTGGAAGACTCTGAGGATTGGTGTTAATTCTTCAAACATTTAGTAAAATTCTCTACTGAGACCATCTTTCTGGGCTTTTCTTTGTTGGGAGATTGTTTTTTGTTGATGTATAGTTGATTTACATTTTTATATTAGTTTCAGGTGTACAGCATAGTGATTCAATATTTTTATAGATTATACTCCATTTAAAATTACTATAAAATATTGCTATATTCCTTATGTTGTGTAGCATATCCTTGTAACTTACTTATTTTATGCATAGTAGTTTGTACCTTTTAATCTCCTACTCCTATCTTACTTCTTTTCTCCCTTCTCCTCTCCCCAGTGATAACCACTAGTTTGTTTTTTCCATATCTGTGATTTAGTTTCTGTTTTGTTATATTCATTCATTTTATTTTTTAGATTTCATATATAAGTAATAGCATACAGTATTTGTCTTTCTCTAGCTCACTTATTTCAGTAAGCATAATACTATGGGGCCATACATGTTATTGCAAATGGCAGAATTTTTTTTAACTGAGAAAAATTTTTTTAACTTTTTTTAATTGAAGTATAGTTAATTTACAATGTTCATTACTTTCAGGTGTATAGCAAAGTGATTAAGTTATGTATATTCTTTTTCAGATTCTTTGTTGTAGGTCATTCTTTTTAATGGCTGAGTAATATTCCATTGTACACACACACACACACACACACACACACACACACACACACACACAATTTCTTTTGTAAGTAATGGTGCTCTGAACATTGGAGTGCATGTGTCTTTTCAAATTAGAATTAACTTTGCTGTTGGTCTTACTTACAGTTAATGATCACCAAGGTCAGATGAGCCCATAATGTTATTCAGCAGTAGTTCCTAATGTGTTTACTTTCCTGACCTAACTTAACCTAGGTGATCATTTAAACCTCCTCCTCTTCAAACCTCTGACACCACCTTCTGTATTCTTTACTCTCAGTGCACAGCTTTGCTTTTCATCTTGCTGAGAAAATAGATGTTATAGAAGAAAACTCCATAAAGCTCCTGCTGCTGCATCTATCCATCTGTCTTCATCTGTGCTCCATGTATTCTGACTTCCTTCTATTATTATGGAATAACTGACCATGCTTCTAGGAAGGGCTACAGCTTCCACTGTGTTCTAATTCCATCCCTTCTGTCTAACATGATGCAGGATCATTCTTGTCAACTCACTAGCATGCTCTCATCTTAACAACAACAGTGGAGTCTCTTGACTCCATTTTTCCCCTCTAATTGTTGCTTCATTTCCCTCCCCCACTTTTTTCCAAAAGAATTGTCTATACTTTGCTTCTAGTTTTTCTCATCCCAAAAGGAGATCTTAGGAGTCTGCCTGCTCTAATTAGGCTTTCCTTCCTAGCACCCCGCCTAAGCTGCTCTTGTGAAGGTTACCCATGATTTTTCCTTTCTCATCCTTGAATTATTTGACCTGGTAACAGTATTTGACACAGGTGGTCACTTATTCTCTTCTCCTGGAAACACTTTCTTCCCTTGGCTTCCAGGACTGCATACTCTCCTTAGTTTCTGTCTCAGTCTCTTTTTGTCATGGAGTACATCCAGGGCTCAGTCCCTGCACCTCCTTTTTAGCCATACTCATTCCCTTGTTGAGCTTTTCTGATTTCAAGGCTTTGTAATCATCTCTGTGTTGTTGGTGCCCAACTTTTAATCTCCAGTCTGACTCAGAAATGCAGATTTATACTCCTCTTGTATGTGTAATAGGCAACTGAAATAAAACTTTTCCTATGGAACTTACCTTTTTTTTCCTCAGTAACTTAATGTGTTATGCTTAGAATGGCCTCCCCTTGTTTGAGAATAATATTAAAACAAAACCAAAACTATTTTCTTCTACTTTGAATATCAATCTACAATTTATTTTTTGTCTAAGGAGTGAGGTAGGGCTCAGTTTTCTTTTAAAGCCAGATGACTAGTCAGTTTCTCAATACTCTTCATTAAATAATCAGTTTTTACTCGATTAAAATGTCATCTTTATCCCTTTGTGAATAATATCAGGGTTAAAAATTACAAATGAAAATACTGTCTAATGTTTGCATTGTGGATTTTACACTCTTAAAAATGTGTGTTATCTCAAATCAGAACACAACCATGTGAAGTAGAATAACTGATACTGGGTTGAAAAAAATGGAATAATTAAACAAATTGAACAAGAGTACAGAAACAGAGTCACATTTTGTATTTAGTATATAATAATAGTCCAGGAACAACACACCAGTAGAGAAAGGGGGTCACAGATTAATTTTTGGATACTTAGGATTTAGTTTGAAAAATAATTCACTTTTACACAGTAAAAACCAATACATTTTTTTTAAATGGAAGGCAAGTGTTAATATATAAGCAAACAAATCAAAACTTTTCATCCAGAATAAAAAAATACAGATTTGTTGGTTAAGTACTTAGATTAGGAGTAAAAGGCAGTGAAGAGTTAGTTTACATGGGCAGAAATATATAATAAATTACCACGTGCAAAAATGCCGTCTGTGTTTCATCCCAATTAAAGGCATGGGAAATGAAATATCCCCAAGGTTATACTGCACACCTATCACACTGGCAGAGTTACGTGATAAGAGAAAATAAATAGCACATCTGTTTTGCCAGTATCAGAAATTGAATCAATCTCAAAGGAGAAGAATTTTACTAAACATAGTGGTGTACCATGGAGCTAAGGGTTTGACCTTAAAATTTCTATTCAGTAATGGCCTATACTATATCCTTGATCTAGTTAGGGTTTGTTTCAGTGGAGCCTAGGCATAAGGTGAGTAAACTAGTGGACTCAAGGCAGAATTTCTTAGTTCTTTTTTGTTATTATTATTCTTGCATTAGTAAAATTAAATTTAAAAATGAACTTTATTCTGTTAATTCATATATTGAGCCAGATATGTTTCATGTAAAGTGAGGAATAGAAATGAACCTTACTATTATTTGGCTGAGTGGTGTAGGGTAAAAAACTTTTAGGCTTTCTCTTATCACTTTTTCCTGAGCCCCATCTCATTTTATTATTCATACAATTGAAATATAAAAAATTGTTCATAAATGATACTTTTCCCTTTGGAGTTAGGAGGCAGTAGTATAGAGCTGTATTTAAACATTGGTCTTGGGCCTAGAGTGGAAACATAACCTTCTGGAGGTACCCAACCACAGGGATAGTTTTAAGTACATTAATTTCCAGACTAAACTTCCCCATGTGCTCTTTCCTAAAAACAACCTGGTGAATCTTTTTCCCACCATTCCCCTTTTCCATTTTACAAAAGAATGGCATTAACTCTTCTCTTGTTCCTTCTTTTTACCATGATGCATTTGCCCTACAGTGGAAATATCTCAGGGAAGAAAAAGATTTCAAGACAATTCCAAGACACCAAAACAGTGGTGCTTGGGGCAGCTGGATATCTAATTGCAAAAGAATGAAGTTGGACCCCCTACCTCATACCATAGACAGAATAACTCAAAATAAACCAACAACCTAAATGTAAGAGCTAAAAGTATGAAACTCTTAGAAGAAAACATAGGTGTAAATTTTTTGCAGCTTTGGATTAGGCAGTGATTTCTTAGATACGATATCAAAGGAAAAAAATAGATAAATTGGACTTCATCAAAATTAAAAACCTGTGTATATCAGAGGACTATCAAGAGAGTGAAAAGACAACCCACAGAATGGGAGATTCATATGCAAATCAGATGTCTGGTAAGTTACTCATGCCCAGAATACGTAAAGAACACATAACTAACAACAAAAACTTGAATTTAAAAATGGGCAAAGGATTTGAATGGACTTTTCTCCAAAGAAGATGTGTAAGTGGCGAGTAAGATAGATGAAAAATAAATAGATGCTTAGGATAATAACTCATCAGAGAAATGCAGATCACAACCACAGTGGAATACCACTTCACGCCGACTAGGAAAGCTGTAGTAAAAAGGCAGATAATAAATTGGTAAGAATGTAGAGAAATGGGAACCCTTATATACTGCTTGTGAAATGGAAAATGATGCAGGTGCTTTGGAAAATAGATTAGTAGTGCCTCAAAAACTTAGGGTTACTATATGATACAGTAATTCCACTCCTGGGTATATACCCAAGAGAATTAAAAACATGTTAATATAAAAAATTACACATGAAAGTTCATAGCAGCATTATTCATAATAGCCAAGAAGGGGAAACAACCCAAATGTCCATTAACTGATAGATAGAATATGGTTTATCTATACAGTGGAATATTCATCCTTAAAAAGAAATGAAATGCTGACTCATGGTACAACATGGATTAACTTTGAAAACATGATGCTGAGTGAAAGAAGCCTGTTATAAAGGACCTCATATTATATGACTCTGTTTATATGAAATGTCCAGAATAGACAAATTCATAGAGAAGATAAGTACCTTAGTGGACTAGGTGGAGGCAGGGGAGTTGAGTGTGATTGCTGATGGTTACAAGGTTCTTTTTTAGGGTGATGGAATGTTCTAGAGTTAGATAGTGGTGATGCTTGAACAACTTTGTGACTATGCTTTTAACCACTGAATTGTACACTTTAAAAAGGTGAATTTTATGATACGTGAATTATATCTCCGAAAACTACATAAAACTTCAGGGACCCCGAAGGTAGAAGTTTCCAAACGTTGCTGTTAGTATTGCAAAAGTAAGTAGCTCCAATTTGGGGGGAACAAATATTTTAATGATTTCCAGTTTTTTGCTTGAACAAATCTGAAGGATTTTCAATTCCAATATTCAAAAATAATTTGTTAGCTGCTAACTCATTAAAAATATTTTTGATGGTAAATCACTATGGGATTTTCCAATAAATAACTCAGACGGAATTTTTAAAATTGTGGGACTCCAAAGAGATTATTTGGCCCTACTGAAAAAATTCCTTCCATTCCCATTCACCTATTGATATGAACAAAAATTCTCACAGTGCTTTCTTTAAAAAAAATAAAAATGAAAAACAGAAAAGCAAGAGTACACTGAATCATTTCATTTTAGCAATAATTATTCAAACAGGCAAATGAACTAATTTAAAAAAAGGCATCCAATTCATTTGGGGGGCGGTTAATGGAGGTCCTGGGGATTGGACCTAGAACCTTGTGCATGCTAATAAGCACATACTCAACCACTGAGCCATACCCCAATAACCTACAGATACATTTCTAGTAAAATTTTAACTTTTAATGTTGTTAATTACTATCAAATCTGTAATGTTTGTTGTTTAAATCAATTGTATATGCTAGTAGTGATGATACTTGAACCCCAAATAATTTTTTTAAACACTTAGAGGCTTATTTAGGCTGTTTCCATGTCAAAGGAGAAATTTAAAAAAAAATTTCCATTCAAACTTCATGATTAATTGATAATATGAGTGATTAATCATAGACTTTAATGCATAAATATTATTACATGCAGGGCAGATGGAATAAGATGAGATGAGTTCAAGGAGAAAAAAAAGCTGTGAAGTTTTTATTTTCAAATGGATCGTGGTAGGTGTCAGATCACAGTGGTGTCTGAATTCTGTTGAACAGATTTATGAAAAATGTTGGTATTTACAATATGCCAGAAATCACATTCTTTGCAGTTATCTAACTTGTGAAAGACTTCTAGGTGTCAGCTAAAAAATGTATGAGGGATTATGTAGTTTTTTTACAGTTGTATTTGAAGATACACAAGCCAAAAAACTATTGACCAGTAGTTGAAGGGCACTGATCAAACGCTTAGATTCTGTATGTAAGTCCCTAGTTCAAATTGTCGCTGTTGCTTATTGGTTATATAATCTTAACCTCTCTAAGTAGTTCCCCCTTAACCAGAAACAAAGATACAGCTTTCTGGGCTGTTGTGAAGATTAAATGGAATCAGGTAAGGAAAATGTTTAGCATAGCACCTGGTACTTACTACTAGTCACTAACGTTTATTGAACAATTACTACATACCAGGAGCTTTTCAGTGTGCTTTATACGTGTTATCTCTTTAATCTTCCCCAAATCTTGGAGGTAGAAAGTATTCCTGTTTTGCATAAAGGGGTTGAATGAGAGGCTTATGCTCTAGGGAGCGACTAATTTACTGGTTAAGTGCACCAGCTCTGAAGTCCCACTTACCTGCATTTGAATCCTGCCTTTATCACTTATTAGCAGTGTGACTTTGCTAAGTTATATAATATTCTGTGCTTAGTTTCCCATCTGTACAGTGGGCTAATAAAATCACCTAAGTCAAAGAGTAACTTATTTATTACTGTATTTAGTATAGTTCCTTGACAGGTATTATTTGAACTGTATTCAGTACTCTGCACTCTTCAAGAGCATACTACCTTGTTCCTTTCTGAAAACTCTTCTGCCACTGTATTATTATTGATCCCATTCTTTTTTGGTCATCTCTGCAGTCTTTTCCCCGATTACTCAATGCCTTTTGATCATCCTCTTGACTTTTGTATTTACCTACACATGCTGATGTGGACAAGGCAAAAAAAGTTACTTGGATCTGTGTTTTGAGATTTCAGAGTTTAGTGTTTACATTTGACTTGCTAGGAAAGGAGAAAGAAGAGTTATAGATAGCATTGGGCCAGAATGTCACTGGCAACCAAATCATATCAGGTTGCACAGTGATGAGTACCTGTGTTTTTATTTTATCTATACAAGGGGCAGGATTTCTTTTTTTTTTTTTTTTAACATTTTTTTAAAATGAGTTATAGTCAGTTTACAATGTTGTGTCAATCTCCAGTGTAGAGCATAATTTTTCAGTTATACATGCACATACATATATTCATTATCGCATTCTCTTTTGCTGTGAGTTACCACAAGATCTTGTATATATTTCCCTGTGCTATACAGTATAATCTTGTTTATCTATTATGCATATGCCTGTCAGTATCTACAAATTTTGAACTCCCAGTCTGTCCCTTCCGGCCCCACTCCCCCTTGGCAACCACAAGTTTGTATTCTATGTCTATGAGTCTGTTTCTCTTTTGTATTTATGTTCTTTTTTTTTTTTTTTTTTTAGATTCCACATATGAGCGATATGGTATTTTTCTTTCTCTTTCTGGCTTACTTCACTTAGAATGACGTTCTCCAGGGACATTCACGTTACTGCAAATGGCATTATGTTGTCATTTTTATGGCTGAATAGTATTCCATTGTATAAATATACCACTTCTTTATCCAGTCACCTGTTGTGGACATTTAGGCTGTTTCCATGTCTTGGCTATTGTAAATAGTGCTGCTATGAATATTGGGGTACAGGTGTCTTTTTGAAGTAGGTTTCCTTCTGGATATATGCCCAGGAGCGGGATTCCTGGGTCATATGGTAAGTCTATTCCTAGTCTTTTGAGGAATCTCCATACTGTTTTCCACAGTGGCTGCACTAGACTGCATTCCCACCAGCAGTGTAGAAGGTTCCAAGGGGCAGGATTTCTGATAACATATTTGCTCACTGATAGAATATCTTTTAGTATTATAAGATAGTATTCAGTTAATTTAAAATACAAAATTATCTTAGTCCATTCAGGCTACTGTTACAAAATACCATACACTGGATGGCTTATAAACAACAGACATTTGTCACAGTTTAGAGGCTGAGAAGTCCAAGATTAAGGTGCTGGCACATTCGGTGTCTCATGAGAGTCCACTCCCTGGGTCATAAATGGTCATCTTTTTTGTATATCCTCATATGGCAGGAGGAGCAAAGGAACTCTATGGGTTCTATTTTATAAGGGCTCCATTTCCCTTTATGAGGGATCCACCCTTATGACCTAATTACCTCCCAAAGGCTCTACATCCAAATCCCATCACATCGGGTATTAGGATTTAACATAAATTTTGAACGGACATTCAGTCTGTATGTTAATTGTATAGTACAACTGGTTTATTAGTTTTCTATTGCTGCTCTAATAAATTATCACAAACTCACTGGTTTAAATAGCACAAATTTATTATCTTACACTTTGTAGGTCAACACAGATCTCACCACAGGACTGTTTTCCTTCCTGGAGACTGCAGGGGAGAATCTGGTTCTTTGCCTTTTCCAGCTCCTAGAGGCCAACGAAAATCCTTGGCTCATAGCCTCCTTCCTTATCTTCAGGGCTCACGAGGTGTCATCTCTTTGACCCTTTGTCATCTCTTTCTCTCTCTAACCACAGCTGGGAATGGTTCTCTGCTTTTAGGAATTCATGTGATTAAATTGAGCCCAATAGGATAACCTCCCCATCTCAAGCTTTTACCTTTAATCAGTCTGCAGAGACCCTTTTGCTATGCAAAGTAACATTCACGGGTTCCAGGGATTAGAATGTGGGTGTCTTCGAGGGGACCATTTTTCTGCTACCACAGTTGGTTTTTAGTCAGTGGTATAACATTAAACTGTTAATTTTATCTATTTATTTTGATAAACATCAGGAGTATAGTAGTGGTTAAGTAATAAGACTTTGAAGTTGGACCTGCTGTATATCAGCATTGTGACCTTAGGGGAGTTATTTGCTTCTGAACCTGTTTCCTCTCTGGTAAAAGGGGGCTAATAATGTTTGCTAGTATTTGTTGAAATAGAAATAATAGTACAGATTGGAGTCAAGAGACCTCTACCAACTTTTTTGTGACCGTCTCAACTAAGCAAATTTGTGACTTCCTAACTCTCAAAGTCGTTGTAAGGCTCAAATTATGTCATGAATGTATAAGTGCTTTGAAATGTTTACAAATTATATAAAATTTTGGTGGTACTAATTTTAGAATATCTTAAAATTTTTGTCAATGGTGAGAATGTTTAATACATTCTTTGATATGTGGGTAACAATTTTTCTAAGTTTTTTTTGTTCTTTCCCATATTTTCAGACTTGACTTAAATTAGGATAAATGAAAAGGTAATATGAGAATTAAAAGTGCATAACTTGCATGATTTTTGTCACCAAGATTTCAGATTCAACTTTATCTAGATTATTTCTAGTAACTTTTAATTATTTTCTCTTCAGAACTTCTATGGAGCTAATTACTGTCTTTGTTACCAAAGCAAAATAAATACTAAGTCCGCCTTGTATTGGTAAGACTAATTGTTCTTAAAACCTGAGCTGCGTTTGTTATTCTTGGGTGGTAGACATTCAAGTAACAAAACTAAAGTCTTCATTTATAATTGGCTTATCTACGTACTCAATGTCTGACACAAAAATATCACTATATATTATGCAAAAACCATTTTTTAAAAGTGATTTGATTCCTTATTTTTTCCCTTACATTGTAATAATGAATAGATGCTTTTCCCCTAAGCAGCACAAAGATGCCATTTTGAGAGGTTAAATTACTTTCTAAATGTTGCTGTGAAGGAGGAGAGAAGGAAAAGAGATCAAGTTACACATTCTTTGTTCCAGAGCCTACCACTGCACTTCAAGTTTGGAGCCGCAGTGGCGAGGCTAGAATATGCATTTGCCACAGAATCTTCAATCCTGCCCCCACTTAGGGAGCCAGAGACTTAGACATTGTCCTGACAGAGCCTCCAAAAGAGAACCATTTTAGCTTAATACTTGTAAACATCACTCCTTAGTTTTTTCTTTTAAAGTCTTTACTTTTATATAGTTTAGCTTCCAAGTAAACCTAAAGGTTACTTCTTTGTATATTCAAGGGCATTAAAAAAATGGTATTTTCTTTGAGAGGCCTACAAGTTATATTTTAGAATTGCAGTTAAACATAAATTTAAGTCAGATTAATACTGAGTTAAATTTAGAGAGTGTTTTAGATTTTATTTTGAGAAAAAAATAATTTTCCTGGCATAAAATGGCATGAATTGGACTGTTCTTGTGTTTCAGAAAAGTGATGCGGAAAAGTCCCTAAAGCAGTTACAGTATTTCTTTTGTCCTGTTTCCTTGTTGCTCTTAGATAAATGAAAACTTTAAAAAGATGTTTTGCATAAAAACTGTCATAAAATTCCCAATGCCATATTCTGAATGTGAATTTGACTAGTTTATGTTGTAATTTTTTCTAAACTGAAAAAATTTTAGTTAGAATGTACATAAACTTTTTTTTTAACCTTTAAGGAATTATTTTTTAAATTTGGTTATTAAAATTTGAATATATTTTATAAATGTACGTTTATATCTAACATCCCATTACTGAGGGTTTAAGAAACAAACATTATTTGCAAACTAATCATACCTGTGTTAAACATTATCAGTTCATTAAAAATTACTGATTTTTCCCCTCATATTTAGGTAATTTTAAGTATAATGTTCATAAATCTGCTTAATACTCTTAAGAAAATCACTATAATCCAGTAATCAGATTATATTATCAACATATAGTCCCATTTATATCAGTCTCTTTAGTATTTTGAGAGTAGGTGTCTTATTTTCTAAACAAGACTATTGTCTTTTTCCAAAGGAGGAAAGATGTAGCTGATAAAAATTTGTAGTTGGGCTTTGGGACTTGTTCCGTTTTGTCCAAGTCATACAGGTTTTGTTCTCTTTAGCTCATGATTTAGTTCTAATTTCTTTACATATTTTTGCTTGATAATACGATGTTGGATTGGCTTTCTATGCTGTGGCCCTAATTCTCTAGTCTTATCTTTGCTTCTCTGTTAATGCCCTCCCTCCCACTACTTAGCTAATAGATCTAAGCCTTTTCCATAGGCTCTGCCTAAGTCTGACGTTCTCCGTGAAGCCTTATTTCGTCTGTGCTCTTGATCATTTCTTATTTTTCTGTGCTTCTATAGGGCTTTTAATCCAGTTTATATACTGTTATTTTTCTTCCTAAGTGTTTGTTTTCCATCTCTAATTTGATTTAAGCTATTTGTACTAGCTACCATTTGTGTTTCTATGATATGCTGTGCCATTATTGTGGATCTTAAAAATAACCTGGTAAGGTAGGTATTAGTCTACATTTGAGGGAAGTTTTAGTCACGTCTTTTCTCTCTTTGGCTCCTATCACACATATTAGGAACCTTAAACATATTAGATTCTTACTAAATACGGGGTGCTAGATGACTGATATTTTGGTTCACTCTTCCTTTTAGATGGTTTTTGGAAATAGCAAGAGGAGCCGAGTCTGTTGGGATTTGTGAATCTTTCCTTCTTCAAGTTGTATGGTGTGTCGGGCACCATTGTGGGCTTTTCATCTAAACTTCCCTGTGTTCAAGAATGTACCTTGTTCCAAAATGATTGACGTGTAGTTCCCTATATTGTTAAAAAAAAAAAAAAAAGAATCTATGACTGCATAAAGCAGGGGAGATGTTTGAAAGTGACTTGTGAGAAGAGAGTGTGCTGCTGTAGGATGTTGTTTTTAAATCATTAAGTTAAAATATTTATGTGTTTATATATTTAAAATTCGATTTAGGTAGACCTCAGAAAATGGAGATAAATCTCGTGAGATATTTTTGAGTTTTAAATCTTTTATGTATTTGAACACTGTACATTTGCTATTTATTATTTTGCTATAAAAATCATTAATTCCTAGTGAGAGTTGAGACATTTGGGACATGTTTTCTCAAGCATATTTTTAAAACTTTTATATCTATTCCTACGGTGCCAGTTTTTTACTAGAGAACTAAGACCCATTTTACTGCTTTGCTTTTGTAGCTTCCTAATCCATGTTATTATATCTTTCCAAAAATCAAGTAGTTGACCAATTTATCATAATATCCATACTTTAAAAATTAATATTTTTTACATGTTATCAATAAAAGTAGCATTTTAATCATTTTATTCACATTATTTGATAAATGTTACTGGTTTTGTCTTTATTTTTATAACTACATAATGTACTTTAATTATTTAAATGCTCCTTGGGTCTTGGAGTTAAATCCTGATAAGGGTTTTTACTTTTTAAAATACTGAGGTTATGTATGTGTGTCTTGTAGGGAGATGAATGGCTTTAAAACATCAAAGTGAAGACTGAAACATAGAGACTTACACTAGGATATATAAAATATAAGTAGAATTATGTACTAGTAGTGTTTTAAGGTAAACCTTCAGACTGATATTTTTAATGAAGCCACTTCACTGTAACAAAGCAGTTTGTCTTTTCTCTGCCCTTATTATATTGAGATTTTGCCCAGTAATGTCTTTTTTTATACACTTTTGTCAAAGCTATCACAGCATTCTCTTTTAAATTTCTTTTTTGGCACTTATGATTGTAATTAAATTATAATTTGTATAAACACTTCTTTAAGGTCTATTTCCATTCTTAGAAACTGTAAGCTCTATGTGAGGATGAAATCTTAATTTGGTTCATTGTGTTACAGGGCCCGGCGCACATGCTCAGTAACTTGTTTGTGGCAGCAGTCAGTGCTCTTTTTTCAGTCCTCTTTAATTAATTAAAAGGAAAAAAAATACCCTATGGTTTTCATAAAACTTTTAGTCTTTTTAGAGGCCCTAGAAAGAAATATATTAACCAAGAACCAGAGCTGTCTTCAATTTTACTTGTCTTGAAAATAGTAATGAAATACCCAAGTGTGAATGCTTAGTAATGTGCAGTTAGTAGGTATTATAAATGTTAATTATCATGTAGATGTTAGAAAACTGGCCCTCTCAAGAACAGTTGTAAATTTAAAGACTAATTTCTTTCCCATCCCATATCAAAATGCAAATACGGTATATTACTTTAAAAAAGACAGATATTTAATGGTACTTAGTGATGGTGGCAGGTCATGTAACTTGGCTTTGAATCTCTGAATACGTATATTATACAAAAACTTGTGATATCCCTGCTTGGAGGGAAGAATTACCTAAAAACAAGAAAAATAAGAAAGAAAACTAAGCAAATCCACTATGGTTCTTTAACCTAAAAGTTGTAAACTCATGGCCTGTCAGCTGGATTTGGCCTGCAGGTATATTATATTTGGCTTACACTGTATTTTTTTTTTCAATTTGTTGCAAACAATTAAAAATTGGGAGATTTCATAAAAAGAAATTTCAGCTCTCTGGCTCGTTTTGCAGAACTGGAAAATAGCAGCATAGGACCTGCATTCTCCAATTGCAACAGTCAGTGGAGCCAAGTAGAGGGTGTGCTGATCTCTGATACTCCCTGTTGTCTCCGCAGTCCTAAAGTGACAGTGCTTTTTTGAAAAAAGAGAAACCTAAAATAGAGCTGTTTGTATTTTAAGAAAAATTGGAAAGCTTCTAATTCTTTGTGAAAATAAAAGAACATTTCTACATGTATCTGTCAAAGGCCACAGTTTAGGACTTAAGAAGCAATCATAGCAAGAACTATGATTAATATATGTGGAAAAGAGTATAATGAAAAACTTTTACTAGAACATGAACTCAAACATCAACAGGGATTTTTTTTAAAAAATGAGACTAGAATAAATTAATGATGCTGTTGTGAGGGAAGAAACTCATACATGTATTAAGGGAAATTTCCTGGGCATAAAATCTCTTACATACGTTGTTACATATGTTAAGTGTTTAGAGAACAAAGAAAATAGTGTTTTGAGCACCAGTAATTTGCAAATATGAATCTATCGAAATACTGCTTAACTATTAAAAATAATGACCAAGAAATTTACCGGGCAGTTTCTACAAAAATGCTAAATTATTTATTGAGGTTGATAGAAGCACAGAGATAAATAGCACCTAGTTACTGTATTTGTTTTTGGTTTCTGTGAGAATTTTGACTATTTCTTCTCTTTTCTTTAGTCTTTGCCTCTTCATTGGTTTATTTTCATCAGCAAATAATCTCTAGTATAGACTTAGTAAGATAAACAGTCATTTTCTAGCCTCTTTCTTGCTCAGTAGCCACATGCATCAAAGTTTCTACTGTAGTACCTCCTCTCCCTCACCTTCCCTTTACCCTTTAACCTGCTCTTATCATTACTTTACATGCTTACGACGATTAACATCTCAAAAACCATTCGTGTCAATGTCATTGATGGCATCCACGTGCCAGATTTTCTGTCCTCGTGGACAGCTGCTCAGTGGTATTTGACAAAAGTGATTCCTCTGCCTGAAACTCTTATCTGCTGTAATAAGACTACTGCCTTCCAGATCTTTGAGCTAAGTCCAGATGGTGGCTGAGGAACATGCTAAATCAGGGCTGAGGAATGGACTCTTGCTGGTTTAAGCCTTTACATTTAAGCCCTTAAGTCCCTTGTAAATTCAGTATCACAACTCAGGTTTTATACTTTTTATCCTGCATTTTGGGCTGATTTTATGAAAGGACAAAAAAGATTTGGAAAGTAAAAATAATCATGTTAAAGAATCTGAACTACATTATGAATTCTTCTTGCCTCTATACTGCAGCTGCAAATGCTTGAATGACTATGATGTAAAAAAAGGGAGACGAATCTAGGAATTTGACATGAAATATCACATTTAAGTAAGCATTTTTCCCCTGCAGAACAAACATTTGCTTATAACATAAATCAAGGTACAAGTAGCGCTCAGATCCAGTGGTACTAGCTTGAGGGAGGAAAAAAAATCCTGTTGGGTACTTCTTATTCCTTCACCTAGAATATTAACTTCAGTCAATTGAAAAAACTTACAATCACTTTAATAACTTGATACCAGCTTACAGGAATTTACCCAAATTTTAGTTTTTTTTCCGCATTCCAATTAAAGATAGCGATCACAGAAATGTGAAAAAAAGGGAGCTAAGTACTTGCTGTTACTCAGTAACTTCCTAACCATTACAGGAAAACCAATTGTCAAATCAAAATAGAAAGTTGTTGTCTTTAGAATGAAGTCAGATGGGTAGAATAACATATTCTCATCTTATTGCCCTAGACACAGCTCTGAAAGCATAATAATAATAATGTAATAATGTTATAGGCTTACTAAGATTGCTACATAAAACAGAAAAAGTTATATTCAGTGTTATCTTTAATAACAATTTACATCAGCCATTTTCTTTCTAGTGTTCAAATTTTGATATCAGATTTAGAAATTCCTTCTGCACTGCAAAACAAGGCAATAGTTTTATAACTCATAAAATGGTATACCTTTCTTTTATTAGTCTTATTTGACTTTCAGTAGACTTTTGTGTGTTTTTAGATGCTGTTGTGAGATTATTTTGCCATTATATTTTGTAAACTTTAAAATACATGAACAACTTATTGTTTTATATTTAAACTAGTCACATGTTTAACTCTTAGTTTTAATAATTTTTCAGTTGACTCTAATGGGAGATTTAAAAAATATATCTTTAAATAATGATAACTTTGTTCAGTCAGTTTTAGTGTATTCATTTTCAGTTGGGGTTTAGTTTATATTAAAAGCTTTGAGTTTGATTAATTTTTTATAGTTTTCTTTACAGTGCAGGATTGGTATTTGATGATTTCATTAATCTTTACTTGGTAAACGGTAGTGAATAATTCAGATATTTGTGTTTTTAAAACATCTTTATTTGGTGAAAGTATACCTCAGATATCTATAAAAAATTTATTTTATTTTAGCATAATATTCTGTAGCTTTTTTGTTTGTTTAATTCTTTTGTTTATTTCTGCTTTGAGTAGTAGAAAATTATTTTCTCCCATCTCTGGAGGCTAAACATCCAAAATTAAGTTGTCGCCTGAGCCATGCTTCCTCTGAAGGCGTTAGGGAAGGACCTGTTCCCTAACTTCTTGTAGCCTCAAGTATTCCTTGGATTGTAGTCGGCCATCTTCTCCCTATCTCTCTTCGCATGTGTGTATACAAATTTCCCCCTTTTATAAGGACATCAGTAATACTAGATTTTAGGGCCTAGTCTGAAGATCTCATTTTAACATGATGACCTCTGTAAAGACAGTATCTCCAAAACAGGTCACATTCTAAGGTACTGGGGGTTAGGACTACAATACATGAACTTAATTCATTGATGTTTTTATTTTTACTTTTTATCTTGAAATTATTTCATACTTAGAATAGATGCAAGAGCAGCATTGTAAAACTCCTATATACTCTTTACCTAGATTCATCAGTTTTTAACATTTTCCCACATTTGCATTGTTCTCTGGTTCTCTCCCTCCTTCCTTTACCTATCTACACATACATAGTTTATTTTAGATGAATTCTTTGAAAGAGTAAAGTTGTATGTATTATATCCTTTTACCCTTATTATTTCAGTTTGTTTTCCAAAAACAAGGATATTCTTATATGTAATCACACTTAGTTTGTCAAATTCAGGAAACTTAACATTGATACAGTACTTTAATCATCAGTCTGTATTCTACTTTTGTCAGTTATCTCAACTAAGTCCTTTTTAGACTTCTTTTTCCCTCTAGTGGAGGATTCGGTCTGGTATTACATATTGTATTTAGTTGTCACGTCTCTTTAATCTGGATCAGTTGTTTAGCTGTCCTTTGTCTTTCATGACAGTAACATTTTTGAAGCCCAGAGGCCAGTTATTTTATACAGTATTCCTCAGTTTGGGGTTATTTGACATTTTCTCATTATTAGATTTAGGTGATGCATCTCTGGCCAGAATTCTACATATATGATGATGTGTCCTTTCTCAGGCTATCACATTCAGAAGCATGATATGTCTGTCCTACTTGTCATTGGTAATACTGGTTTTGGTCATCTGGTCAAAGTGATGTCCAGTTTCTCCACTGTATAGGGAGGGGTGGGAGGTACAAACTATTGAGTTTAAGGTACACTCAAGGATGTATTGTACAACACAGGGAATATAGCCAATATTCTGTAATAACTGTAAATGTTATTTACAACTAATAAGTAAACTGTGGGAAGATACTTGAAGACTATGCAAATTTCTTATTCCCTGTAAAAATTCCCCACTCCTCCCTAGAGTTAACTGGTCTTTGCTATCTGTAGTTGAAGTATGGTAATTTTCCAGTTTTATCACTTGTTCTGCATTTATCATTCTGCATTATGCTATAAGAACCCTTCTTACTGTCTTATGTCTTTATTTGTTCTATTTATCTAGCTATCATCATTATGGACTAAAGGACTTCTGTTTTATTCAGTGGGTTACAACAACTCATGTAATTTTATTACAACCTTTATGGTTTTTTAAAAAATTTTTCTATACAATCTTAAAAGTACCTTTCCATTTACATTATTCAAAAATATTGAGCAAATTCCCTGTGTTGTACAATACATCTTTGAGTCTACCTTACACCCAGTAGTTTTTATCTCCCTCTCCCCCATCCCTATATTGCCCCCCCACACACACTGGTATCCACTACTTCATATCTGTGAGTCTGCTTCTTTTTTGGTAGTTTGTTGTATTTTTTTTTTTTCAGATTACATGTTGTATTTTTTTAGATTCCATATATAAGTGATAACATACAGTATTTTTCTTCGTCTGACTTACTTCACTTAGCATAATGCTCTCCAAGTCCATCCATGTTGCAAATGGCAGAATTTGTTCTTTTTAATGGTTGAGTAGTTTTCCATTATATAAATACCACATCTTCTTTATCTATTTATCTGTTGATGGACACTTGAGATATGGTTGATATGGTCAGGTTCAATATCTTTTAAAATTTTTTTTAGGGGGTTAGGTAATTAGATTTATTTATTTATTTTTAGAGGAGGTACTGGGGATTGAACCCAGGACCTTGTACATGCTAGGTAGGTACTCTACCACTGAGCTGTCCCCTCTTGATCAGGTTCCATATCTTGACTATTGTAAATAGTGTTGCTGTAAACATGGGAGTGCATGTATCTTTTCAAATTAGAGTTTTTGTCTTTTCTGGATATATGCCCAGGAGTGGGACTGCTGGATCATATGGTAGTTCTGTTTTTAGTTTTTTAAGGGAACTCCATACTGTTTTCCATAGTGACTACACCGGTTTATATTCCCACCAGCAGTGGAGGAGGGTTCCCTTTTCTCCACACCCTGACCAGCTATCATTCATGGACTTTTGAATGATGGCCATTCTGACTGGTGTGAGGCGATACCTCACTGTAGTTTCGATTTGTATTTCTCTACTGATTAGCATCGTTGAGCATCTTTTCATGTACTTTTTGGCCATCTGTATATACTATACTTTTTTCCTTTTCATCCTCATTTAATCTGTGAGTAACAGTTCTCACCTCTAGTCCCATGTCAGTATTTCTCTAATCATGCTGGTTCCTTGAAGCTCATTCTCTAGATTTCTGTAGAAAGATTCGTTAAGAACAGTATTCTCTGGGTGCTTGCATGATGATAATGTGTATTGTTTACATGTGCAAATTAGACTGGCTATAAAATTCTTAGCTCTTGTTTTCTTTCCCTGAGTATTTTAATGTTTTCTCTGATATAAATTACTGCCTTTGGAAAAAAAAATTATGTTGAAAATGTAGTTTTCTTTTCCTGTAAGTTACTTAACATTTTGACCTAGCTGCTCAAATAATATTTTTTTTCTTTTAAATGTTGTGTAATTTTACTCTAATGGGTCTTAGTGTTGATTATTTTGTGTGAGTATTCTCGAGTATGCATTGCATGCCTTAAACATATAGTTTCAAATTTTATTTTGGTTGGGGGAGGGTATAGCTCAAATGGTAGAGCGTATGCTTAGCATGCATGAGGTCCTAAGTTCAATCCCCAGTACTTCCTCTAAGAATAAATAAATAAACCTAATTACCTCCCCCTACCAAAAAAAAAAAGATTTTAGAAAATTTTCTTGAATTACTTTTTAGTATTTTAGTATAGTTTTTAGTATTTAGTTCCCTTTTGGGGGATTTTCTTCAGTGATTACTATTATGTAAAAAAATTAGAACAATTTTTGTCACTTTTCCTAGAATCCTTTTATTTTATTTCTTTTTTTTTTCCTTAGGGTTAGATTCCTTTTCACTTTCTATTTTTTTTAAAGCATTACCCTTTGTGTTTATTCATTCTTGTGTTCCTTTGTTTTTAGTCTTTATTTCTAAAATGAAATTTTTAATTTGAATTCTTTTTTGAGTCATATTTTATATTTCTGAGTTTCTCCAATTCTGATGTTGTATTTTCATGCCTTATTTGATTTTCTGAATACTTTAAGCTTTTTAGTAGGTTTTCATTTTTATCGGTTTTGTGTTTCCGCTGTTTTGGCTTGCTTTAGTTGTCTGTAGGGGTGTCATTTTGCTCTCTGTTCTGTTTTAACCTTCCAATAACTAGTATGAGATTTGATTCTGTAAACTTTTCTGTGGGTCATTTTCAAAGAAGTTTTTCTAAATTTTTAGAAGGAAATATAGGACGACTCAGAATAGCATTTTTAACTTGACAGAATTGTTTTGATTATGTTTTAAGATTTGGCTGATTGCCTTCTGAGATCTCCTGGTTGTACTACTGTCCCTTACTTTTATGTGAGTCTTCTCTTTCTGTTGTTTCTGTTGTACTTTTCCTGTTCAATTTTGTGTTCAATCTCAGCATTTTTTTTCTCATTACGAGACTCTGTCCTAGAAGGGAGACCTGATTTGTCATTTTCCAAGTTCAGAGAGTCTTGACTACTGCATCAACTTCAAACCTTATACAGTGTAAGCTCTTTGCTGTCATCTGCACTTGGATTGATCAATTCTCCCTCCCTCCCCAATTTTACTTGTATTTTCGAACAAGCCTACCATTCTTTCCAGTGAGTACTTCTTTGCTGTTTGGCTTGTAGAGATACATGTTAATAAGCAAAAGAGTTTTCGTTCCTGTCAAGGTCCCAGGATTGCAGGTATCAGTTTTATCTAACATAGGGATAAGAATTCAGGCTAAAAACAGATTTTGAAGTCTGTATAGGAAACAGTTATATCCTGGAATCTAGGGCTTAGATCATCTTCTGTCTCACGCTTGTCCACACAGCCAAGTGCCCTCCTGTGGTAATGACTTCTTAGTGCTTGTTCACATCCAGTTCTCCTTTCAATCCAGGCACATGGGAACATCTGATTCGTTTGTTTCCTTGAGGTTAGGTGGCATCATGTGACTGATTCTGGCCAGGGAACTTTGAGTGGAAGTGTGTGCTACTTCTGGGTTGACATAGTGAAAAGTCCATGAAGAGTCTGTGGTCTTTTTCTTTATCTGGGAAGTACCTAGTCATGTGTTTCATTTGATACAGGAACAAGGTGGTCAGCCTGGGTCCTTGGATGACTATGAAACAGATTCTGCCCGCTATGTTGGACATTTTACATGAGACGGAAGTAGACTTTTGTTGTGTTGAGCCATTTTTGTTTCTACAGCATAACTTAGGCTGTGCTGTTCTGATATGGTAGCCACTAGGCACATGTAGCTACTGAGCATTTAACATGTGGCTAGTCCTAATTGAGATGTGCTTTAAGTATAAAGTATTTACCAGATTTGGGTGTTTAAGTATGAAAAAAAGAAAATATATTCTTAATAATTTTTTTATTTATTATGTTGAAATGACATTTTGGATCCAGTGGGTTAAATAAAATGTATTAAAATTAATTTCAGCTTTTTCCCTTTACTTTTTTTCATGAGGGCACTAAGAAAGTTTTAAATTACACATGTGGTCACATTTATGGCATTGTATTTATCTTGGACAGTGCTGGACCCTACCCAGACAAATTCAGTAATCCTGGCAGAAGTTGGATGTTTGATTGTCTAGAGAAGCTAAACCAGTGAAACCCCAGATTTGGAGAGAAATTAGAAGAGGAATACACTGTAAATGAGGGTTAAGCAAAGGTCTACTTGCTGATCAGGAGATGTGCCTTTACTTTCTGTCCCTTATTACTTTTCCCACTTGTTTGCAGAGCACTGGTGACCAGAGATGTACACTCCATCTAGGAGCCTGGAGGACTCTTCTAATTTATTGAATGATTCCAGGGAATAGAGCAACAATCTGACATTTGAGGTTCTCTGTATCTGCACAGGCAGGTGATTGCCCAGTTACCCTACTGTGAAGACTGCTAGTTTATAAGCCCCTCCACAGCATTGTCCATTCACAGTTCCTGTGCTTCACTCTTACATGAACAGCACCCAAGGATCACCAGATATTTACTGGAAATTTCTAATAGAAAAGCAACTCTTTAGGGGAAAGAGAATAATAATAGTACCAGTGAGTTGTTTGCATATTAAGATAATGCAGATAATGGTAATAAAAATTAAAGGAAAAGGTTAGCACATACTCTTTGTTATGAGGCTCATCTCTAATACTCCCCTCCCTCCTTCCCCTCAATATTTTAGGAAGTGTGCTGAAGCATGAATAGTTCTTTGATTAATAATTTAAGGGAGCAGGTGAGAAGATCTTACTACTTTTAGCTAGTTCCGTTTTCTTTTGTTTTAAAATTTGCAAGTTGATGGAAGGAAACGTGTGCCTATAATAAGGGCAATAGTATAAGCAAAATGATACAGTATTCAAAATTCCTCTTAAAATAGGCGTTATTATGGAAAAGTGTAGATAAATGTAGAAGTTATTTTTTCCCCTTTGTTGAGCAGTGGTTTATTTACGCTGGAGTCATACTTGAGTGCAGGAGCGTGTTCTTGTGATCTAACATATCTGGATTTGAATCCTGTCTCTACCACCTACTAAATGTGGCTCCAAAGAAATATATTGCTTAACCTCATTAAGACACAGGCTTAGAAAACTAGATTATCATTTCCAAGAAGTCAGGGCTATTTTGGTTCTTTTTGTTCGTTCTCTTCCGTACATTGTATGGAAAGGAAGCGTCCCTACCTCATAGATTTCCTTTTATTCCATACTCATGTGTAAAATGAAGAGCTTGATTGCTACTTTTTTTTTTTTTTTTTTTTGAAGCTGCTTTAGAAAGGCCTGTGTGCCTATTAAAGATAACATGTTTCATAACAATTTACCTGTCTTGGGAAAATTTTTCAATTATACAAGGTTTCAGATTTTTGCAATTTGGTTTTTCCTACAAAATGACCTTCTTATTATCAAATTAGAAGTTTATGCTTGAACTCTGGTGCTCCCTTTGATAATGCCTGTCATCTCCTAAAGGTGATGGCACTTTGTAACATCAACTTCGTAGATTGTTACAGTGATTGTTATCCTAGAGGTTACTAGTAGAGTAATTGGCTTAGATGTACCATAGATTCTCCTGTTTTTGAGTGGTAGTTTAATGTGCATTAACCATGAAGAAGAGTTTTCTACCTTCCTCCAGTACTTTCTTTTATGGCCATGTGATAGTTAGCTAAATGGTTTCTGCTAGTTCTGGCAAATTGGTAAATCCATTTGCTTTCCAGCATTTTTCCCCACTACTCCATACCTCTCTCCCTGTGCCTAATCCCCACCCTTTCAGTTATTGAAGATGACTTCATTCTATTTCTTAGAGAAATTTGCAGGTACCAAATATAAGTTCGTAAATTTCTTCTCACCTTAAAGATCCCTTTTTGTGAGCCTTTCTGTTCCTGTTTTACAAGAAGTTTCCCTTTTTCTAAGGCTACGCATCTTTGTCTTTTGAGACCTCCTGCCCCTTGTCTATCTTAACAACCATCCTTAACAGACTATTTCCAGTTAGATTACAAAGCTGATCAAATTTCCTTGAAATTAAAAACAAACCAGCAAAATTTTCCATTGTTATTACCTCGAGGCTATATACCATTCTTCTTTTCATCTCTGAACTTCTCGAAATGGTAATCTATACCAGAATAGCTTCTGACACTTTTTTTTTACATACTTCTTACTTGTCGTAGCCATTTTGCCTCTGCCATTAACTTGAATTCACCAGCAACCCATTTAGCAAAATTTAACAGCTTCTTCCTTGTTTTTTTATTACTTGTGTTTTCTGCAGTATTTGAAATTGGCACTCTTTTTACTTTTTTTTTTTTAAGAACCCCACTTTAAAAATCTACCTTGCAATACAAAATGTGGAAAATACAGAAAAATGTAAAGAAGATGATTATCCATTGTAATACCATCTCTTAGAGATACTGACTGTTAAATCTGGGGCTGTATCTGTTCCATCTTTTTTTTTTTTTTAGTTCATCAAACAAAAGAAGGCTCATATTGTACCTGTTGTTTTGATACCTGATTTTTTTTCTGTTTTAATACACTGTGATTGTGTTTCCAAGTACTTACTCTTCTGCAGTACCGTATAGTAGTCACACAAATCGACAGTGTTGAAACTGCACAGGTTGAAATCCTGGCTCCAAATACTCACTAGCTGTGTGGCCTTGAGCAACTTGCTACTTTGGGTTTCTTTCATTTTCCTCATGTATAAAATGGAGATAGCATTCGTATCTAATTCCTAGGGTCGCTATAAGTAATAAATGAGATAATACATAAAAAATAATTCTTGGCACTTTATGAACTTAGCTATGATGACACTAGTATGTGAATTTGCTATAGTTTATTTAGATTATTTCTGTTTTATTCCTTTTGCTATCATTAAGAATGTCATAGGACCATTTATATAGCTAAACGCATGATTTTAGGGGTAGTTTTTATTAGTGAAATAAAAAAAATCTCTTACTAAAATTGCTGGGCTAGTGGGTATATAATGCATATTGTTAAATCGCCCTTTAGAGAAGTTGTACTCATTTACACCCCATGGTTGTATAAGAGACCTGTAGTTTTCATTACATTTTTCAAAACCTTCATGTTATTGCCTACATTTTGTACTGCTCCCCTTGCTTAAAGTGAGTACCTGTGTGATGAATGTGTGTTTTCCCACTCTTGTCAAAATGTTTGACTTGTTTAGAAGGGGGTCACAGTTACGTCATGGTTACCTACAGATACTTCTTGAACAACATTTCATTATTTAGGTCTAGTTTAAGTATAGGTGTATATATTTAATTTTTTCTTATTGATTATAAATTTTCCTGTTCTGAAAATAATTCTGAAAATAATTTTTCTATCCTAAATAAAGTAAAACCTCTCTTAATCTCTAATTTGTGTGTGGATACAACCCTAATTACCATCTAGCCTAATTTTATTATTTTTTGGTAAGAATATTTTAAAACAGCTTTATTGAGATATAATTCATCCATTTAAAGGGTACACTTCAGTCTGTACATGTGCAATAATCACAGACATGTGCAACCATCACCATAGTCAATTTTAGAACATTTTCATCACTTCAAAATGAAACCATCACTTAAAAATTGTGAATCACTATATTGTACACCTGTAACTTATATAATACTGTATAGCAATTATACTTCAATAAAAAATAAAAAAATGAAACCTTCATACCCTTCAGCTATCACCCCTCTATAGTTTTACTTTAAAATAGTATTTTATATTTATCTGGTTGTTACATCATACCCAGTTGGTCCAGGATTTGGAAAAAGAAGGTGTAGTTTAGGATTAAAGTGTGATCTCTGGAGTCTGACCTGGGTTAAATCGTAGCTTTACCATATATATTTAGCTGTGTAACTTTGGGCAGGTTACTCAACCACTTGTTTTCTCATCTGTAATATGGAATTAGAAGAGGTACCTGCCTCAAAAGTTTATTTTAAAGATTAAACAAGATAATAAATGTATAGAATTTAGTACAGTAACTGGCACATAGTAGATGTTCAGTAAGTACAGAGAATGGTATCTTTGTTGCTATACTTTTGTCCTTAAATCAACTAACAACTGTTTGATGCTATTAGGTATTGTTAAGTACTGAGTGGTGTTCTTATCAGTGATTCAGAATGTTTCTGTACCTAGGGACATTTTCATACATTTTATATTATTAGCCCTCATATAAAA
Organism: Camelus dromedarius; assembly: GCF_036321535.1. Taxonomy (NCBI): domain Eukaryota; kingdom Metazoa; phylum Chordata; class Mammalia; order Artiodactyla; family Camelidae; genus Camelus; species Camelus dromedarius. The sequence goes on from NC_087443.1 coordinate 21,242,913, forward strand.
CTCTAATTTCTCTCTGAGAATAGAATTGATTTCCTATTGATAGAAAACAATAATAGAAGCTTATACTTAGAAAGTACTTATATTTGCCTGGCACTGTTCTAAGTGATATGCCTACGTGAACTCCTTTGGTCCTCACCCTTCAGATACATGCAGTTATTTTCCCTATTTTACAGATTGGGTACTGAGCAGGTTAAACAACTTGGTCAAAGTATTATAACAGGTAAGTGGTAGAGCCAGGATTGTAGCCTCGGTACTCAGTCTGGCTACAGAGCCGATACACTTAGCTCTGTGTTCTTCTCTTTATCCTCTCCTTAAAAGAATGGTAGGTAGACTTCAGACATCTTGGCATCTTGGCTGTTGGGGGTTCTGTATTAAAGAAGGACTGTGAAATCTTTGGTGCCTGATTGTAAGGAGAACTAAAATGACTGTCGTTGCCTGCTGTGGACATGGGCTTCAGCGTAGCTGTGTATTTATCATTTGGTTCAGACCATGCGTTGATTATCATGCTCTACCACTCTAGAATGTGGGCCCCAGGTGGGACAGTGGCCAGGTACAGTGTACACCCCTGGCCCCCTACACCCTGGCCTTCCTGTTCAGACTCCCATCGGAGCTCATACCCCTCTCTTTCCTTGTATACTATCAAACCCTGCCTGTTTTCAGAAGGGCCAATTTAAATTCAGCCCACAGGGATCTCTCCACCTGTGAATTAAGTCTTTTTTAATCTCAGTTAATCATTATATATGGTGGCACTGACAGTATTTGTATAGTCATCTGGTGCTATTGTTTAAGCTTTATATATAATGGCTTGACTCCTCAAGTTGATTAAATGTTGCTTGTTGGCAGGAGACTGTCTTAAATGTTTTAAAATTTAATATAGTGCCCTCAGAAGTGTTATCAAGTAATCTTTATTCTTCTCTTTCAGTCTTACTTGCCTATTGATAATAGAGCTCTTCTCTGAAATTCAAACGTATGTAGCCCCCAAGCTTAGTCCCTAAAGTACAGGTATTTTTTGCAAGAAGGTGGGTAGTCCATAGTCAAGCTCTTGAATTATGTGCATTTTACTGGGATAGTTGCTTCTAATTGTCTGTATGAAACTCTTCAAAACCTGTTGTTGCTTCTTTTTGAAATCTTACTTGATTTCCTCGGTGGTTGCTCATCCTGCTTACAAGCTCCTCCCTTAGGCATGTGACTCACTGATTTAAAAGATAGTGCTGTTCAGTAATTAACTTCCTGCCTCTCAACACATAGAGATGAGAACTTAAATGCAGGCTTCCCAGCTTAAACTTCTTCCCTATGTGTTTACCAGCCTACGAACATGTAGCAACACTGTCCCACACCTGGCCTTTGGACGAAATATCTGCAGTCCATTTCCCACTCCTGTCTGAAGTGATTAGTTTGCATATTCCTGTACAAGTAATACATTTTATATGGGTGCTTTTAATTGAAAATTTTATTTTCTGCAATTTCTAAAATGTCCTTTATTTAGTTTCACTGGTGTACATGTTTGGATGAATGACAATTGGATATTTAATGAAGGTAGTTTTAAGTTTTTAATAAATAATAATCAAGCCAGACATTGTACAACAGGTTAATGGGATCAGATTCTGGTGCGTACTTCCTCAGGTGATAGGATGGTTATCCGCTTTCATGGTGTGTAATTAGTTTTTCAGGAAACTACCTATGTTTTGAAGGAATTCATTCTATCCTTACTGTCCTGCCTTAGCAGTCCTGAGAAATACAGGTATGCATCATTCAAAAATAGATCTGTTCTGAGCGGGGGAGGGTAGAGCTCAGTGGTAGAGCATGTGCCTAGCAAACCCAAGGTTTGGGTTCAGTCCCCAGTACCTCCATTGAAAGTAAGTAAATAAATGAAAACCCAATTACCCCCCCAAAAATAACAAAAAAAAAAAAACCCTAATAAATAGAAAATAAATCTGTTCTGAGAAAGAAATTTTAGGACAGTCCTCTGTTTGCTAAATAGGTTGTTTAATGTATTGGTATTGCTGTATGTATTTCAGCAGTATCAAATAAAGTCTTTGTGAATTATAGTAGAGTTGACTTACTAAACAGTTTTTTTTGAAAGCCCATATGCCCTTAAATTGATTATGACACCCTGTTTCTGAAGCACAGGTAGTCTTTGACCTGTTTAAAGCTAAATTTTTCATCCTGTTGAACAACTTACAATTTATAATTTATTGGAAAAAAGTTTTAAAATTTGCTGATGAAGGAAAGACTTCTGGGATTCCTTGTAGATCTGTCAATATTTTATTTTAATAATCTCTGTCATACTGACTTTGTTTACTAAAACCTATGTGTAAAATTATAACCAATTAAGTACATATTTTCCCCCAGTATTTTTTACTTTAAAAACTTTTAAATTGATATGAAATTTAAACAGATGGTAAATACCCATTTCAGCTTTATTCACCATTCACTTGCTAACATTTTGCCTCACCTGCTCTCTCTGCTTTTAAACACAAACACACCTTTTTTCTTGAGCCATTTGAAAGTAAGCTGCCGTCAGCCACCGTTTTCCACCACCACCTCATCCTCACCCTTGTGGTCTTTTATTGTCATCTGTTTTTTTTAAAAATAGGATACCCCACATTTGCTATTTGTATTTTTGTATTTCATAACTAAAGTTAAAACTTTTTTGAAATACAAGAAATTTTTTTGAAATGAATACTATATAGATAGTGTTGGATATTTTCCATAGCATAATATCAGGAGGTAAATAATTTTTTTCTCTATTCTTTTTTTCATTTTATAATAGCTTAGTATTTGTTTGGATTTATTGCTTCTAAAGACTTGTGATGCCATGTCCTTAAATTTCAAAATACAATTTTGTAGTGCTTTGGTCTTAATTTTTTTTAATTAAGATAGATTCCAAAAATACAGGAAGTGGTATAATAGACATCTGTGTACCTAACACCCAGACTTTAAAAATACTAACATTTAACCATACTTACTTCAGATTAAGATAAAATTTTTATTCTAAACTCTATCCTGTATAAAGGGTACATATAGTAGATGTACATTTTAAAGAGTTTTGATAATAAGTGAATATATCTGTCCCAACCTCCTATCTCAAGAAATGTAATGGCATCTTGGAACCTTTCCAGGCCTCAGGACTCCCTCCACAGAAGAAACCGTCATCCTAAATTTGGTGTTATTCTGTCACTTTTCCTTAAGTTTTCCGACTTTAGTATATTTCCTTTAGTATACATTTTTCTAGTGTTTCCAGTTTTGAGTTTTATGTGAATGGAATCGTATATACGTGTGTAAAAAACTGTTCTTGTAAACAGTTGTACGTTAAGCCAGATAAGGAATTCAAAAGGAACAGGTTTGTGAGAAGATGGAAAAACAAAATAATGAGTTCTGTTTCATGTTATTTTGAGTTTAGCATCTTGTTAGAAATGTCGAGTATGCATTTGAGATGTGTTTACAGTTTTAACTGGTTCCACCCATCTTTTGTTTTTTCTTGAGTTGACTCACTCAGGTGTCTCATCTTCCCCTTTTCTTTGAAGTGGTCTTTTTAAAATTGTTATAATTTCACAGCATAAAAATTACTTGGTCATAAAGAAGATGTGTTTAGTTTTTCTACCCTCGGTCTCAGGCTGTCGCATGCAGTCTTTTTATTTTTATAGTCTTTGAAACAGAGCTACATTAAGCTAGGTTTCTGGTTCCCAGGGATGATGTAAATGAAAAGTGGCATATTAGCCAACATGCATTCCAGGTAGCTGTTAGCAAGAGGAAGAAAACTTAACAAGAAAGAAAAAATAGGAATGCAAGCTAAAACAAATAAGCAAACAATCAAGTAAATAAATAAACACAGCATTCTTCGGGGACCATTTAGAACTGGAGCCAGCAGCACTAGGTATTAATAGTGATGATTTCACTATATTGTAACTCTGTAATTGGTGTTTATAGTGTTAATTCTAAATAAATCTTTATACTTCATTTGAGAAGGTGCAACAATGCACATTTTAGAAGAATTGATGAGCCCTTAGCAATCTAGAATCAATTCCTGATGATTCCTAATAGTAGAAATTTTATTGTTTATATGTAATCAGTCTATTCAAAGGAACTTGCTTCATGGTGTGTTTACCTATCAGCTAATAAAGCAAATGATCTATTGATAATTTCTCAAAATTCTACAGGAAAAAACCTGGTGATATATAATTCTCTACCGACTGAATTGGATTTGCTTGGAAAGGGAGAGATGTATCCAGTAATTTAAAGGTCTTCTATTGTGAATATTATGTTAATAAAGTATAGAGAAAATTAGGTTTTCACGCTTCATTATCAGAAGAATAAATTAAAAAAGAACATAGAAGGAGATGATTATTTGGAGGTTGGCTCTGCTGCAAGTGGTTGCATCAATCTTGCTACATTTGCTAGCCCTAAAACAAATCAGCACTCACCTAGGGGTAACCACTGCTTCCCGGAGCCAGAGGGTCAGGGATGTTGAGGGGACTGAAGATCCAGACTTTGGTCTAGGAATTGCTGGTTTCTTTAGACCTCTATTATAGGGACTCTTCACTCCCACAGGGTACCAGAAACCACTGCAGAATTGAAGTTTCTTAGCTGATTCGAGAGAAATAATGTACCTTGAATAGGCTTGAGCAATTATTTTGCTATTCAACACCTAATGTAAAGCAGAAATGAAAACATTTTCAGGAAATAGGGTTTTTTAAATATTAAATTTTGAAATAATTGTAGATTCATAGGAAATTGCAAAAATTGTAAGATGAGGTCCTTGTACCCTTCACCCTCCCTCAGTAGTTACTTCATACTACATGTAGTACAGTATCTTTCAGAGACTGATACTGGGGCGTTTTGTATGTATAGGTCAAAGATCTTCCTTAAGCTATCCACACACTTGCCCTCTGCGGCAGTCATTAATCTCTTTTCCATCTGTATGATTTTTTCATTTTGAGAGTGTTTTATAAATGGAATCATAGTGTGTGACCTTTTTTCACTTGGCCTAACCCTTTGAGTCCATCCAAGTTGTATGAATCAATAGTTAATTTTTTTATTGCTGAGTAGGATCCTTTGGTATGAATGTACCATAGTTTGTTTAACCATTCACCTTTTGAAGGATATTCTATTTTTTTCCCCAGCTTTCGGCTGTTAAAAATGAGATTGCTGTGAACATTCATGTTCATTTCTTTGGGACAGGTATGTGCCCAGGAGTGCAGTTGGTTACACATAAGTTTTTTTTAAAAAACTTACAAGCCATTTTTCAAAGTGGCTGTGCCATTTTCCATCTCAGCAGCAGTGTGTGAAATGTGAAAATTCGCATTCCTGTCAGCACTTGCTCTTTTGTCACTGTGTTTTGTTTCAGCTGTTCCAGCAGGTGTGTAGTCATATCTCAGCATAGTCTTAATTTGCATTTCCCTCATGACTAGTGCTGTTCACCATGCCTTTTCGTATGCTTATCTGCTATCCAGATACCTCCTTCAGTGAAATATCTCTTCATATTCTCTGCCCGTTTTCTAAGTGAAGTTTTTAAAAGGTTGAGTTTTGAGATTTCTTTACATATTCTAGATGAGTCCTTTGTCATATATACAGATTGCAAATATATCTCCCCAGTCTGTGCCTTGTGTCTTCATGTTCTTAACAGGATCTTTTGCAGGGCAAACATTTTTAATTTTGATGAAGTCCAGTTTGTCCATTTGTTTTCTTTTATGGATCATCGTTTTGATGTTTTTCTCCAGCCCCACCCTCTACCCTCAATCCCAGACATCCATTAATTTACCTTCTGTCTCTTTGGAATTGGATATTTCATATAAATGGAATCATATAATACGTTGCCTTTTGTGTCTGGCTTCTTTCACTTAGAGTAATATTTTCAAGGTTTTTCCATGTTGTTATCTGAATTGGTTCTTTTTATGGCTTCATTTATTTCTATGACTGAATAATATTCCATTGGCTGGATATGCCAGCTTTTATTTCTCTGTTCATCAATTGATACCCATTTAGGTTGTTTCTACTTTTTTGTCTACACTTAGAATAGTTGGTGTGTAACCTGTCAGGCCCTCACCTTCCTCACACTTATTGTACACATGTGGGTATAGTTTCCTTTTTAACAATGGAGAAGTGACTTGTTTTTTTAAACCTAAGAATATTTGGGATATCTTTCTACGTCAGTACAAGTAAATAAGATGTCTCTCTCTCTCTCTCTCTCTCTCCCTCTCTCTCTCTCTCTCTCCCTCTCTCTCTCTCTCTCTCTCTCTCTCTTTCTCTCTTTAATGACTGTGTAGTGTTCATTGTGGCTGTTTAATTGGTCCTACGCTGGAAAACATTTAGTTGACATTGGGTGACTTCCTATTGTTCTTTCTTATATAACATTGACAGTAATCATCCTTACACAAGGGTCTGTGGTGCAGAGCTCATTTTACCTACTTTTGGGTTTTTCTCTTCCCTGTGTCACTCTTCATCAGTCACTTATTCAAAAACATGTTAGCCACTATATATAAAAATAGACTAAAATTTTTTTTGTATAGCACAGGGAACTATGTTCAATACCTTGTAATAACCTTTAATGGAAAAATTTTAAAAATAAATATATGTATGTATATGCATGACTGGGACATTGTGCTGTACACCAGAGATTGACACGTTGCAGTTGGCTGTATTTCAGTTAAAAAAATATGTAGATTACCTCCTATGTGCTAATCACTGGATTGTGCTTAAAACGCAGGGGACACAAGCATTAGTAAAATGCTGTTTCTGTACTCAGGAGTTACTGTAATAAAGAAGATAAATCTACAAACAGATAACTGAAATTTAGTATGAAAACACTATAATGTGTTATTACCAGACTCCTGTGGAACAAGCAGCTTACATAGGGAGTGGGGAAGATTCAACAAAAGAGGAGTTATTTGAGATGGATCTTTGTGAGGACAAATGGAAGTTCACTTGGCAAAAGATAAAGATAAGAACATTTTGATTTTTGAGTTAGAAAAGCAAGTTTGAAGAAAGGTAGAAGCATTAAATAACCTGGCATGTTTATGAGCAGCAATAGTTTAATATGGCCAACAAGAAGCTTTTTGTCAGGATTGTAGCAGAAGATAAAGTAGGTTAAATAGTTGATAGCAGATTATAGCAGCCTATGAATGTCTTCTTAAAGAATTTGGACTTCATTTTGTGCATAACTGGAAATTGCTAAAAAATTTTAAAGCACACTTACATTTTTATCATTTTTAGTAAATTTTCAGAGTTGTGCTATGAATATTTCAGAACGCTTTCATCACCGCCCCAAATTTTCCACTTCCACCACTTGCCCTAAGCAACCACTGCTTTGCTTTCTCTATCTCTAAATTTGCCTTTTTTGAGTGTTTCATATGCATCGAATCATACAATATGTAGTATTTTGCATCTGGCGTCTTTTATTTAGCATGTTTTTGAGGTGCATTCATGTTGTAATATGTATCAGTATTTTGTTCCTGTTTATTACCTGGTAATATTTCCATTGTTTGATTATGCCCCGTTTTGTTTATCCATTCACCACCTGATGGACATTTGGATTGTTTCCAGTTCTTGGCCATTAAGAACAATGCTGCTGAGAACATTTGGTTTATAAGTCTTTGTATAGACACATATTTTCATTTCTCTTCTGTAGAGGAAATTTTGCATCTTATGGTAAGTTTGTTTTCATATTTAACTTTTTAAGAAATTGCCAAACTGTTCTCCAAAGTGGCGACATTGATTTTACAGCATTGTCTGGGAGTTTCACACAATGTCTTTACCAGTGTCCATGTCTTTACCAACACTTGGTGTTGACTGTCTTTTTGGTGATGGCCATTCTAGTGGAAATGTAGTGGTATCTCAGTGTAACTTTAATTTGTACTTCCTAATGGCTTGTGATGTTTATAAGTCTTTTCATGAAGCACAGTTGTGTTTTAGAAACATGACTACAGTGAAAGAGTTAAGAATGGAGGTGAGTTCCATGAAAGATGAGAGATTGCACTAGATGAGTATAGAGATGAGGGAGATAGATATATCAGTTAGAGCAGGCAGCATTTAATAACTGCCTAAATATAATAAGTGAAGCAGAGGGAGGTGGGACTAGTGATCCAAAGATCTTCGCCTTTGACATTTAGGTAGATGGTGCTGCCATTAGCCAGAAAAGTGAATATGGGTGATAAACAATTTTTGTGCTGATAGATGATGGCTATTATATTTTGTTCTCTTGATGTGTCACTGGAATAAATATTTAATATAGCTGTTTAATAGTTTGGAAATATATATCTAGTTTAAAAGGATCTAGATGGAGATATAAATTTAGGAGAGTTACTGTTGTATAGGTAAGAGTTGAATTCATTGAAATAGTGTATCTATTCCTAAATGGCTGAATCCACTGGGTTACTTTTGGTAACTGAAAATTGCATAAACAATAGAAGGATTTAATATACTTATAATAAAAAGATCCAAGTTAATAAAATGATTCTAGGGCTATTTCACTTAAGCATAACATCACCAAGGACCCAGATTTTTTCCATCTTTTAATGTCATTCTTTTTCTGTTGGGTTGTCCGCTTAGGCTGTGCCCTTCTTCATGGTCCTAAGATGGCTGCCATAGTTCTGCTTGACAATTCAAACTCAAAAGTTTCTGTGTAGGGGGGGTTGTTTTTTGTTGTTGTTGTTTTTGTTTTCATCAGCCCAGGAAAACTTTTACCAGAAACTCTCTCTCTTGTCTTATTGGCCAGAATTGCATCAGATTAATGCTTATTGCTAAACCACTCACTGGCAGGGGGAATGGAAATTGCCACAGTTGGCTTAGAGCTTTCTAACTCTGGTGTTAAGCATCCTTCTGTCGTCTCTTTTGGAAGAAGCTTTTTCCGCTTCCCTTTTGGGTCTCTGCTGTAGATCAGATAGGTAAAGCTTCCTAGGCAACTGAGTTTCATATCATCTGAGTTGTTGTTATTCAGTACTTCAGATCAGCCAGTATTTGTTAAAATCCTACTCTGTGTCATCAACTGTGCTAGATCCTAGGATAGAGCAATGAATAAGAAACTTAGTTTGTTATGGAAATACGCTAAAGCCGAAGAATGCTATGATAAAATTGTACAAACTGTACACTAAAATTCTTTTGTATTTTGAATTTAATGACACTGTTTATCTTTTTGGTTTTGTGAAAAAAGGTATCTTGAGTTTCAAAATTAAGCTTGTATTCAATTTATAAATGAACTTTTGGAACATTTAGAATATAACCTGTTTATAAGTTGACCGTCCCTTTCTGTATTAAGTGGTTTACATGCTTTATTATAGAAATGTGTGATGAACTAACCTGAATGGTGTTCATTTGAGTTATACTTACAGCTAAAACTGCACTGTGTTTTTCTGAAGCATAAATGTTTCAGTTTTTAGTTAATGTGCTGAAGGTTTTAATAGTAATAGCTTATTTTAAGACACCAACTGAAATGTTTTATAAAATATTACTTTGCCATTTGCAATTTTTTTAAATGGTTATATAATTGCAGCTCTGATGTTTACAGCAGTATTTGTACAGTATATGTGGGGTGCTTTTTGTGAGTGCTAGGAGAGGAGAATGAAGATGAAGAGGGGTTTGGAGCGGTGGAGGGAGAAGTGTACAATCAATATTGCTGATTTTGAGAATACTAAGAAATCCACTACTTTTTGACATCTGATGCAAATTCAAAAGCAACCTTAAATTTTGTCTTAGACTGAGTATATTTATAAAAAGCATATTTATGCTATTCTTTCCTGAGAATCTTACTAATATATAGGAGTTAATGGATACCGTTCTTACACCTGAAAGTTAACTATAATATCCACAATTGATACTTGTCACTGATGGGTTCTGTATGGTTAGTGATCTTAAAATACCCTAGTGTTTTAAGATTTAACCACTTCAATAATTTTGAAAACCAAGAGGGATGTGTACATTTTGAGGGCAGAAAAAAACCAAGATATTTTGTAAAGGCAATATGGGATTAAAATGAATATTTCGTATGTTTGCAAATCCTCATTAACTTTGAGTAAATTCTAGTGTTAGCTCAGTTGTCTAGCTCTGAATTTCAAAGTACTAGAATATATCCAGGAAGACTTGATTTTCATTTATCTTGAGTCATTAAGAAGCTCTAATATGTTTTTAAAAGAATTATCTTTTCCTTAATATGTTTTCTAGAACTAAGAAGCTTGAAAATTTCAAGTGCAAAATCTTTAGTGAACGTATTATAACTTGTAATTGTTTAGTGTTCGGTTTTGACTGGATCCCTTGTCATTGTTACATGTAGTTCATAGTGTTGAAAATCTTTGGCAAATTACCTTGTAAGTTAAGTGATTAAAGTTGTTGCAGGCATTTTTGCCTGTGTAAATCCTATTTCTGCGCCTGTACATGTGTATAGATCCCTGCATAAAGACCTGCAGTCGCAAAGGTTAGAGAAAGCTTTACTTGATTTGTACAATTTCTAGTGTGTAAAAAGTGATTTGCAGACCTGTACTGTGAAGCAGTCCTATCCTTTGCTTGTCTTTTATTTTCCTCTTACTAATGAAGTCAAAGGTTTCCATTACCGGGTCTTAAATTGAGTCTTTAGAAAAGGTTTTCTGAAGTTTATGGTTTGTCATGTATTTGTACATGTGAGAGTGTTGAGGGAAGATAGATGATTCAGAGTCTTGGGCTTTGAAGATGGTATAATTTGAATTTTCTTTTGATTATGTATTTTTATTTTTTATTAACTAGATTTAGCCTAAAGCTTGTATCTTTTTTTTTTCCTGCACCAAGGAAGCAGTGTTGTAATAAATAGTGCTATAATGAACAATGATTGGTAAGTGGTTTATATGTTGATTTTATTTATTATTTGATCCACTGGAAATATCTGGTTAGAATTTGAATCAGGCCATATATTTTTAAACATAGTCACTTTGATGGACTATTTAAAACATATTATGAGAATAGGTTTATCTGAGCTTTGTTTAATGTAGTGATTGCCTCCTTTCTTCTATGTACCCGTAGGGAAGAATGGAGTTATTGGCAAAGAATGGCTTTGGAGGAAAATCTTGATGCTCTTTCCAAAGTGGAAACATAATGCATTTATTTTTTGATTAGTATAAGGTAAAAATTTTTCAGACTGTGATGTCTCAGAGTGGGGAAAGAACACAAACAAAACCCTGAACACCAGATCTCCATTACTGCCCTCCCTCATTTCTCTGAGTGGTGGTCTAAGAATTTTATAGTCATATGAGTACCCTGAAAAATGTCAGGGATCTGGTGAAGTTGTAGGTGACTAGTGCATTGAGAAGAGTGTTGTTAAAGGCTCCTAAATGCAGACAAAGCATTACTAATTGCTTCAGGGTCAGTCTGTCTTTAGTTGGACCATGAAAGATTTAGCATGGTCCTATGGCAGCCTGTCTGCTGAGTGGAGACTCTTGTCTTTAAGAAAGGCTATCTGATATGCCAGACCGTTTCAGGTTGCCCCAGTTTACATGAATTTAGTCATTATTGCCAAGACTGCTAAACCTCAGTGTAACACAAATCATACTTCTAAATGGACTTGAAGACAAAGGCATTTTTGACCTTGCAGTGGGACATGAGTAATGTTCATACAGCTTAAAATTTTGCCTTTTAAACTGTGAACAGAATACTTTGCTATTTGAAGTTTCAGTTAAAAGATACATTCAATGTAATTTTTTTAATTTTTTTTAAAAAATATTTATTAATTTTAATGGAGATACTGGGGATTGAACCTAGGACCTTGTGCATGCTAAGCATGCACTCTACCACTGAGCTACATCCTCCTCCCCTGTAATTATTTTTTTGATCTCTAAGTAAACAGCACACCTGTCTTTAAATAAATTAAAATTTTAATGGTTTCCATCTTTTAGATTTATACAATTGTCTCTTATTAAGGCAGTAGAGTACTAATGGCAGTAGTAATATAGTTGAAACCTATCTCATGGACTTAGACCAAGCAGTGCAATTAATTCTTGACCCTCACAATTCGTAGTACTCTAGGTAGAAGTTCGGCTGAAATTAAAACTGCTTACTGAGCCTTTGTGATAAAATGTGAAATACTAGCTTGGTGGTCAAATACATTGTTGCCCAAGTGGAGACCTGAGTCCTGTAGAGCTGTGTTAGTGCTTCCTCTAGCTGTTCCTGGTTTTCAATCTGAGATACAATTTTTTTTTCCCAGAAGCTTAGGCTAATACAATTTTTTCCACAGAACTAGTAGTTTGTAAAGTTGAAAATACTCAGAATGTGAAGCTTCTTTGGGCAGAGGTTGGGAAAATGGGGAAGTGGTAAGTCTGAAGTACTGTAGAACTTTTCATTGACTTAACATTGAAAAGGTACAGTCTTACACATGATGCACTTTTAGTATTCCTTCTACATCTGTTATTCTGACAAATAAAAGTTCTTTTATTCTTAAATATGTACCTTTTTTCCTCAACAGATTTATGAAAATATGCATCAGTTTAATACTGTCTTGGAATTCATGAGATGGAAGCATAGGTCAAAGCTGTTTGGAGAAAATTGGAAGTACAGTTTTATTTAGCCTCATCTCTGAGGTAAGAAAAAGACTTTTAAGAAAATAATTGGAATAATATGAAAATTTTCATTTCTCAACAATTGAAAATGTTTTTTCTGTGTTACCACTGCAACTTTAATTTCTTCATCTTTAATCACCCTCTGTATGAGTTTGTAAGTTGTTCTAACATATTTTCCTCTCCTTACGAATGTTGAAACTCTTCAGGAGTAAAAAACATTTATTTATTACTAATTTATCTTCACTGTAATTGCAGAAGATAAGCATTAAATGATGTATGTAATTATTTTTCCCTCTAATGATGACAAAACAGAGGTTAGAATGGAAGATTGTGTTAAAAATAACGTTTACATTATTCTGAAACTTTCATGTTAGAATTTCAGATAAAATTGTTATATTAGAATAATAGATATTTGGAGATAGAATTTATTGAAAGAAGTGGGAGAAGAAGCCATTCTGAGACAGTATGTACAGAGAAGTCAAGTTGATTATTTTCAAATCCATTTAGAGTTATCCATTTAGATTATCATTTAGATTATCAGGTAAAAGATTTAATCCTTCAGGGATCTATATTTTTTAAAAAAATAAATGGAACATGTACTTTTATGAAGCAGTCTGTACTTTTTCCTCTTTAAATAGTAGGTTTTGCTTATTGCTTCTGCTTCCTTATAGCATTCATTCATCGTCCTTGTCTCCCTGCCAGAGTGCTGTTGTTTGCTCTTTTGAGAAACATTCAGACTTTCCAACTGTGTTGTGTTAGGTGTCGTACTCGTTGATCACTGTAGAAGTTGCTGTTTTTCCCTTCTTGAAATGCTGTTGGCTTCTATGACCCTATGCTGTTCTGGTTCTAATTCTTTAATTACTCCTTCAATTTTTTTTTCTTTCTCCTCCTATTCTTTTTTTTCCAATTGAAAATAAATTGGATAATTGTCCTCCTATTCATAAATACTGACCTTTTCTAAGGTTTTATCTTTGAAATTCTTCTGTTTTTTTCTTTATGTTTTTCCTAATTACTTGATTTCAGCAATTACCTCTAAAAAATGATCTCGCTCAACCTCATCTCAGTTGTGATACTTTTCTAAGCTTTGACGCATATTTTCAACTCCTTGCCTCACACTCAAGTGTTCCCACTTCTGTTACTGGGCCTCTTTTCACCCGCACTCAAAGTCTCAGTTTCTAATCTGATTCCTCATCTTTCCCTTCCTACTCTTAGTCGGAGATCAGGTCCTATCAGTCTTACCTCTGTAATGTATCAGGAATGTTTTCATCTTCTCCTTTCTAATCCCCTCATCACCATCCAAGTTTAGGTCCTTATATTACATTTCACCTGCAGTATTGCAAGGCTCTCCTGACTTTGTGCCTCTCCTCTCTCTCTTTTCCCTCTACATGTTGCTACCAGCTTAAATTTTCTAAAAGATAATTCTGCATCTACTATTGGTAACTCTTTGTTAGCCTATGAAAGTAAGGACAAATTCAAACTCCTCTAATAGTAAAGTCTCTCAACAGTGTAGCTTTAAGTGAGTGACACCTTTGCCTGCATCCATCCATTTCTTCTTCCTTTAAATACTTACTAAACACCTACCCTATCCCAGGCACTGTTAGGCACTGAGAACATATAACATTGAGTTGAAACGAGTTCTTTGCTTTACTCTCAAAGAATAATCTGTTCAGAAGTGAATATACGAAGTTAATTTGAGTGCGGTTTGAAAAGTGCTATGTGAGATTGGAAAGGTGTATTGGTATCATGTAGAAAGGCTCCGCCAACATTGTTAGAGGAGAGAATTGTCAGGAAGGCTTCACATAGGAAATGATATTTGAGTAGAGTCTTAAAGGATGAGTAGAAGATTGCTGAGTGTAATTTGGGAAGCAAGAGAATTTCATGCACAGAGCCCAGTGTAAGCAGGGGAAGCTTCAAATGTAGAGAGTGTACAAAAGACAGAAGCAATCATTTTGTATGATTTGAATTCAGGATATGAGAGAGGGTTTGAGGGACAAGGCTGGAAGAGAGCTTGTTTGTGATCAATGCTATGGTGAGTTTTGACTTTATTTTGTGAGTGGTTGGCAGTCACTGAAAAATTTTAACAGAGGTATTTTGGATCTTAATTATGTTTTATTACAATTAATTTGGCAGTGATATGAATGACAGTTTGGAAGGCGGAGATAACCAAAAGCAGAGAGACAGTTAGGATACTCTTAATTGTTTCAGGCAACAAATAATGAGGCTCTTGGTTATGGTAGAGATCAGCTTACTTGACATTGTGAAAATCTTTAAGCACTGATCATTTGGCAAATGTTCAGTTTTCTTCTTCTGTACCCCTACGTGTACGGCACTCTTCAGCTGATGATTTGAAGTTGTCCTGTGTTTCTCTCCCCTCTATTCATGATATTTTTTTTTCTCGTGTATTTTTCCCTCTTTTTCTGTCTTGTGGAAGGCCTGTCAGCTTTGAAAAACCCATCTCAAGTGCCAGTTCATCCCTGAGGTCCTTTCTGATCTATATTCCTTTGATTTTAAGAATAAGTTCCTTCTTAGTTTAAGGCCCCAGAACACTTACTTTTGTTCTCCAGGATATTACTTTTTTTGGTCCCTGTTAAACTATGTAACAGCGAGTCACAAAGGAGGAGTCAGAATATAAAGAACATGGTCCCCAATCTCTGTTTATATTTGTATCAGTAAGGTATGTACATAAGTAATATGAATAGTGATAACCAGCTTTGCCAGGAAAAGTGATAAATGCCAAAGGAATAAATTACTGCTCCTAGTCAGGGTTCTATAGCTCTGAGAAGTACAGGTAGAACATAGGAGGGTTACTTGAGCTAGGCTTTGAAAGACAAGTAGATTTTGGATAGGTAAAAAGAGTTAAAAGATATTTATGGAAAAGCTGATTGATAGAAAATGAATATATAGGAGTGCAGTAGAGGTAGAGAGGATAGAAAGTATGACATATTTTAGGGAAATTACTCTAGCAGTGATATGTGAACAAGCAGAAATGGAGTGAGGAGTCAGGGAGCTTGCAAGGCTGGAGGAGTAGTTAGGCATAATAAGGTAATTAGAATTCAATCAGGGTGGTGATAGTGGAAATAGAGAAGAAAGACTAACTGGAGTAGGTATTGTGAAGCAAGAATGGACACTGATTTGTGACTAGATGTTGAAAAGAGATGATGATGCCCACGGTTTTTATCTGGGTAGCAGGGATAATGTTGGACATCGCTAATAGCAAACATAAGTAATCCTTTAAATCCAGTTGAATCTAAGTTTTCTAAGTTTAAAGAAACATGAAAATTGATGTTCTACTGTATTGTTGATCTCTTTATTTACACACAACAGACATTTCTGTATTTTTTTCAAGCCCTTAGCATACTGAAAGGGGAAGAAAAGCAAAGTACTGCCTCTTTTAGAAAAGTTGTTTTTAGAAAAATAAATATTATTCTCATATTTATCTCTTTTGTTACAGTTTTAAATGCTATGTAAGATTTAGTAAAATTTAAGAATGTTTAAAGTATTTCCACAGGTATAGTTCTGACACTTTTACTGAAAGATGGTACCTTCTTTAATAGAATTATTGCTAAATGAACAGGGACCTGTGAAGGCATTAAGTAGAATTTGATGGTTCCACATTAATAAATAAGCATTAATATGATAGTGTCCTTAGAGAAATACCTTAAAGCAAGGTAGTATTACCTCATGATACAAAGCTAACTAGTTTTGATGCTTTTATTAAAATTCTTTTAAACTCTTATTTAATGGCTGATTTGGGACTTTGCAATATTTAGAATTGTGACACTGTGTATTGAAAATATAGTCACTATTTGTTTTGTAATTATACGTTGTGTAAAACTGGAAAACATGATACAATTGCAGAAGGAAAGCATCACGTTAAGAAAAGGCTCTATGATTGAGCTTTTTTTTTAATGGAGGTACTGGGGATTGAACCCAAGACCTCGTGCACGCTAAGCATGCGCTCTGCCACTGAGCTATACTTACCCACCTTGAACTATTTTCAGGTTGTTTCCTCTCTTGAGCAGAAATCTGGTTAAGCTCTCAACTTAATTCATACTTGTGCTATCATATGTATGTATGTGTGTATACATATGTATGTATATAATTTTTTTTTAAAAGATCTCTTCTATTATTTTGTTATTCTTAGAATAGTCACGGTAGTGTTTCCCAAAGTGTGGCATATGTACTGCCGGTAGTTTTCAGAATGATTTTAGGTGGCACAGAGATGAGTTTTTAAATTTTTTTCCTATTTATGTATTTATTTTGATAACCTCCTATTCATGTCAAGTAATAGCTAACGTAGTGAGCTACTTTCACCTTTATTTTCTGTCTGTTTTGAACTGTGGTTCAGAAACTTGAGCTAATCATGCCTTCAATTTATGGCAGTAAAATTACTAACTTTGTTCTTCATAAGACCCCTGAATTGATTTATTTTATTTTGTCTTTATTCTTGATCTCCACTCTCATTTTCCTCTCTTCCTGCCAAAGGAAACCACTCTAATTTGTTTGCTGTATGTCTTTGAATGAATGCATCCTTCCAAAACATACAGTGGTGGTGTTTGGTGTGTATGTGTTTAATTGACCTAGTTAGGTTTTGCTACAGATATTCTGCCCTTTTTTCCCCACTATTTTCTTCAACACCAGAAAGGTCTCTCTCCATGTTGCTGTGTATATGTGTGTTCATTGTTTCCCACTTACGTTTAGTATCCAGAGTGTACTGTACCACATTCTTCTACTTAGAGGCAACACACTCTTGTTAAAGGCAGAGACAGTGGAGGCATGTTGCTTCAGTTTGAGTCCTAACTGCACCACTTCATCGTTTGAGTTTCTTGGAAAGTAGAGCCTGGGAAAGGGACTTACGGCATGGGTAGTTTATTTGGGAGGTGGTCCAAAGAAGGAGAAGTGAGAGAATGTGAAAAGTGAGACAGAGAAGAGAGTAAAGTTACATAAAGTGTGTTAATGACCTAGTTATCACTATGGGCAGCTGGGGTTCGATTTCCTTGGGGACCCTCTGAATGCACCTCAGCATTGTCCCACCAGAGGACAGGAGCTTGGGACACCATCCACTGACTTTCATCTACTGTTAATTGAGGGTTGCTTCTAGAGCTGTGACTCCAGCACTTGTGTGGTTGTGTCTCCATACTGCTGAGCAGTCTTCTGCAGGTTTGGAGGAGACCCTGAGGAGCACAGCAGAGCAGTGTCTTGGCTCACACGTGGTGTCAGGTGCTGTTGGACAGTGCACAGATCTGTCCGCTGTAGCTCTAATGAGGACAGGCAGGCGGAGGGGATGCGTTGCAGAGCACCACAAGTGTCTGCCACCCCTGTTATTACTCAGATTACCTCGTGTTTTGTCAAGTCCACTCTGTCACTGACCCTTCATAGTGGTGGCTGGTTGTAAACACTAAAAGAAATCTCTAAAACAGGATGGTGAGGGGAGCAAGGTGTAGTCCCTTCCACTGCAGCTGGTCCTGAGGCCGTAATTGATTCTGTAATCTGTGGGATAGTGCTGCTGTCTGTGGGGTATACTGTGGGCGGGGAAAGCAAACCCATATCTGGAGAAGTGTCAGCTCTGCACCCACGTGTGTCAGTTGGCATTCCAGAGTGGCAGTAATTAGGTCACCTTCATAAGAAGGATGCTGTTGGGCCTGTGTAAAGCCTTCCTTTCCGTCTGTAGGCTCCTCCATTTACAGCCCTGTTGGTTAAGCATTGAGGTGGCCAAAAGCAGAGGCTGACTGATGTCCACCGACAGGTCGTTCCGTCTGTAGTTAGGATGTAGTTAAATGCACCGCCTTTGCCGGTGCTTTGTGGTGGGCATAAAAGCTTGGCACTTTGTCCTGACTCCTGTACAACCATCATCCTCTTCTCCAGATTCCTTCTCTTACTTTCTAGTTTTGCTCCTTCTATTCCCCTAACCAATCAGCCATACCATTTGTCACTCCCAGGAAGTCCATGTTTTTTCTCCTTTTGCCAACTTTTCTCTTCATCAAACCCACCAAGAGAAGTTCTGCCTCCTCATTGTCTTTCAGGGCCATCCAGATAGGCTGGTAGAGCAGTAGTTGTCCATTTTTGATTTGTGTCTGTTAACCAGGTCCCAGGTTTTTCTTTTTGTCATTGGTCACCAGAAACCTACCATAAAGTCAGTGGTTTGAGCAGAAGTAAAGATACCAATATGTCAGAGGTAGATGACATGAAGTTCTGGGCTGCCTCCTGTAGTTCACTAGTGCCCTCTGGGCCCGCCCAGGTCCTGTTACATCATACAGTGGATTGCTGCTGCGCCTAACCTTGTGACTTGGTGGATCCCGATGGGAGCTCTGGTCACTAAACCCTGATGCTTCGTGCTTGGGAACTCTGCTAGGGCCCAGTGTCACACCAAGAGCTACGCTTTTCATACAGTGTTGTAGAAGACATGGCCTTGCTTCAGAAAATCCAGAGGACTGCTACAGCTCTCCTGTTGGAACTTGCCGGAGAATCGACGTGGTATCTGTTTAGCACAGATCTCTCTGATTCCTTTAGTCTGAGCATCAGGGCTGCGTGCACTGGAGGTCATCTGCTGAGCACCTCCTCTAGGTCCTAATGAAAAACAGGCAGCCTTCTGAGTCACCTAGTCTCTTCTCTAACATTTTAAAATTTGTAAAAATGTACCAGTCATCTTTCATTGGGCATTAATTCTCAATGAGGATGTGAAAGGATTCAGCAAAGATTGAGTTCCTCAAATAGGAGCGCAGGGCAAAGATGGTCATGGTAAGGGCTGCAGAGTGCACCCTTCACACGGGGCCCTCATCAGTGGTTCTTGAAAAGCTGTTCATGTTTGAGCTCTTTGTAAGAAAAGCAGTAGTTGAAAAGCATGTCAGCTGCCAGCACTGTAGAAACCCTCTTTACATTGACATACTTGTTGTCATACTGGTTGTAACCTCTTTGAAGTGCTCTAACATTACCTTTGGGGTGAAATCCTGCATCGTTATCCAGTTTGGCAGCTCCTCTACTTTGACGTCCATGAGTTTCTCCTTCATTGGTATGACTGACACCATCTAGGTTTCACTGTCGCCCGATCTCTTCTATTAGTTCTGCTTCACTAGTGGCCACCTATTCTGATTTTCAGCTTAGCCTTCCCTCAGTTGCTGAATTTCCTTTAAATGAATTGTACTTTTCATGCCCATTCCTAGGGGCTTTGGATTCCCTAAGCACTCATTTAGTTCTGACGGTATGCATTTGTTGTTCACTGGCAAACTGATAGTTGTGTAAGGCAGAGTTGTTTCTATCCTGTGGACTTGTGACAAAGGAACCAACAAATTTTTACCTATTTCTTGAAGCTCTGGGAGGAGTCCAGTGCTTCCAGGCACTCCCAATTGCAAGGTCCTTTAGCAGTGGAGCAAGTAAGAGTTGCTTCTTGAGCTGCTTAGATCTGTTAGATCTGTTAGATCTAGCAGCCTTTTGAGGCCCTGCATTGCAGCAAAGCAGTTACAGCTTTAGGCTTGAAGGAAAGATGAGCTGTATCTTTACTACTGGTCTGTCCTTGGACCCCACTGAAAATTTATTTCCACACCTGCTGTCTTCTGTAGAGGAACCTAGAACTCAGGGTCTCAGAAACATCCTACAGGCCTTGCCCTCAGGCTCTTGGTTATTGTGGTACTCCTGAAAGGGAGCCAGGGAAAGTTTATTCCCATTCTCTTCTATTCAGACTGCCTCCTTAAAACTGAGATACCATTATTCTTTTCTTAAATGTAATTTGGTGGATATTCTCCTGGCTTACTTGTTTGATCATTCTCCAGTTTGGATGCATTTGGATTCAGGTGGCAGTTTGTGATTGCAGCTGTATATGATGCTGTGGGAAGAGCACGTCATGGGACTTCCAGTAGCATCTTTCCGTATTCAGTAGTGACGTATCAATTCCTACCTTTATCCTCCATCCTAACACTGCTCTCCTGCTCTACTATCTTACGTTTTCAACTGTGTGTAAGGTAATCGATCTCTAATCTAGGTGTCTTGGATAGAAATTCCAGTTTATCTTTTGAGCTTATCTGCTTCCTATCTTTTCTTCCTTTCTTTCTTTCTTTCCTCCCTCCCTACTTCCTTCCCATCCATCCTTTGTGGGATAGGGGCTGGAGGATGTCTCATTGTCTCTTTTCAGAACAATTTTTTTAATTAAGAAAAATTATATAATCTAGAAATGAATAATTTCCTATTACATACAGTTTCGAACAGTATGCACCAAAGCCCAAGTCCCTCTTCACTCCCCTCACCCTGTTGCCCTCCTCACCACTCTCCCCTCCAGCCCATTTGCATCTCACTGACCTCCATGTTATAGTAAGGTTATTGATCTATTTATGTGTTCTGTTCCCTCTTGAGTTAATCTTGGTATTTAATATCTTTAAAAATCCTACACTGCACCTTGATTTTTCAGACTTACTTTTATAAAATCATGCATGCCAATATTTGCTTCATAAAGTTAGTGTGGGGATTAAATAATACATGTCGAGTGTGTATAACATATTAGTTGTCTTATTTCATAGTATAAAAAAACCAGTATGATGCAAAAAAAGCTAATAAACTTAGAGCTAAGGTAATTCAAAATAAGGAATAAGCCAGAAATATTTGGGGAAGAGGACTTTTGAATATACTAAGAGTCACTGTTTCATGACTTCGATCTAAATTTCTTTTCTCTGACATCTAGATGTCACCAGAGGGGTGGTGATGATGGGAGCGAAGTTCTTGACCTAGTACTTGGATTGTTGGGTTAGTAGTAACTGGCTATAACTGTAAGGTTTGGAGATGCTAGTGTACTGATAAAAAACTATTAGAGCTTACTGTGTGATTTTGTAGTTGGTTTAATTCCCCAGTTATGTTTCCTTTAAGATATTATTTTTTATTCCTTTCATTCACTTATTGAACATTTATCGCTTTGTTTAGTAATGTGCTAGAAAATGGAGATTACCAGTGCCGCAAGTCAAGTCAAAGAATCACCTGACTAAGCATCATAAAAGGAGGGGTCATGCCTGTTTCATTTACTGTTGTATAATCTGCATGAAGCACATACCAAGTAGTTAATAAATGGGTTTTAAATGAATGTTAGTCAGGAGCTGTGAAGCAGCATTGTGCACGTTCTGGGTATAACAGAAGCACAGAGATGGGCCACCTCACTCAGCCTGATGTGTAGGGGTCAAGGGGTCAAGTAATCTCCGCTTACAGCAATTACTCATAGATCAAGTCTGAGAAATGAATTGTGATTAACCTGGTGAAAAATAAAGGGAAGAGCAAAAGGATTTATAAGGGATGGGAGTCTAAAAGGGATGCCTGTAAAGATAGAGGCTGCAGTGATTTCAGCATAGTTGGAGCATTTTAAGGGTATGAGGAGTGGGAGGATGGTGTTAGACAGCCTGGCAGAGGCCAGATCATAACAGTTGTTCTTAGGTCTTGCTAATTCCATCCTAAGAAATGAAAATGTTTATAGATTTTTAAGCAGAGAGCATGACAAGATCATTTGGTTTCAGAAGTTAGGTTTGGTTTTAGAAGTTAGCATTTTATTAAAAGTGGTCATTTACTAGGCTGTACAGTAAGTTATTACACATTTCAAATGATCATATCCACCATATTTTTTGTCAACAAATACACAAGTTAAAACTGAATAACAAACAGTATTTACAAACAAACCCTTGGAAATTTAAAAACCCACTTCTGTAAATTCCACAGGTCAAAAATAAAATGATAATGCAAATCAGAAAACACTTAGAACTAAACATAAAGAAAATTAAGACATATTAAACTTGTGTGACACATGAAGCCTTACGTACTCATGTTAAAAGATTGAAAATATTAATAAGCTAAGTACCTATTTAAATTAGGAAGAGAACAAGAGAATAAATTCAAATGAAGTAAAATAGATGATAAATATAAAAGCTAACACTTGCAGAGTACTTGTTATATGTGCCAAGCACTGTTCTATGTGCTTTGCAAGGATTATCTCATTTAATCTTTACAACAACCCTGTGAGATAGGTACTGTTATCACTCCCACTTTAAAGGTGAAAAGACTGAGGCACAGAAAGAAGCTTATCTATGCTTCTAGCTAATAAGTAATAGAATTGGGGTTTGAAATTAATGGAGAAAAGTTTTTTGTTGTTGTTGTTGTTTTTAAAGATAGAGTGGAGAGGATTAACACAGCCAAAAGTTGTTTCTTGGAAAGGCTGATAAAATAGACAAACCATTTGGATGACTGATCAAGGAAAACCCAGAAAGCACAAATAGTTTTGGGAATGTAAAGGAGGAGATAACTTCAGATACAGAAGAAATTTTTAAAAATAAGAGAATACCTTGAATAACTTTATGCCAATACATTTTACAATTTAAATAAAATGACAATTTAAAAATATTAATAAAGTTGATTCTGGCTAAGCTAAACAGAAAGCCTGGATATTTCTACAATTATTAGAGAAATTTAATTTGTGGTAAAAAAATCTGCCTCCTCCCATACACTCACAGATAAGCCCTTGGCTTAGATGATTTTAAAGGTGAGTTCTGTCAAACTGTTTAAGTGGTAGATATGTCCAGATTTACACAGACTGTTTAAGAGAACAACAAAATAAGGAAAGTTCCTCAGCTTATTATATGTGGATAGTATAACCTTGATACCAAAAACAGACATGGATAATATGAGAAAAAAATTGTAGGCCAGTCTTACTTATGAACGTAGATGTGAAACCTAACAAAGTATTAGCAGAACAAATCCAGTGATGTTTTTAAACATGATAGCGTCTCTAGTACTGCAGTGCAGTTCTGACACTACCTACCCAGTGTTAGCAACAGAGTCCACATTTTTAAGGTCACAGTTCCCAACAAGACTGCGCTCACTTGAGACACCAGTCATGAGTTTGAGGGTCCCCAGGCCACTCACACTTGTGACTAACTGGCTGCAAATCCAGGAGGATTCCCAAGACACCCCCCCAAACTCCACAGTTCATGAATATGACTCACAGAACTCAAGAAAATGATATACTCATGGTGTTAGTTTTATTATAAAGAATATTATTGGGACCAGCCAAATGAAAGGGACACAGTGCGAGGTCAGGGAGTTTCCAAATGTGGGGCTTCCATGCCAACTCCCCCTGGAATCTGTGTCGTCCTGGCAGTGCATTGGTATATTTTCCAACCAGGAAGCTGATTGGAGCCATGGTGTGCAGGTCTCATTGGAGTTTCAGTGTGTAGGCGTGATTGAAAAATTGGCCATGTGGTTGAACTCAGTCTTTGGCCCTATCCATACTCCCTGGAGGTTGGACTGGCCCAAAGCCCCGACCCTCTAATCACATCACTGGTCTTTTGGTGACAAGCTCCCATCCTGAATCATCCATTATCATAAACTCAAGTAGGATCCATGAGGCTTATGAATAACTCAGACACTCCTGTTACCCAGGAACGAGGCACAGAGACCAGACAAAAATATTTATTATTTGATAATGACAAAACTGAATTTATCCCAGAAATCCAAGGATTGTGTGTTAATTATCATTGCTCTTCAACAGTTCATCCCAAAACTTAGGGACTTGAAAGAAGGAAAACTTAAATTAACTTACAGGAATTCAGGAGCAGTTTACTGGGCGCTTTTGGTTCAGGATATTTCATGAAAATGTAGTTACATCATCGGGGCTGTGTTCATCTGAAAGCTTGACTGGGGGACAATCCACTTCCAGGATTGCACATTCTCATGGCGATTGGCAGGAAGCCTCTGGTCCTCACTGCATAGGCCTCTGCAAAGGTTCCTTGAGTGTCCTCCCTCACACCATGACAGCTGGCTTTCCCCAGAGTAAATGATACAAGAAAGAGAGCAAGGAGAAAGCTGCATTGCCTTTTAAGACTTGGTCTCAGAAGTCATACTTTGTCACTTTCACTTTATTCTGTTTGTTAGGAGGGAGTCACTCAACTCACACTCAAAGTAATTAGGTGCCACCTCTTGAAAAGACGAATATGAAAGGAGTTGTGGACATATTTTAAAACTATCATAGATAGTTTACTCTTTGAGAGAGCTCTTAATATGGATTATTACTAACTAATTTATCCATTAACACATTGAAGGAGGAAAACCACTGTGATCATATCAATAAATGAAGGAAAAGCACTTTAAGAAATTCATCCCCATTTACATTGAAAACTCTTAGCAGACATAAAATAGGAGGAAACTGTAATACGATAGAGAATATAATTAAATTTGTAATTAACTAAGAAAGAATTGACATACATGGTATTTAGGTTTTCTATACATAATGCAGTATATCTTTCCATGTATTAAAGTTTATTCTGTATCCTTCAGCAGTATTTAAAAATTACCCTTATATCAGTGTTGTACATTTAAAAGTGCAGAATGGTGCAGTCCTGGAGGGGGTTACTAAAATGTCTACCAAAACTGCCATTAGACCCAGAGTCCCACTTCTGGAAACCTGTCTTTCAGAAATATTAACAGTAAGCAAAGCAATGCTATATAATGTTTGGGATATAGACCACATATCCCAAGACCTGAGCGTTAAATACCACATTCACAATAGTGGTTCCCTCAGAGGGAAAGGGTGGAGATTCAGTGGTATTTGCCCTGCTTTATGCAGCACCTAGATAATTCTTAGGGGAAGTCTTTGAAGCACTGTATTCAGTAAGTGTAGTTCATAGACTCACAGGATGTAAGCGGTAGAAGTCTTTATGGTGTTATTTATTTTATAGATAAGGAAACTAAGTCCAGAAAGGGAAGTGAGTTGGCCAAGATGAACTAGCCAATTAGGCAGAATTTCAGCTGAATCCTAGTTCTCCTGACTCTAAGACTGTGTTACTTACAATTCCTTTTTTAATAAAAATATAAGTTGTTAAGTATTTAAACTAGGTATCTCAGAGCTGAAAGAAAGATACTAAAAGGAAAAAAAGGGCACAGTAATGGCAAATATGTCCCATGCCATAGAACTTCTTCATGAAAACACTCTAAACCATCACATTTTAACCTAAGAGATGTTCTGACACAGAGTAAAGAAAGTGGAGATGTTTCATCCACAAAGAGGAATGCTCTTCCTGGATTTCCAAGTGTGTTCACATTCACGAATTTGTAATTTTGAGTGTCCTTTCTTGGACTTACGGTTTGCAAGATTTAGTTTCCTATAGTTTATGGTTCACGCTTGTCAGGGAAGAATTGTTAGCAATCTGATTTTAACACCCTCTGGCTTTATTCAGGGCCTTTGGTGACTTACAATTTACATATAAATATTACCTTTGAACCTTTACTTTGTCTACTTACTGAATGATTGCACTTGAGTTTAGATAGCGCTTTGAAGTTCCCTTTGTCAGACCACATTGTTTGTACCAAAAAAGGGGCTGTATTTTCTTTTTGTCTGTGGTTATTTCCACAATTATTTAACTTGCTGTAACTGTGTGGTACTGTTAGGGTATAACCCAAACCATTGTTTGCCTTAAGCAATATTTTAGATCTTGGGAAGTAATGTTTACTTATACAAGCCTTTCTTAAGAGCTTTTAATTTATATCTCAAACTTGAGTATATGCAGTGAAAACAGTGGAAAATTTTTTTTTACTGGATCTTGACACAAGTCAGGGCTCGAAGTGAGCAAAGGGAAGTGGTGTGGTTTTTGTGTCATTTCAGTTGTGTTGAGATAAGGAAATGGAATAGTTTGTCCATAGCGAAGCCCTTATGGGAAAGTCTCATTTGTATATGAAAGTAAAAGGAATTGGCATAACGTTTTAATTCCTCCTGCTGTATTCACTCATTCCCTCAGCAAATATTTATTTAGTACCAACTGTGTGCCAAGCACTGTTCTAGGTGCTAGAAATACGGAGTGAAAAAGTGGACTTATACCCCTGCCCATATGGAGTGGAGCAGGTGGCAGGCAATAAACAAAACAAATAGTAAATTATATATTAAATTACAGTGACAAGTGCTAAAGAGAAAAAAAATACCGGGGATGGAGGCTCGGAGTGCCAGGGATGTGGATGGGATTACGGTTTTAAATAGAATGAGCGGAAACACTGTAAATAAGAAGGCATGTTGAGTAAGCACTTGGAAGAGGTCAGCTGGGAAGTCATACAGATGTCTTGGGGAGGACTGTTAGAGGCAGAGGGACCTGCAAATGGCACAGGTCCTGCAACAGGGCCATCCCTGACATGTCTGAGGAACCAGGAGGTCCGTGCTGCTGGAGTAAGTGGAGGAGGTGGAGTCTTGTTGGCCGTTGTAGACCTAAGCTTTTCCTCTGAGTGAATTGGGGAACCATTGGAGCATTTTGAAAAGGGAGTGACGTGACCTAATATGCTTTTTATCACTACTTTGGCTGGTGTGTTGAGAATATTTTGTAGGTGTATAACCGAGGCCAGCCTCGTACTGCTCAACACATGGCAGGTCAGTAAATCAAAAGACAAGTTACTGGGGCAAGGAATAGCAACTTTATTCAGAAAGCCAGCAGACCAAGAAGATGGCAGGCTAGTGTCTCGAAGAACCATCTTACTCGAGTTAGAATTCAAGCTTCTTTTATACTAAAAAGGGAGGATGGGTGTTTGGTTGGTGCAAACTCCCTGGTGCCAGAATCCTTTGTTCCTGAAGCTGTCCCATAGGTCTGGTCACAATGTTCCTATAAACCTCCAACAAGACAAATGTTATTCTCTATTCTGCAACTTTTTATCTCTATGTGAATGGAAAAGTATTATACCTATAAAGATCAGAACCTTGAGAATGGGCTATCCTGTATATTTCAGGCTAAAGACAACATTTTTAACTTGTAGTAAAAGCAGTAAAATACAAAGGTTAAAGTAAAAGAAACATCCAATTTGAAGTTAGACTTGTTCTTCTTTATTACAAGTGGATAAGGATAGAAGCAGAGTCCAGTTCTGTGAGACTATTTCAATAATCTAGGCAGAAGGTGTTAGTGGCTTGGTCCAGAGAAATAACAGTGGATGTGGTGAGAAGCACAGAGATTCTGGATATATTTTGAAGGAAGAACCAACAGGATTTGCTGACCCATAGGATATAGAGAATGAGAAGGAAGGAGGGAGTTGCCAAGTATGACTCCAAGATTGTAGGCCTGGAAAACTAGAAGCAGAGAGCCTGCTAGCTGTGGGCCCAAGAGGAGGAAGACAGGAGTGATAAATTATAAAGCTGCTGATTATGTGATTTAAGTAAATTTTAATATTATTTGAGATATCTTAAAAGTAATTCTATCTTGTACCAGTCTGTGGGGGTTTTTTTGCATGTGTGTTATCAAGTATCTTTTCTAAGATAAGCGATTTTACTCAGAAGTACTAGTTTTATGCTAATCTAACCCAGAACACTCACTTTCCTTTAATCTTTCAGTCAGCTAGAATATCTGTGATTATAACAGAAAAACGGACTCTCTCTGACCTAAAAACTAAAGGGAATTTATTGACGACTGCTAACTGAAAAGCCCCTAAGTAATTCAGACTTCAGGCAAGGTTATTTGAGGAACTCATTGCTAGCTCCAAGAGGCTGGCTTCTTTTAGGCTCCCAGCTCTGCTTCTGGTTCCCCTTCTGGTTCCAGCGTAGATGCCAGTGATTTGGGCTGCTAATTTCTTACTTATATTCAATCTGAAAGAGTGACTTTGTCTCTGCAGACCCAGCTGAAGTCCTTAGACTGTGTTAGAGCAGCTCGTCCTGGACCTTTTCACTGTGGCACAGGAGAGGGCATATGCTTATTGGCTTGGCCTAGGACAGGGCCTCTTCTCCTGGGGCTTCAGGGAAACATGGATACACTGAATTTTTAAAAATTGTAAGTAGGGAAAAAAGTGGAGGAAAATGGTTGATTTTTTTTAAAAATTACTTTTGCATTACACAAGCACTGTGGTTAACACAGCAAGAAAATGATTCCACTTTGTAAAGTTTCAAATGAGAAGAAAAAAAAGTAAAGTAAAAGTAAAGTTACAGTCAGACACTAGTTTGATTAAGATAACTTTTCTCCTTAGAGAAAATAATACTATTGCTTTTTGAACATCTGGAACCTCGAAAGAGCCTTCAGATAGTAAAGGAGTCTGACAGGTCATTCTAGTCAAGAGCAGGTATTTCTCAACAGGAAGAGACCTGTTGTCATTTGGTTGAGATACTTCTTTGTTTTGAGGGATTGTCCTTGCACATTGCATTACATTTTCCATTTTGATCCATGGTCACTGTATGTCCTGTCATACCCCAGTCATTGTTCTAGCCAAAAAAGTCACTCGCATGACTTTTAGAGTTCCACATCTTCTCAGGGAGATAGAAGCTTGCAGAAACTTGTGACTCTTTTTGAAAGGATGTTTCATATGAGGGCATAAATTCAGATACATTTTGATTTGGTTTCCTGAGTGAAGTATAGATTTTGTTGTTGTTGTTGTTTTGAAGTTCTGCTTTTTTCCCTCTAGTTCTAGAAGTTAAACATTTTCCCCTTAAAAATTGATTTAGCATTTGAATTAATTTTTTGGCCACAAGGATTACTGAGTTAACACTACAAATTTTTGATTAACTCTATGTAGTACTGCTAAAAGAAAAGAGAGATCTGTTTTGATAGCCAAGCTTTGTTACTGTTTCAAGCATTTTGACTTAGGTCATCTAGGTTAGAATTGAAAGACCAATCAATCTTGAACAAATTTCTAACTTTGATAGGTTAAAATCATTTGTGGTGATAAAAGTGCAACTTACTGAGTCTAGAAGAGTTTATTCCTAAAGTCAGAATGTCTTAGAATACTCTGAGTATATTTTAAAACACACTTTATAAGCACTTGGGAAATGTTAGACATATGTTGTTGGTTCCTCTTTGGTGAAGTAAACATGTATAAAAATATATGTGTGGCATGTGTCTATATAGTCAATCAGTTACTCTCTGACATCTGTTTTCTGAAAGTATCTGTATCAATCAGGGCCCCTTCAGGAAAACTGAAACCATACTGGTTATTTTAACAGAAAGAATTTGGTGTAGGGAATTGACCACATGTATTAGAGGATTGAAAAAGCTAAAGGAACACAAGGATGTTAAACAGAAATAGTAACTGTGGGAAGCAGGTATCACCCCTAAGAGGTCGAGATTTCAGAACCTGGAATTTTGGAGAAAATGTGCCCCTGTGGAGCCCTGACCCAGCCTTTTGTGGAAGGAGCTCATGCCCAGCTATTGCTGGCTCCGAAGGGCCTGCTCTAGGGTCTTGAGGTGCTGGCATTCAGACCCTGAGGTGTACCTACCGCTGGGTCTGAATGGGGGCCATGAGGCTGGTTCTGGGAGTAAGGAAGGAAGCTGGAAACTGGAGTTTTAGTTTGTCCTTCAAGTTACCAGCTATAAGAATTCAGCAAGCCACTTTAGCTCCCTGAACCTGTCTTTTCTCTGTAGAAGTAGGAATAATTTTACTTACTGTAAGGGTCATATACATATGGTGTCATGCCTGTAAAACTAACTTGCAAATTACAAAGATGGTGATGTAAAGTTGCCATTAAATATTATGAGTTTATCTCATTTAATCTGCACAAAAGACATAGATCTGTCTTATGCTAGACCCTGAACTACTCACTACCACATTATACTGATTTTATCTCTATAAAAATACTGTGCAGAAACACAGACAGTATTGTTTACCACCCATTATTCATACTATACCTATTTGAGTGAACAAATTCTGTTCCCTCCCGGGTGTTTCTGCAACTGCTGATTTCACTTCACCAGTGTTTTGGTCATTTGTTCTTATTCCAGAGGAGAGACAGAAGAATAACACCCAGAGCCCCTCAGTTAACTGCTGGCATTAAAAATCTGTTCTGGGCACTGATATGCCAAAGATGGATGTATAGCATAATCTAATTTTAATTATTTGTGAGGTTTTTGGTTTAATATGATTAAACAAACAGAAAAGCTTAGGAGAAACTAGGTTGGTGAATTTGTCTACGAAATTGAATGGTGTTTTGAAAGTAGATTAGCTCCTGTTTTTTAAAATAGTTCATAAACCAAGAAGCATTTATCATCTAATATTGAGTCCCCTAGTGAGGGATATAAACATGTAAGTGCATCAGCTGTATTAATGCCATACTCGTTTGTCTTGCCTCTGTTCCTGGAAGAATTTTGCTTGTGTTGGAAAGAACTTTTCTTGGCACAGAAGAAAACTGAAAGGTTTGGAATAAAGAGGGGACAATTGAGCAGAAATACAGAGCTTAAATGTGCTAAATTTGCTTTGAATAAATAATTGAGCATTGGGGAAAGGGAAAGTCTAGTCAGAAGGTAATTTCAGGGGTGATGATGAAAGTAGTGATCTCAGAGTGATGAAGACATGATGGTTAAGAAATGTCTTTATAAAGTGGAACTTCCCCATTCCCAGTGTAGGTCAGAATTTTGCTAGATGGTTGGTTCTCTTTGTTCCTTCTTCAGACTTTCCAAAAGACATCATTGTGACTGTCTCACCCATCACAAGTTCTCACAGCATGGACTCCAAGGCAGGCTTTTTGGTGAGATTCCTGTGTATTACCACAGATACACTCAGAGAACTATTTATTTAAGCATGTTATTTTCTTAAGGGTTTATGTTTAGATTTGGGTAAGATTGTTTTTTACACTGATATAAAAATAACCAGAGTAGTGTTGCTCCATTTGTGTGTGTGTATATATATTAGCTTAGGGACTGATGGAGGTGGAGGGTAGAAATGGGAAAGAGATGGATGAGTTGCTTGTTAAGGGAAAAGACAATATTCTTATGCTAATCCAAGCTCTGGATCAGGAGCAAAGCAGCCATGCAAACAATGGCTGTGGAGCCAGAAAGTCTGCAGTGAGTCTAGTCCTTCTCAGAAAGCTTGTCAGACCAGGCGCCTGGAGCTGCCTGGGGGGAGGGACCCCTGGAAGGGAGAGTTTTCTCCTTACTACTTTATGGAATTGGCAGTTAGCCAGCATGTTGAAAATTCCCAAACCTCACTACTAGAAAGTAAAAATTAAGGGTGGGGGGCTTAACGGGAAGAGGAAGGAATGACTTTAGTCTGTTTTTTCAGCTGACTTCAGCCTTTTCCTGTTTTTTTTTTTTTAATCGTGATTGAACTATTGGTTTAGCATTCTTGCTGTTTGTGAAGCTTTAAGATTTTTTATTTAAAAATAGATTATTTATATTTTATTGAGTAATTTTGTCTTAGTGCTGTTTTCCTAAAGAAGACACCACCAATCTGCATATATACCAAAGGAAAGTAAATTTATTTAGACGCCTGTTTGGACTAACTATTTAACAACAGGTTTTAAACACCAACATCATTTAAAATTTTTGATCATGCAGCATTTCAAATGTCTTCATTTCCTTATATTCTTAACATTGCAAGATGAGATAATTTTAATATAAAAATTCTAATGAACTCTAGGAATTAAAAATATTTTATTTTCAGATGTTAGAGTTATATTATAAAATCCTCAGTTTCAGGAATGGTTGCAAAATAAGGTAACTATTTTTGCTATATCATGATTATAGAAACAGTTAATATGCTGGGACAAATAATGGGAAGGTCATCAGTATTTCTACTTGATTGATAACAAAAATCACAACTGACATCTATTATTTATTGAATGTTTAATACTGAGATGCAAGGCCCTAACTCCTTTGGGTTAGTAATAGTGTCCCCATTTTGCGGCTAAGGAAACTGAGACCTGGATAGCTTGACAAACTTACCCCAAATTATGTAGCAAATACATACTGGAGCTGATTTTTGAAACCGATATACTGACATCAGAATTTACTTTCTTAAATTCTCCAGGATATTATGTGAAAAGTGCCTTTACCTAAAACACAAAAGTGATGTCATCTTTATGGAATCCATAATTTAAAAGGGCAAATGTAACAGTGTATAATGTAGAACTAAGGGCAGTTTTTCCCCCACAAAAAGTGAGCCTTACTTGTTGAGATAATTTAGAAACAAAGAACATAATTTTGGCTACTCCTTTGAAGGAGAGATGTTAGTTATATTATCCAGTTAGTTCTTTGGACATTGTGACTATTTATACTTTTTTACTGTTATACTCTTGATTTGACTGTGCTTTCCAGAGTTCTGTCCTTTGATTGTACAATAACTTAAACAGTGATTAAGCTTTTACTAGTTCAGCAAATTTGTCATAGACTCTGTTACAGCTATGCATGCTATCTATTGCTGCCCAACAAATTACCCTCAAAACAGCAGCTTAAAACAGCTGTTTATCGTCTCATAAATTTTTTGACCTTCAGAAATCCTGCAGGGGCTTAGATGGTTCTAGTTTAGGGTCTCATAAATTGTGGTTAGGTTGTCTGTGAAGCTACAGTTACCTGAAAGCTTCCCTGGCACCGATGGATCCATGTCCAAGGTGGCTCACTCCCATGACTGTTGGCAGGAGGCCTTGACTCTTTGCCGCATGGGCCTCTGTAAGGCTGCTTGAGTATCCTTACGACATAACAGCTAGCTTCCCTCAGAGTGAGTGTTTCAGGAGAGAGCAGGGAAGAAGTGCCTTTTATGATCTAGTCTCAGAAGACAAACTCTTGTGTCTCTGTCTTATTTTGTTAGAAGTGGGTCATTAAGTCCAGTGGGAATTCAAGGGAGGGAATTAGGTTCTACCTTTTAAAGACAGTGTCGGCATTTGTGGACATATTTTATTTTACTCTGTTTTGTTTTAATCTTGGTTTTGACTTTTTTTTGAAGTATTGTCAGTTTATAATGTGTTAATTTCTGATGTACAGCATAGTGTTTCAGTTATATATATATTCCTTTTCATATTTTTCATTTCATATTCATATTCATTATTGAATATATTTCAGTGTATTTCAGTATTATAAAATATTGAATATAGTTCCCTGTGCTGTATAGTAGAACCTTGTTGTTTATCTATTTTATATGTAGTAGTTAGTGTCTGCAAATCCCAAATTCTCAATTTATCCCTCCACCCCCTCCTTTCCCCCCTGGTAACCATAAGTTTGTTTTCTATGTCACTGAGTCTCTGTTTTATAAACAAGTTCACTGGTGTAATTTTTTTAGATTCCACATGTAAGTGATATCATATGGTATTTTTCTTTCTCTTTCTGGCTTACTTCACTTAGTATGACAATCCCCAGGTCCATCTATGTTGCTGCAAATGGCATTATTTTATTCTTTTTTATGATTAAGTACTATTCCGGGGGGGGTGTGTGTGCGCGCACATACATGCATGCATACACACACACACACACACACACACCCACAACTTTTTTATCAAGTGTGGATAAATTTAGATCACCACAGTGATCTTTTGGTAGATTAGTGGCTTTTTTAAACTGTGAAAAACTATCATATGTGAATAGTAGTTTATATTCCAGCTGTGATAATATATACTACATTAATATTGTACATGATGGATCCTGGACCATCAGGTACAGTTATCAGTGAATGCCAAATGAAGATACATGACGTTAATGCTTTTATTAATCCAATTTTTAAATGAATGTTGGTGTTCTGGGGCCCTCTTCTCTTCTTTATTCTTAGGTCATTTCATATAGAACCACAGCTTTAAAAATCTCTATGCTGTTGACTTAGGTTCATATCTTCAGTCCCAGATGTTTCCTTTAAGTTTCAGAACTGAGTGCCAATTAGACATTCCCTTTGAGTCATTTCAAATGTCTAAAATTGAACCGAACCCTTGATCTCCTCTCCTCATTCCTTTCAAAATCCACTTGTCCCCTTTTTGGTAATTGCTCATGCCAGAAATGTAGGGATCTTCTCTGATTACTCACTCTCCCCACTCCCCCTGGCCGTCTAACACAGTACCAAGGCCTGTTGAGTCTGTTTGTGAAGTATGTTTTGAATCCATCCTCTGTACCACCACCACTCTAATTTTAACCACCATTGTCCCTCTCCTAAACTACCATAGTATGCTTCTTAGTGGTCTGTTTGCTTCTGCCTTTGTCCCTTCCAGTTCGTTACGTAGAAACCAGATAATTGCCTTTCCATCTCACTTACATTTAAATCCCAAAT
Source organism: Camelus dromedarius (assembly GCF_036321535.1). Taxonomy (NCBI): domain Eukaryota; kingdom Metazoa; phylum Chordata; class Mammalia; order Artiodactyla; family Camelidae; genus Camelus; species Camelus dromedarius. Next base: position 21,277,352 of record NC_087443.1, read on the forward strand.
CCTTTATATGACCTTGCCTAACCTGATCCTTGACTTTTCTGTCTCTTCAACCTCATCTTTCACCACTTTACCCCTTATTCTTAACATTTCAGAAAGAAACATTGTTCTTTTTTGCTCTTCTCTGCCTCAAGATCTTTGCACGGGCTGTCCTCCACCCCCACCCCACCCTGCTGCGTATTTCTTTACCTGGCTAAATAACTTTTTTATTCTTCAGATCACAACTTAAATATCACTTTTCAGCATTGCATCCCTTGACCTCTGTCTGTATCTAGATTAGATTAAGTCACTCCCCTTGTCCTTCCAGGACCTGGCACTTTTCTTTCTTTGCACTTAGCACAAGTTGTGATTGTATATCATTTGTATTGTCTTGTTCCATGTCTGAATATCTTAATTGTCTTGTTTAATTATGAACTCCATGAAGGCTGAGTCTGTTTGCTCTCTCAGTGTTCTCAGCATCTAATACAGAATTATGCATATAAACAGGCACTTAATATTTGGGAAATAAATTAGTTTCAGTGGCAAGAACACTGTTGACACTGGACTTCAGAGTTGGAAGGAATCTGATGAATCATTTAATTAATCTAGTCTCATTTTTATCATGCCTGTCATGTCCTTGACAAAGGTACATTCACACTCTGTTCCTCTGCTACTCTGTGAGCAAAGACCCCCTGTTCTTTCAGTTGTATCTTCTCTGTCCTTTGCATTCTTATCATTCTTCTCTAAAGTATTTAAGAGGCCTGATCAGGTGGGCTAAAGTAAGATGGTTTCCCTCTTTGATTCTAGCAGTGTGCTTCTATCAGTGCGTCATAGGAGTGCCTTCGGTCTTAGCAGTTGTCATAGCACTGATGCGTATTGAGCTTATAGCTAAAACCTAACATTTTTTCTTTTAAAGATTAGGTATTTCCGTTGTTAGATTACAAATGAAGCACTTGAAGCCATTTTACCTTTAGCCTTCTCTTGGCTGATAGCTTTTCTCCATACAAATTGTTGCAGTTTTTTTAGTTTATAAAAATGTCTTACAGGTGGGATTGTCGTGGATAGCACCTGCTACTTCCTGTGCCAGGTTATAAACGTGTATGAGAGGAGGAAACTCTCACTGAGCTCCTACTCTGTATCAAGCTTTTCTAACTACTTTATATAATGTATAGTTTACATTTTACAGTGTACATGAAACATCCAGCAAGGCAGTATGGGGCAGCAGCTAACACAGACTCTGGAATCAGATCCCCTTAATTAGAATTATGGCCCTGCTGCTTACTAGCTGTGCAATCTTTGATAAATTCCTTAAATTCCACTTGCCTTGGTTTCCTCATCTGTAAATTAAAATAATAATTGTGCCTGTCTTATAAGGTGGTTGTAATGATTCGATAATTTAATATTAATATATTCAAACCGTTTGTAATGGTACTGCTACATAGAGATGGATATGTATTAGCTATTATCTCATTTGGTTCTCAAAATAATTCTGAGTTAATATAATTCCAGTTTTACAGATGAGGAAACTCATCCAAAGAGGTTAGGTTACTTCATTTAAGGCAAATGCAGGACTTGCACTTGTGCTGAGAGTAGCAGAGCTGCAGGTGTTTGTGTGGGAGGAATCACACCTAATTGCTTTCTTCTGAAAGGGACTGTGAGTGTAGCCCATGCTTAGGGTCCATCGACTGCTCTGCGGATGCCTTGGTTGTATCTCTAATGAGGCAAGACCACATATTATTAGCTTTAAATAAAGTGGTGAGGAAGCAGTGACACGGAAAGATGGAACCAGCCATAGCAGTCACAAGACTATGAGGTCCTAGAAGCAGAATCTGTCATACTCATATTTTTATTTCTAGCCCCCTGCACTGATGTGTAATATGTACTCAGAAAATACTGTTGGTGATAAGGGAGTGAATGAATAAATGAGTGAAAGCATGGAGAGGGAGTGAGAGCTGGGAAGAGAGGCAGAAATGATGCCAGGGTTTTGGGCATGGTGACTGGAGAGATGGCACCACCTTCCTCTGTGATAGCAAACCGAGGATGGGGAGGCAGGGCCAGCGGAGTGAGAAGGAAAATTAATGAGTTTGATTTGGACAGGTGGAATGTAATCTGAGTAGAGATATTTAGCAGGCAAATAGAAATAAGGAGAGAGGTCAGGGTTGGAAATATACTGGGAACTTCTTTTGAATTTGAAATTGGAACAAGTATCCCTAGAACCGCAATCCCAGTTTCAAGAAGTGAGTTTTCTCAAGAAATGCTGTGAAGTCACATTATGAATGTTATTCTGTAGTTAGTTTAGACTTTACATCTTACTCTCTCAGCATCATGTAGATGGAAAGCAATTTAATTTTATAGTACAGAAGTGAAAAAATGCAGATTTTAGAACCAAGCCATATATGAAATGCACAGTATAAAAGATATCTCACTGTAAACCTCATTTCCTCAATACTGCACGTGCCTTTGGAGAGCTAATTAAAGTGAAAAATATTTAGGTAGATAAAATAGAAAACTTGGGTTATTTATGGTAGAAATCATGCCAGGGTAATTGTGTTGTAAGTGAATAAAATCTTTCTCATTCAGGAATAGTCCAGGCTGAAGTCAATGAAATCAAATTGCCTGAATCAATAGGATGGGGGGGAAACAGAATCATCTTTATATGAACTAGCCTTCTTTTTCTGTTACCTGCTTAACTGTTGTATAATTGCCAAACCTTAATTGGAGAGGTTATGTTTCATGTCATCCATATTAAAAGCTCAATTTTGTCCTAACACAGATTTGTAATATTCTAGGGAAATAATTTTATTTATGATACATTTCTATTGCTTTTTTCTTTAATTATAAAGTGTACTGCATCTTTAAATATGTTTTTCTAAGTAGACTTTCTCTTCTATTTATGGAGTATCTATTAGATTCAAGGTATTTTATCACATCTACTAGGATTTGAAAGATTATTAATGATTAATTAGTATTTTAAATTCAGTTATTCCTGATTTATTCCTAATATATTTAGAAGTTTTATTAATAGTAATAAAATAACTTAATTATTTTAGAGCAGTCAGAAGACTATTGAATTTGTTAGTGTTCTTATCTTGTTTTATATATGTTTAGTCTAAGGTCAGGAGAGGTGGCAATCTATTACTAAATTATTCAAGCTTTTGAACTACAGTGCCTTTTTTAAAAAATAAAGATAGCTTTAATCTTTAAAAATGTATTTCATTGTTCAAAGGTGTGTTTGGGCATTTGTTTTCCTCTCTTAGTTTTTGAAAACTTCCTGGAATTCAGTTATATTCGTTACTTTAAAAAATATTTTTATCTTTCAGGAGTCAGGAGAAAGCAGTGGAAGTTGGAGTCATTGCCAAGTGTTGAGACCTTTTACAAGAAAAATCTTCATTGAATAAAAGTCTTTTCAATTAGTGGCATAACAAGACCAGTAATTAAGGTGACGGTGTACAGAAAACATTACCATTGAACAATGACTCAGCTATATATTTACATCAAATTATTGGGAGCCTATCTGTTCATCATTTCTCATGTTCAAGGTAAATCAGTATTCATTAAGCAATCTTACTTTTTTAGTAATTTGTTTCTCTATATATAAAAGCATTCATTCTTAGGATTGCTCCTTCAACTCATACCCTGTTTTAAACAGTAGGCCCAGTAGGCCCGCATGGCTTTTAAGTTTAGAAACAGAGAACAAACACATGCCAAGTAATTTCTGAACTTGACTATCACAGAAAGATTTTCAAGTCTATGTAAAAATCTCAGCCTCTCTGAATCTACTGTTATCTATAACATAAGCATTATGATACACAGCATCAGACTTGTGAGGATTAAATAAGATAAAGTATAAAATATAGTACCTGACCTAAGACACAGTATAATAGGTACTCAGGACTTAGTTTTAAAATTCGTCTCTCCTTTAAAATACACTAAGGAGTAAATATCAATAGTTTTTAAAAAATATTTTATTGTCATTTAAAGAGTTTAGAAACATAAATGGAATTTCTGTGTGCTGAATATTACAGTTTCTTTGGAGTACTCACAAAGTTTTATTTAAGGCCAATACCATGATTCTGTTGTGCATTCACAGCTTAGAACTCCTAAATGGGAAGTTACTGTGATGACTCTTAGGATCAGATGGGCTATATATTTGCACGTGAACTTTTTCCTGTATGGTGTAGTTAGGACAATATTTTAAACTGAAGAGGTAGTGTTATTTGGCAAAAGGATTTTAGATGGAACTTACTGAACATCTTCATTCTCTTAAGTTTATGACTTCACAGATTCTTCATAATATTTTGTTCACAGTGATGATTAATACCTACTAACAAGAAATATGACTAACAGCAGAAATCTTTTGACATTTTCATTTTAAAGAGTGGACATAATGAAATTCGTAGCTTCTTTGTATTTTGTCTTAGGTTTAGTACCCTTATTGGTACTGTGCTCGGAATATAGAGCCCTCTTGCAAAAGCTCCTTTTTTATATGAAGCCATCACATTATTTAATAAAGCATCTTTAACATCGTTGTTACATGACTTGCTGATCAGCAACAACCAAAGCTGTCCTAGTTTTGAAGATGAGTTAAATTGATAGTAACATTTGTATTTGCTACCTCACTCGCAGGTAATCACTATTTGATATTAAATTTTTTTTAAAAAATCTATATGGATCACACAGAGGCAATATGAAACAAAATTCTCGTTCCCCATCCTGATTCACGTTGTTACATAATAAACTTTTTGTTAGATGAAATGAATTGGTAGTTATCAGGCATAAGTATGGAAAATCTTAGTAAGAATTATATTTCTCTGATAAAGAGTAAAATTTGTTACATTTTCTTTCAAAGAAGATTAGTTTGATAGCTGCCTTCAAATGATAAGATAAAAATATTTGCTCTTAAAGAAAAGAACTTAAACCAATGGAGAAAAAATGTTGTTTCTTAGAGATCACTAAGGATTGCCAGATTGGTGTTAAGCATAAATAACCTTTGACTTTAGCTCCAGCTTTATTTTGAATTGTATTTTGAGAAAGTACATTTTTCTGTACTTTGGTTTCCTTGTTATAATATAGAGATAATAGCACTTACCCTAGATACAAATAAGAATCCTTTTAGCAGCAAATGTTATGACAGAGATTTAAGTGCTTTACATTGTGATAACGTTATTACAGAGTTGGAACAGAGTAAGTCATCTGATGTTAACGTCTGATAGATATTTAGTTCTTGTTTTCGACTTGGTCATAAATTTTAGAAATTGATTTTAGCTTTATGTAACTGATTACTCAATAAGCAGTGACTTTAAAAAACAGATTTATCTTCTGACATAATGGTGGATATTTGCTGTTGTTCATTCAGTAGTTGAGTAGTGCAAAGGTTGGTATCTCTGTAACTTTCTTGGTTTTTCCCTCATGGTTCCAAAATGGCTGCTATTATCTGCATTGGAGGAAGGAAAAATTGGGAAAGGTCAGCACTGGCCTCAACTAGACCTAATATAGGAAAGCAGAAGTGTCCCCAGAAACTAAACCCACCTCCCACCAGCAGATTTTATCTTTTTTGGAAGGGAGGGTGTAAACTGAGACAGTTTCCAGGGCTAATAGAAAACTGGAAGACAACATTGTCACAGTCAGTTTAGATTAATCTAAATCCATTGCCTAGGATTATACACATTGTCCCCCCAGACAAAATTAGAGTTTAGATAGCTAGGAAGATGGGGACGGAGGATTGATAGCCACTGGGGAACGAAAAAGATCTGGAACAGAATTTATTTCTTCTGTTAATTAGGATGCTTTCAGCTATAAGTAACCAAACCCACTTCAAGATAGCTTAAATAGTAAAGAAAATGTAATATCACACAACAAGATATTTTTCTTTTTCAACTGTGCTGTCTTCCACACGTCAGTTTAGTATAGGTTAGTTCACTTCAACAGCCACAGTGTGGCTGCTGAGGGGCCAGACATCACATGCAGATAATAACTTAAAGTTGACAATATTCAGTACAAGAAGAGAGATGAATGTCTCTTGTGTGTCTTTTTAATTGGCCAAGAGATCTTTCCTCATGCATCTCCCCTACCTACCTCTAGACTTTCATCTAATCTTATTGGCCAGAATTTATTGTATGCTCTTATGTAAGCAGTGGTGGGGGAAGGGAATGGAACTAAAATTGTCGGATTAGACAGAAATTAGATTTTAAAAAATGTTTCTAGGGGTAAGGCTGTACTTCCCTGAATACAGGGGGGAGGGGCAAACACTTAAACTTAAAAAAAAACTGTATATATGTGTGTGTATTTCTAGCAAGATAAAGGGGAAAAGAACTAACAGTATCTGTTGCCAGGCACCACAGTTTTTACCTAACATCATACATACCCTTTCTTACATGCATATACTAAAAGTGTTCATGTTATGAAGCTTTCAGTTCCTCCTCAAAGGGATATATAACCTCAAGTGCTGTCCACTTAGAGCAGTCAGCTGGTAATCCGGGACCTCTGCATAGTATGTGGCCTTCTCTGTCAGGTCCAGGTGTGCCTCTTCATGGTCCAGTAGTGTATGGCTAAAAGAGAAATTATTGGTGCCCAACATTCCCAATATTCAGTGATGAAGAAAAAATCGGCTAAGTATTGTAAAACTCCCATTCAGAGGAAGGAAGACTTGGAAACAGCCTTCAGTGGTCATTGCTCCATAGCACGTGGATTAAGGAAAACTACTTTTACTGGTAACCTTGTAGATGCAAGACATTGACATCCCATTGGTCTCTGCAGCTCTCCTACGTTTTGCTTTCTGATCCCTATTTAGACATTCTGTCTTGGCGGGAGGATGGGGAGGGATTTCCTCTGCTTTATACAAAGGAAGCCAAGAGATTATTGGGAAAGTAGGAAAAATTATTTAGCCAGGAATAAAAAAATCTAATAATATAAAATCATTGATGCCAAAGATTGTCATCAGTGACAAAGGAGCATGGTGTGAATGTGCCTGTATTCTATATGGATGTGTAGTCACATGTGTCTTTCAGCTGTATGTCTTTATATTTTTATATATTTTGTTTTCTACTTTGTTACACTTGAGCATGTAGGCTGTTAAATATTTTTTGAGCTTTTCTTTTGAAATATACAACCTGAAGCTCCAGCCCACCCCAGGTCTTCTTATTTCATGCTTTGTAAACACAGGACTTGTGGGTAGAAAGAGATTGTCGCATTCTAGGAACTGACACAAGGCCAGTATGTGTGGGCATGATACAAAGGAGGTGCTGTGAGTTGATGATGGAGTGGTACACAGGGTCCAAATCCTGCTGGGCCTCCATAGGCCTAGTGAAGAAGGTTGGATTTTATTCTGAGTGTATATGAGGTTACTAATCAGTTTTAAGCCAGGCAGTGACAGGATCAGGTTTAGGTTTACTCTGGCTGCTGTGTGGGAAATAGATTGGAGCGGCCAAAATTACAGAAGTAGGCAGATTGGTGTGGAGATTCTTATCTTGGAAGTGACATAATATGATGGATCCAAGTAGTAGCAGTGCAGTTGGACCAAAATGAAAAAAAAGGTGAGGTATATCTTGGAGATTGAGCCAAAGACCTTGGGAGGACCAGGTTTAAGGAGAAAAATCACACATTCTATTTTAGATGAGTGAATTTTGAGATACTTAAGCAAGTCAAGGGTGAAGGGATAAATCTAGGAACTATCAACAAAGGGATTGATTTAAACTGTGGAAATAGGTGCTGTCACCTAGGGAGAAGAGTGCAGAGAGGCTGTTGCTGTTTTTCTTTGTAGTCACGCCTCTACTTAGTGAAATGTTACAACCTTATAGTGTAGCTCAGGTTTCTTTGCTTCTGACACCGTAGGATGAGAGTGTGTGTTATTGGCTCCTTCCTTTGCTTACATAACATCTTTGTATTATATTGAACTGGGTTTTTTCGTGTGCTTATACCCTCCACACACACACCTTTGCCTCCTTTCAAGTTTCTCAAGGACCGATAAGTTTTCGGCATTCATAACTTGCCTTGCACATAGTTGGCTTCTAATTAGTGTTTTGTTAATTAAATATTTGAGATAATATAAACCCCAGATGTAAATTATTATAATTAAAATATTTTTATCTGCTGAATTCAAACAGTATTCTAGAAAGTTATGTGTATTAACATCATATAACCTTGAATTTTCCAGGTATTTGTTATCTTTTAGTGTGGTCCTTGTTATTCGTAATATCTTCATTTGTACACTTTTATATTTAAGCCCTTTGTTATATATTAATTTGATCTATATATAACCTCTTGACTTGAGCAGGAGTTGTTATCACCATTTTTTCTTTTTTTTTATTATCACCATTTTTTATAGAGAGAGAACTGAGGTTCAGAGTGTAACTTACCAGTGGAGATACTCGGAAATTGAACCCCTGACTTCTCAGTGTTATTTCTGGCACACTGTACTGCTTTTTCTAGGTATCATTAGATTTTTGAAAAAACCAATTGTGTGCCTGTATTATTTGCCATTTATTCTCCATAGTTAAATTGATGCTTCTTTCTGTTACTGTAATAGGATTTTAAAGCTGTTTAAGAGACTTCAGATGTGCTCTAGTCCTACAGTCTCATTGAGTAAATGAGGCTTTGAGAAGTGACATGGCTTGTTCATGACCATCCAGCTAGCCAGACAGTGGAGGGACATAGTAGACCAGAGTCCAGATCTCCTCATTTCTATCCCAGTGGATTTCTTCCCTTCCTAAACCTCCCCTCCTCTTTTTTTTTAACGATTGATGTTCTTAACATAGAGGAAGTCTTTAAGTTTTGTAGCAATTTAGAGGATTAAGTGAAGATTATTAAAATTTAAGGCATGGAATCAGTAAAACTTATTTAACAGTACATTCAATGTGTGTATATGTGTTATTTTTCTTTTTTCAGTAGTTCATCTCACCAGTACAGGTAAATTTTAAGTTGACATTGTGCCTTGAACCATTTAACATTTATAATGAAATACATACACAAGTCTTTTAATATTTTATACCTGTTTGGCTCTATATTTTATTCCCTGGAGAGCAACCCTACAAGGAATAGCCTAGCTGATTTCACCTGATTCAGAGGGAGGAAGGAATTACTGAGACATTGTTTTAGTTCTGTTCTGTTTTCAGCTTGAAAGAATCAGCACCAGGTATGACAGCATCTGTCATTCGAGGCTGCTGGACTCCAGTGCGAGAACACAGTTGTTTCCATACGCTGACCACTGCCCTACAGTAACCTTCAGTCTCTGGCAGAATAGTCTGGATTTGAACCAATGACCTTGAGATAAAAGGCACCAGATAATATGATTAGTCCCTGTGCTCTCACAGTTCCCTTACTTAAGTAATTAAAATCCAGAGCAAGATGCTTAGTAACTTCACTTCCACATAGAGGTACAAATTAAAGACTTACTTTTTTTAAAGCCAGTCACAAGTTTTGAACTAAAGAATCTAAAAAAAGAACCATAATTTGTCTATTTTTCAATGATTGGAAACAGTCTCAGCATTTCCTGAAATTGCTTTCCATTTTGTTCCTTTCTTAGAAGTTCTGACCACATCCTACCGTGTACCACTCTTGTTTGTCTTTCACTAGCGCTAAATTGTGACATAGTCGTCTGCATATAACCCACAATACTTGGGATAGTTTTTCTATGCATTTTAGGTTGTTAATAAATATTAATTGTGAATGAAATTTATTTTTAATTAAAAAACATCTTTGCTGCAATTATTGTGATAAGAAAGCTTAGAAATTTCTCCTCACTGAAAATTGGAATGAAACAATTAGCTTTTCAGAAATGGTTTATTTACACTTTTCCCATTTGAATACAGGGCAGAATCTAGACAGTATGCTCCATGGTACTGGGATGAAGTCAGACTCCGACCAGAAAAAGTCAGAAAATGGAGTAACCTTAGCACCAGAGGATACCTTGCCTTTTTTAAAGTGCTACTGCTCAGGCCACTGCCCGGACGATGCTGTTAATAACACATGCATGTAAGTGTTTCATGCAGTCCTTCTTAAAGTTATAAGAGTAGGGTTGCATTTAGTGCTATTTTAAGAATTGTTTACATTGCCTAAGTTTTATTTTTCCTTTAACTTTGTATGGTATCTTTCTAAAACCAAAAGCTTCTTGTTCTTTATATAGGAACCCTTATTACTATTAAGTGATTGATGGTTATTTTCTTAGAGTAACTTTGTAATACAGCTTTTTAAAAGAGGTGAAAGGAATCATTTGTCTTAACATTTTGCACTTGTTTAATAATTTTTTATCATAAAGCTATTGATGCTCATTGTAGAAAACTTAGACATTACCAAAAAAAAAATGAAAATTTACCTAAAACCTTGTAATTCTAAATTGGTTGAAATATTTTACAAATATTAAAAATGATATCGTGATATTTAATTTTATGTTATTTTCTTATAAGTGAACTCCCCAATCCAAATCTGATTCATATAACTACTTTAATTTTTCTGCTCAGTTTTATGTTAACTATTTAACACATTTACATATGATCTTGTAATTCTATGCCATATTCTTTGAGGACATTAAAGAGTTGACTTCCCAAAAAATCTGAGTAACTCAGTCTCTTCAGTCAAATTAATTGTCTCCCTGTTACAAAGATGTAATAAACAACTTGTTTGTACTTTCCTAGTAATTTTATGCTCTTTGATTGTGACCAGATACAAAGCAAAAAAAGTATACATGTAAAATACTGAAATTATATGATGGTTCGTCATGTCTTAGATTTATTGTTTATCCTCTGCTGGTATTGTGACAGACTGGGTGATCTGTTGTAGGGGAGGGTTCCCGACATTGTCACCAAGTGATTTTTCGGCAGACTTATCTGAGGTGCATGCCTGATATATGTGGGCTATTTGTTAGTGGCTTAGTAACCCAGAGTAAAACCGAATTAACAAGTTTAACAGAATTTCACCCCACACTTAATATGGTCTCATTACAGAAAATGAATAATTCTGCAAGTCTTTAACTTACTGATATGAACAGTAAGTAGGAACACAAAAAAGCTTTTAGAAGTTTTTTCCGATCCATTAAAGCTTTAATGAATATAATAGGGGAAGATTCCAGCATCCTAATACCAAAATGATGAAATTTCATTAAATACAAATACATTTATGTAAATTTCTTGAAAATTCAGCTATTCAGAAATTCTTCCCTTTTTTCCCCTATCATATTCAATAAAAAGTACCTCTCTTGGCAATGTGAGAAGGACTTGGCCTGTGTTGTGGCTTTGAAGATTGAGGAAAGAAACCATGGGCCAAGGAAAGCAGGCAGCTCTAGAAGAGGAAAAGGCAAGGAAATGCAGGCAGAAAGGAAGGCATCTTGTCAGCAGCTTGATCTTAGTTCAGTGAGGTTCACGTTGGACTTCTACAGAACTATAAGATAGGAATTCTGAGTTGTTTTAAGCCTAAGTGTATGGTAATTTGTCACAACTGCAATTGAAAACTAATACAGATACCAAACAAAATAATCATTCCAATAACAGATTAACTGCACCTCTGATGACTGTTACAAGCAAGAGTGCCACAAAGCTATGTTAATAGGGGTACCTAATGTAGATTGGGAATAAATGTCCTAAGGCCTACGTGTATCATTTTAGAACCTTTAAAATGTAGACTTTTCATGCCTTTCCAGTCCCTGCTTTGGTTCTCACCATCTTCCATTGCATCCACCATTGTCCTGATTAAATTCCTAGTACTCAGAACACCATCCAGCGCATACTAAGATCTTAATAGATTAAACTCATTATCAATTAATTAATTCATTAATTAATGAACACTTGAATGATTAATAGTTATATTTGTGAGTCTGAAGGAAAAAATACAGATTTGTGACTTGTAAGTGTTTAGGTGTTGGCTCTTCTTTTGAGAAAGATGTGGGAGATTATAGAAAGCAGAGAAATAGAGTCAAAAACAGAATCTTGGGAAATACCAACATTTAAAAAGTAGTCAGACAAAGGCTTAATTTCCCGAATATATAAACAGCTCATACAACTTAATAACAGAAAAACAAACAATTCAATCAAAAAATGGGCTGAAGACCTAAACAAGCAATTCTCCGATGAAGACATACAGATGGCCCATAGGCACATGAAAAGATGCTCAATATCACTAATTATCAGAGAAGTGCAAATCAAAACTACAATGAGATCAACTCACACCAGTTGGAATGGCCATCATTCAAAAGTCCATGAACAAATAAATGCTGGAGAGGGTGTGGAGAAAAGGGAACCCTCCTGCTGCTGGTAGGGATGTAGCTTGGTGCAGCCATTATGGAGAACAGTATGGAGATTCCTCAAAACACTGAAAATAGACCTACCATGTGATCAGCAATTCCACTTCTGGGTGGGAACTTTAAAGTGGAAAGATACATGCACCCCAATGTTCATAGCAGCACTATATACAATAGCCAAGACATGGAAACAACCTAAATGTCCATCAACAGATGACTTAGAATCAGAGAGAAGGAAGGACCAGAGAGACAGCTCAACATCAGAGTCAGGTTTCTTTCGAGAAATCTGCAGAGGGTGTCTCCAGTGAGACTGGAGGCCGCTCTCTCGATAGAGACTTGGTTATTTTATGCCTGGAAGTAGGAGCTGATTGATGGATTCTTACGCAAATGAGGGGAGCTGAAGGGTAAATGCTGATTGGTGGAGTTTTTTAAAGGGGCGTGTCTGAAAAGAGAGGGGCCTGATGGATGAACTTTCCTGCCAGTAGTTCTCACTCAGGTCCCTGGAGGGTTTTACAGGCAAAAGGCAGAAGTTGTTACTTGTGATTGGCTGGGCTTCTCCTGAAATAGCAGCAGATCAGGGAAACGGAGTTGGTCGTATCTATCAGTGACTAGATAAAGAAGCTGTGGTATAATTATACAATGGAATACTAGTCAGCCATAACAAAGAATAAAATAATGCCATTTGCAGCAACATGGATGGCCCTAGAGATTGTCATTCTAAGTGAAGTAAGCCAGAAAGAGAAAGACAAATACCATATATCACTTATATGTGGAATCTAAAAACAAAGACACTATGAACTCACCTACAAAACAGAAACAGACTTGCATACATAGTAAACAATCTTATGGTTACTGGAGAAGTAGTGGGAGAGGGGCTGTATTTGGGACTTTGAGATTTACAAATGTTAGCCACTAGAAAAACAGATTTTTAAAAAGTTTCTTCTGTATAGCACAGGGAACTATGTTCAATATCTCGTAATAACCTTTAATGAAAAAAAATATGTGAAAACAAATATATGTATGTATATGCATGACTGGGACATTGTGCTGTACACCAGAAATTGACAAATTGTAATTGACTGTACTTCAATTTAAAAATAAATAATAAATATACATTTTAAAAAATTAAAAGTAGTCAGAGATGATTATACATTGAATGTGAACATAGAAAGATACTAGGTACTTGATGGAAAAATAAAGATTGTAGAAATTTAGATAATTTGATTAGACTATTGAGAAACACATAATCAAACATATACATCACACACAGAGCCTGGGAAGAAATTGATGAAAATGTTAATTAGTTGTGTTTGGATAGTATGCATATTGGTAACAACATATCATGACAATAAAGAATATTGTTTTTTTCTTTCTGTATTCCAATTTTATGGAATAAAATTTAATCATATTTTTTAAAAAGTGCCTCTCAGGACCTCAGTCTAGTTTCTCAAATATACTTTTCTTTGTCCTTGAGTCTGTTTATTTATTATTGTGTGCAGTATGGGAATACTGAAAGTCTTATGGGTGAGAAGAGACAAAGTTATTTTTAAATATATTTTTAAACATTAAGATTATTTACTTTACAGAGGGAAGGTATAGCTCAAGTTGTAGAGCACATGCTTAGCATGCACAATGTCCTGCATTCAATCCCCAGTACCACCTCTGAAAACAATAAACCTAATTACCCCCCAAAAAAACTTTAAAAAAAAAGATTATTCACTTTATATAATTTTACAAATCATCTTTCTGTGATCACATGACTATGATTAGCAAAGAGAAATTACATAGTATTTTATATTTGGGGGACTTGTTTAATAGAAATCCTTTTCTGCTTGACATAGGTTCTTATTGGACCTTCAGGTCTTAGTTCAGACATGACAACTTTCATTTGCTTTAAAACCCATATGGTTTTGGCAATAAATTACATGTGAATGCAGTTCTAATTCAGAACTAAAAGCCATCAGCACCTGCTCACATTCAAGCTGAGATTTTATTAGTACTTTCTAATGTGAAGTTGTTTTTTGTGTCTGTGTGTGTGTTTTCTTTTAGAACTAATGGGCATTGCTTCGCCATCATTGAAGAAGATGACCAGGGAGAAACCACATTAGCTTCAGGGTGTATGAAATATGAAGGATCTGACTTTCAGTGCAAGGTAAGATCCAACTTAGGGCCTATGAAATAAAGAAGGGAGGGGCCACAGGAAAAGCATCGGTCCCCCAAGGAGAAGTGTGCCTGGTCTGCACACTGTTGTGTATTCTGGTAAGCAAATGCATTGGAGCCTAGCTCTTCCTTCAAGTAATATGACTGTGCCAATTGAAGTTACAGATTACTTTTTAAAAAGTTTTAAATCGTTCTGTTTTGAAATTGTCAGGCCTGTTAAAAATGATACTGTCACATGTATTTGTAGATTATAAAACTGACTGAAAAGACTTGAAGATGATGGGCCATAACCTTTGTATCTCTCTGAAACAACTTAGAGACATTCAGTCCTTGTAAGGAGATCTTGGTGGAGGAACTTTAACTGCAGCAACAAAAGAATCAGTGGATTAGTAATAGTTTATGAACATCCTGATGGCTTTGACTAATAAACCTAATCCCTTCAAAATCCTGTGTAGTAATTTTGCCCCAGAGGATCCTTCCAGTGTTTTTGAAAACAGCTCCAGAGATAACTGTTCGTTCACAAATTTATGTCTCAGCTATTTTTGAAAATTATTCAAATTAGTAAAAAATTCTCAGGGTTGGTAGATACCCTAAAGGTTATATGTTTCAACCTCTCAGCTAATGTTTGGGTTCTGCCCCCCACCCAACCCCCCAGTACACACCGTTACATCCCATCTGTTTTCTGTATGCTGCACCCATAGTGTCGGGCTCATTACCTCCGAAGCCCACCTGTTTCATCTGTAGTAATGAACTGACCGTATCCTTAGAAAGCTTCTCCTTCAAGTGATGCAGATCTCTCTTCCTTCCTGCGTCTTTGGACCATAGAGAACAAGCCTAATTCTTCTTAAATATAATGGCCCTTTACTACGTGAAGAAATTTTTTTTTTGTCCTGCTTTTCTATCCATATCTTCTAGTCTTTGCCCAATGAAAATGATAGTTCAGAAGGACTTCAGCTCTTCCTTGAATGATCAGCTTTAGAGTTACTCTTCAGTTTCTCAGTGTAATATGCAGAATTGACTGTGGGCTGGCCAAAAAGAAAAAAGGCAAAGAATAAGTAACTCCTTTCCCTTTTTCCAAATACAGCCAGATCTTGTTTAGATGTTTGTCACACTGTTTTCTCGAAACATACCGAGCTTCCTGTCAGCAGAAATCCCCAGATCTTTCACTCATGCTGCTGCTCAGCGACATCGTTTCCATCCTTTATTGGTGCTGTTGGTTTCTTGACAGGAATAAGTAGATGGGAATGAAATGAGTTTTGTTACACAGTTGTCACATACTTGTCTATGTTAGATTTTATCCTACTAAAATTAGTCTCCCACTCTAACTTGTCACGATTTGGGGGATGCTAATTTGTTTTTTCCAGTTCCATGCTATTTGCATATTTATCAACCGCACATACAGTGCATTTTGTAATCACTTAAAAATACTGAAGAGCTATCAGTGGTTATAGCACTGAGCTTGGCAGTAGTAACCAGTGTCTTGCAGGCCCCCTCAACTAGGTATGTCCCAAATGAACTTACCAATATAATTTAGCTGTTAAGCTTGACAGTCTGTGTTTAGATGTACATGCTGCCTTTTACTAGTTGTGAAACTTTGGTCAAGGAGCTTTATTTTCTTAAGTTGTTTTTCTCATCAGGAAAGGAGTTCTTGTAAGGATCAAATGAGATAGCCTATATGCAAAGAGTTTAATTTAGCATACTGGCACGTAGTAAGGGCTGACGTAAATGTTAGCTTTTACTATATTGACGATGTAACTGAGGAGGCTTTAAAGTGGGACACACATATCTCTGGGTGTACACAGCCTACTTTACACAGGGATCCCAAAGGCACATGGATAGTTTTAAGGGAATCAGTTTGCAGGTCCAGAACTTTCATAGGTCCAGTTGCTTAATATTGATCTTCCTGAGACCAGAGCTTCTCAAGCAGTTTCTCTTTTACTTTCTTCCTTTTCACAATCACCCTTCTCACAGTTTCCAGATCAGTGGCCCGGAGTGTAAATCCTCAAGTTTCCAAACAGTGTTATAGTTCAAAATCTAAGTATCAGTGTGGGGAACATGGGGCTATCAAATATATTTGCATATCTGGTAGTTTTCATTTTTTTTACTTTCGACCATATCGACAATAATTTTTCATAATAGGATCACTATAGAAGTTATAGCATATGATTGGAAGGTCTTTAAAGTTAATGCCAGACTTTCTCATTCTAGCAGTAATTGTCCATGAATTTATGAAGTCCTTGAAAAGTCCATCCATCTCAGACCTCTCCAATAAAACTTTCATTTTATGTTAGTATTTTAATAAAAGTTATTGTATATTATTTTGATTAATTTTTTACTGGTAATAATTGTGATGATAAATCAAACCAGAATAATTTTTTAAGACTTAAGACATACTATCACAGGAAACAGAATGCATTTATATGTGTTTATTTCTGATATGGAGAATTACATATCAAGATATAGTACATTAGGGCATAATTATTGTGGAAGATGTGGAAAGGGATTAGGAGCTCAAGGAGAAAAAGGAACGCTATAAAAATTTCAATTGTTAAAGAAGCATTTGTTCATTTTTTTTGAAATAATGATAATGGATATCGAATTTCTGTGCTATTTAGATCCTGCTGAATAGATTTAAGTGTGATGTAACCATTTTATTTTAAAATATCATGTGCAGTAAAACAAATTATCAGTACATTCTTTGCAGCTATTGATGATGAAAAAGTTTAGGTGTCAGCCTTAAAATACATGAGGGGATACATTGTTTTTCAGAATTCATTTAAGGGTTACACAGGCAGAAAACGCTGACCACCACTTTTCTCATTTTCTGTATGTCTTGCTCCATATCACCCTTCACTTGCCGGGCACCTAACCTGAGCAGAACAGGTCTTGTACGACTGTCTTAAGCCTTTTCCTCCAGTGCTTCCACATACTGCCAGGTTTGGATCAAAATAGTTTCAAGTGATAATCACCATGCTTCTCCTAGACCTTGATATTCCCTCCCACCGTCCAGGCTCTCTTGTTAAATCTAGCTTATTGTGTTTCTTCCTGTAGGATGAATTATTTCTCAGAAGCCGCACTGCCATTCCTTGTAATTTGGTTTCAGTTCCTTCCTCATGCACCTGCTCCCTGCAACCCCCCCACCATTCACGCTGACTAGATAAGTTTAAGTTAGAATCTCCTGTTTCATGAATGCCAAGTGAATTTTTTCCCCACAGGGACTTTTATTGCCCACATAAATCCAGAGACGCAAATGGACTTGGGCGGAACATGAGAGTGGGGAGTGCAGAAACGGGAGAGGTTGTGTCACCCAGCTCCATAATCTAGACACACCTAACTTCTGCCTACCCAGATGTATAGTTAACCTACGTAAGAAAGATGGGAGGTGACTCTCTCAAGTTACTTATTCTCGGTGAAGCCACGTTGAGTCTTCCAGGAGGCTGCAAGCATTTTTGGCTTATTCTAGAATCTTGACTGGGATCCGTGTCACGTTCACTAGAGGAAGAAGAATTGATTTATTGAACATTTGCCATTTTGATTCAATATGCTGGGTGCCTCATATATTTTTCCTCATTTTCTCCTAGTTTCCCTTTTATAAGGCAGATACTTTTTATCCTTCATTTTACAGCAGAGGGAAACTAAAGCCCAGAGAGAAGTAAGTTCATTGCTCAGGGTCACAGAGTTAATAAATGGCAAAGCTAGGATTTAAGCTATTTGATTCCAAAGCCCTTGCTATTTCATAATACTGTGCTGCCCCCAATCTGTTGTTGGCAGTCTTTCTTTCCCCTTTAAAGGTAACATAACGTTTAGCTGTCTAGTTTCCAGCACTCCTTATTTGTAAAATCTTAGAATCGTACCTGTCTTTCAGCCCTCTCCAAGGTGCTCTCATCTTCCTGTTATGAACTCAGACAGGACACAGAAACATTGTAGGATACTTCTGGGATATCAGTCTCACGTACTGGTGTTTGATCTGCCTTGCCTTCATTCCTGTTACCATCCTTGCTAGAGAAGACCGAAACAAAACGGGAGTTAAGGAAGTGTACGTTTTCCTTGTCCTCCATCACCTGGTGTTTTGTCAGCAATACTGCATGTATGGCTTGGTGGTCTTCTAGCACTGCCAAAGACCCTTTCTTGATTTTTCTTTATATTTCCTCTACAAGGCTAAGCTCATTTTGAACTTTAGCCTTCCTAGAACTATTTTTGGATGCTTCATACTTCTTTCATTCATCTTGAATTACATACTCTTCATTCCATCCTTCATGTAAGTTTTCTCTGGATCTGTCATTTTTTTCAGAATCACCTGTGTAACTCCTCAGATGTCTCTCTTTTTCTTTTTATGATTATTTAAAGATAGAAACTGTTAAAAAGTTTAAAATTCAATTAAAATGTAAACTTCTGCTTTTGGAGGTTTCTAAATACTCTTGACCTATCTTCTCTTACAGGATCTCAAATCCCATATAGAATCCCATATTGATTCCCTTATGGACTTTCATAGTCACCTTTTTAAGTAATACCTGATTATACCCAGGTTTCTCCTTTCTGATATTTAAGAATAACGTGGTCGAATTCTGCTTATATTCTTCCTACTTTTATAATGACAATTTCTTTCCATTACTAATTTGGTCTAGAATGGCACTTCTCCCAGGCAGTGCTGAAATGTCAGCATTCAAGTTAAGAATTTCTCAAATACTATACTTTTAATCAAATAAAACTTCACCTATAATTGTTGATGTCAGTTCCCATGACTGCAGTCTTTCCCTGTGCTCATTTTCTGGTCTGTTAGGGACACATACCTGGTTGCTGGTCTCTAAAACTCTCAGGAATATTGTTTCTATATTTTGCCCTTACCCTCACCACATACGCTTTGACTTGCTTCCTTATTGGGTTCATTAGTTTCAGCAGAGTTATATGTAGACTCAACAGTGTCTTCCGCCTACTTGACTACCTTTTTCTAACTTGTCATTTCTTTGGCCTAGGGTAGCCTCGACTTTTTAGTCTGATCTTAAATCTCATTCATCTAAGTCTTGGTACTACTATGAGATCATATTTATCCCACTACTTTATCTTTTTAATAAAATGCAATACCCATATTTTTTAGGAAAAGATCTCATGACTTTAATTACTTTTTTACTAAAAACAGATGAATAGTAGTACTTTAAGATATGCCAAAGTTTTGATAAAAAATACTTAATAAACTTTTGCTTATCTGTCGTTAAGTTATAGTATAGTGATCTAACATACCAACCACATACATACATTCTCCTTGAGAAAAAATATTTTGGAGTCTTCATTGTTTCACCACAGATTCAAATTTTTCAATAATTTTTTTCACACATATAATTTGTAGGTCATTTTCACTCACTGAATTAGAGATTATATTTTATGAATATTTTAAAAATTAATTATCAGTTTAGTATATCAAATCATTTCTAATTTTATCATTACTCTTCCTCTAGGATTCACCAAAAGCCCAGCTACGCCGGACAATAGAATGTTGTCGGACCAACTTATGTAACCAGTATTTGCAGCCTACACTGCCCCCTGTTGTTATAGGTAGGTTAGCCGAGAAAAGTGCGATCATGGTTCTCAGTGAAATATTTCCTCTGGTTTTAACAGTAAGCAAGCTTTCTAGACTTTAACACTACAAACTTATTTTTTCCTCTTATGATGTGATAGAAAGGTAATGTGTTCACTTTACTATTTCCATTGTCAGGTCCATTTTTTGATGGCAGCATTCGATGGCTGGCTTTGCTCGTTTCTATGGCTGTCTGCATAATTGCTATGATCATCTTCTCCAGCTGCTTTTGTTACAAGTAAGATAATTATTTTGATGCAAAATATTTTGTTGAATATTAGATATAAACAGCTGTTCTTAAAGCCAGTGGGCAGAAACCAGTGACCACTGAATGTAATGCAGAAACTATTAACTTGTATTCTCTGATTGTATCTCCTGTAATTAACTAAATTACAGTTTTCTTAAGGGAAAAGAAGACCTTACTACCAATCAGTCAATTGGACACAACGTGATACTTCTTGTTATGTTCATGAGTACTTACGATTTTCTTATTTATAGAATATTGAACCTTCTTATATTTAAATGTTTAAAACCTGTCCCAAGAAATCAACTATATATCTTGTTATTCTTTAGTTATTTGGTGGTTCAGAATTTTTGCATTTAGTCATGATTTCAGAAGACAGTTGCTAGAAGAGAAGAGCTGTCAGAGGAGGGCATAAACTTCAATAATAAAACATCGTCCTGGCATATGAATAAACAGAGAGATGAGCAGAACAGGTTACTAGACCCATAAGTAAACCCAAGTGTATGAAGAAAGTTAGTATGTGATAAAGGTGACATTTCAGATCACTGAGGGAAAGTAGACTTACGCAGTAAATGGATTTGGGAGTGGATAGCTTTATGGAAAAAAAAATGAAGTTGAATCCATTCCCTACACTGAAATAAATTTTAGCCAGTTTGGAGCTAGATAGGTATAAAATGAAATGATTAAAATACTAGAACAAACCTTGGAAGAATTTTTACAAATAATCCCAGAGTCAGGAAGACCTTTCTGAGTCTGACACAAAACTTAACAAGCAAAAAACAAAAACAAAAAAAACTCCACACCTTAAAATTTAAAAAAAGACTGCTAGTATTAACTACATAAAATGAAACTTTACTATGTGGCAGAAGCCACCATAAATGATCAGAAGACAGACTAACAGTGAAAAATATCAGCAGCTTATATTACAAAAGAGCTGATTTCTCAAATATAAAGAGCTTCTATAAATCAGAAAGAAAAATGTCAATTCAGTGGGAAAATGGGCAAAAAAAGATGAATACATGGTTTCTCTAAAAAGAAATATATATGGCTCTTAAGAGAAAAATTGAAAGATGACTTAAGACTACTCATAATGTGAAAAATATGGATTAAAATCATACTGAGATTGTTTTTCACCTGCCATACTGGCAAAGCTTCAAATATTTGATCATAGATCTTTTAGATACAGAGGCAGATTAAGCATATTAATTTACTTTTTGTTGCCGCTACTAAAACAGCATTAAAGAGTTTTTAACTTTTTTGTCCAACTAGGACAAGGAGACAAGATAAGAAAAAAAGCTTTAGAATCTATAAAGTTTATGAATGAGTAGGGACTTTGCAGACCTAAAAAATCTGAATCCCAAGGCTAGAAATTAAGACAAAAATCACCCAATTTGTACTATAAAATTTCCTGAGAAGCTCAAGAATTAACAGTACCAGTTACCTCTGGAAGTAAAGTTGAGGGTGACTGTAAAGCCAGGAGGATTGCTTGAAAGTATTTTTAGAAAGTCAGATGCTATATTAGTTATGCAATACTGCATTAAGAAATCACTTCCAAACTTAGTGGCTTGAAACAGCCATTATTATCTCTCACTGTTTCTATGGGCCAGGAATTCAGGGGTGACTTGACTGGGTGGCTCAGGATCTTTCATGACATGCAGTCAGATGTCAGCAGAGGCTATACGTACTTATACCTGAACGTTTGACTGTAGCTGGTAGACCCCCTTCTAAGACAGCTCACTTCTGAGGCTCGCATGTTGGCAGGAGAACTTAGTTCTTCTGATGTGAGCCTCTCCACAGAGCTGCTTGAGTGTTCTCCCAGCATGAAGCCTGGGTTTACCCCCAGAGTGAGTGATCCAGGAGACCAAGGTGGAAGCTGCAATGCTGTTTATGATCTAGACTCAGAAGTCACACCATCACTTCTGCCATATTCTGTTGGTCACACAGTTCAGCCCTAGTGCTTTATAGAAGGGAATTAAACAAGGACAGGCATACCAGGAGGTGAGAAACTTTGTGGGCCACTTTGGAAGCCAAGTACCACAGATGTTGGGATCCCTACTCCTATTCTGAGTAATCACGTGACTTTCCATCATCTCTCTCTAACGGAAGGCTGGAAGTGTTGTTTCCTGCTACCTTGCTGAATTCTTTTATCAGCTCTAGTAGTTTCTGTGTGGAGCTTTTAGGGTTTTCTGTATATAGTATCATGTCATCCACATGACATGATAGTTTTACCTTTTCTCCTCCAATTTGAATCCCTTTTATTTCTTCATCTTGTCTAATTGCTATGGCTAGGACTTCCGATACTATGTTGAATAGAAATGGTGAGGGTGGGCATCCTTGTCTTCTTCCAGATTTTAGAGGGAAGGCTTTCAACTTTTCACGATTGAGTATTATGTTAGCTGTGGGTTTGTCATAAATAGCTTTTATTGTGTTGAGATATGTTCCCTCTATGCCCACTTGGGTAGAGAGTTTTTATCATAAATGGGTATTGAATTTTATCAGATGTTTTTTCTGCATCTGTTGAGATGATCATGTGATTTTTCTCCTTTCGTTGTTGATGCAGTGTATCACATTGATTGATTTGCATATGTTGAACCATCCTTGTGTCCCTGGGATGAATCCAGCTTGATCATGGTGTATGATCTTTTTTATGTGTTGTTGGATTCTGTTTGCTAATATTTTGTTGAGAATTTTTACATCTGTGTTCATCAACAATATTGGCTTATAATTTTCTTTTTGGTAGTGTCCTTGTCTGGTTTTGGTATCAGGATGATGGTGGCTTCGTAGAATGAGTTTGGGAATGTTCCTTCCTCTTCAGTCTTTTGGAAGAGTTTAAGAAGGATCAGTATAAATTCTTTGCATGTTTTGTAGAATTGCCCAGTAAAACCATCCTGTCCTTGAAGACCCATCATTGATCAGATTTACAAGGTTAGTAATATAGGGTATTCATTCACATTTAGCTCAACTTTAACAAAACACAAATTGCTATCTATAGCAGGCCATAAAGAGGTAAGATTAATGTTACAGAGGGGTATATTTTTCCACATATTAAGGTTAGTCTCTTTTATGTATCTCGTTAATATTTTGTTTCACTTTTTTTCTGATGTTTTCTTCCAGTCTAGATAAATTTGCAAATTTATTCTTCTTGAATCTAATTGACATTCATGATAACGTGACCCTCAAAATTAATACCTTCTCTAAAACCTCATCTCTAATCATTACCTCCCTTCATTCTGGATGAGCTGTTATTTCTGTACTGTTCTGCCAGTTCCTTGTACTTTCCTCTGATGTGGAATTTCTATCCTCTTTTGTAAGTAATTTCTTTGACCCTTAAAAACCTGGTTAGATCTCATGATCCACCACCAAAACATGTATTACTTTTACTGTACATTTTTTGTTTGTTTGCTATCATTTGTTTATTTATAATCATTTGCCTAAAGTTTGTTTTTCCCAATGGGCAGAAATCTCAATGATAAGCAGAGATTACCTGTCCATTAATACTGATGATGACCAGCTGATAAATTACCACTTTTCTGTTTAATTATTAAGGATAAACATGGTGAATCAGTGTGTCCCCCATGCTTGATGCATGGATCCCCACTGAATTTTGTTGATGTTCACCAACCTCCCCTTGGCCCAGAATGTCTGCTTGGGAAGCAGTATCACAGATTAATTTATCAGATATAAAGTTCATTTCTGGCTTTATAATCAGCCCATCATTCTGCCTACCATTAGAGGACTCTTGGTCCCACAGCAGTTAAACATTAAAAATGGATGATTTTTTAAATTAAAGTAATTATAGCAAAAAATATTACAAAGTAATGTCTCATTTAATAAAAATAATAAACATTGTACACTCAAAGAAAGGAGCTGCCAGTCAGCTTTAAGATGATTAAAAAGAAAAAAAATCTTTTATATTCATTTTTTTAAGTCATGAATCAGCACTCTTCATTTATTTGTTTAGGTCCAGGTTTTTATTTGATGTAATCCTCCTGCCTGAAGAACTTCCTGTAACTTAATTCCTTGCAGTGTACGTCCACTAGCCGTCCTTCCTCTCAGCTTGTTTGAAAACTCTTTTGCCTTCATTTTCCAAGGGCGTTTTCACTGGATGTAGAATTCTAGGTTGACATCTTTTCCTCAGAGATGTCACTTCACTGTTTTCTGACTTACATGATTTCTTTCATAGTTCTTATCTTGATATGCTGTATGTAGTTTTTTTTTCATGGCTTCCTGTAAGATTTTCCCTTAGAGGGAGGTTATAGCTCAAGTTGTAGAGTACATACTTAGCATGGTTCAGTCCCCAGTACCTCTACTAAAACTAAAATAATAAATCCAATTACCACCCCACCCCACCCCAAAATAACAAAAAAAATTAAAGTTTTTTTTTTTTTTTAAGATTTTCCCCCTTTATCTTTGGTTTTAAACAATTTGACTATAATACATTTAGGATATGTGTGTTTCTAGAAAAGATGGGGTACTTACTCCCATGGGATGGGTTCACTGAGCCTACTGAATCTGTATTTTGATGTTTTTCACTATTTTTGCAAAATTATTGTCTACCGTTTGTTCAGAAATTTTCTGTTTATCTCTCTTCTCCTTTTGAGACTCTAATTCACGTATTTTAGGTTATTTGTTACTGTTTCACAGCTCTTATATTCTTCACTGTATTTTTCTCTTTCTTCTTTCTCTTTCTTTTTTAGTTGTAATACTCACCTATTTTCAAGTTTACTAGTCTTTTTCCCTCAGCTGTGTCCAGTGTACTTGGGCCTGTCAAAGGAATTCTTTGTCTCTGACATTGTTTTACATTTTTCAAAGTACCTGTCTGACAGTTCCAACACAGGAGACTTCTCTGAGGCAGGTTCCAGTGATTGCCTTGCCTCGTGACAGTAGATTATTTTTCCTTGCCTTTTCACATGCCTCATAACTTTTGATTGAATGCTTTACATCATATTTAGAATAACAGACTAGGATAAAAAATATATATACTCACCTGAAAATGGGCGTGCCTCTTCTCTTAGGCTGATAGTGTGGGGGAGTGGGTCAGTCAGGAGTTAAATTGGGCTTGGGCTCTGTTTAGGGTTTGGTCTGTGTCTTCAGAGCATTACAGGTTTCAAATTCATTTGGTGTGAAGGACTGAAGTTACAGTGTGCTTAGAGTGGGGTTTGGGTGCGGAAGGGCTTTTCTCTGCTTCTGCTAACCTCAAGCTTTCACTGCGTGCCTGCCCCACAGCAGAGTGTCTCCGTGC
The DNA here is from genome assembly GCF_036321535.1 of Camelus dromedarius. Classification (NCBI taxonomy): domain Eukaryota; kingdom Metazoa; phylum Chordata; class Mammalia; order Artiodactyla; family Camelidae; genus Camelus; species Camelus dromedarius. The sequence goes on from NC_087443.1 coordinate 21,302,772, forward strand.
TTTTGCTCTGCCCCAGAGGTTGCTGTTTCATGTTACTCACGATGAGTGGGAAGTGGGAAGTGGGGGGACGGGATGTCTGTTGACCTTAGGTAGGCATTTGCGTTGTTAGATCTTAAAATTGAGGTTTTCTCAGTTTCATCCCTTCCTCGGCATTAGTGGGTCTTGCCTGATGGGGGTAAGGGAAGTGTTGCCTACTCACCCCCCAGAGGCAGAGGGATCTGCTTCTACTCTTTTCCCAGAAGTAATGGATCTGCCTGTGACCTGCAGGTGAGAGGATTTGCAAGAAACAGTGAGATCCATGTGTGGATAGTTTACATAGTCATAAAAATGCAAACAGTGAATATTGATGTAAGCAAATAGTATGCTGTAGCTATACTGGGAGGATGTGAAGATGGAAGTATTTCTGTTTGGGGAAGGGGCAGGGATGTTAAATGATGAGTTAATTCCTCATCTTCCACAGTGTGAAATCAGTAGTTAAAGCCTAAGACTGAAAAACTGAAAATGTCAATATAAGCACGTTATTTAGAAGTAATAAGGTAAACATTGAACAAATCAGCTTAGAAAAGTGGAGAATATTTCATTCTAAGATGTACAAAATGGGTGAGAAGAGGAGAGATGAAATGAGAGCCGCTGTTGTGTTACTAAGCCTGAAGAACTATATAACCTAAAAATAGATGAATATAGAACTTGGTGAAATTAAAAACGAAGTCCTAATGGTGTTAGGGCACCAGGGTGTGGATGAAAGTGGTGGGGAAAATGGGCGCTCATAAAGTGGTGGAGGGATTGTAACTGACTGGTATAACTTTCCAGTTCAGAATTCCAAGTTCAGTTCTAACGTCTAGTAATTTGTTCTATAAATGTGCCAGAAAATGTTTTTATTTCAGCCTTGTATGAAATAAGACCAGAAACAATCTAAATGCTACCAGTAAAGGAATGGCTAACACCATGCAATGGAATACTGTATAACCATTAAAGGAAAAGGAGGCTCTTACGTACTGCTGTGGAGTAATCCCCCAGATGTATATTGCTAAGTGAAAAAGCAAGATGCAGAACACAATGTATGGTTTACTACCATTTCTGGGAGGTAAAAGGGCAGGGGAGATGAACACCAATGAGTGTATGTTTTGTTTGAGTATATATTAATGGTCTCCAGAAGATTATCCCAGAAACCAGAAACAACTCCAGTTCCAAGTTCCTTCTAGGGAAATGAACTGGATCACTAAGGGATAGGGGCAGGAGGAAGATTTTTCACTGTATACCCTTTTGTGCCTTTTGGATTTAAACCATTTGAGTCAATTACCCCTATAAAGTTTTAAAAATAAAATTACAAAAATGGTTAAGTATATTGGACTATCTATGTAAAAACAAATCTAATTTGATATATTCTCTAATTACCATTCATTATATAAATTCCAAATGGATTAAAGGACTAAATGAGAGAATCAAATTTTAAAACGTTTAAAATGTGTTTATAACATTAGAGTTGGGAAGGTTTGCCTTAAACAAGACACAGAAGTATATGTCAAAAGGGAAAAAAGATTGATTAAAAGCTGGCATAAAACACCATAAATAGAGTATAACAGTGACAGACTGAGGGAAGACTTCTGTAACATAATTATCAAAGATTTAGTATCCACATTATATAAAGAAGTATTGTGAATCAATAAGAAAAAAGGTGAAACACCCCAGTTAAATAGTGTGCAAAAAGTATGAATAAGCAGTTCATAGGAAAAAAAAATGGTGAAAAAATACAATTCCTAGTAAATAGGAAAAAAATTGAAAACAAGTCACTATTTCATACCCATAAGTTGGCAAAAGTCTAAAAATATGACAGTTCCAATTATGGATTAGAATGTAGGGAAATGTAAATTGTGATATTACACTTTTGGTAGAAGTACAAATTATTCCACTTTGGTGAGTAATTTTGATGATAAATGAACATTGAAAGTATGTATATGTTCAAGAAATTCTTATATATGTGCACAAGAGAGGCATAGAAATGTTTTTTACAACACTGTATTAACAAACTTTTGGAAATAACTAAAATATGGCTGTCAGAGTAAGTTGTAGCAAATCCGTAACAGGAACACGAGGGACCATTTAAATCATTTCCTTGACAGGATAGCAGTGGCCGAGAACAGGGATTCCAGACCTCAGCCTGTGGGTTTGGTCACAGCTTCACCACTTAGCCAGCCATCTGACTGGGGACAAATGATGAGCCTGTGGGCCAGGGTTTCCTCTTTTGTAAAATAGAAACAATAGTATTTACCTTTTAGGAGTTTTATAAAGATGAAGTAGGTCACAGAACAATACCTGACACACTCAACATCAGTAAAAATGAGCTGTTGTTTTTTCAACGTATTAACGCAGGTAAGTATGTAAAACATAAGGAGTTTTTTTTTAAAGCAAGGTGTAAAGTAATAATACAACATATGCCATTTATATAAATTTATATCCAGGGAAACGATATTATTTATGAATAAAGACATTTATGGTGAAAGTATAAATACATAGACAGGAAGGCTGTAACCACCTTTAGGATAGTGCTTGTCTCCTAAGAGTAAAGGAGGGAAGTGAAATTATCAGGGAAATGACTGCAGCTTCAAATATTTTTAGTGTTAATTAAAATCTAAAATATAGCATAATGTTAATATTTATTAAATTTAAACGGTTTATACATGGGTGCCATTTAAATTAATCTACTTGTATGTTTGAAATATTTTCGTAATTTGAAATTTTAAGAAGAGAAGCCTTCAAGAATATCAGAATAAATTAAGAGGACTTTTTGAGTTTCTTTTCCATAAACTAATTTTTTGCTTTTTATAAATGGAAATATATTGTTCATTTTAATACAAAACTACATACTTATAAATTCAAATGAAAAAATGTATATAAAATAGAAAGTTGATATTCCTATATCCCCAGCAATTACTGTTATGTACAACTTTCTGTATAACCTTTCTGATCCTTTTAGACAAGTATAGACACATGCAATTAAAAATTTTTATAGCTAGGATCACACTATCCATGCTGTTTTTTAATCTTTTTTTTTTTTTCAGCTGCCAACATAACGTAGATGTCTTTCCATTTTAGGATAGTATATAGCACTCTACCTCATAAACTCCATCTCTGGACGTTATTTTACCAGATGATACATTACCCTATGATAAGACTAATTTGGATATGATCCCATTTGAAGGAGGGATGATAGTGTCGATAACCTCAAGATCTTTCTTACCTTAGAATTTTGCAGTTTCAGAATTCTAATGTAGATTATTTTCTGCTTTTTTAAAAGACATTATTGCAAGAGTATCTCAAGCAGACGTCGTTATAATCGCGATTTAGAACAGGATGAAGCATTTATTCCAGTTGGAGAGTCATTAAAAGACCTTATTGACCAGTCACAAAGTTCTGGTAGTGGATCTGGACTACCCTTATTGGTAAGCTAAAATGTCATATCACCGTGAATGGTTGATTGATACAGAACGTGTCCTCAAGTGATGGTAAACCGCATGATACAGATCAGGGGACATTACTTGATACATTTTTTTTCTTTTTATTTAGAAAGATGGTTGCAGTAACGCAAGATGAAATTAGTTAAAATAAGAAATACAAAATAAGAAAAATAGAATAGGCAGTTAAGGTAGAGCCACAAGCAAGGTTAGGAGAGAAAATGTGACCGTGAAGTGCTGTGTAAGTGCTAGAGCCAGCTCCCCAGTTTTAACAGCTGCCCTGAAGACGAGTCAGGTATGAAACTGCTTGCGTCTGTAAGGTTAAACTGACTGGGGACAGTATAACCATTTCAGATTCTGAAATCAGAGGGAACTTTCTCCCACAGATCGTCATAGAGAGGATACTTCCTTCAGTATAATACAATATTACCAAAACGTAATTCATAAAAATAATTATAAAAGGAGTTGTAAATAATTCTAAGAGGGTTATATGTATCAAAATATTCAGACTTAGGGGTCAAGGGGACCCTTATAACAAGCACCAGATATCCAGACAGATTTTAATAGTTTAGTTGAATTTGTCTAAAGTAAATACATTGATCTCTAATTTTAAAATTCATTGAATCAAGTAATTCTGTAGTTGAACTGGAAAAGTAAAAGTAAAATTGTCTTCATATGTGGACGACAAGATTGTCTACATAGAAAATCTCAAGGATGGTAACACAAAGCTACAACAACTAGTAAGTTTATCAGGGCTGTAGAATATAAAGTTATTGTATAAAAGTCATTGAATTTATGTACACTGGCCACAGACGATTAGGGATTAAAATATTTAAAGCAGTATCATTTAAAATAGCATCAGAAACATGAAATATTTTGGAATAAGCTTAACAAAATTTATGTAAGGCCAGTGCACTTAAAAAAATTGCCAAAAGAAATTAACAAAACCCTTAATTAATGGAGATGTATATCCTGCTTGTGAATCAGAAGACTCAGTATTAATATTTTAGTTATCCCAAATGGATTTATAGTTTTGGTTATAGCCAAATCAAAATCAGCAAACTTTTTTAGAAATTGATGAGCTCATTATTCTAATGATTATTTGGAAATACAAGGAATCTAGAAGAGCCAAAACTATCTTGAAAAAGGAGAATAAAGAGGATTCACTACCTGATTTCTGAACCTACTGTGAAGTTACAGTAGTCAACACTGTGTGGTCCTGGCATAAGGATAAATACATACATCAGTGGAACAAAATGGAGTCTAGAAATGGACACACACACCCATGATCAATTGTTTTAAATGCCAGAGTAATTGAGTGGGGAAAAGACAGTGTGTTCAAGAAATGGTGCCGAAAAAGTAGATATTGACCCTTACCTCACTCCGTGTACAGAATTACCTTGAAATGCGTCATAGACCTAAGTGTGAAAGTTGAAGTATAAAACCTTTAAAAGAAAATGTTTTAGAAGATTATTGTGACCTTGGGTTGAGCAAAGACTTCTTAGGACACAAAAGTCAAGTCATTTTAAAAGATGGTAATTGGTCTTTTTCAAAATTTAAAACTTTTTCTATTCAGGAAATGCTGTTAAGAAAATGAAAAAAAAAGTCATAAACTGGCAAAAAAGATCTGATAAAGAATTTGTGTTGCAGAATATATAAAGGATTTTTTTTACAAGTCAGTAATGAGACAGACACCCAGTTTTTTTAACGGACAAAAGACTTGAGCAGACATTTTGTCAGGAGATATAAGAATGGCAAATAAGCACTTGAAAAGATGCTCATCATCATCATCAAGGAAATGCAAATTAAACTCATGAGATGCTGTTACACATTCACTAGTATGTTAAGTGTGGGAAAGAATGTAGATCAGCTGGAAATCTCATACATTGGACATTGGGAAACAGGTTAACAGTAGACTGAAAAGTTAAGCATATACTTTTTATACAGTGAAGCAGTCCTTCTGCTTAGTATGTATATGTGCAGACATGTCCATACAAAGATCTGAATATGAATGTTCATAGCAGCTTTATTCATAATAAACATAAATTGTAAACAACCCAAAAGTCCATTAGTTGGTAAATGGATAAACAAATTGTGGTGCATTCATAGAGAGTCCTGCTTGTCAGTAAAAGGGAATGAACTACTGACACATGCAGCAGCAGCACAGATGGTTTGAGAGCATTTTATGCTGAGTGGAAGAGGCTAGCATAGCCACAGAGACGGTGTATTGTATGTTTCCATTTGTGTGATACTCAAAACTGTAGGAACAGAAGAGAGGTCAGTGATGCCAAGGACTAAAGGTGGGTAGGGAGGGGTTGAATTTAAGGAGACAAATGGAGCTATTTTAGGTGATAGAAATAAGTGTTCTCTATCTTAATTGTTGTGTTGGTGATTACATGACTACACATTTGTCAAAATGCAGTTCTCAAAAGAGTGAATATTATATGTAAATTGGACCTTAATAATCCTGACTTTCTAAAAAAAATCAGAAAAGGATTTTATAATAAGTGGTAAATATACATCAAGTAAATCAATTTAAATATGCATAAAATCTAGCCCATTTTAACTACATTTCCAGCCTGGATCCTAGTGTTGTTTTTAATTTAGAGTGGCTGCTTATGCTTCTGAAAATGAAAGATAGCAATTTACATGCATCTTCATTTCAACACATATTAATGAAAGCACTTAACTGTACTTCAGGTATTGTCCTAAATAAGTATCTGTATTATGTGAGTAGTGGGGGGTGGAATGCAAACAAATATGTATATAAGTAGTAATAAAATTATAATGGCGTTAAGTGCAGCAACTGAGAAGAATAAGTGTGCTATGAAGGTGTTTAACAAAGAAACAAGACTCTTAGATAAAGGGAGCTGCACATGCAAAAAAGACCGAGACAGGAATGAACTTGAATGAGTTCTAAAAATTGAAATACGGTAAACAAGGAGTGAGGATGGGTGATTAGAGTCAGTGAGCAGGCTGGAGAGTTGGCAGGGGCCAGATCATGTAGGGTTTTACAGACTGAGTTGAAGATTTTTAACTATCATTTAGATTTTGCTACATGATAAACCACCCCAAAGCTTAGTGGCTTGAAGCAACAAACATTTATTATTTGTCATGATCCTGTGGGTCTTCTGGGCATTTCTTTTTCTGGAGTTGCTCAGCTAGAGCTAGATGGTATAGTTTATGTACATGGCTAGCAGCTCATATGATATCGCTTACTAGTTACAAGGTTCCCCAGCACAGAAGAAAGGGAGAAAAAAGGGCAGGCCCCAGTGCACAGACTTTACAAGTCTTCACTTGCATTACATTTGCTATTGTTCTGTTGCCCAAAGCTAGTCATGTAGCCAAGCCCAGAGTCTGTGGGGAAGTCTACCTAAGGGTATGTGTACTGGGAGGAGACTTGACCATTTTTGCAAATAGTCTCTCACGTTGACTAACCTGTTACTTTGTAGTTTTAGAATACATTGTACATGTTTCATCTTCTGCAAATACTTTTTCAATAGGTTGTTGTTTTATTTTGCTTATGGTTTCCTTTGCTGTGCAAAAGCTTATATGTTTAATTAGGTCCCATTTGTTTATTTTTGCTTGTGTTTCTTTTGCCTGAGTAGACTGTCCTAGGAGAACATTGCTAAGATTTATGTCAGAAATGTTTTGCCTGTGTTTTCTTCTAGGCGGTTTATAGTGTCATGTCTTATATTTAAGTCTTTAAGCCATTTTGAGTTTATTTTTGTGTATGGTGTCCCTGAGGGATGTTCTAACTTCATTGATTTACATGCAGCTGTCCAGTTTTTCCAGTCATCTTCTTTTGAATACATTATACTCCTCCCTCAGAATCTACCTGGGGAGATTAGTTCCAGGACCCCCTGGAGATAAGAAAATCTACAGATGCTCAAGTCCCTTACAGTCAGCCCTCTGTATCTGAGGATGCAGAACTCAGGGATACAGAAGGCTAACTGTTTACATTTTAATAGTGGAGTTGGCTGGTTGTATATATCATCCTTTTTGATGGGATGGCCTATTAGACCACTTTCTCAATCTTAATACATTCTTTTCATTTTACTTTTTTCTATAAAGGTTCAGCGAACTATTGCCAAACAGATTCAGATGGTTCGGCAAGTTGGTAAAGGCCGATACGGAGAAGTGTGGATGGGTAAATGGCGTGGTGAGAAAGTGGCAGTCAAAGTGTTTTTTACCACTGAAGAAGCTAGCTGGTTTCGAGAAACGGAGATCTATCAAACCGTGCTAATGCGCCATGAAAACATACTCGGTGGGTACATGTTTGACTTTGATCAGTGCCATATTCCGACAGGGTTAGTGGGATGCAGATGGAAGCCTTGCACGTGGGCTTTGAAAACATACGTGAATGTGCACTTGGCTAAAGGAAACCCAGTGGAATACACAGTTTAAATACGACCCAGTCCTGAATGGCAACCAACCACTTTACAAGCAGACCTCGGAGATGTTTCGGGGTTGGGATCCAGACCACAGTAATAAAGCACGTATCCCAGTACAGCAAGTTACACAAATATTTGGTTTCCCACTAAATATAAAAGTTATGTTATGCTGTACTGTCATCTATTAAGTGTACATTAGCATTGTACCTAAAAAAAAATTTGCACACCTTAATTTAAAAATATATTATTGCTAAAAACTGGCAAGCCAGTTACAATAGTAACATCAGAGATCACTGATCACAGATCACTGTAACAAATATAATAATAATGAAAAAATTTGAAGTATTGTGAGAATTGCTAAAACGTGACACAGAGACATGAAGTGAGCAGATGCTGTTTGAAAAACGGCTCGTAGACTTGTGGCGTGTCTGTATTTACTGTATAGGTATGTCTGTATTTACTACCCAACTGAGGAAACAGCAGTGCGTTTCCACTTGGAAGTAACGTAGTTTAGTGGACTTAACTCAGAGAGTAACAAAACTCGAGTCTTTTAGAGGTAATTTAAGCGATATTCTAGGGTAACTTGAATTATATGTACCTTTTGCCTACTGCAAGCTAAATCATCCCCTCCCCCATAAGATGTAGTTTCATTTATATTTTGTGCTTAGTAGGTCTCTCCCCCGATCCCCTTTTGCACAGTAGCAAAATAACCTAGATATGATCTGATCAGTAGGGTGCAAAACTTATCTGTCTTCCCCTTCTTTTCAGCTACTATTTCCCTGCCCTTTAATTTAGAGAGTGTATAACACATTGCGAAGAGTATAGTTTCCTATACTAATTGTATTAGTTCCCTAGGGCTATGATAATGATGACCACAAACCGGTAGCTTAAAACAGTAGCAACGTAATTCTCTCAGAGTTATGGAGGCAGAAGTTTAAAATTAAGGTGTCAGCAGGGCCATGTTCTCTGAAGGCTCTAGGGGAGGCCCCTTCCTTGCCTCTTCCTCCCTAGCTTCTGGTGACTGCCAGCTCTCTTTGGCATTCCTTGGCTTGGAGATAACACTCCCATCTCTGTCTTTGTAGTCACATGGCCTTCTTTCCTATGTGTCTGTGTCCAGGTTTCCTTCTTCCTGTAAGGATACCAGTCATTGAATCAGGGCCTACTCTAATCTAGAGTGCTCGCATCTGAAATTGACTGTATCTACAAAGACCCTATTTCCAAATAAGGTCACATTTGTAGGTGCCAGGTGGACATGAAGTGCGGTTGGGGTGTGGACATTACTCAGCCAAGCTCTCACTGACCTTTTTCTGAGGGGAGGGAGGTGAAGGGAGAAGGAAAGGAGGCAGGTTTGGGAACCTACCTGTCAGTGAGGCAGACTGAAAAGGCTGATGTGATGAGGCGTTGATGGGCAGATGGGAGTTGGCTTAGTTAGAAGCAAACTCTTGGTTGAATATGTTTAACTTTATTGTTTTAATGTGTCCGCTCCTCAGTTTGAAATGGAGAGCCTTTTCCACATCCCTTCTCTGTAAGTTCTTCATGCTTAGAGATTCATGTAGGTTAATAACATTCCCCCAGGTGATTGCATGATACGTGATCTTTATTTAGTCATATTATTATCGTTTTTATGATTATCATTATTTTAAATTAATTACAGAAGTGTAGAGTTATATGTGTAAATGGCAGAAATAAAAATTTTTGTAACATTTCCAAGAGGTTTTGTCAGATAAATTTTTATTATCTGTACATGATACCTAAATTATTCTCAGTGTCCTGAATGAGCATTCATTATTCTTCCTAACCACCTCTGGTAACTAATTTTTTTAACTCATTAATTGAGCAGGTTTTATAGCAGCAGATATTAAAGGTACAGGCTCCTGGACTCAGCTCTATTTGATTACTGATTACCATGAAAACGGATCTCTCTACGATTTCCTGAAATGTGCTACACTAGACACCAGAGCCCTGCTCAAGCTGGCTTATTCGGCTGCCTGTGGTCTGTGCCATCTGCACACAGAAATTTATGGCACTCAAGGAAAGCCTGCAATTGCTCATCGAGACCTAAAGAGCAAAAACATCCTCATCAAGAAAAATGGAAGTTGCTGTATTGCTGACCTGGGCCTTGCTGTTAAATTCAACAGGTGAGTGGTTCTTTGCCTGTTATTTTGAAATTATTTTAATATCCTAAAGATATTTACCTGTTTGTATTGAGGACAGTGGAATTCCAAACATGTATTTGTGCTTCTGTAGTAATACAAATAAATAGTGTGGGGGGGGTTTATCTTAGTGTTTTGTTGTTGTGTTTTTTGTTTTTTATAAAAATTACATTCTACTCTGCATAATTCTTGATTTCCTACTTTTTATTGTCTTACACATCCTTCTATTTCAGCTTATATAGATCTACTTCATTCTTTTTAACAGTGTTGTGCAAAGTTTGACATTTTATAGATGTACTATATTTATTCCGTCTATGACCCAACTGATGGGCTTTAAAGTTGCCTCCAGTTTATCTCCATTATTTAAAAAATGCTTTAATGAATATTTTATTTTATCCATATATAATATCCCTGAGTACTTGTACAAGTATTTCTTCATGATGGAGTCCTAGAGAAGGGGCTAGCTAGACAAAGAATATGTGCATATTAAATTATGGTGTATTGCATGTTATCCCCTTAGAAAGCGTGCGCCAGTTTACACTCCCATAAACAAGGCATAAGTATGCCGTTTCTCCCCCATTACTGGGTATTGTCAGTATTTTTGAACAATGAGAATATAAGATTTTTTACGAAGCCATTTAAATTGTTTTAATATTGTAACTCTGGAATACAGCAGCCATCTCACATTCCAGAATTCATTTCAGGCCATAAAATAAAAGTACTAGTCTGTAATAAACCAAACATAAAAAATTTTAATCTCTCCTCATTATTACAGTGTCCTAATACTGTGTTTTTTATCAGTGGAGTGTTTATTGGCCCAAATATTCATCAGGTGCTACTTAAGAAAATATACAATACATTATATTAATCTCTGCTTCAGAGTAGTTTCCAGAACTTGCTAGAACTGGGAGCCTAAAAACAAATCATTCATGTCTTCCAACTCTAATATTACTCCATAAATGGAAAAAACAATTAACATGTATTACTAATTGTCAGTATGATTATATAAGCATTACTTAAAATAGAACTAAGTTGGTTGGACCCAGAAAGAAAAAAATGTAATCCTGAGTCACAAAGGATCACATGAGAATGATAAAAGCAAATGATTCCTCTCAGCTTATTTGCTTCTATTTCAGTTTATATAGATCTACATTTGCTTACTTTGGGATATAATTATCTACCACTTCTTTTATAGTCAGTATAATATATTGTGTATATATAGCATATATTTATATTCCGTTTTGTGCCTAAAAAAGATGCCATTTGATCTGAACTGATACGAGGTATTTACTGTCTTTATTTATCCATGTCTATTCATGCTTAGTTTTTATTGCAGACATAGTAACGATTTTGATTAAGAGTACTGCTCCAGACCCTGTTGGGGATGTTATATAATATGGAGTATATATTTAAAGAGTATGTTAATTTTTTTTAATCTGAAAGATACTGAATTTCAAAATATATCTGGCCCCAAAGAGTTTTGATATGGGAATGTGGACATATTAGATAGTTAGATTTTTAATTCATTTAGTTATATATTTAGAAAGAGAGACAGACAGACAGACAGACAGACAGACAAACCCTGACTTCTACAAAATGCAACTAAAATAGAAGATAAAACGATTTTGTTCTTGGCCCTCACCCTGAACAGTATCTGTCTTCTGTTTCAGTGACACAAATGAAGTCGATGTACCTCTGAATACTAGGGTGGGCACCAAACGCTACATGGCCCCAGAAGTGCTGGATGAAAGCCTGAACAAGAACCATTTTCAGCCCTACATAATGGCTGACATCTACAGCTTTGGCCTGATCATTTGGGAAATGGCCCGTCGTTGTATCACGGGAGGTAGGCGTTTAGGTAGCATGTTTCTGGTTATGTTTGTGTCCTCATCATTCAAAAAAATAACAGCTCCAGTTATATACTTTAGACGTCATGTACGTCAGGGATCCCCAAGTCCACTGCCCAGTTCTGCAGTTCCATTAGAAGGGCTCAGCATATAGTTGTCCTCACAGCTAAGCTGTATTACAGTGAAGGATACAAATCAAAATCAACCAAGGGAAAAGGCACATGAGACAGAAAGTTCAAAGGAAATCGGGCACAAGCTTCCAGAAGTCCTCTCCCAGTGAAGTTGCACGGGATATGCTTAATTCCTCCAGCAGTGAATTGTGATAAGTACGAAATTTTGTCATCTAGGGAAGTTCATCAGAGGTTTAGTATCCAAAGATTTTTTTGGACGCTGATCATGAGGCAACTCTGCCTAGCATGTATCAAAATTCCAAACTCCTAGAAAGAAAACAGGTGTTCAGCATAAACCATATTGTTTGCACGGAAGTCTAGGTACATTGGCCGCCCTTATCATTTAGGGAAAGTTTTAAAAGAGTGTAGGGATCTGTTTACCAGGCGGGTTCCCAGACACCAGCCAAATGCCAGCCTTGCAAGCAGGCCTTTTAAGGATAGCAATCTCAGGTCTGTTATGTTAGCTCTTTTTTGCATATCATGTTGTCTTTCTACCACAGAGCAAACCAAAAATAGAAACTTTGTTGACTAGTAGAAACAATTGTGTACATAAATAATTAGATTAAAAAATTTAGGGTGAGTGGTTCCCCTTGCTTATTTTAAGAACTATCGGTATGTCCAGTGTGGACAGGTATGGTGGGAGTAGAGGAAATAATTAGACATTAGAAAAAGAACATATATTTGCCATTAAAAGTGAATCATCAAGTCTATAATTTTTTCTTCTTGATGTAAGAATCAGTTGTAGTTCCCTAGTTCAGTAGGAGGTGTTGAATGGATTACTTTGTCCAGCCACCGTTTCTGTGCCCACTGTGTTTTCTCACTTACTGCAGGGATAGTAGAGGAGTACCAGCTGCCATATTATAACATGGTCCCCAATGATCCATCGTATGAAGACATGCGTGAGGTTGTGTGTGTCAAACGTTTGCGGCCAATTGTGTCTAATCGATGGAACAGTGATGAAGTAAGTGGAATTCAGTCCCCTGAGAAAGTGATTGCTGAATGTCGCCAAAGATATGTCCCCGTTCACTACGTTCTCTTTACTTTTCAGTGTCTACGAGCAGTTTTGAAGCTAATGTCAGAATGCTGGGCCCACAATCCAGCCTCCAGACTTACAGCTCTGAGAATCAAGAAGACGCTCGCCAAGATGGTTGAATCCCAGGATGTAAAGATTTGAGAGATACATAATCATGAGGAGAAATTCAGACTGCAGGAACTGTTTTCACCCAAGGAACGGGTGAAACTAGAGTAGAATAAGGATGTTAACCTGGTTCTCAGATTCCTTCCTCACTACACCTTCACAGGCTGCTAATATTCAACCTTTCAGTACTCTGTAGAATACAAGCTGGGAACTTCTAAACACTTCATTCTTTATGTATGGACAGCTTTATTTTAAATGTGGTTTTTGATGCCTTTTTTTTTTTATTGGGTTTTTATGAACTGCATCGAGACTTCAGTCCTGATTAGTAAGTCTCCAGTCAAACTCTGGGTACTGAATTACCTGTTCATAAAATGGTGCTTTCTGTGAAAGCCTTAAGAAGATAAATGAATTCAGCAGAGATGGAGAAATACACACTTTTGCCTTCTACCTGAGGAAATTTAATCTGTTTGTATTCTGCCTTTGTAAACAGCCTATGGATTATGACCTGTTTGGGATACTGCTTAGTTTATGATAGTTTGTCATGCCTTGCTAACGGGGGGTGTGTGTGTGTGTGAGAGTGTGTGTGTGTGTGTGTGTGTGTGTGTGTGTGTGTGTGTGTACGTACACATGCATACCAGGATTCCTCTGCTGCCATTTGAAATTAGAAGAAAGTAATTTATGAATGCACAGGAAGCTGTTGGTGGCTGTTGGTTTTGTGCTTTAAAAAATGCATTATCTGACCAAGATTCGCCAATCACGTAAAAGCCATTTACCTTGCAAGTGACCTAGCTTCTCCACCAACTTTATTTTTTAACATTAAAGTTCGATATAAAGGCCAAAAGAAGTTTAAAGTGTACGTAAATTTGGACTGTTTTCCTCCCACCACAAACTTTTTTGAAGGGTGTGATGATTATTTTTGTCATGAAAAGCATCCAAAGTTGGAACTTCCAATGCCATGACCCTTCTAAAGAAAACGCTTCTTTTTGAAGTGAATACTAATTCCTGCATTTGATAGCAATGTAAGTGCCTGTCACCATGTTCTGTATTCTTTATTCTCAGTAACTTTTAAAAGGGAAGTTATTTATATTTTGTGTGTAATATGCTTTACTTGCAAAACACCTGCTCCTTTACAACCATATTTTATATATGTATATACATTCATACTGTAGAAACCAGCTCATGTGTACCTCACATCTCATCCTTAGGGGAAAAAAAATTAAAAGATCATGAGAAAAAAATGTTGTAAAATAGAACTACATGTAAATTTTCAGAATTAATTCAAAGTAGTATATCAAACCTAGGACTTTAACTTCAGGTATACACTTTAAGACACCATCATCTCAGTTTTCCTTTAAGAAAGGATCCTCCAATTAGAAATTTCTATTTCAGAGTTAATATAAATTTATCAACAACTGTTTAGACACTTAAATCATTTGACATTTTTGGTTTTATGATTCCTGTTCCGTAAGTTTGTGAAGACAGTGAAGAGTCAGGCGAAGAAGTTCACTGTCTGGTCAGTACTTACATCTGTACACACAGCTCTTACTCGGCACAGTGCTCCACGTTTCATGGATGCCTTGTTTTTCCAAGAAGTAATTCTGATCTGCTTAAACTTACTATGCTTCGTAATGCGTTTTAAATATTAATGTCTTAGCCTGAACAAACAACTCATGGGTGCATAAAGTGAGAGTTTTCTTTGAATATAACATAAAATAAATGTGATTATATGACAGCATAGTAAAAAAAAAACTTCAAAGAGTAGGAATCAGAGCATGTATCCATCCATTATCAAAAATCTGACTGACATTTAAGGATGAAACTCATATTTGTCTGTACATCAAATTTCATAAAGCTGAAACTTGCTTTAACAGTTTTGACTAAGTTTAATAAGTTTCATCTCACAAAGTTTGTAGTATTCATCAAGACAAGTAAATTTATATATTAATAGTACTCTATAAATCGCAATTGCTCTTTGAGCATGTTTTCCCCATCTCTATACTGAGAAATAAAGATATTTTAATTTAAATTGCCATGTGATTTAAGAATACTTATGTGCTCTGATCTACTTAGTCTGAGGTTAACCTTGATTTTTCATTTGGTAAACTATAAATCTTTAAAATAATTTGTTACCTTAAAAAGGAAAAATGTAAGGAAAGGCAAAACTGTTCTGAGAAATGTTGAAATATTATGTGGAAGCAAAAAAATTACAGATAATATATAAATACAAGACCATTATAATGATTTTTTAAATTAAATTGATCTATGAAAAGTAACACCAAGAACTCACTTTAGAAACTTGTTAAATAAACGTATTTTCTAATACAACATAGACATGTTATATGTATAACATGTTATTTAAAAAGCAAATGATGCCATTTCAAAATCCTAAAGTCTAAAAGAAGTTGCATGAAACCAATTTTTTTCTCTCCTTCTGTTACTCTTACTCTAAAATTTCTAGGTTCATCCACTAAGTGAAATGTTTAAAGAGGAAGAGGAAGTATTACACTGGACCATAGATAATTTGTAAAACTCTAGAAGCCATTTGGTCCCACTTACAACTTAGCATCTTAAAAACGTGTGGCTTCTGTCTGTCATCCCTTTAAATAACTAAAACTTAAAAACCAAAGCTACTTGAATATAACAAAAGTTAATCCTCCCTCAAAGGAGATTCTTCTTCTGAATTCTCTTTTATCCTGGTAAACATCTCCAGAATTAAAGGCACACTGGGATTGGCTTCAGTGTGTCATTTCTAAGCCTTTCCTGTACTTTCTTACTAGACAAGTTTCTGAAATACATAATTTGAGGCTAATTTCTGGAAATGTTTTCACAAAAGATATTTCAGTCAAAATTTTTGTTGCCTTTCCAGTGTTCAGAGCTGTTTTTAAACTTAGAAAGTGACCTATAGTTTTTGAAAATTATATTTTCCTAGAATGTACCAGATTTTTTATTTATTCACTCTAAAAAATACTCATTACCTTTCTTCCCCCAGGTGCTTTGTTTCTGTTTAGAACAAAATGCAATACAATGTTTAAAGAATCATGCATCTGTAAGTTGGCCCAAGATCAAATTTGATGTTGAATAATTTAGGCAAGATTTTATAAATTAACTTAACCTATGTTTCTTGTCATACATGTTTTGAAATGTTTCTAAATATCTAAAATAATTTCAACTGCAGAAATATGAATTCTTTTTTTTTTAAGAAAAGATTGTTGCAGCTCTTGTACTGTTTAAAAGTGGTAATATTTATTCTTTGTGTGGGTCAGATGTTAAAATAGCAATATAGCAGTTCATCTTCTTGCCGCGGTGCTGTTATGAGAGTCACAGTGAAAACTGCAGAGAGCTGACGTGTTCATAAAAGCCAAATTAAATCTAGGGTAGCAGCACATGAAGCTACGTGTAATGATCGTCCCATAAGGAAAGTATGTGAATACTGCTTTTGCGAAGGATTAGATATATTATTGTAATTTTAGCTTGTGCTCTGTACCATGCTTTCAATGGAATTATTTAAGCCCTTTTAGTGACTGTTGTCCTTGCCCATTTAAAAACTAAAATGTAGTATATATTGTATAAAATCAAAGTATCATTATAGCTTAATTAGGAAAGTTGTACATAGACATTGAAAGAAGGGTTAAAAACAGGCAGTTTTATTATGCAATTGTAAAACACCAAAAATATAGACTCATCTTTGATATGTAACACACTAAATGTATTTTGTACAGCATCTGGTTTAAAAGGTGCCTTATTAAGTTTACCATTAATTGCTTTGTTCTATAGATTACATCCAATGTATCATTTTTAAGTAAATAACCTTATTTTAGTATACTTTAGTGATGTGTTTTGTGATACTTGAACTATACTGTGTATCAGAAGTCACGTGTCTGGTGAGATTTTTATAACGGGTAAGTTAGTATACATACAGGTGTCCCTGAGACGTGCCTTTCAGCTACCAGAAACCCACTATGGGACACAGGGCGGGTAGGTGACCACACACTCTTCCCTTTGTATAGAGAAGGTAAAAACCTGTTATAGTGAAGGGTTTTTTTTCCTTTGAAAAAGAAAAAAGAAAAAACATGTAAAACAGGAAAGAATAAAGAAGTAAGCAAAATCAGTTAAAATCCTATTGCCAGGTGTTACCACTGTTAACATTTGAATTTTCTTTTTGATCTTTTTTGCTGCTGCATATTTTTTTACAATGTTAAGATCATAGTATGTCGGTATATATCCACTGACAACGTAACTTTTAAAAAAATTGACTACATAGCATTCCACTAAGTTGATGGGACAATTTATTTTTGTAATTTCCTGTTGAATATTTGGGTTATTCCCATTGTTTTGGGAAATACAACCAATGTATTGAACATCCTTGTACATAAATTTTAATATATTTAGTTTCTTAAATTATATTCCTAAAAATGGAACCAATGAATATGGACTTTTAAAAGATTCTTTAAGGTGAAAAAAAGAAATCTGAGGTTCTTGATAAATAATGGCCACGCTGCTGCCCAGAAGGGCTGCTCACTTCCACGCCTAGCAGCGGTGTAAGAGACGCTCATCTCACTCACTGCCACTGCCTGGCCAGGTAGCTTCTCCCAGGTTCCTCCTCTTTTCTGCTAACAGGGTGCCAGGTTCTTGCGTGTAACTAGCTTCTTTTAGTTAAAGTGACGGAATCCATTTATCCGGCCTTAAGGTGTTCTTGCTGCAGCAAATGCTTTTTTTTTTAAGCTTAAACTTCAGGGAAGTTAAGGAAGCCCTCCTCCTGCGGCTGTACCGTCTTCCCTCCTGCACTCGCTCACCACCTCTCAGAGCTGCTTTCAGCTGAGTGTAAAGTCACTCAAGTGTGCCTCGTGATGCCTTTTCCTAGTTAAATGTGTTAAATCCTCATGAAAGATTTGGGACTAGTGAGGTCTCCCCCAACTGCCCCCA
Organism: Camelus dromedarius; assembly: GCF_036321535.1. NCBI lineage: Eukaryota > Metazoa > Chordata > Mammalia > Artiodactyla > Camelidae > Camelus > Camelus dromedarius. The sequence continues at coordinate 21,320,849 of NC_087443.1, forward strand.
CCCCCCCAGCAGGGGGAAAAAAATGCATGTTTGAAGATAGCCTATTACAAATTCCTTACCGGGATCCTCATTTAGTGTCAGTATACGGTGGTTTCTTGAGACAATAGCACGCACTCTGACACAGCTTGATAAAGAAGAAAATCGAATTTCCTGGGCCTTTCAGGTGCTCCCTGGCTCTTTTTCCATCTATAGAAGACTGGCCCCCAAACTGGATAAATATATCCATTTTTCCTCCCTTGCATAATGTTGCTCTCACTGATTAGTTGAAAGAGTGACTCCAAGGTTTCTAGAGTAGACGTTAAATGTTCTTCCGGAATAGTCTGATCCTTGTTGGTAATTTCAAGCAGATGCTGATTCAGTCATCAAGTCTTCACTCACTCAGAGAAATACTGATGTGCCTGTTGCTAGTGCGTGGACCGTTTCTGGCACTGCATGCTTAAGTCAGATGCATATTCCTACAAGAAAGCCTTGTTGCAGCCTTGGAGCAGTGCAGCCTTGACTAAGTGGACGTGGTCCACTGCGGACGGCTAGCCGGGAGCACAGGCAGAGGCTACCTAATGGCAGTGGCACTGTTACAAATCACCGGGAGTTATACCCTTGAGCTCAGGGTAAGAGCAAATGGGCAGGTCACCCTGAAACTGAGAATCGGGAGGAGAAACGAAGTTGAAGTGCAGAGGTGCGTGAAGGAATATTTCAGACAGAAGCAGAGACCAGGGCTGAAAGGTTAGTGCATAATTATCTTTTGAGGTAGGAGTTGTTACTCTCTTTTAGATGCAATATGCGTGGCCTGCCTGTTTCTCCTCTGAACTTCATCTTCTTGGTCTTTGTCCGGTTACTTTCCCTCTCAGTGCTCCACGTGTGCTCAGAATGAAATTCAGGGTGATTCCGGAGGCCCCTATACCCACCTCACTACCCAGATCCCACATTCTATACAGGGAATCTAAAATGTTACTGCTGTTTAAAAGTCAGTGTGAAATTTTTGCATTGAAAGTATTTCTAAGCTAGAGGAATTAAAAAGAGTTTGGGTTTTTTTATTTTTTTTTTTTAAGGGGGAGCCATTTTTGAAAGCAACTTTAAAATCAGTTTGATGAAACATCTGTTGCCCTGTTCTCTGTTACTCTCCTGTGTTACAGAAGTCCAAATGAGTGTTGAAGAAACAAAGAATTGAAAGGCTGTGGCAAAAAAAGACCAACACTAAGGGGAGGCATTTCAATGGAACACTAAAAGCAATTGTCACCATTTGATTCTGCCTTCATACTTGGCTAGCAGTTTGGGTGGCGATTGAATCCAACTCTGAAGGTACCGCTGCCTGCTCTTCCAGCGCCCTGTGGCCAGTAAAAAGTCCAATACATGTCTAAGTCACTCCTTTCTGGTTTAACTTATTTTTTCATTCAAGAAGTGTAGAATTTGGGGGGACGGTATAGCTCAGAGATAGAGTGCGTGCCTAGCATGCATGAGGTCCCAGGTTCAATCCCCAGTACCTCCACCAAAAGTAGTAAATAAATTAACCTAATTACCCCCAAAAAAAATTTTTTTTAAAAGAAGCATAGAATTTGTTTCTGATGTTTTGAAGTTTAAACTTACCATGTCTAGATACATTCATCTGTTACTTAGTCCTAACTGGGTCCTTTTCATCTTTCCTTAGATCTGGGAGCTTTTCTTCCATTACTTCTTTACTCCCTTCCCTTTTTTCACTCTCTTTCTAGGACTTCTCTTATACAAATACTAGGTCCCCTGGATGTTTCCTGCACATTTCTAAGCAGTCTCTTATGTTTGTTTCACCCTGACTTCTGCTTTTCAGCCCATCTCCTGAGTATTTTTATTTCAACAAATTTTATTTTAACGTTATTTGTATTTTCAAAACATTAAGAGCTTCCCCCCAAGTTGCAAAAATAATATAAAGAATGCAACGTACCTTTCACCCAGATTCATAACCTCTTACATTTTGTCACAATTGCTCTGTTGTTCTGTGTGTGTACACACAAAACTACACATCCTTTTTTCTGAACTACTTAAGAGTTCAAAGCTACAGAGCTCACGCCTCTTTATCCCTGAATACTTCAGGGATATTCTGTTACATAACCAATTATGCACAATTACCAAAATCAGGAAAGTTAACATTTACACCATAATCTGCAGACTTTATTCAAGTTTTGCTAGTTGTTCCAATAAAGTCCTTGAGCACATTTTCTTGGTCCAGAGTCTGCCTGGGACCTTGCACTGTTGTCAAGTCTCCTTACTCTCCTTTAATCTGGAACAGTCCTCCAGCTTTTGTCTTTTGCAATACTGACATTTTCTAGAGTAAAGGCCACAGATTTTGCGGACCTGATGTCTGGGTCCTTCTCGAGGCATCCCATCAGGGGCCGTGGCTCCAGCGTGTCCTCTCTCTGATGATGTGACTGTCGATCACTTGTTGAAGGTGGTCCTCACCTAGTTCCTCTACTGTGAGGTTATCAGTGGTTACAAAGGGACGATTTTCTAATACCAGTATTACATCTCCATTATTAATTGGCATTCTGCTGTAAGGAAGAATGCTCCCTTTCTTGTTTATTTTTTATTATCACTATGGACTGGTGGATTCTTATTTTATTCAGTAAGCTATCATCTACTAGGTCAGTATTTGTTGTGGTGCTGAAACTGACCCAGACTTGGCTACTGGGAGTTCATCAAGCTGGCGCCTGAGTCCTTTTGACACACGTGTGTCATTTTTGAGTGTGTCTTGCTTTGGGGCACATTAAGAGGTTCAAAGCTCGTCTGAAACTTTCCTTGCCCCGGCCACGGAGTCAGCCATCTCCCCAAGGTGCTTTGGTTCCTTTTAGGGGAGGGCAGTATTTAGAAACCAGGATCTGGGTGGCAAATCATCAACGTAAATTCCCAGTTTCCTGTACTGTTTCCAGAGATCGTATATCCCCAAATTTTCAGTTTGTTGAGTTTCAGAACCTCTTTCTGCAAATGTTTGGCAACTGATTATCTGTGTGAACCCCTGCTCACCTCAGGTCTGTGTTCCTCATCTTCTTGGCTTTATCAGGGAGGATGGGCCTAGCTGTTAGAGCAAAAGTAAGAAGTAATCCTTTCCTCTCTTCTCGCCTACTCAAGACGGTTCAGGCTTTCCCCACTGTTTGTTTACCTTCCCTGCCCAAGAGTTTTGTCACTGTTGGGCCTGGTTCCGGGGAGTTTTCTAGATGCAGGAGGATGGAGGAATGGCACTCAGGCTAGAGCTAGGGGAAGAGTCTTTGATGTTTTCAAGATAAACATCAGGGGAGACCAGAGGAGCTTCAGAGTGTGAGAGGAGAGGAGAGTGTTGAGAAACAATTTTTTAATAGACCATCTATCCTCTTCACAGTGTTTCTGAAATAGAAGTAAAGGTCACAGTTGTTTCTGACATTGTGTTGTGGTTTGTGGAGACACATCTCTGGATCCACTCCTGGGGGGTCTTGATTGCGATCAGGTTATACGTGTCTTCTGGGCGTGGGGGGGACTTGCCTCCAAGAGTCAGTAGCTGCCCTGCGAGTGGGAGCTCAGGCCTGACCAGCAGTGCTCTAGCTCGAGACAGAGGCCACTGCTGCCCGCTGCTGGGCACAGGCGAGGGACGGCTGGGGCTGACCGCCCGCTGCCTTGACTGCCCCTCCTCCACGGCTCCCTCAAGTGTATCAGCGGCTGAGTTTGGGGCTCCCCTGAAATCACTCCCATCTCTCAAATGTTTGGGGTTATGATTTCCTCCTGCTAATTCATTTTGTACTTGCTCCCCTCTACTTCCTATTTTTCAGGAATTACTGAAATTTCCTGATCTGCTTATGGTACCCTTTCTTGTTGTTTAATGATGTTTTTTTATTGCTTTACTTTTGTGTATTTTTTTTCCGTCAGGTTTAGAGATAACACTCTGTGCTCAGGCCATTGTCTTGTTCTGGGTGCTACAAGTGTTTACACACTGGCCTGGGTAACTGGGGGTAGGGGTGGGGTCTAATTGAGGGACACTCAGTCTCCACCCAGAGATATTAGTGGAGATAAGAAATCTATCAAATGAACTTTAGAATTCTTGCTAATCTGGGGTCCGTATTATAGAAGTGTTTAAACTGAAAATTTGCACTTAAACTTGATAATTAAGGTTTTGTGAAATTTGCATGGAAAGCACCCAATTTAAAAGAATCATTGTTTTTCCAGTTCTAACCCCAGAAACTTCCGGAATGACTCATCCGTGCTGCTGCCAGAGCTTACCAGTTAGCACTTTCATTAATAACCTTCCTATTGAAGAGCACCGGCCGCATGAGGGCTGGCAGACATGCCCCTTACAGAGGAAGTCAATTCACTCTGCTTATTATGTGCAATAAATTCCAAATGAAAATCTTAATTAATAAGCCTGTATTACCCTAATATTTCCACTTAGTCATCAGCACAGCCTGACCAGTAAGAGCAGGATTGAGGAGAGAGAAGAAACAGCATGGTCGTTCAAGCAGCCAGGGTGACCCGGTACTGGCTGTCTAGCCTTTGGTCAGGGGTGGCCCACGTACATCACGCCTTGGGTCAGGACTGGTCTTGGTCACTAGGCTGTGCTAGGTGGGAGGCCCTGGCCAGAGGGAAGGGCAGGTAGGCAGGAGTTGAACCTGAGGTCAAGGTAATAAAAGTAAGACTACTTGGAGCTGTTAGACTAACCACCTGGTACTATAGACGGAGAAGTTCAAGAGAGGTTGTGATTTACCCTGCGGTCAAACCGTCAGTGGCAGAGTGGCCTGGCACACTGTTCCTTTTAACACTGATATGTTAGCGCATTGAGCACACCATGTTTAGTGGTAAATTCCAAGGGGCAATTATTGGAATTAATGAACCCTTTAAAACAATCAGAAGGGCTGGGAACTTTGTTAACCCTGATAACCAACTCCGTCCTTTTTCAATACCCAGACCAATCTGATTTGCTTAGGGAGAAGACCATATTCAACAAATATTGACTACCTACTCCCAAAATTAAAACATTTCCAGTCATCTAGACGACTGCTTTCTCAAGCCAGTTTGCTCTAGGATCTGTGATTTTTTTGTTTGTTTTTGAAAATCATTTATTGATATTGTGGAAAAACTGTAGCCCTGAGCTGTACTGTCTGTTCCAATGTTATTAATGCCATTGGCTACTGTGAAGGCCTGTGAGTACTTTCTGTGGAATTAACTGAAATTGCAAAGTCAAATATGGCCTGGAATAATCAAAGTCACACGCCCAAATCACTCATTTTGTCCCGTCTTTCTACCTACTTTACCAAATCCTTTTGCTCGCCACAAGTGAACCAGGCAAAGGTCTGAAGGGCATCGCTTTATTTCAAAGTTGATCACTGTCGAGGGGGATTTTTACAGTCTTCCTTCCCTCCCTCAGCTCCGTTCCTGGTTAGAAATGCCGAGAAGAACTAGGGTGTCATAAGCTACTGGAAGAAGCAAAAAAGGTGAAGGGTATACACAGTTTAGTTCATGCTGGGCATGTCTCGGCCTTTACCCTCTGTGAGGCGAGGAGAAAAAGAAGTGAATTTAAAGTTACGATAAATTCAAGGAAGGACTGAAACTAAGGAAAAGATGCTAATTTTGTTTCCCTTGGTTAACGCAACCAGGTCTTTGTCTCCCTTTTTGACCAACAGACACCAAACGGGTTGGGCTTCTCCTACCGCCCTGCCATGGGAGGGGAATGGTTTCCAATATTGTCCCAAACGTCACCTCCATTGAAACATACTCCTTCCGGGAAAGAATGATTTTTCTAGCATAAGACGAGGGAGAAGAGGCAATGGGAGAAAGTGTTGAACGGAAATTTTCAACCACAGGAGGAGCAAGACACCAAAGAAGCTACAGAACACAGGGTTTGGGCCAGGAGCTTGGGTCCAAGCCACGCTGCCTCAGAAGGCCTGCCGAGCCAAGTTCATTTCACACTTCCCTGGACCAGGTCCTGCCCAGAGAGAAGCATTCCAGTCCTTCCCATTGCTAAGAAACAGCCAAACCCAGTGTGTCAAGAGGGAGGCCACACATACCACACTGTCTTTGCAGAAGGCTTCCAACTGGATGGTCTCCAGACCAACCCTGGCCTGAGAGCCCCTGGCCAAGGAGAGCTGGGCGAGTCCACGACGTCTGGTCTGCGCCCGGTGCTCAGGTCTTGAACATCAGGAAGCCCCCGAACGCAGTGCCTGGGGGGCTTCTCTTCATTACCGATCCCTGCGTTAGCTCAAACCACACCCTCTCACCCCTCTGCAGCTCGGCCATGGCAAAGGTAGTGGCCATGCTGCCACCCCTCCGCTCCTCGGTGGTGTGGACAGGGGTCCGATGGTGACCTCCAAACACCAGCTGCCCGGTGCCTGGCCCTGGGCCGAACTCAACGCTCACTGCAAACAGATAGACCCCACGCTCGGGGGCTCGGAAGTAGCCGTGTTCAGGGAAGTAGCTGCTGCCAATGTTGATGTAAGTAGTGTTGAACTTCACCGCCTGCAGGGTGGCCGTCCCTTCGGAAAAGCTGGCGTAGAAGGCCACTGGGGAGCCTGGAACGCAAGAGGGAAGTGTCAGTGACTCAGCCCTTCCCTGCCTTGGATGCAAAATTATACCCTGAGACCTGCCTTCCTCACCTTCTTAACACTACAAATAGGTCACTATTTCTAGATAACCTAGAGATTCCGAATAGCAATGTGTTTCAGTGAGTGGGAACTGACTGGCCAGCTCTCAGTATTTCGATAGTTAAGAGACAGGGACATGAGGTTCGATCCCTTCCATTAAAAATAAATAAATAAGTAAGTAAAAATAAACCTACCTTCCTAGTCCCTAAAAAATAAATTTAAAAAAATTGAAGGAAAAAAAAGAGCAAGGGAAACACAAATCTGTTGTCTTTACTGGTGTACATTTTAACAAAGCACTTTCTTGTTTGATCCTTCTTCCGTCCAACCTCCTTGAGAGGTAAGTACTGTGATTGAGGAAACTTGAGTCTTGAGTGCTTAACTAGTGTCCAAGGCTATATGGCTTGTTGCTGGCAGGCTGGGACGGGTCTCAAACCCAGGTGTCTGACTCCCAGACTCCTGCCACTTGCTAGGGATCTTGAGATACCCAGGGGAAAGAAAGCATTACCTATCCTCAAAGTAATCATGCTAAGCCTGCTGAGGTAATTAAGCAATGAAGGGTGGCTCCCGCGCCATGTTTAGCACAGGAACCTGGAGAAAGAGAAAAGCAGGTGGGACCAGGGAAGAGAAGTCTTTTCAAGCTGGTCATGTTAATGTTTTCAAAGTGTTGCAAAGAACCCTGGGATTACAGAGAGGGAAACAGGCCCAGAAAAGGAAAGTTGCTGGGTCTCTCTTGCGTGCTCTCCCTCCCCCCATCCCCCCATCCGCGCCCCATTGAGACCTTGCTCCCTGTTTCTCACAGGATGAAACCAAGACCTAAAGAAGCAATTTGCACAGCAGTTAGTGACTCAAATCCCAGAACTACAGCCCCCGCTCCTTGGCTCCGGGTTCAGCATCATCCTTGTAAATGACAAAATTTTTGCTGTTCTCTAGCTCTGGAAGAAGTCCTGAGAATTAGAGTTCAGAATAGCTTTGCCATCTAAGACTGTTACGTCAGAGGCCCGCTGCTGGCTCTGCAGTTCCCCCCAGCACCCAGGAGGCGGCGCGCTCGCCCCGCCGAAGGAAGGCCAGTCTAGCGCGCCCTCTGCCAGCGACACTCGCTCACGCCAGCCTGCCCGAGGCTTGGAGTCTGGCTTTAGAGGGAGGCCGCCGGCAGCCAGCCGCCAAGCGTGCTCCTCAGAAGATGGAAGGGTTGTGTGAACACTCATTTGCTAGCAGGCAGACTGAGAGTGGGCTTCCCAGCAAGGCACAGAATCAAACCCTATAGCCTTCCCATAAGACAAATAAGGGCAAATTTTTATTTTTAATTCTAAGACAAAAATATTTTTAAATAAAATATTGCAGTGGTAAACTCAGATACCTAAATTATTAGGCTCTTGAAGCCTTGCACCCTCACAACAGGGAAAAAGATGTAAGAGTGTGGGAGGATACAGCCTCAGCCCTGAAAATGCCAGGGAAACTGGAAAACATTGGTTTCTACTAAGTATCAAGCCTGTGCTGTTTTTGGTAAATGTATCTGTTAATCTTCCTAACTGTCCTTTGAGGCAAGTTGTGGTCCCCCCACTTCACAGAGGAAGAAACAGGCAAGTACGTCCTCCTGGACGACTCCTGGCCTTCACTGCTCCCAGGAAGACGGTCTCAGAGCCAGCCTCCCAAGACCAGGGCTTTGCAGGGCCCAGTCAAGAGCCTTTCACAGGGAAGAGCCAGCACCCTAGAGACAACCAGACTGGGATAAGGGTTCCTCTAAATTGCTTCCTAGCTGTGTGAGCAGGATGCTTTCCTGACCAAGTTTTAGTTTCAGGCAAGGGACAGTGATAACATATCACTGAGCGGTTGTGATGATTCAACATGGCAAAGCCCAGGAAAGGCACCATGGGGGACCTGGCTCAGGGTGGGTCCTCTGTGTTAGCAGAATGACCTCCTTTCTGGGCCCAAGCCTTCCCCTGTATTCACCTCTTGTGGGATGCTGTCCACAGCAGATGGGATAGGGGTGTCCCAGCACCTGTTCACACACTCACTTACCTATAGGGGAAAGCTGAAGACACATAGTGGGGTGAATTTCAGGGGGTGGTGGGGAAGAGCTGAAACAGAGGGATTTGGGGTGTGCTATGGAGGAAAGAGAGGCAGCCCCCACTCCCTGCTTCACTGTTAGGGCGGCAGGCAGGCAGGGGTGTATATATGAGCTACAGACGTGTGCTCAGTAGGGCTCTGCCTGCTCACTGATGGTTGGGTCTTGTGAATTCTACCTCCTAAGAAATACTCCAGGTAGCTTAAAAGGCCTCTACGCCTGAATGGAAGGTAGGTCAAGGGCAAAGCCGGCCCTGAGTAGTGGTGATTGATGGTCATCCTGTTCTCTTTCATCCACACCCCCTCTGAGGCAGAAGAGGTGCTGGCAGACAACCCTGTCCTCCAAGACTCCTCCTGGCCTTCTGCGGCCCGGAAACTCACCTGCCTCCCACAGCGCCGGCCCTTTGACATTAACATGCGCATCCTCCAAAGGTTCCACTGGCTTTCCGTCCCTCCTCCTGCGAGCTTCTAGATCTTTCTGTTGCTTCTTCCCTTTCCTGCTCAGCATGGCCTGCAGCTTCCCCAGGTCCAGGCTGACGTTGGCGTCCACGAGTCCTTGGAAGTTTCCAAAGAGGCTGTGGAAGAGGCGCTCGTGCTGCTCCAAGCCACGCTCAGCGGTGGAGAGCGCCCCGCGGAGGCCCTCGAGGGAGCTGTTGAGGGAGGAGGCCCCGGAGGCCTCGCAGCATTGGCCCACGCGCTCGACGTCGGCGCTTAGGCGCTGGAGCTCCTGTGCCAGCCCCTCCGGGTCCGTCCCGACGACCTCCCCTGGCCATGCGTCCCGACTGGGCTCCAGCCGCTCGCCTTGCCCGCCGGCCCCCGAAGCCTGCTCCAGGGCGGCCACCCGGGCGGCCAGCGTGTCCCAGGCGAGCGCCTGCTCCTGCAGCCCGCTGGCGGCGTCCAGCAGGCCGGCGCGGATCTGCTCGTAGCGCAGGGGCAGCGGACCGGGCGCCTCCTCGGTCATCTCCTCCATCACCTCCTCCCCGAAGAGGGCGGCCAGCACGGCCTCGTGCCGCAGCGCGTCCTCCAGCAGGGCCGAGAAGGAGCTGTGCAGCTTCCCGACCTCACTGCGGATCTCGCCCTCGGCGGCCCGCAGCGCGCTCACCTCGCCGCCCAGCGCGCGCAACTGGCTCCGGAGCCGCGCCGCGTCGGCCCGCGCGCGCTCGCCCTCCGCCCGCTGTGCTTCCACCGCCTGGTCCAGAGCGGCCACCCTGCCGCTCAGGGCCTGCAGGGAGGAGCCGTCCCGCTGGCGCCGCTCGTCCAGGCTCACCTGGGTCTCCTCCAGGGCACGCGTGGTGTCCCGCTGGCCCTCTCGGATGATGTCCAGGTCAAAGTAGAGCTTCTGGCAGTTGCAGTCCTTGACGTACTTGATGAGGTCCGCGTGGCCGCCCTGCAGGTGCTGGAGAGTGAGGTTGAGCTCCAGGAGCTGCCGCTCCATCTCCTCCTTGTTCTCCTCCATGATCAGCGACTTCTCAATTAGGATCACCCGCAGCTCGCGCAGCGCCGTGTGGTTCACCTGCAGTTCCTCCACCTGCCGCTGCACCTTGGTGATCTCATCGAAGGTCTCATCAGATTCCGAATACAGCTCCCTAATCTCCTCCACGTGCTGGGCCAGGGTGGCCTTCATGTCGGCCAGGGTGCTCTGTAGCTCCTCTTCTCTGCGGGCGGTGACCACGTGCAGCGCAGAGAGGTTCCTCTGCAGCTGGCCCAGCCTGGCCTGCAGGCTCTCTGGCTCTGGCCGTGCTGCTGCCCCTGCTGCTGCCAGGACCAGGCTGCCATTGGCCCCCAGGGACTCCTGAGCCTTAAGGAGCTTCTTCAACCTGGCATCCACATCAGCCTGGACCTCCGAGAGGGAGTGGTGCAGGGAAAGATGCTGGGCTTGCAGACGGTCCTCCACATCCTGCCGCAGCTGGCCCACTCTCTGGGCATTCTCCTGCACCTTGGTCTCAAATTTAGCACCAAGATCCTGGAAGTCAGCTCTGGCCACAGCACTCTCCTGGACCCTCCTGATGGCCTGTCGGTTGGCCTCCACATCAAGAGATAAGTTTCTTATGGCCTGTGAGAGGCTGTGCAGGCTTTGGTTGAAGCTTCTCCACATGGGGCTGAAATGTACTTGTAGGAAGGTGTTCACGTGAGGCAGCAGCACTTGCTCCAAGGATCTGCCAGGGAACTCTGCAACAGACGCACGCACTTACACAAGCCCTGGGGAGCAGACATCCCAACCCTGGTGGCAAATGTGGTGGGAGGCCACTGAGATTTGAAGGCCTTCCTGCCTCCCCTCCTACTCATCCCCTTGGACAGAACCAGGCTCTTCCTCGGCCCCAGGAACCTGCCACTCACCCAGCTCTGTCTGATTTGCCTCAGTCGTTGCCGCTGTGAGGTTACTTGCCAGAGCCTTCCACAAGCCTGGGAGGCTATCCGCCACCTGGTGAATGTCGTTCTGGAGATCTCCCAGCCGGTGTTCCTGCTCCTCCACCATGTTGCTGACCTCTGCAGCAGGGTGGCCTGAATACACGGGAGAGATTAGTGTCGAGGTCTCACTCCCCAGGCCTGGGCACAACATGAGGTCCAGAGGGGAGATTTGGGGGTTGAAAGCAGGGAGATGTGTCCTGGTGGCCTCTAAGCAGGAGCTTAGAAGCCTTTACTTCCAGAAGGGCAAATGTTGGCAAGTGAGCCCTAACCCCGCCCCCTACACCCATGACAGACATGACTAATCCATCGTGGCACACTTTCCTCCTCAGCCACAGAGACATGGCCTCCCGATGTCTTTCTAGGCAATCCTTGTCAATAGATAGGAGTTAAGCCACGCAATGAAACTCATTTGCTTAGCCCAACCGTGGCCCGCCCTTGAAAGGCCTCAAAGATGATGTCTCTTGGTGGTTCTGTGTGCTGACTTGAGAGCAGGGACAGCATGACCTCCTGGCCCTGGTTAGGGGCGAGGGGTGGGTGGGAGCTTATGCAGTTCAAGGGGCAAGGAGGGTGCCCAATGAAGCTGTCCTTTCCAGAAAATGGGGTCAAGGAGAAGAGGGGCGTGTGCTGAGCCAGCAGGCAGGTAGCCGAGGACCCTGTGAACTTGGCCACCTGGGTGTGGGGCTGGGGTGAGACAGGGCCACAGAGGGACCCCCACTGAATCTGGAAACAAAGGTTTCCTGGAATAGCACTGCCCTATCAGAGGAGAAAGGGCCTGGGCACGAGGGTGTCTTCTGCCTGCCCGTCCCTCCTGCGCCTTCCAGGAAAGCGGCATACCAGCTTCAAAGCTGACTGGCCCATCCCAAAGCTCCTGGAGGCTCTCAGCCACATCTTCGGGCTCGGGGACTGCCGTGGGATCTGCAGAGAAGAAGCATCAGATGTTGACCCCAGAGGTCAAAGGAGCTGCATGACTTCTAGGATCAGAGGGGAAGGGGGAGGAGGACCACAGGGAATCCTACCGTGGTGCTGGCAGTCGGGTCCCGTGAAGCCCGGGCAGCACCTCCAGGCCACTGAGGCCAGTACCTTCTGCTTGACCTGGTACACTGGCTTGTGGGCCACACGGTACCTGGGGGAAGAGGGTGGGCTCAGCGACTCCAGGGTGAGCCAGCACAGGGCGGGGACGAATGGGCCACCCTGCTATACCCCCACTCACATGACTTTGACTTTCTGGCAGTCTGGAGCCTCCTGTGGACAAGGCTGCTGTGAGTGGACGATGAATTTCTCTGTTTTGCAAGCAGCTATGAAGGTGACCAGCCTGGACTTCTGGTAAGGACACCAGTTGCTGGAAAGAAACAAGCAGAGGAGAGAGTGGCTGAGCCACACCTGGGCCCCCCTTAAGTCCCCCTAGAGGTCAACGGGCCAGTGCAGAGCGGCCCCACTCCCTGCCTCTCTGACCCACCCAATCCCGGGATCCTGGAATCCATTAACCTGCGAAAGGAGTGCTCTGCATTATTCATCCCTCTGCTCCAGAGCAAAAGCTCCACATACTCTGCCTGCAAGAGCCTCTGCTCCACTGCCTTCCCTTCCCAGAAGTACCCGCCACTTCCAGGTCAGCACAGAGAGGCTGAGGAGCTCCCCAGAGCCACAGAGCAGAGTCACCCCCCAGAGCCAGGAAGGGCTCTCCCTGTTTCTCCTGGTACCAGGGAGGCAGTGCAGTGCTGCTGGGGCTGCAGAGTCCCCAGTTCAAATCCTCCACACTTTCTGGCTGTGTGACCTTGAGCAGGGCACTCAGGGAGTTTTCGTTTCCCACCTGTCCGATGGAGATTGTGACACCCTCCTCCAGATGGGCAGATGAGAGCCAGGGGCCTGGCTCCTTCCAGGTGTCCAGTGAGCACGGCTGCTCTGCCCCTTCTGGCGCCCTGGCAGCCTGTCCCATTGCAGCCCACACGGTTCCTCACCGGAGGCCCAGCTGCAGGGAAGGCACCTGCTCCCTGGCCGTGCCCCATTATGGCCATTATGGAAATGGACTTTTACACAGTTGTAGGGGAAGGCAGACTGGGCCACACTGAGGTCCTACCGAGTGGCTTGGGGTCGCACTTGGCATCCTGATCACCTGGGAGGTGCTCACTGCTGACAGAGCCCCAGCTCACGGGCGTGGTGGCAGAATTGATGGACTCAGGAGAAGGGGTCAGAGGGCCTTTCCCCCAACAGGCAGCTCTCGGAGCAGAGTGATAATGACCACCACGGCTCAGCTCAACATAGCACCTTGTGGGAGCAGGTGCTGGGCTCCAGCTCAGTGCCGATATGGAGGAGCGGACCTTCTCTTCAGGGTCCCGAGGGACAGTAGGTGATCTCAGACGGTGTGACCAGTGTGAGATGTGGGGAGACTTTCAGGAGGAGATGATGACTGGGCTGTGTCTTACATGGAGAGTGAAGTAAGGCACCAGGAGCTGTGACAGAGGCATGTGGCCCCACTGAGGTGCAGAGGGTGGGGCTGGGGAGAGGGCTGTCGAGGAGAGGTGACGGGGTAAGAAGCCAGGAGGCCTTGAGTGCCGGCTGAACACAGGAGTCTGTCTGAAGGCATGGGGAGTCATGGAGGGGTTTAAGTAGGGAAGTGACACGAAAGAGCTACCCTGGTCCCTGGGTGCAGAAAGGATGGGAGGGGTCAAGACGTAGGTGGTGGTGTCAGGGGTCTCGGTGGGAGATGCTGGCAGCTTGGACTGGATCGGGGGTGGATGTGGAGAGAAATGACCATATTTGTGAGATATTCGGAGGCAACGTTAAGGGCCCTTGGTGATCGAGTGGCTGTCGGGGCTCAGATTTAATTCTCTGGAACTGATCTTTGCCCCAAGCCCATCAGGCTCCATCACACAAGGGTGCAGTTGAGGATGGCAGGGGAAAGACTGAAGGGGACTGAGGGACCATATTTATTTTGATTGCTGAGACCACACGCCCTACTTTCCCACTTGGCTCCCAGAAGCCTGGCAGCCAGACTTTATCCTTTCAGCAGCAGCCTGGAAAAGCCTGTCAGGGAAATGACCCCACTCAAGAGGAAAGACCTAAAGACACTAATGCCAGGGGTTCCCCCAACAAGCTAGTCCAGCAGAGCATCTGGTAGCTAAACAGATCACAGCCTCACCCAGCCACCCGGCTTCCAATCAGCCTCCCGCCCTGTCTATTCTTAAGTGGGCAGACAGCTAAGGATGACCCCTGAGTAAAATCTCCTGCAAAAGCAGGAGGTCAAAACAAGCAAATGGAAGAAAATCAACTTGGAGAAAAGTGAGACCGTGCGGGGAGAAAAGAACTTCCCCCCAATTTGCATCAATATTCCCAGATTGATTAAAGAACTTACTGCATCCAAGAGATAAGAACAGGAAGCTACTTTAGAAATGGGGGAAGAACACTGAGAGAGAGCAGAACAGAGCCCCTGAAAATTAAGACTATTACGGTAGAATTCCAGAAGAAACTTAATAGAAAAGTTAGAGGGTAAAGTTAAAGAAGTTTTCCCTAAGAGAAAAGCAAACAGAGAGATGGAAAATAGGACAGAAAAGACCAGAAAAACAGAGGACCAGTGTTGGGACTCCAACATCCAAACAATAGGAGTTCCAGAAAGAGAGGGGGAGGGTGGGCAGGGGAGAGGCATCAATAAAAACGATCAAATGAATATTCCAGAAGTGAAGGACATGGAATTTCAAATTCAAAGGGCCCACAACATGATGAAAATAAACGCACATCAAAGAGTATCATTGTGAAATTTTGGAACTCAGGGAATGAAAATGATTCTGCACTTTCCAGAGAGAAAAACCAAGCCCCGCCCCCTCACCCCACCCCCACCCCACCCCCCAACACCAGTAATTAGAATAGCCTTGAACCTCTCAACAGCAATGCTGGACACTAAAACACAGTGGAGAATTGCCTTCAAAATACTGAAGGGAAATTATTCCCGGTTTAGAATCCTATACCCAACCGAACTATTAATTTAAGGAGCACAGAATAAAGAAATGTTCAACAAGCAAGATTTCAAAGCCTTTCCCTCCCCGGGACCCTCATGGGGAGCTATTAGGGCTGTAGTTTGCAATCCTACCATCAAATCTTCACATCAAAAGCAGTCCTGTGGCATCTTAAACACGGGCGCCTGAAAGCCCCACCCCTGGCCGGTTAAAGGAGAGTCTCTGGGGTTGGGGCCTGGGCACCAGCACTTTGAAGCCCTCTGGGTCACTCTAGGCACAGCCCGGGACTGAGGATCATTCTGCCAGGAGCGCTTTGCCAAAGCAAGGGAGAACACCAAAAATGAAGAAAGCACGGCGTCAGAAAATAGAAGTTCCAGCCCGGAAACAAGGTGAACAGAGACCGCGGGACAATGAGAGGCAGGGGCTGAGTGGGCAACGGTCCAGCCTAGACCCTGGCTTGGGGCTCTGAGAGAGGGGTCTCCAAGAGGACACACGTGGTCAAATACCTGATGGCAACGACAGTGGAAAGCAGATGGGGACAACTACCCACAGCTTGGAACTGAATAGTAACAGAGAGACAGAAACCTAAGCAAAAGAGAAAAAAAAAATTAAGATGATTGTTTATTTCAGGGAAAACCAAAAGTGTGCAAGGAGGGAGAAAGATGAATAGTTTTTTCATCTCCATTCTAAGGAGCATACGTAAGTCATATGAACATAACTATTCAAAATGACAGTAGGGGATACTGATGACTGGAAAGTGCGTGTGTGTGTGCGTGTGTACGTGTGTGCCCCCATGTGTGTGCACATGCATTCCTATGCATGTGTGCTTGGGTTGGGGTATGGAGTAGGAAAGAGATCAGAATCCTAGATAATGCTACTTCCCAAGAAGTGGCAATATAAGCGTGTTACTTAGAGATACGGAGGTAAATGCCCCAAGAATCACCTGAACAGTTGACGGTCATTGCTGCTGGGGACCACAGCGGGCTGGGGCTTCTTGTCTCAACAAACCTTGTGGAAAACTGTTTGACTGTAACCTAGGGGGTCGTCAAAGTTTTTCTGATAGTAAACAGATAGTAAATATTTTATACAAGACCAAAGATGTAATTTGTGGGGTCCAGTGCAAAATGAAAATTTGGGCAACAACAGAGATTAAACCAAGTGCAGGGCCCTTCTGAGTACTGGGCCCTGGTTTTTAGGCTTTCCAGGACAAACAGACTCTGTTCCCATCTACTCAATTTACTCAATTCGGCCATCGTACCACAAAAGCAGGCACTGACAGGATGTAAATAAATGGACGTGGCTGTGTTCCAATAAAACTTTATTTAGAAAACAGGTCAGGGGACCAGATTTGTCCCACCATCTGGAGTTTCCTGAGCCTTGCTTACAGGTGTGTATAACTAATTAAAAGAAAACAAAACCTTAAAAGTAAATAAAATAATTTCCATCTGGAAGACAATACGCAGGTGAATAGGTACGAATATTTTGGAATACAATGAGGGAAAAGATTCTTGTCTACCTTTCATGACCGACTCTAATGCCAAATAATGAAATCAGTGGGACGCCGGCACAAGATCTGTCAAGACCAGGAAGGGGCCCCGAGCATCCCCAAGGGACTAGCAACTGATAAAAGGGGCAGTTGAAAATTGGGACGGAAGCAAAGGATGTGCACATCCCTGACACACTGGGCTGTGACAGTGCTGGGCCCACAGGTCAGGCTGGGGCGAGGTGGCCGCCTGTACAGACTGTTTCAAGGACCAGAAACTGTGGCCCCCGACCCTGCCGTGGGCCCCGTGCTCAGGCTTAGGGAGAAATATTTCTCTAAACCAGTTGTTCTCAATGGGGCGCAGGTTGGGGGAAGAGGGGATTCCCCACAGGTGTATTTGGCAATGCTTTTGGAGACATTTGTGGGTGACACACCTCAGGGGGTGGGGATGCTACTGGCATCTAGTGGGTGGAGGCCAAGGATGATGCGAAACACCCTAGATGCACAGGACAGCCCCACCCCCACTACAAAGAACTGGCCGGTCCCAAATGTCAAGAGTGCAAGGCTGAGAGACACTTGCTCCGAACAAAGTTCTGCTCCTCGCACACCCTCTAAACTACAGTAGAGGGTCCAGAAGTCCTGCGCCCCCGGTTCACGGGGTCACTGTGCCAGGGAGTGAACCGGGACTTTCCACCTCGGCTTCCCAGAACCAAAAGCGGTGTTACCCACCCTTCCTGCCCAGGAACTTTCTCTCCTGACCTGCCCAAACCTCAGGCTCCAGCAGCCGCTATTCTCCCTGCCCACGGTCCCCTCCCTTGGCAGCCCCATCCCCTTGGCACAGTACAGGCTGTTGGCCCAGAAGCCCTGGGAACATTCCTGACCTATGCTTTGGTTTCCTACAGCTCTTGGCAGTTTCTTGCTGGTCCACTGAGCCCCCAGTCCAGCTCTCTGAAGCACCCCATTGTTCTCATCGACTCCTGGCCTCAGGCCTGGGCCCTCTTGGCACCCTCATCTCCCAGTGGCCTACTGAGAGGCAGGTGCCAGCCTAGAAACAAGTGTGGGAGTCCTCCAGCCTGGTTTGGGTCTGTCCTGGGCCTCCGACATGGCCCCGGCCTGATGCCCCACCCCAGGCAGGAGAGAGTCAGGGTGACCTTGAGCAAGGCCCTTCCTCCAGTCCTGGAAATATGGAGAAGATTCCCACCCCCAGCCCCTCCCTGGAGCCCTGGCGGGCTGTTGGGGATTGGGGGGGGGGGGGTGGCTCGAGGAAGGCAGCGAAAGCCTCTAGCAGGGAAAGGGCTGTTAGCCGGGGCCTCCTGAATTATAAATGTGCTGCAACCGCAGCCCACTGGGACACTTAAGTGCCTCTTAACCAGCCAGTAAAACCCACCTCTGAGTGCCCCTTCAGTCTTCCTGGGGAAGGAGGTTGTGTTCTCAGAACCCTTGTTTTCTGAGGCCCTGAATGCAGCTGTGAATGTGACGACTCCAGGGGAGAATTTTGCCTTGGTCTCTGAGCCACAGAGGGGCCTTGGCAGAGGAGCCCGAGGCCTACTCGGTGTCCAGCCCAGAGTCAGGATTCCCTGAGCGTTTATCTCAGGCCAGTGGGGCTGTTCCCTGTTAGTGCCCAGAGCCCCGTGCCCTGGAGAACAGAAACAGGTGCAGGAGGTACAACGGTGGCCCAGAGACTGGCAGCCAGCAACATGCTCCTGTGTGACCTCCAGCAACATGCGTGACTCCTCTGGGCCACAAGCTCCCAGCTGCAAAACCTGCAAACACTCCTTGTGAAGAGGCTGATGCTGGCGGCCGGGGCCAGCTGGGCTGCTGGACAGCCATCTCCTACATTCCCATCTGTCTTGGCGGAGACAGAACAGAGGACATCTGGTATTTGCTGCCCAGCGACATGGGCCTTACCTCTGACCTGTCACTTAGAAGCTGTGTGGCCCTGGCTGGCGACCCCACCCCTCTGAACCTCATAACAAGTAAAGCGGGGAGAACAGTGGTGACCTCACAGCACTGTCACAACAATGCGGAGATGGGGCACTTTGCATAGGTCTTGACTCAGTCCCCACAGCTGGCTTAGTCCTGCCTGGGAAGCAGTCCTGCATCTGAGGAGCCCACATCATAAGCTCCTGCTCTCCTCACCCCCACCAAAGCCAGGGAGCACAGAAAGAGCCACTCAGGGTCCCAGGGGACCTAGGAAGCATCCAACCATGTCCCTCCTCCATCCTGGGCCCTGACATCCGGCACCAAGCTGTTTGCTCAAGCTTCTCCTTGCAAAGGGCCTCATCTGGGTCTGTGTCCGGGACCTCCTCTGGCCCTGTGGCCCCAGACACAGGCGTGAGGGGCAAATGCAGGGCAGGGGCCTAGCTCCGGCAGCCAAGGGCAGTGGGCCCACCAGGCTGAGTGTGGAGGGCCTGGTTCACGTCCCCTTCCCCTGTAGCAGGAGCGGGGCTGGGGCTGGGTTTCCGCCTCTCTCCTTTGCAGGATCGCGGGAAGCAATCAGCACAAGGAAGCCGCGCAGAGCTTCCTTCCTTTCTCACCAGCCCCTCCGGAGGCCTGGACAACCTGGGCTTGACCTATGGGGACTGCAGTTTCTGTGTTGTGGGCAGGAGACCAGCAGGCCTCCTTGGGGCTAAGGGAACACAGTCCCTCCCCAGAGCCAGGAGGTGGCAGAGAAAGAGAAGCACTTCCTACCTCCTTCCCACCCTCTGGGGCCAGGTTGCCCAGAGACAGCCTGGAGCTAATGGCTTTGGGGAGGGAAGGCTGGGTCCTTGGTCCTGAAATCAGAGCTGGGTAGCTGGTGTCCCCCACCAAGAGCCACCTGCACCTCCTGGCTCTGAGCCAAATTAGCGATGGGGCAGGAAGGGAAGCGCTCCAGGTCCAACTTCTCCCCTCTCCTCTCGCATGGCCCACCCCTCCATCACCAACAGGCAGTGCCCACAAGCTACTCTCACCCTCCTACCTCTCCCCAGTCAAATCCACTTTCGGGAAAGTGTCCAACAAACACATTCACCTTGAAGTGTCAGAGCTGGATGAGCACTGTCCCAGGCAGATTCGGCCCAGGCCAACATGATGGGGAATCTCAGCCAGCCAGATGGGAGGCTCTGGGTGGGTATAAGTTGGCCCCTATCACCCTCCAAATCCATTCAGAAGCCCTCCACCAAGTCTTATTTGTTTGTGGAGGTTGGGGCAAGTGGGTGGAGGGGGAAATAAGCACCCCTGGACCTGGGCTGCCTCTGACTGTTCCAGGGACCAGAGTATGACCTCTGGAATCAGACTCAGATCCTGGTTCCAGATCTCCTTAGCTGTGTGACCTTGGGCCAGCTGCTTCACCTCTCTGAGCCTCAGGCTCAGCCAGGGCTGTTGGGAGGATTAACTGAGATAACACTTGGCAAGATGCCTAGCCCAGTAAAGATGGGCCCAGTAAGTGGCACCTGCTGCTCCGACTACAGGCTACCATGGGGAAGGGCCCACGATTCCAGCACCTTATCAGCAAGAGGATCAATCCCTGGCCCTGGATAAATAAAAAGACTGGAAAATGGTGTCCTGGTCCAGTCAGAAGACCATTCTGCCCATCTCCAGAGGTTGCCCTGAAGCAGAGCTCACTGGATGCCACGACCTCCTTTTTGTTCTGGAAATAGAGCAGGGCACCCTGGCTGCTCACTGCTTGGCTCTTAGGGCCAGGCTGAGGACCCACATCAGCCCCTTGGGCACTCAGATCCAAATCCAGTCCCCAGGAGCATCTGTCTTTTTATGGCTTAGGCCAGGCCAGCCTCACCTGGGCTCAGCTTTCAGAACTGACTTACTTCAAAGAACAGGAGCCACTCCCAGGCCAGCTGGAAACTTCTGGAACCACGGGCCCTCAGCACTCTATGCTGGTGGTTGATGGCAAAGAGTACTCGCCCCTTAGCCCCCAGGGCCATCCCCTGCCATGGGCCAGGCAGGAAACTTCCTGTGGTCCTTAGGCTGCGCCCTAGGGTGCCTAGTCCAGGCTGGCTGGGGGTGGCCTCTTAAAGGGGAGCCTGGAACCTAGCACTTCATTCAGCCTCACAGCTGGCCCAGCAAATAGACAATGTGAGCCCATTTCACACATGAAAAATTGAGGTCCAGGGAGCCCCTGCTTTGGCTGAGCTGGGACTCAGATCCTGTACCACTTCCTCCCCAAGGCCCAGGCCCTCCTTACCGCCTGATGGGGTCCCTGCCGGTGTCCTCAGCCTCTGCCCTCCAGACCCCAGGTGGCCTGGGGCTGTGTGGATCAGAGAACCTGGTACCCGGGACCTGGGCCCAGGCCCCCAGCAGCCCCCAGCCCAGGGGCCCCCCGAGGCCCAGCAGCAGCGTCAGAATCATCTTGGCTTAGGGCAGACTCAGCCTTTGTGGGTGACTCCAGAAACTGCCGCTGCTGGTGACGTTGTCTTCAAGTTAAGTCTCAGAAGGAAAAAAAAGCACGAGGACAACAAAGAGAGGAAGTGGCCTGGGCCGGCCCACCCGGTGAGTCTTGTCCGGCCCCCCTCACCCCCTGCCTGGCTCCCGCAGAGGCAGCCAACAACGCAGGCCAGTTTCTGTGCCCTGAGAGGACTTGGGTCAGGGACACTGGGGATGTGGGAGACCCGGGGGGAGGTGGCCCCACCAAACATGTACCCATGGGAGTCAGGAGCTGTGCACGGGTGTTGAGTGGGGCGGCAGGAAGCGGTTGGATGAGTCTCAGGGAACCTGCTGCCCATCCATGCTGGTGGCCCGGAAGTGGGGGGTACTTCTTGTCTAACTCAGCATCTCTCACCCCTGGGCTGTGGGAGCCAGCAGGTGGGCGGAGACCCAGAGGGAGAAAGGAGCTGTCCTAGAGTAACACAGTCTGTAGCCAGGGCCAGGGCACAGGGGAGCCCTTTGGTGTATCTGCCCCAGCTCCCCCACCTGACCTTGCCCGAGCCCCGGGATGGGGGCGTCCACGGTGCTAGTGAGTAGCCGGGCAGCCCAGGCCCGTCTGGGAGGTTGGCCACTCTTGCCTGACAGGTCTGTTTGGCTCTGACCCCTGCCCTACCTGGGATACTGGTAGCAAAGTCACCTCCCCTCTCTGACCTCTCTCTGCCCCAGAGGTACACAGACAGCAGCTGCAGGCCCAGGAGCATCCAGTCAGGGCCACCCCTGTGGGCATGCAGGGCAGCAAATGAATGAAGGGCAGTGATGGATAAGGATATATTCAGCCCTCTACGTCCCCATCTGGGTGGGTAGGGGGCAGGAGGGGAGGACTGAGCCAGCAGGGGCTCGGGGGACCCTGGGAGAAGGTAGCGGCAGCCCCACTCCCTCCCTCTTCCCCTCTCTCCCTCCCCGCCCCCACCCCTGGGCTGGCTGGGCTCCCATCAGCCGCGCTGCATCATCAATATTTCATTGGCGTCAATAAGAGGCAGCAGCCGGGACAGCGGCTGCGGCAGCACTCCAGCCAGCTCCAGTCACAGTTCGCCTGGGGAGTCAGGCTCCTGTCCCTGCCCACCACCATGGACGTCTTCAAGAAGGGCTTCTCCATCGCCAAGGAGGGTGTGGTGGGCGCCGTGGAGAAGACCAAGCAGGGGGTGACAGAGGCGGCTGAGAAGACCAAGGAGGGTGTCATGTATGTGGGTGAGTTTGGGCGTGGCAGGGCCGGGCAGGGCAGGGCAGCTCGGTGGCCGCCCAGCTACCTGGGCCCCAGGAAGGCATTTTGGGAGGGATGAGGACCTGGCTGTAAAGTCAGGGTCTCCCTGCCCTGGAGCACCTCCACTCTTTTACTGTTTGGGCCTCCTAGGGGGCCCCTGGGGTCTCTGGGGCAGGACAGCAAAGAGGGTCACTCAGCTCTCAGACACACCTGTTTGTGCACACACCAATGCACACCCCAGCGCCCCCGCCCCGCCATCACCCACGGGCCCCTTGACAGATAAGAAGCCACACTGAGCCTGGAGCCCTGGGGGCAGAGCAAGCAGGTGCTCGACAGCCAGGCCACAGGTCCCCACCCTGGTCAGAGGGAAGGGGGTGGTCTGGGCAGAGGAGACAGACCCTCAGGGTCCTGTCTAGCTCCACCCCCCCATCAGCTCCCTCTGAAGGAGAGGCCAAGCTGATGACTCAGCTCTTGCTGGCCCCATCGTGTGCTGCTTCAGAGGCCTAGGCCACACCCGCACGAGGTCGGACCCTACCTTAGGCCTGTCTCTCTCGTCTCCCCATCCTGTCCTGTCCACTTCCCATCTGTCCCCTCCTCCAGACACAGCAGGAAGTGGCCTTTGAAGGGATGGCTGGGCCCAGACACCAGCCTTACCCGCTGCTACCCTGCAGCTTGTCCAGCTGTTCTGCAGTGTGTTTGCCCTGACCACTCCCCTCCCAGCACCAGGAGGGGTGGGCCTGGGTTGACATCTCCATTTCCTCCGCAGGAGCCAAGACCAAGGAGGGTGTCGTGCAGAGTGTGACCTCAGGTGAGGAGCCCAGAACCAGGGTACATGGAGGCTGGGATGTCCGGGGACTTCTGCACCCTGGTACTGAAGGCCCAAGCCCAAGCCTCTCCCTCCTCTTCAGCTGTACATGGACCCAGACCTCTCCAGAATCTGAGGCTAGACCCAGGGTGGGCCACCCCTATCATCATCAGAGCTCCCCTGGATTCAAAAAGGGGGCAGCCTAGGGTCTCCGGTAGAACTAGGGTTTTGAGTGCCCTGGGACAGGAGCTGCTCTGGCCTGGTGGGCAGGCCAGGCCCTGGGGTGGGGGAGGGGTCAGGGCCAAAGCCAACCAGTTTCCTCCCACAGTGGCTGAGAAGACCAAGGAGCAGGCCAATGCCGTGAGCGAGGCCGTGGTCTCCAGCGTCAACATCGTGGCCAACAAGACCGTGGAGGAGGCGGAGAACATCGCAGTCACCGCCGGAGTGGTGCGCAAGGTGAGACCTTGTCCCCAGCCCTGGCCCTCAAACCAGTGCCATCCTTTCCCCTGGCTCCCAGGGAGACCAGCTGGGGAGGAGGCAGTCTCACCCCGCTGACATACAGGAACACGGAGACTTAGGGGTCCTGGTCCGTGCTTGGTATTGTCACATCTATTAACTTCTGGAATCCTCACAAACACGCCTACGAGGCAGGCAGCGTGAGGCCCAACTGGAAAGTGAGGCTCAAAACCACGCCCTCTTGATGGTGCTCAGCATTTAGGAGATATCACAATTTACAAGTGAAATCGGGGTCCAGTGGGCCCTACGTGGTGACAGGCAGCCTCTCACGGCCAGTGGAGAGCAGGCCAGAGCTGCCGAGTCACCGCCCACCCAGTGTCCAGCCTCCCCACCGAGCCTGGCGGAGGAGGGGGGTGGAGAGGTGGGGAGGGCTGCCACCTCCTCCTCCGAGGAGCGGGGAAGCAGCGCCCCCTGGTGACGGGAAAACCGTGAGGGTTCTGACCACGCCCTCCGCCTCTGCCTTTGTGAGCATGCGTGAGTGCGTGCCTGCGCCTGCTGAGAGTGTGCACGTGTGTGTGCCGGGCCGCAGAGCGCACAGGAACGGGGAGGGGGCGGGGGGCACGCCCAGGAGGCGGAGGCCGGCTGGGAGAACTGTCCTTGCACCCACCGCAGAGACGCTCTGATTGAAGCATTTTACACTTGCTAACTCATTTAATCAGCACAAAATCCCACGAGACAGGGTGTGGCAGTGAGGCACAGAAAGATCAAGTAATGTGCCCAGGGTCCCACGGCTAGTCCCAGTGAGCCTGCAATGCCCAGGGCAGCCCAGGTTCCGAGCCTGTGCTCTGAGAGAGAAACTGTGTGAACGTGGGGTCGTGGTGGGAGCGCGTTCATATTGGGGACAGGAGGTGCTCCTCT
Organism: Camelus dromedarius; assembly: GCF_036321535.1. Lineage (NCBI taxonomy): Eukaryota > Metazoa > Chordata > Mammalia > Artiodactyla > Camelidae > Camelus > Camelus dromedarius. The sequence goes on from NC_087443.1 coordinate 21,345,120, forward strand.
TAGAGACAGTGCTGTCACCAGCTCTGTGTAAGGCTGTCCTTTAGAGAGCTCCTCTGCCTGGCACAGCCCCCTCCCGGCAGTAGAATCCCAGGCACCCATCACTAAGAATCCCAGCTCCAGGGAGTGGGTGGATGGGAGAGCAGGGGGTCACCCTGCCCCTGGCTCTGGGAACAGCATACGTTCTCCAGGTCCTATTTCCCAGCTCTTCCTCTTCCAACTGTATGACCTTGGGAAGCTACTCAGCCTCTCCAGGCCTCCATTGTCTCAGCTGTAAAATGGGAGAGGGGTTGGGTACCCATCTCACTGGGCTGTGTGATGATGCAGGGAAATGGCCTGCATGAAGCGGCTATGCCTCGCTCATGGAGAGCATGGTGACTCTATCATCATCATCAGTGTCCCTGGGCAGGACCCATATGTGCCGCAGGAGGTGCCAGGCCCCTCCCTCCCTCACCCCCACCCCCTGCCCATTGGAACAGGCCCTGGGATGGGGCCAGGCTGCCCCTGGGCCTCTGAGTGGAAGCCTGGGCACTCCTCTCTGACTTTGGAGGAGGGCCGGTGGGCCCTTGGAGCTACCGGGAGAGACATTTCCTGGTGACACCCAAAAACCTGTCATGACTCACCCTCCAGTGAACGGTAGAAGGATGCAGCATTGCCTGTCTGTCTGACCGCTCATGCCACTGGCCTTATGCACCCACCTTGGGGCAACAGGACTAGGCAGGTGGCCACCTGCCCTTTGCCTGGAGAGCCTCATCCAACTCTGGCCTCCCCAGTCCATCAAGAGGTGGGATAGCCCTGTGGTAGCACACAGGTGGTAGGACCCTCCAGAGGCAGGTGCTGAGACTGGGGTCCTAACTGATCATCCAGTCTGGCCCCACCTACCAGCTGTCACTTGACCACCCCGAGGCAGGCCACAATCTCAGGCAAGTGTCTGGCTGAGTAGAGGCAGGTAGAAGGAGATGAGAAGTGGGAGAGGATTGTATAGTCCCTGCTGCTCCCAACCAGACCAGACTAGCCCACACCCATTCAGGAGGCAGGGAGAAGGAAAGAGGGAGGCACTCATGCTACTGGGGATATGGGTGGGCCTGGAGCAAGCCAGACCTGATCCCTTCCAGCCCCACTGCTTTGAGCTCTGAGGCCTTGAGATAGATAGCTGTCCTCTCTACTCACAGGGTCCCCATGTGAACAGTGATAACATGCCCCTCCTCCTAGGGCTGTTTGGGGTCTCAGTAGGGTAAGGGTTTGTGATTCAGGCTGAATCACATGATCACATACCCTTATCCTGCTGAGGTTACACCTAGGGTGGGGTCAGGCCTAGGGTTTCAGGGGCCACTGCCTACCTCATCCCACCTCACTGGGCTTCATTATGGAGGAGGCCCAACCAGGGACTGTCAGTATCAGCTTTTGGGGGTGAAGCTGAGATCAAGGGTACTGGGTACCGCCAGAAGGCCTTGGCTCCATCAGACAGGGCCCCCACTGTGATTCTTTCACAAGGCTCTATCACCTCCATGGGCAGTCTGACCCCACCTCCCTCACCTCCAGCAGACACATACAGCAAGGTGATGAGGACCTCTACTCCTCTTTGAGGCCAGGGTGACGAGACCCTGGTTGCAGGGCAGCTGGGGGCTCTGTGCCCTCCACCCGGTCCCACATCCCCTTTGCTTTCCCACAGGAGGACCTGGAGCAACCTGCCCCCTCACCGGAGGGTGAGACAGCCAAAGTGGAAGAGGAAGTGGCCAAGGAGGTAGGAGCTGGGCTCCTGAGGTTACACAGGGGTCCCTGGGCAAGCCTGCTTCCCTCCCAAGGCCTCAGAGTCCTCAGGGGAGTCTCCTGACCTGCAGCCTCCTGAGCCTGAGTGTGAGGTCCCCTCATGGATGACCCCCTCAGATGATCCCTGTCCCCACCCCACCCAGGGTGGCCACTGAGGGGTGGGGGCCCAGAGCTGTGTGTGAAAGTCACTCTCTCTCCAAGGCCAAGAGTGGGTGAGATTAGAGGGCCACAAGTGAGCTGCGGAGGCCCTGAGGAACCCATCCCCTTTGCCTTGGACACCATCCCTTCCCAGCACAAGGAGTGCCTTGCCCTGGAGTGTGACCTGCGGGGCCACCCATGGTCCCCACACCCTTGCCCGGCTGCCCACAGGCTGGTCCTCCCGTGCTGCCACGACCGCCTTCACTTCCCTCCTTTGCCGCCCCCTGCCTCCCGGTCCTTCTGACCCCACTGATGCTGCTGTGAATTTTTTTTTTAATGATTCCAAATAAAACTCAAGTCCCCACTACATACCTGCCCATGCCTCCACTCTGTGCTGCCTCATTCATGAAGAGGCCCCTGGGCCCTCCTGGGAACCCAGCAGACCTGGGGTGTATCCCAGCCTGCTGGCCATGGGCATCCACTGCTGAGGAGGCAGAAAGGAATAGTGAGCTGCTGGTCCCCAGACCTCCAACCCCACCATGGGTGGAGTGAAGGATCTGGAAGAAGAGCTGGGCCAGGTAAGCTACGGGGACATCCTGGGCATTTCTGAAACCTGCTGAGAGCAAGCGCTGCCTTCAGGGACTTCTCCTCATCACCATCATTGTGTTTTAAATTAATTGATTAACTGACTGATTTAACAGAGATACTGGGGCTTGAGCATGCGCTCTACCACTGAGCTATGTGCCCAGTCCAGCCATCGCCTTGTAACATGGAGGTGGCGGCCCTGCTTTTGGCTCCTGCAGACACCTTCCAGGACACGCTGTCTGCTAGAGCATGAGACCTGGACACCCCAGGTTTTGAGCTTTGGCTCATCTCCAGGGTGGACTCCACTGACAGCAGGGGGTGAGGACGGACCTCTTGGGCCTTCCAGCCACGTGTGTTTTTGGCTCCAGGGTCCTTTCAAGGGAACGGGGACACCTAACACCCCTCCCTGGAGCAGACGGTAACTTTTAAAGATGTGAAGTCTAAACCCATAGCGAGGACCCTTTGTTCATTCCTCGGCAGAGAAGGCCTTGACCCCAGGGCTCCTCCCAGTTGGCCCCACCCAGCCTTGTGTTCCCCGCCAGGCTGGGGCTGGGCTGGGCTTTCCTTTCCTTCACCAAAGAGGCCTGTCAAGCATCATTAGAAAACACAACAGCTGAGATGCAGGAGAGGAAGCCTCCGCCCTGAGAGAAAAAGAGAGAAAGCAAATTCTTGTTGAGCTCCTCCCAGGTGTCAGATGCTGTACGCCGTGCTCTGCCTCGTTTAATCCTCAGAACAAATAGTCCGTATGCCCCAGTTTCACCGAGAATGAACTGAGAAACTGAGAGGTTAAATAACTTGCCCAGGGGCACAGAGCTAGGAAGCTGGGGACTGGGCAGGAGGCAGCGGGGCCAGGGGGCCCAGCTCCAGAATTGACTCCCTTGCTCTGCTAGGTCCACACGGACTGCCTGGGCTTCAGGGGGATCAATGGCAAGTGCCACCATCCCCGGGTTGTTTTGAAACCCCGGTGGTTCTTACAGGAAGGGCTACTGACATCACACTCTGGAGTCTTGTTCAGAGACAGCTAAGCAGAGAGCAGGGTTCCCTCTCCTTTGACACCCAGGTTGGGCTCAGAACATCTAAGTGGCTTGCCCCCAGGCCTCCAGCCCTGGGTGTTGGCTCCAGAGCCTGAGTCCACACTGCCTGCAGACACGATCAGGTCCACACCGCCTTCCCATCCTGCCTCCGTGGTGAGGAGCAGAGGTCAAGGGCAGCCGTAAGGGCTGGAAACCCAGTTAAGCATGGCTGAGCAGGGTTGTACCCCAGCCTGCTGGCCATGGGCATCCACGGCTGAGGAGGCAGAAAGGAACAGGGAGCTGCTGGTCCTCAGCCCCACCCAACCCTACCATGGGAGAAGTGAAGGGTCTAGAAGAGGCTCGGAGCGGTTGGGGTGTTCCTGCTCCCAGGCTCAGACACTGCTCACCAGCGCCTGCACGTGCCAACGCATGCCCTAGGAAGAGGCCACCTGGGGCCTGGGTGTGCCTGACAGAAAGTGAGGAGGAGCTAGGCCCACTCAGGTGACCAGGGCCCTGGGGACAGCGCATCACCAGGATCCCAGTGCCCTCTCCTCAGCTGAAGGAACCTGACAGTGTCCCTGCTGCTTGCTCCCTACCCCTACCCCTGACACATACTCAGGGCCTGATTCTGTGGTCACACAGCAAGGTCTGTCCTGTCCAGGAAGCCTCATCCCCACCCCATGGGCACCAGCAAAGCTCTTTGCCTTTAAGCCCCCATCACGTGCTCCTGACTTCCCTAGAGGAGTAACTGCTCTCCCCTCTTCCCTCTCCTTATCTGAGAAGACTTGGGCAATCTGCCCCTCTTTTCTTTGGTTTTTTTTTTTTTTTTTTTTTTTTTTTTTTTGGTAGGTGGCAGTTTTTATAAGCAAGAGAACTTACATACAAGGCTTGTCTTGGGCAACTGTAAGATGAGTAGATCTCTGCCCTGGACCATCAGAATCTTAAAAGTTTATAGAGGCTGTAACTGGAGTCAGTCATATGTTCAGTCCAGATGGTCTCAACAACACCTTACTCTCTCAAGGCTACATCCTTGAAATGGCTGCTAGAATGGGAATTATAGGCAGGGCATACATTCCAAGGATGGGGAGGGGGTGAGGAGCCTCTGATGGCCCAGGTCCAGTGACCAATAGTTACATCCTCTTGGTGACCTTTTCCAACATTGCTACAACGAATTTTTCAGTCATCTACTATGTATCAGGCAAGGTGCTTGACTCTTAGGAACCAAACTAAGCAAACTAGATATGGTCTTTCCTCACAGATTGCTCAGAATCTTGGAAGTGTCGGGGAAGAATAAATTTCTGTTTACCCCTCTAGGTTTTTCTGGCTGGTCAGAAAATTAAATTGACACAAGACAGACTGACAGGAGAAAACCAAAGTTTAATAACGTGTATACATGCGAGAGACCCAGGAAAACTGAGTGACTCATCACAGTGGCTGAAACCTTCACCTTAAGTATCATCTTAAGTTAAAAACAAAAGAGGATGCTGGGACTACGGGTTTGGGACTTCTAAGGGGAGGAAAGCAATTGACATGGAAATGGAAAAGCAAATGGTTGGTAAATAAATGTTCACTCGACTATATACAGACAATGGGACACAGAGAGGAATTTAAACAGAATTTTCAAGGTTCTTTTCTGTCTACACACCTAGTTCCTACTACAGTTATCTATGGTGATAGCTCTATTCCTGTATGTAATAGGCTGTCCATCTAAATTCTTTAGGCAGATAAGGGTGAAGGTCACTATTTCTTCCTGTGTCTTTCAGACCTTGATTGTTTTCAACTTGAAATAACCTGCATATACCAACGAGACATTTTGGAGTGGCAAATTATGCTCCCCTACAGAGGGAAGCGAGACAATTTGAAAAGCAGTAACACTAAAGTATATCATGTTAGGGAAGGATGGAATGCTGGGAGGCCCAAACTGGAATGCTTAATCTAATCTGTGATCGTTAGGGAAGGCTCTCCAGATATTGTGATATTTTTGATGAAACTGGAAGGATGAATAAGAATTAGCAAGATTAAGCCCCCCACCCCCAAGGCCCCTCAGCTGAGTGTTGAGAATGCATCAGCCCATTTAATCCTCACAATAACAAATTGGGAGATTCTGTTATTGTGCATCCCACCATCAAGGATTGAGGTTTGATGAAAATCCTTTAGACATTGAAGCTCAGACAGATTAAGGAACTTGCCCTAAGGGGTATCCAAACTCTAGAGGTCTGACTCCAGTGCCTGCTGCTTTAGAGCCACTCAGCTGTCTCTATTATGACCTGCTGGGGCCGCACTGTCCCTCCCACAGAGGCTGCTGCCTCCCCATCTGCTTTCTTGCCCACTGGGCCTGGTGCCAAAGCATCAGCATCTCAGCAGTGAGCTAACTTGAAACAGTGTAAATGGCCTTCCTGGCCAAAGGGACTGGTGCTACAGGTGGTTTTTCAGGAAGGCTGGAAGGCCTAGGGCAGGGGCTGGGTGGGGCTCCCCCGAGTCCCAGAGGCAGCAGTCGGGCGACCCCGCAGCGACTTAGAGCTCGGGCTGGACCAGGTTCTCGGCTGGGAGGGGTGGGGCGGGGTGGGGCGGGACGGGCCAGCTGCTTTGTCAGTGTGCGTTTGGTGTCCCTCGCCTGCCCCCTTCCTCTTGTTCCGGTTCCGCGCGCGTGTGTGTGTGTGTGTGTGTGTGTGTGTGTGTGTGTGTGTGTGTTTCCAGATACCCCACACTAGGGACTGACCCTCCCCGGCTTATCCCGCCTGCCTCTCTCCCTCTTTACCCCGCCCCCCGTTAGAGGCAGGGCGTGGGCCAACGGAGTGGACCTGGGTAGGTAGGGGCTTCCCAGAGCTCCAGGACAGGGGAGACTCAGACAGAGGTGCAGAGGCAGGTCCAAAGAGGATGAATCCGAGAGCGGCTTTAGAGAATGGAGCCCTACACCGAGACGCAGAGCGGGTGGCCTCCAGGCTCCCAAGGCGAACCCCGGAGTGGGAGAGCACTGGGTGGGGCGAGGGCCCGACCTGCACCCTTGAGTGCCAGGAGGATGTGTCATTTTGCTGTCCCCGAGATTCCTGGCTGCCCTGCTGACTCACAGGTCTCTAGCCCCCATCCCAGCGCCCCTGGATCCCTGGAGAGGTGACCTGAGTGGCCTAGGGATTGGCCGCTCCCTTCTTCGCTGTGTGGTCTGGGGTGCTTCCTGCCCTAGTAATCGGGCTTTGGTGACCCACAACGATTTCCTTGCCTGCGCCGCGTACACACCGACCGCCCTCTCCGTTACTCCCCCTTCACTTCGGGCTGCAGGTCCCCAGCCATGGCCGCACGCACGCACGCCAGTGACTCGCCTTCTACGGAAGCGGGGAAGGATTTACTCGACCTTCTCCCCACTGAGCTCCCCCTAGCCCGGTCCCAGTGGCGGCTGGGCAGATGGCCAGTCCGCGTGTCCAGGCTGAGTGTGTGGGGACCACGTGCTTGGTGTTGATCAGGGCCCTAAGGTTTACGGACAGCCGACACGGATTTGAGTCCCTGCCATGTGAATTTGGGTGAGACCTAACTCACCCTCTGTGCCTCAGTTTCTTCATATAAACTGCTAATAAGACTCATTTCAAGAGGTTGTTGTAAAAGTTACACTAGGGGCTATAAGTGTTAGGGCAGCGCCAGGCACAAGGTAAACGCTGAATAAAAGGCAGCTGCTATTATTAACGAAACTCCAGCTTTGAGACCCCGACCTGGTACCGACCCCAGGCTCGCAGGCTTAGGGATCCTCGGGGTCAGGGAAGCAGGATTTGGCAGACAGGGTGGAGGGAGTTTGGTGAGCCTCCCTCTGCCCCGAACAGCTCTCTGTACCCCGGATCCAGCCTCTCTTCAGACCCTGGGTGGGACCACCGCCTTCCCACCGCGGCCCGCCTTCGGCTAGGACGTGCTCTCGGGCTGGCGGGGCCTGGAGCAGGGCCCGGTCACTCCCCCGAGTCCGTGTGCTGGGAACCGCCCCGCGCCCCCTCCATTCCCCCTCCCTTGCGGGGCGGGCCGGCCCTGGGGCGCCTTAAAAACCAGAGCCGGCGCTTGGGTTGCCGCGGCTGTGAGCAGGATCCAACGTCGCTGCTGTTACTCTTGACCACCTCGCAGACCGCCCCCCGCAGCCATGGCCAGCAAGGGCTTGAAGGACCTGAAGCAGCAGGTGGAGGGAGCCACCCAGGAAGCGGGTGAGGACAGCAGGCGACCTGGGGCACATACTGGGGCACCCGGCTAGACGCGTAGGAGCAGAAGTGCGGGGTGGGGGCGGTGTCTGCGCAGCACGTAAGTTCGCAGGTGGCTTCGGCTTAGAAGGGCCCTCCCCTGTGATGCAGGGACTTGGCAGGACGCCCACCCTGGTTAGCGCGGGGAATGATGCCTTGAGGGAGAGGGGAGAACAGCGGTGCCTGAGAAGCCCGGGACTGCGCTTTGGGCATTGCCAGAGCCAATCTGAGGAGGCTGGGAAGGCGGGGAGCAGCCCCACCCCAATCCTTAGAGGCCCCGCCCGGGTCCTTAGGAGAGGGTGAAGGTCCCCAGAGAGTGCGCTCTGCCACCCTGAGATCGATCTCTGCCTGTCAGGGTCCCAGAGGCGCACAGAACCAGGATGGAATGGTTGAAGCCCCTCCAGACCTCCTCCGGGCATTGCTTTGATCCACCCTCCCCACTTCCCAGATACTTTTTTGATCCACCCTCCCCCACTTCCCAAATACTCATTTCCTTTTAAGTCCTCACCCAGAGAACCTTCCCACCCTCAGCCCTGCAGGGCAGGTCCCCAGTCTTAATTTCTCCATCTCCAGCTCTTTCCCCCTCAGACCAAGCTTACAGGACTGGTGGTGGGAAGGGACTGAGGAGAAGGAGGTGTGAGGAGATCTTGGGCCCACCCGCTGAGGCTCTTCCAGTCACAGCTTAGCCTCCCTTGGGACTCCAGTTCCCAATCTGTCTTACACACATCCCACTCAACAGACAACATCCAAACCAACCCCTCCTTCATCAGTACCCTAGGGAAAGCCCCTATTTGCTCCTTTGAGGCTAAAATTCTACCAAGAAGCCTCTGTCTACAGTACCCTTCCTTCTGGACCTCACTTTCCCCATCTGAAAGCTGGGTGTAAAGGCTTCTTCTCTGGCCATGCCAGACAATGACCCCAGGGACCTCTGTGGGCAGCAGACCCCAGGGCCTGCCTGACCCCCTGGAACCCTGGCCCCTGGGGTCTGGATAAAGCAGGTCCGTTCCAGTTCAGCACAAGGATGAGTCAGATCTCTGGAGGCCAGAGCCACCTGTCTGTCTACCCAGCAGGCGTGACCCACCTGATCCCATGGGAACGTTGTTTCCACAGGCACAAACTCTGGTGCAGAGGAGATGGCCTGCCCTTGGAAGTTTCACCTATTTTCTGCACTTTGTTTCCTAATGCCTTAAGCTGCCTGCCCACGGAGGCACTGGCATCATTGCTTGTGTGCCCTCTGGGGAGAAGCACAGAAGCAAGGAGGTAGTGAGAGGGCCTTGCAAAGTAGAAGTCCCAGTGCTCCAAAGGCAGGAATTCAGGCATTGGGGCCAAGCTTCTGGGAGAGAATTTGTTAAAAGGAGCAGGGTTCTTTCTGGGCCATGCCCACCAGTAGCCACAGCCCAGATGCCAGCTCCAGCCTGGCCCTGCCCTGCCTTCCTTCCTCTGTTGGATATTTTCTCAGCAATCCTGGAGAAGGCAAGGGAAGCAGGCCAGAGGGGAAGAGCCCAAAGTTATAAATAAACAAGAACACCCTGGAGTCACGGAAAGGACTCATGCCCCTCACTGGCTGGGAGGCCTTGGCCAAAAGGTTTTACTTCAATGGCATCCATCCCCAGGCCTGTAGGATAGACCACTTGCGAGAACAGATGGGGGTTGTCAACAGTGGGGCCCTCGTAGTTGCTATTATCTCAACAGGGGCTAAAGGGTACATCTCTTTGTTCCAGTGACTGCGGCTGGAGCAGCGGCTCAGCAAGTGGTGGATCAGGCCACAGAGGCAGGGCAGAAAGGTCTGATAGGGCTGGTGGGCAGGAGGGTGGGCAGCCCCAGCACACTCCCACTCCACCCAGCCCTTGCCCAGACACACCCTCTCCTCTGCAACTGCTCTACCCACATTGCTTCTTGGGGAGGGAGACCCAAGCCCGGTTAACCCCGCATGGCTGTGGTTCCCTGCCCCCCCTCCCCCATACCCCCCGACCCTCTGCCTTCATCTGCCTTATCCTTTCCTTTCCCAGCCATGGACCAGGTGGCCAAGTCTACCCAGGAAACCATCGACAAGACGGCAAACCAAGCCTCTGAGACTTTCTCGGGTTTTGGGAAAAAAATCGGTCTCCTGAAATGATAGAAGGGAGACACGGGTTACTCCCTTCCAGGCCATGAGCTCTAACAGACCCCTGGCCAATTGCCTTATTAAAGCACATATTCCTACCCCGTGTCCACTTCATGCCTCCCCCTAGAGTGGGCCCAGCCCTCCGTCGCCTAGAGCAGAGCCCTAATACCCATAAACTCAGCCGCAACATCTAGAGTCCTGGCATTCCAGACTCAGAAACCTGTACAGTCCAAGAACCCTCAGCCGCGTACCTAGACTCTCCGTTATCCAAAGTTCAACCCCCATCTAGGCACGTGCTCCTCCCCGCTCCATTTCCCCGCCCCCGATTCCAAAATCGCTCCCCAGCTCCAGGAACCCGGCCCCTCCTAGGAAGGGGATACTCAGTCCCCAGATCCTCTAGGAGCTCAGCTCCGGGCGGGGGAGGTGGGGTGGCGAAGGGTTCTAACCGCGGGGAACTCGGGAACTTTTCCCAGTGAAGCTAAGCCGGGGGACTGGGAGCACTGGGCATCCCCCGGGCCAGGCACCCGCGAGGACTTCGGGGAAGACAAGGAACGCAGGTGAACGGCTTCTGGCCCTGGTGACCAACCTCGCCCGCCCGCCGGGTGTTTGCGCGGCGGCCGCACCCTGCGGTGAATCACGAGGCGAGAAGGGAGGGCGAGGACACGCCCCTAACACCTGGGCCCCGCCCAGTTGACTTCTGTTTGGCGCATCCCCAGGAGCCCCGCCCATGATACGCCCCCTGGGGGTAAGGTCTTCGGTACACGGGGCAGTGCACGTGGGAATGAAACGCTGGGAGCAGGAATGTGCGTGCTCGCGCGGGACCACTCCCTGGAGCACCCTTTCCCTTCCGGACGCACCGGTACCTTCTGGCCCAGGACAAAGGCCGGCAATTTCGTCGGGCAGGTCCCCCAGATGGTCTAGAGTTCATTTAATTCCCTCCCGCCCCCAGCACGTGTCCACGTGTCCCTGCACGCGACACCAGCCCTGGGTACGCCCTTCTGATGGGTGACTCACAGTTGCCACAGGAAGAGGCCCAGCCCTGGCGCCGGGTGCTGGCGGCCCTCTTCATCCAAACCCCCTGCCACATCGCGTTTGGTGACTCCCCTTTCCCTTTCCCCACCTCCACGTCTTGGCACACGCTAGTCCCTCTGTCCCTCCGGTGTTTTCTGGACGAGCACGAGCCATGGTTTTTCAACTCACGAATACTGGCTACACGGCACTCCCCAGTCCTGGGGAGACTGAGAGAAAACAGCATCGTCTTTCCTTCCCACGCTGACTTAAGGCCGGCTTTTCCAGAGGCTTTTCACGAACTGCCAGCAGGGGGCAGTGTCGTCGTGTACACCTCCTCCCAATCACCTCTCCTTCACACCTCCAAGCCCAGGTCTCTCTGTGGGTGGCTCTGCCTAGGTGACCTTGCCCTTCTCCAATCTGAGATTCCTCCCAAATGAGCGACAAGTCTCCTCCTTCACCCTCAGCAGCTCCCACCCTCACCCCAGGGCAAAGCCCAGTGTCCTGCTTGGTTCCTGTTGCTGACAGTCCCCAAAAGAAGGCCTCACCAGTCTGCAAAATGGGCCAAGGCTGCTCCTCCTGGTCTAAGGGAAGGTCCTTGAGGAGACACCTCGGGTAATCTGGAGGCACTTCCAGCATCCCCGGGAGCCCCTGCTCTCAGGAGAGGACGCCAGGGTCCATCCAGAGAGACCGCCTGGGGCCCCATGGTGTGGGGGAGGGGTGGGCAGGGCGGGACCCACAGAGCCCTCACATCTTTTGCATCCTTCCTCTGCATGACTCAGGAGAAATCCCAGTTGGCCCAACAATCGCTCTTCATCCTGTTCTCCTTGTGAGTGTTGGCCTGAGGGATGGGTCTGTGAACCAGCTCAGGCCAAGGACAGGAGGAGTCAGGTCTGAGGGCCAGGAGCCTTCTAGGAAAGTTTTTTCCACTCAAAAGAAAGGCAAAGAAAGAAGCAGTTTCTCATCTTCCAGTGGACATTTTTGTGGCTGGAAATGCTGAGAACTCTGGCCGTCACGTGTAACCACAGGAGGAACAAGCCTAAGGAAAAGCCAACGTGCTGGTTAGGGCAGAGCAGAAGTACAGAGAGAACCTGGGTCTCAGGTTACTTTATTCAGTCCCTACTTAATCAGTCCTCTGGCTGCCACAGGCTAGGTGACAGTGTCAGTTTCCTCATTGTCTGAACCACGCAAATTAGGATTCTGTTGCAAACCAAAATTTAAATCCTCATGTTACGTAGATGCTAAGGTCCTGCGTTTGCTGGCCTCACCCACCTCCCCAGCCTCCTCCAGCAAAGCGCCCTCCCTCTCTGCCTCAACCACATTAACTTTTTTCCATTTCCCTTGACATCATCCTTCTGCTCACCTCAGTCCTTGCATGTGTTTTCTGTCTGGAATGCTCTCCATCCTGCCCCATAAACTGTCTGGTCTAGGTGGCTCCTGCTCTTAAGGTGAGATCCTTAAGATCTCACCTTCCCTGATCAGCTCCCAATACACAGAATGGGTCCAGCCACTGCTGATATGTTCTCACACCCTCTGTGCTCCTTTTCCACTGCTGTATATTAAGGAGTCACTTTCCTGTGCTTCTTTGTGATGGTTGTCCACGAGGCTGCAATTAAGTCCATTCTAACTGCTTAGCTCACACCCAGTGCCTAGAATGGTGCTCTGGCAACACCTGCTGTATGAATGCAAGATTGCCTGTGCTTTGGTTCTACAGATAGCAGAGTTGAGACATTGTCAGGTTCACCACTGATGCAGGAAAACGGATATGGGGTGTGAGGAGGGCTGTGTCCCGGGCTTCGGTTAAATCCTTGGGACATGCCCCACCAAATATGGGTCCTTGGCTTCACGCAGGAAAGAATTCAAGAGCGAGCCACAGTTGAGTAAAGGTAGATTTATTTAGAGATACATCAAAAGGCAAGAGAAAGGCCACGAGGTATGGGGGTTGGGTGCTCAGATTAGAGTAAAGGTAGGTACACACGCCATAGACAGAGTGTGGGCCATCTCTGAAGAGGGAGAGAGAGGGAAAGGCCACGAAGTGCTGTGTTGCCAGTTTTTATGGGCTCAGTGGCTTCATATGCTAATAAGTGGAAGGACCAGTCTAACTAGCCTGGGGAAGGGGCTGGGATTCCCAGGAAGTTGGCCATTTCCCACTCTTCTGTGGCTAGCCTTGGGACTGTCATGGCACCTGCGGGCATGTTGTTCACCATGTTAATATATTACAATAGGCGTATAATGAAGCTCAAGGTCTACTAGAAGTCAAATCTCCCACCATCTTGAGCCTCAAGGCCTACTGGGGGCTGAATCTTTAGCCATTCTGGTGTGAATGCTTTTATTCCTTGAATGGCTGTGCCCTTCCTGTCTCACCGTGGTGCCATCTCTTCAGTGTAGCCTCTTCCACAACCCCCTGCCTCCGTGCAGCTGGTCCTCCCACGCACCAGGCAAATGCCTGTTTCTGCGTGCTTCTATCCCCCTCAACACTGAGCCCTGGGGGGCAGGGCCAGGTTGGACTTGTCTTTGGCCCCATGTCTGGGACAAGGTGGGCATGGTGCTGGGGAGCCCTGGGAGTCTCTAGGAGTCCAGGCCCGTCTCCACGAGGTTCATGAAGCTAGTTGAGCCCTAATGGGCTGAGGGGAAGAAGGCTGTGGCCACTGCACCTGTTGGATTTGGTCAAGTCTCCAAAGATTAATTCTTCCATTGGCAATTCCCCAAATCATTCCTAATTCTACAAATCTCAGTCCCCAACTAGCCAAACACAAAGTCACTAACATCACATTTTGGTTCCCCTCAACTTCTCAGTACTGATTCCCATCCAATTGCAGATGAGAAAGGGCAGAGTTTTCTACTTTCCACTTTATCTCTCTTTATCCTTTTTTTAATTTGGTTGCTGTTAGTTCTCATTTCTACTTTACGAAAACACATAGCATTTGCATTCCATTCCTTCACACCTTTGTTTTGTCTTAGATCTGCAGCTGAAGATATTAGAAGCTCTCTGCCATTCCTTCTGCTGAAATATTTTCTGCTATCTCTGGGCTGGTTGGAGTTAGTCCTCTAGAAGTTTCCTGAAGAAGGAGGTATTTTCAGATGAACTGAGAAGACATCTGGGATCTGAGTTGAGAATTGTTATAGTTCCGCCCCTTGGGTTATTTCAATGTGTCCATGAGGGTTCATGGTGTTCTATTTTTGTGTATGGCATTTTCTGTTTTTAAAAAAGCTAAAATAAAAATTTAAAAAGAAGGGCTCAAAAAAAAAAAAAAAAAAAGGAAGGAAGGGTTCACGTGAACCATATTCTGAGTTCTTAAAAGTCTGGTAATGTTGGTCTGTATGTAGCCTTTATAACTACACTTTCAACTGGGTTTGAAATTAATAGCGTGTATTCTAAATAAAACTTCACTGCCTTCTGGCACAGAAGGTTGACACGTCCTTAGAAGCCTGATTTCTAATTCGGTGGAATTCCAAATACGTGACTTGGTCTTTATGGCTGGTTGGCGTTCTTTATCTTTAAAGTACAATGATATTTCTGGAGTTCCTCTCCGTGATGATTGTTCTGGTTCAGTTTTCCCTGGTATGCTCTTTCAATATTGATTCTAGATTTATTATACTTCAGGAACATTTCTTAATTGTATTTTTAAATATTTGCTCTGTTCCATTGCTTGGCTTTCTTCTTTGGGAATTGTCTCCCAAACATTGTATGTGTCTTTAATATGACTTTTTTTGTTGTTGTTTTTCATTTCTATTCCCATAGATGCCTACCGTGGCTCCTTCTCATTTAGTCTTCATTTCTGCAATGGTTCATTTTATCTTTTTTCTTTTCTTTTAATCCCAAGGTTTCCTGTCCTGCCTACTCCTACTGTCTGCCATCTCAATCCTGAATTCTGGTATTTCTGTTTTACTGTCTTCCTTCGTAACTACTAATGCTTTATTAAGCGTCTTATTTTCTTTTGTAATGAGTACGACTTTCACCCAGATCTTGATTTCTAAATACTACTCTCCTATAAAGGAACCGGGGCTCCAAGGAGAAGTAGCTGATCATATGACTGGGGCAAGGAAAAGTCAAGATCAGCCTGGAATGTCTTGTAGTGACAGAAAATAAGGAAATGCTAAAACAAACAAACAAACAAATACATAAGTAAATAAATAGTAAAGATGGGGGCTTATTGAAAGAATACGGGAGCCAACCTGATGTTGTTTCTAGTGGCCAAAGCTGCACCAATGAACAACAAAATAAATAATAGTATTGGATTAAAACTCACGGAATAAGATAAATATTCTATTAATGAATCCATACTGATATGAATAAATGTGGAGAAGGGGCAACTCTTTCAGCAGAATTCCAATTATTTAAAATAGAAGGAAAGAGGGAAATAGTGAATCACCTTTAGGTAAACACCACAGAAGTAATTACTGCAGATAAGATTCACTGATGGATGCTAAAATTAGTGTGAAAATGTTTGAGGAGAAGTCAAATGATTTTTGACAAGGGTGAAGAGATCATTCAATGGGAGAAAGACAGTCTTTTCAACAAATGGTGCTGGGAAAACTGGATATTCACATGTAAAATAATGAAATTGGACCTTTATCTTATACTTTATATAAAATTAACTCAAAATAAATCTTGTATAAATATAAGACCTAAAACCATAAAACTTTTATAAGAAAACATAGGGTGGAAGCTTGGTAACATTGGATTTGGCAGTAATTTATTGGATATGACACCAAAGGAAGAGGTAACAACAATAAAAACTAGATAAATTGGACTGCCTTAAAATGTAAAATTTTTGTGCATCAAAGGACACAATCAACAGAGTGAAAAGGCAACCTATGGAATGGGAGGAAAATATTTGTAATTCATATATCTGATAAAGGGTTAATATCCAGAATATATAAAGAACTCCTACAACTCAGCAGTTAGGAAATAATCCAATAAATAATGTGTGTTTCTCCAAAAATAATATCTAAATGGCTGATATGTATATAAAAAGAGGCTCACCACCACTAATCAGAAAAATGCAAATCAAAACCATAATATCATCTTATCCACTAACATTAGAATGGCTTCTTTCAAAAAACCAGAAAATAACAAATGTTGGTGTGGATGTGAAGAAATTTGAACCCTTGTGCACTGTTGGTGGGAATGTGAGATGATGCAGCCATGACAGAAAACAGTATGGCAGTTCCTCCAAAAAATTAAAAATAGAATTACCATGTAATCCAGCAATACCACTTCTGAGTATTTATCCAAAAGAATTGAAAGCAGGGTCTTTAAAATATTTGAATCCATGTTTAAGTAGCACTATTCACAATAGCCATCAGGTAGAATCAACCCAAATGTCCATGGATGGATGAATGGATAAACAAAATGTGGTGTATGCACACAATGGGATATTGTTCAGCCTTTAAAAGGAAGGACATTTTGACTTGTGCTTTACAACATGGACAAGCCTTGAGAACATTAGGCTAGAGGACAATAAGCCAGTTACAAAAAGACAAATAGTGTAAGATTTCACTTATATGACATCACTAGAGTAGTCAGATTCATAGAAACAGAAAGGAGAAGGGTGGTGGCCAGGAGCTAGAGGGACGGAGAGAAATGAGGAGTTGTTGTTGAATAGGTGTAGTTTCAGTCTTGCAAGATGAAAATTTCTAGAGATTGGTTGCACAATAATGTGAATATATACTGAACACGACTGAACTGTACATTAAAAATAGTTAAGATGCCTAATTACCTACTCCCCTCAAAAAAAGTTAAGATGGTAAATTTTGTGATGTGTATTTTACCACAATTAAATTTTTTTTAAAGTTTGAAAAGAAACAGAGTATGTCTCCCAAGATGTTTATTAACTACAAGGGAAAGAGTAATATTGCAGTGGGAAAGCCTGGCAGAAATTACCTTAACCAAATGGTCAAGTTTAACCTCATTGGTAATAAAACATATTGATGTCAAGAACCCTGTGAGATTATGTGCTGGGAAGGCGATACTCTTGCCAAAAATGTATAACATCAGTCTATTCATAAGGAAACATCAGGCAAATCCATATTTTTTCTCAAATGAGAAACGTTTGACAAAATAATTGATCCGTACTGGTTAAAAGTTTCAAGTTCGTGAGAAACAAAGGAAAACTGAGGAAATGTTATTGAAGTCCTACAAAACTGCAGGAGACCAAGAACTAACAGCTAAATGAGCGTGTGATCCTGACAGAATTCTGGGATAGAAAAAAAACACATTATTTTCTACTAAAATAGAAATAGGCAGCTCCCATCAGGGTCTGTTTGGTCCCTCCCTGGTGAAATTCCATTATGGTGTTTAACTTAGCTAATATGATCATTTGTTAACTTAGTTAAATAATTTTAATAATATTAACATATTTAAACTTATTTAATTAAATAATTTTCATTTATTTAGTTAAATTATTTAAATGTCCTCAGTGAAATGTGCTAACACTGACCCCTGGTTCTGATCATTGTGCTGTGGTTACGTAAGATGTGACCATCCGGGGAAGCTGAGGGAAGAAGATATGGGAGATGTACTATTTTTGCAGCTCAATTAACATTGAGTTGGAAGAGCCAAATCTACCCTTGTCAATCATAAAACCCTTGTATTCATGACGTACTAGAGGCTCTCAGGAATCCAAGGTTCAAATCTGAAGCGGAATATTCTAGAAATCACTGGGAACTTCCTACGGAGAGAAGATGGGGTTGAGGTTACCCAGGCTCCTTTGCTCAGAAGCCTGCCCCCTTTCACTAAAGTGTTGAGCTCACCTATGCAGCCGTGACCTGCTCAGCCTCTCAGAGCCCATCTGGCTTCAGGAAGAGTCTACAGGCAGCCTTTCCCCAGTGGCAGCCCCCGGGTTCGGTCCTTGCCTTCCCAAGGGCTCCCTTCTCTCTTAGAAGGTGGTACCCCTCTAGGCTTCCTTGGGCAGGTTTCTCCTTTCTTTACCTCTTCCGGTCTTAGTTCTGGCCCAAGGAGTTCTCGCTCAGGGGGGCCTCTCCTCCTGGGAGGGAGTGTTGCTGGCAATATCTGAGACCCCCCAGGACGGCCCCCTGCCCCCATCCCCTGTTCTTCCGCACTTGCTGGCTATTCTGCTGGTCTTGACTGCTTCTGGATTTGTGTCGTTTCCCAGTCTCCTGGTTTCTCCGAAGTTAAATCTGATGTGTGAGCTGGTGAGAAAACAGAAGAAAAATCCTGTTTCTTCTCCTTTCTCTATCTTTGTTGCCTCATAGAGTTTCAAGAAGAAGAAATGGAACTGTTTAGAATTAAGCTGCCACCATGTTACTCCCAGTCCTGGAAGTCTGGCAGGCAGGGCTGGTATTCTCTGTTTACAGAGAATCCACATCCACTCTCTACCTTCTCCTCCCTGCCCTCACCCTGAGAACCTGCCCTCTTGAACTGCATCACCCAGGCTCCCTCACCCTCAGGACATGATTGGGTTCAGCCAACTGGGTATATCGGTAGGAGGTGGAGAAGAAGAGGAGAGGAATTTGTTCCTCCTGCTCCCTTCTCGCTGGGCGTGGTTTGGCAGCACCGTGTTCCTCTGCTGACAGCTGCTGCTTCTGCCTGATGACTCTTTCCTACAGCCGCAGCTCCCATCGGGGTCTGTATGGTCCCTCTCTGAGCCTAACAACTCCCACTATTCCTGGTCCCTGGGGGCCTCACCATCTTCTATTGGTTTCCTCAAGTCTTGTGAACTGTCCCTTTCCTCCTGTACCTCTTTGATGTGCCCTCTGATTTCTTCCATGAATGTATGAGTGTTGACATGCTAGGGAAGTCTTCCTTTGGTGGTCAAGTCTCTAGGAGACTAGTCTTGGCTCCCCTGTGGCTGGGAGAGGTCCGTGTGTGTAAGATATATGGGCTCGGTATATCCTGGGAGCTCAGACCCGTGAAGCAGAAGGGGAAAGCAAGAGGCAGGATGACAATCATAAAACTCTTGACATTCATGATATTTGCAGTTCAAATCACATGATACAAACTTACGGTTACTGGTAGGGGAGGCGGTGCGGGAAGGGTGGGGTGAGGGGATAAATTGAGAGTTCAGGATTTGCAGATACTAACTACTATATATATAAAATGGATAAACAACAAGGTCCTATTGCAGAGCACAGGAAACAACATTCAATATCTTGTAATAACTTATAATGAAAAAGAATATGAAAAGGAATATATATATACATAGCTGAATCACTATGCTGCACACCAGAAATTAACACATTATAAATCGATTATACTTCAATTAAAACAAGAAAAAAAATCATATGAGAAATATTCATGCTTTGACATAAGACAGCCCTAAGTATTTAAGTACTTAAAATAAAATTTTTTTCAGAACTGTTAATTGCTCAGTTGGCAAATTGCTACTTGAAAAATTGGCTCTCCTTGACTTGATGATGTAGCCAGCTGGTCCTTTGCCAAATGGGGTTGTTGAGCAAATTCCACTTGGGGATTTAGTTGGTTCCTGTCAAGCCTCGATTCTCCCGCCCCAAGTACTGGACTTGACCTTCTGACTCAGGACAGGCTGACATGGGTGCTTGTGTTCAGGGCCCAGCATGGGTCAGGCTTCTTCCAAGATGGGGTGGTTCCCCCCTGAGTCATCTCAACCTCATCCAGGCAGGAGTGGCCCAAGCCCAGCCCCTCAGACTGGCATCCAGGCCTGGTCAGGAGGGTCTTGGGCTGTCCTAGCTTCTTGGGCTGGAAAGGTGACCCTCAGGGAGCCATGGATGGGCTGGGCTGAGCTGAGCTGAGAGAACAAAGATCTGGTCGGAGCTGGATTGGGAAGGCCCGTGGGGCTGGACCTGGGCCAGAGCACCGAGGTCTGGGGCCCAAGTCCAGCCCTGACCAGCCTGGCCTCTCCAGGCCTCTTGTCTTCTCCCTGCTGGGCATTTGGGATCTGTGTCTGAACCCAGCTGTGCTAGGAGATCTGGGGCCACGGTGTGTTGTCACTGGAGTCTGGATGCTCACACAGGGGAGTGCATTAGTGGGGAGCAAGATCCCAGTGGCAGGGGGTGCACTGAGGACCACAGCAGCCTGACAGCGAGGGAGAAGTAACACTGTAGTGGCCGGGGCTCCGGGCAACGCTGGGGCCAGAGCCCTGCGAGCTCTGACACGAGCCTGTCAAGGGGCTGGTGAGCTCCTGAGCAGAGGGGGACGGTGAAGAGTACCCCAGGGTGGGTGGGCACTGGTGGGGTGGGGTCGTGGGGTCAGGAAGCCGTCTCAGGACTGGTGCCATCCCGTCAGGGGAACTGGCACAAAGGACCCCTGGGAGTGTAAGGGACACACGCAACCTCAGGGGAAACAGGGAAGGGGCTTTGATGGTCCAGGGAACGTCTCTGTGGGTCTCTCAGCCCATTCCCATCAGCCATGTCCTGGAAGTCCCCCTACCCTTGGTGGCACTGTCCTGACACCTTGAGCAGTACTCTCTGGTGTTTGGCTGTAACAAGGGAGGAGTGGACAGAGTTATCTGGACCTGCTTACGCTCCAGGCCCCCTCAGTTTCACGGCCCCTTCTGAGTCATACATACATATTTATAAAACTTGCAAGAGTAGTATTACTGAGCTTTTTCTTTTCTTTTTTAATTGAACCCAGGACCTCGTGCATACTAAGCATGCGCTCTACCACTGAGCGATTCCCAACCCCGCTCTGTATTCTTTTCCTTATTTAAGAGCTCATCTACTCCTGCCAATGGCACGTGCGGGGCTGTGGCCTTGTGACCCAGAGTTCCTACTGCCCGCAGCATCCACTGCCCACCCCAGAGGGGCTGGCCACTACCCAGGGCTTCCCAACACCACTCAGGAATGTGGGAGGGCCTCAGCCCTGCAGGGCCCAGGTTGTGAGGGCTTGTGGCCAGATAAACCCTAATTAGGCCCTGCCACACCATGCTGGGCCCCTCTGAGGGATGAAGGAGCCTGCATGGGGAGAGTGGCCTCAGACTCCTGTCTTAGGCCTGGACCATGTGAACAGGATCTTGGGAGCCCCATCCTCCTTGCTTCCTGGCCAGTGGGGGTCACATCCCCAAGCCCTCTTACTCCAAGGCAGCCTCAGGCCCTGCCACTCTTTGCTTCACCCACTGGTTGATCAGGGCTCACTGCCAAGCAGCCCCTCCCTAGCACATCAGTGATGAGGGGGTAGGAGCGGAAGTTTACCAAGAGTTTGTATGTATGATCCCACCAACTATTACTGACAAGGCCAGGAAGGCTTGGCTGTCCCCATTTTATAGATGAGGAAACTGAGGGTCAGGTTGGGCCAGTGACTAAGGGAAGCAGCATGTGACACGTGGCCTGAGGCATCTCTATCCAGCCTGAGTAAGAAGGGAGGCAGCCCGGCTCCCCAAGCATGTGATGCATCAGGGGTTGGCAGAGGTGCTTGCTGGGAGCTCTTGCCAGAAGCACCTCCCCAGGTGGTGGTGGGTCCTCCATCTACTCCTCTAGGGCCTCCTGGGTGCGCACAGCTGACTTCACAGGGCCCCCCCGAGAGGCCAGGCCCAGTGTGCATGTAAGGCTAGGCTCCCTCACGTGCTGGCTACCCCAGTGCTGGGCTACTCAGGTGCTCCGCTGAATGAGAACCTGGTGACTGCCAGCCAGAGATGACTAGACTTCTGGTCAGTGTTGCATCCTCCTCTGCCTTGGGCCAGGCCTGGCCTTGACCCACCCCCAACCTGTCCAATGGCGGCTGCAAAGCCACTCTGCAGAGCTGAGCTGAGGTCCTAGGGAATGGGGAAGGCAGCTGCCCCCACTCCGCTTGTGTTCTTGGCCTGAGGGACTACCCAGATCCCCAGGCCCACAAAACCCTAAACCCCGATTAGGCTACTCTAGGGACCCTGGACAGCGGGCTGGATGTCCTAGGCCTTGTCTGGGTACCCACCAGTGCCCACACTGTGGGGAGCTCGAAGCCCACGGGGCTGGCAGAGATGCGGTCCCCAAATGCCTCTCATCCCACAGGGCACTCAGGCCTCCTACCTTGGGAGAGGGGCATGTTCTAGAATCCATCACTCTGTCTAGCCTCAGCCCTGCTCCCAGTCCCTGCCCCTCACAAGGTCCCAGGATACAGGGTGTAGGGGGTCTCATGCTGCCAGAGGGGCACTGTCCCAGCCACAGAGCTGGGGTGGCCCCACCCAGCCTCTTCCTCCTGCCGCCTGCGCTGAGTCATCGTCGGGGCGAGGCCCGTGCCCCAGAGCCCAGCCAGGCATCAGAGACATCTATAAAAGCACATTGGTCCAGGCGCCAGCATCCGTCTTCATCACCACCTGTCGCCACACAATGCTGGGAGGACTGGGGAAACTTGCTGCCGAGGGCCTGGCCCACCGCACTGAGAAGGCCACCGAGGAAGCCGGTAAGGACCCCGAGGCTCATTTCCATCTGGGCTGCTCCTCCCACTAGGGGATGGGGACAGACTCCAGGGGTCCGTGCGAAGCTCATCCCAGCAGGATTGGGGCAGGCCTTGGCTCCATGGGGAACCCTGGCCCATCAGCCCCACAGGGACAGGATGGAGGTGGGGGGCTATGGAAGGTGAGGAGGGCAGTTCCAGGAGGAGCCCTGAGGGGTCCCACTGCCCTAAACAACCCTCCCTGTCAGACCAGCTCTGCCACCCGGGCTTGGCCCATTCCTGGGCCTGTGGCTGAGGGCCGGAGGGAGGCAGCTCAGAGAGGCCCCTGGAAGCAGGCAGGGAGCTGGGGTGCTGGGTGAGCAGCTGGTGGCCTGAATCTTTCCCTCTGGAAACCAGGAAGGCCCTTCTGTATTCAAACAGCCTATTCTGAGTATATCCTACACAGAAAAAAGAATATGGATTTTTATTTTTACTGTAACTTTAAAACTTCAAAAATGTCTTCCTTAAGAAACCGCTGAGTCTGATTTTATTCATAGAGAGCCCTCAGGGTTTACACAAAGGACGTTTTCAATTTCTTCCAAATTGTTTTTGTTTTGTTGGTGGAGGAGGTAATTTTCTTGTTTCTGTTTGGCGGGGGGAGGTAATTAGGTTTAGTTAGTTCTGACCTCGTGCATGCTAAGCAGGTGCTCTAACCACTGAGCAAACCCTCCCCTATACCCTCCGTTCAGAAACCCCTTTTTTGTAGGCAGCTGTCAGCCGCTGGATGCAGAGAGGCTAATTTAGGCCCCATTTGTTGAACATTGTGTGAGAAACAGCTTGAGTTTGCTGTTCTCTTTCTAAATGGCTGCAGACACGTGTGTATTTCATTTGCTAGCTCTGCAGCCGCTGGGGACGGCCCCTCTCTTTCCTCTTTCACCAGCTCTCTGAGTGTGGTGGTGTTTCCATTCTGCAGACCAGGGATCAAGCAGTGGGGTTGATTCTGAGAGTCAGAATCAGAACCTGTTAGTTCTTCTGACTCCAAAATCTTCCAGTCCTAGAGTGTGACCATCCTAGGAGGGCAGAGAGAGTTCCCTCTTACCTTAATGGAGGAATTGCTTTGGGGACCTTGGTGTTGCTGGAGGAAGCTTCGAGATTCAGGTCCTTTTGCTGCAGCCTCCATCCGGCCACAGGCAGGACAGCAGCTCACCTGAGAGGCGTGGTGACCTGGGAAACAGGCCTTGCCTTGGCTCCAGGGTCCCAGTGGTCAGGAGGGCCTATGTTCCAGGCCCCCTCCCAGGACATCCAGGGCTGTGTGGGCCGTGCAGCGAGGAGCAGTGGCTTGTGCTGTGTGTGCCCTCATTCTGGGCTGTTCTCATCTTTTCAGTCCACGCCGTGGAGGGGGTAGTGAAGGAGGTGGTGGAGCACGCCAAGGAGGCTGGAGAGAAAGGTAGGTACGGCCAAGGTCAGGACAGGGAGGGAGATGGGGAGGGAAGGTGGGAAGCTAGGTGCTGGCAGTAATCTTGCCCAACCAGGTCCAACCCTGACCCAGATGTTACTTCCTTTCAATCGCTGTATAATTATCTGCACTCATCTGAGGTCACAGACTGTACTTTGCTAAAGCAAGATCCATCTGGATCCATTCCTCTCTGTGAATGTTAAGAGGATGATGTCACAAAAGACCATGTGGCAGTGTGCTGGGACAAAACATTTAAGACATAAAATATATTTATACACATACGTATTTACATCAATGTTTATACGTCTGTGCGTGCTGTGAAGATCACGACAGTAAAAGCACACGCACACTTCATTCCTTACAACAAAATCAATTCCAGATGGATTAGATCTTAAAGATAAATACAGGAAATTATTAACTTGAGAGAAGAGAACATAGATTTTGGCATAATCTCAGAGAAGGGAGGATCTTTTTAACTACGACGGAAAATCCAACAGCCATAAAGGAAATATTAGGTACATCTGACAATAAAACTTCAACATTTTCCAGAGTGGAAAAAAAATACTACAAGCTAAACCAAAAGAAAAACCACAAACTAAGAAGAAAATATTTGTAATAGAAACAATGACCCAAGACAAAAATGATAAAAAAAAAAAAATACCAACAGGTATTTCACAGAAGAATGAGGTATGAATAGACAAACACCCATGAGCAGATGCTCTGTCTCATGAACAGTTGAAGAAATGCAAGTTGTTTGGCGAAACAAAACCAAATTTGAATGCATCTCTCTGGGAGCTGGGTTGCCCTCTGTCCCATGGGCTTCCTCTGGGGCACGACCCAGTAAGACTGCCACATCCCATGGGCCACTCCAGGTGACAGCAGCCCGGCAAGCGGCTTGAAATGTTTCCTTTGTTCACCTGGACATTCTTTCTTCCTGACAGCCATTGCTGAAGCCTTAAAGAAGGCCCAGGAGACAGGGGACAAAGTGGTAAAGGAGGTCACTGAGACGGTGACCAACACAGTCACAAATGCTGTCACCCACGCAGCTGAAGGCCTGGGCAAACTGGGACAGTGAGCACGCCCGCCATCGGCAGACTCCCTGAATCTCAATAAAAAGCTGTGAAATGTGTACACCGAGCCCTGGATTTATTCCTATCTGAATGGAAACACTGTCTGTGTCCTGTGTGTCCCCTCTTCAGGGACCAGGGGCCAGCACCTCGGCACCCTCTGGGGGTCAGATAGGTCCCTGTGATGAATCAGATGTGCTGTTCTCATATCACGATTTCTCATGTCAGCAAGGAGCTTTGTGAATCGTTAGTGTCTGTGCTACTTTTCTTGAAAGATTATTTCCCCAGAAACTATACATGGCTTTCTGAAACCATAGTGCTTCCAGGACACCCCAAGGGAGGACCATAATTCAGCTTACGTGTTCTTTGGGTTTTCCTTGAAATGCTCTTACAGGACTCAGGGAAGGTCACAGACCAATGTGATGGAGAGGTTAGCTGGCAGACATGAGCTGCTTCATGTCTGAAACAGGCTTCAAAGCAGCGCTTCTGCTGGGCAGTAACAGAATCAGGTCAAGGAGAAACTGAGCCCTCTCTCTACTGGCTGTTGGAGATCTGTGTTAGACCTAAAGGGTGGTACGGGGTAAGGACGCCTGGCTTCCCCTCCTTCCTGCCACGAGTGAGTCAGTACCATAAAACTTAAACATATATTTAAATAACATTTAGCTTAACATTTTGGATTTTAAAAAATAAGGGGGGGGGTGGGAATAGCTCAGTGGTAGAATGAATGCTTAGCATGCACAAGGTCCTGGGTTCAATCCCCAGTACAACAAATTCTCTATTGAAAAACAGAGAAATAAGTAAACAAACCTAATTAACCCCCCTCCCCCCATTAAATAAAAGGAAATGATTTGTAAAGAGGTAGCATTGCTTATTTATCTTGCTGGAGGTTACTTGTTCTTGGCAGAAATGAGAAGAAAAGGTGTTTTAATCGAATGAGTGAGTTGCTCACCATATTTCTGGCATTCTTTCAGAGCTGGCTTCACAAGTCTCTGAACAGCCAAGGAATGTCCAACATCCTGGCCTGGAACATTTGTCACTTTTATCTTGGTTTGGTTTCTGATGACTTTTCAATTCCCCCCAATCTCAAACTCAAAAGAAAGTGGATTGTGGGTGGCAGTGTCAGCCAGAACACCCTCTCTGGATGGCAGTTCCTCCTCCCAGACTTCATTCTCCAGGGACATACAGATGTCCAAAAGGCGAGCACACAGATTCATCCTGGCATGTTTGTAATAGCAAGAGCTTGGAAACATCCTAAAATGATAATATGAAATCACTTGGATGGTAAGTTTTGCTCTGCTTGTCAGGCTTGACACACAATACAGAGCTGACACTTATGTCTTCTAGTGGATTACAATGCCTTAGCGTGAAAATTGGGACTTGTGCCTAGAGGGCCATCAATAAGGACTGGTTAACAATTCTTGCATTTATATGAAATGGAATACTCCATGGTTGTTAAGAATGAGGAAAATGTACTTATATGGGAACATGTCCAAGTAACTCAATAATTTGTAAAATATGTATGTAGAATAAGTTCATTTGTACAAAGCAAACACATAATTGTGTAAGAATAGAAAACAATTTGTAGTATATATAGAGCAAACATCAACAGGGCTCAGCTCTGTGTGCCTGTGGGAGTATGAGGAATCCTCATTTTCTATATTACATCGTTCCGTGATGCTTGAATTTAAGAGAAAACCAATACAGATATATTTTTAAATGTGGCTGTAAATGTCACATACTAGTTTATTGAGGATTGTTTCCTAGTTAAGTGCTACTAAAAATTTGCTTCAAACTTTGTTACCACTTGGCGACAAGATAAGTAAAGAAATGGAGAGTGCTTAGAAACTCTTCTAGAAATTGGACGTCACCTGGACCTCCAGGAGTGTGAACAGTGGAGAATTCTTGTCCAACAGGGTAGAGACCAGCCCAGTTTGTTGAACTTGTACGACAAGTTGCAAGGCAATGAGTCACTTGGAGCCTCACCACATATCATGATGAATGAGATTAAGAAACAAACAAACAGAAAACCAAAAAACTGGACCTTCCCCACAGGAAGTTGGAGAAGCACTGCCCACGTTGCCTTCACTTCACCTTGCAGTGTGCTTTCCTAGAATAAGTACATCCAGCTCTCATTTTCTTCTTACTGTGTGCTGTGAAATGAGGGTTATGACACTGACCTCAGATAGACTCTAACCGTGTTATAAGGAAGCAATCAAGAATGGTATCAGAGAAAACAGTGGAGCAAAGACCTCCAAAAACTCTCTCCTCTGTAAAAGTAATGAGAAAACTGGCAAAAATACAGTTAGAGTCAACTTTTTCTGAAACTCTGGAAATTAACTGAAGGTTTATAGCAATCCAGGAGCATTTACATAAAACAAATTAAAAACAAACAAGATCTTGTTAAGAACAGTCAGCTTTGTGATGTTTTCAACTTGCTCTATTCTCTTCTCACTTCCCCCTGACTCCCAACAGCTGAACTGCAGCTTTGAAAACCAACAACCCACAATCAGAGTGAAAACCAACAGCCTGGAAGCTACTGGAAAGAGCAGAACAGGGTTGGTGTTGTTTCAAAGCCTCATTCACAGAAAGCTGTCATTATTTGACTTGACTGGTGGTTCCTAGGAAGACTCCACTGCCTGGCTGTCTATTTGTCACGACTAGGAGCACCTCCAGTGCATTGTAGAGTTTAAAATACAACTGAAATTAAAAAATAGGAATTTGTTACCAAATCCAAGGCTGTGAAGACTTACAAATGTTTTCTTCTAATAGTTTTATCTCTTGTATTTAGGTCTTTGATCCATTTTGAGTTAATTTTTATATACGGAGTGAGGAAGAGGTCAAACTTCATACCTTTGCATGTGGATATCCAGTTGTCCCTGTGTCTTTCGTTGTAGACTATTCTTTTCTCACTGAATGGTGTATTGAATTGTGTACCCTCCTCAAAGGATATGTTGAAATCCCAAACCCCAGTACCCGAGAATGTGACCTTATTTGGAAACAGAGTCATTGCAGATGTAACTAGTTAAGATGAGGTCATACTGGAGTAGGGTACATCCTTAATCCAAAATTACTGGCGTGCCCTATAGGAAGACACAGATTCACAGAGGGATCATGGCCATGTGATGACAGAAGCAGAAATTGGAGTGATGCAGCGGGATTGCCGCGGATGTCAAGGCCGTACACCAGCAGCTAGGAAAAGGCAAATTCTCTACTACAGGTTTCAGAGGGAGCACAGCCCTGTTGATGCTCTATTCGTAGCCTCCAGAACTGTGAGACAGTAAATTTCTGTTGTTTGAAGCCATCCAATTTGTGGTACTTTGTTAAGGCAGCCCTAGGAAACTAATACAATTGGTATCGGAACCAATGTTAGAAATCAATTGACCACAGATGTTTCTGGACTCTCCATTCTATTCCATTGGTCCAAGTGTTTGTATGTCAGAACCAGTGTTTACTCTAGCTTTGTATTACGTTTTGAAATTGGAAGCGTGTGTCCTCCAAGTCTTTTTCTTTTTTTTTCAATATTGTTTTGGTTATTTAAAGCCACTTAAGTTTCATATTAATTTTAGGATTAGATTTTCTATTTTTACAAAACAGGCCATTGGCATTTTGAATCTGTAGATTGTTTTGAGAAGTAATGTCATCTTATAAAATTAAGTTTTCCAATCTATGAACATGGAATGTCCTTCTATTTATTAAGGTTTTCTTTAATTTCTTTTAAACAATGTTTTGTAGTTTTTTGTTTCCTAGGTTATGTAAGACTTTCACCTCCTTGGCTAAATTTATTCCTAGATATTTTATTCTTTTGGATGCTATTGTAAGTGGAATTGTTTGCTTAATTTCCTTTACAGATTGCTTCTTGCTGATGCATAGAAAAACAACTGATTTTTGTGTCGGTTTTGTACTCTGCAACTTTGCTTGATTCACTTATTCTAGTAGGGTGTGTGTGTGTGTGTGTGTGTGTGTGTGTGTGTGTGTGTGTATTCTGTGGGATTTTCTATGTAGAGAATCATGTTATCTGCAGATAGTTTCTCTTATTCCTTTCCAGTTCAGGTGGCTTTTCTTTTTCTTGCCTAATTGCTCTGGCTAGGACTTCCACTATCTTGAATAACAGTGAAAGCAAGAATCCTTGTCTTGTTTCTCTTGAGGGGAAGCTTTTATTTTTCACCAATGAGTATGTTAGCTGTGAATTTTTTCATAAATGCCCTATATGTGTAGAAAGTCTTAAATTTTGTCAAGTGCTTTCCACAGCCATTGAGATGATTATGTGGTTCTTTTCCACTTTGTTCAGTTATTGGGGTGTATTAGATTAATCAATTTTCTTATGTTGAACTACCCTTGCATTTCTGGGATAAATCCTACTTGTTTATGATCTATGACACTTATGAGCTGTTGGATTTGGTTTGTTAATATTTTTGTGCCTATGTTAATAAGGGATATTGGTGTATAATTTTCCTTTCTTGCGATGTCTGGCTAGCTTTGGTATAAGGGTAATACTAGCCTCATAAAAGGTTTAGAAAACCAA
The DNA here is from genome assembly GCF_036321535.1 of Camelus dromedarius. NCBI lineage: Eukaryota > Metazoa > Chordata > Mammalia > Artiodactyla > Camelidae > Camelus > Camelus dromedarius. The sequence continues at coordinate 21,374,278 of NC_087443.1, forward strand.
GAAAAAAAAAGTGGACTCTATCAAAACTAAAAACTTGTATCAAAGGACACCATCAAGACAATGAAATGACAAACCAACAGAATGAGAGAAAATACTTGCGAATCACATGTCTGATAAGGGTTACATATCCAGGATATATGAAGAACTCATAAAACTCAACAAAAAGACAAATAACCCAATTTAAAATGGATAAAGGATTTGGATACAATCAAAATGAAAAATTTTAAATTATTGGAAAATGAAACATCTAAAACTCCCTCTGGGGGGTTAGAAAACGATGAAGTGGGTGCTATGAATTGGAGGGCACAAACTATTTATTGTTCACAGTAAGCCCTGTAAACTATTTGGCTCTCTACCCCAGTAATTCTCAATACGGTGTGATTTTGCCCCTCATAGGACTTTTAGCAATGTGAATGCATTGACTGTCACAACTGCAGGATGCTACTGACATCTAATGGGTAGAGACCAAGGATGTTGCTAAACATCCCACAATGCACAGGACTGTTCTCTAAACAAAGGGTTATGTGGCCCAAAATTTCAACAGTGTTGAGGCTGAGAAATCCTGTCTAAGCTATGTGTAAGCTTTGATTAAAAAAAAAAACCAACAAAGCCAGTAAGTTGAGAAAAAAAGTTAAAATATCATTAACACTCATATTACAAGGCAAAAAACAAAAACAAACAAAAACTTTTGTGGAGGTTTCTGTACAAGGTTCACAGATGTAATTGTCTTCATGTGCTGTGCTTTGACTGCCTTATGTATCACAGCAGGGTTAAGAAAGCCTGCCAGGGATGTTTAGGGAATAGGGAATTTGTGAGTTAATATGCAGGATTTCTAAAGAAAACAGTAAATCATCAGTCCTAGCAAGTGAGTTGCCAGAAGCGCAGCTTAAAAAAGAGAGAAAAAAAAAATCAAGCTTTTACTTCTCAAGCTTCCCTAAACTTCATCTATCAGGGTAACTAGAACACATTCTGATGTAGGGGTTCATGAAGCAAGAGTTAAGTATTCTTTGAGTGCTCCATAAGCCATTTATGGCTATTTCAGAAGCAATTAACTTTAGAGATTTGTATGTAAAATTTTAAAAAGAATTATAAGTAAATTAGAACATTTCAGTGAAGCCAAGAGTAACTGACCAGAATTGTCTAACTCAGCCTCCAGGAACCAAAGCTGACACTACTATTGTGTTGTCTTTGTATAGCGAGCATAATTAGTACAAGTTTCCAACATTGTTACCAATAACCAGTAACACCCATCCATCCATGCCTTTAAAACACTATAAATACCCCAATATGTCAGCCAGAGGCCACCACTAAGACCTACTGTCCCTTTCACATGACCTGAATCTACTGCACCACCAGGCACTATTCTAAATATTCTGGAACTTATTTTCCTATCCCGCCACCTCTCCCACCTAGTGCTCCTCCTAGAGTGCAAGGAGACATCGCTGTGTGTGGGAAGGGCTTGCCACGGCCACGGTGCCACAGGCTTGTTTAGTCACTCTTGGACCTGATGCTCAGAACCATGGGGAGGCAGAATCAGGACAAAACGCTTGCAAAGTTATGTCCCAGAGGTGGCAGCCATGTAAGCTGGTGGAATCAGGTCTAGAGTCTAGTTCTGTTGATTATGGTTAGTATTCTGTCTTAAACTGTTACATTCTGTGCCTCTATTATTAAAAAATGAAACTTGCAATCAACAAAACCTTCCTTCATTAAGAAAAAAGGCACTTATATATATAAAAAGGTATATAAATTACATCAGTTTTCAGCTTTAAGCACTAGACCCTCTTCCTCAAGAACAGTCACTGATAGTGTTTATTAGAATGAAATACAAAAGAATTCAAGAATAAAATTTGGGCAGCTCACAATATAGTGGGAAGAAATGTTATACAGTTGGTTGTTCCACAAATTTCAGAAACCCAATTGTAGTTTTATCATCTATTAAGAGAGATACTATCAAATATAAAACACAGAAAAGAAACGCAAGCTTTGGAAAAGGTAGACTTTTAATAACTTCTTTTATCACCAGGTTAAGTCATGCAGTTACAAAGTAGTTAGAAATTTCTGAAAGGATATTGTTAAAAAAAAAAAAAAGCTCATTCTTACATAAATAATATCTAGTACTTCATTGGGACACTACCGTTCAAAAGGCCCTGGCCAAGTAACTTCCAAACAAAACACAAGCCCAGGTTGTTTCCAGCCCACTGGGAAGGAAGCCATGTGCAGAATACGGGGCCTCCAAGAGGACACAGTCGGGGCCATTGGCAACGCTCAGAGCCGCCAGCCAGACTCCACAGAGGGAGCCCAAGCAGTTGTTTTCTGGGACACTACTTGAATTATTGTTCAATTAGTCAACACAATAGATCTTCAAGAGAGAAGAACAATTAATTAACATGATAAGGAGGTTACTGCACTCTTTGGACTATATGTCATCATTGTTAAGTAAATTCCGATGGTCTTAACAAAAAACAGCCTCCATCATTTGCAGGTATGAAGATAACTTAATTCTCCACCAGGCTTTTCATTTTTTGCTGGATGACAATATGCGATTGATAAGCTACAAATGATACTGTTTTATGTTATAAAAATACTAGTTTTTTTCATTTATGTTTACAGGCATTCACTGCTTGAGTCAAGGTTAGGCTTGTTAAGTGATTAAAGGCAATTTTATTACAGCAGCATGTACTTATTTTATTCTAAAAGAATAAAATGCATAAAGAGAAACAGCTTTTAGTTTTGTTTGCAACCTGTAAAATTGAGTTATTTTGCTGATGTAAAATACCAGTAACTCACTTTAGGACCATGCCACTTTCTGAAAATGCCGTATAAATGTGTAAAAGCACTTTATAGACTTGTCCAGAGCTGAAGCGGCAAGCAGCTGACTGCTCGTGGACAACAGGAGCTTTCTCAGGGCCACAGCTGACTGCTGGGGAGCGGCCACGGAGCAAGGCAGCACAGCCAGATGGATGGGACTTGTTATTAAAGGCAGAATGCCCAAATGACTCTCTGGGATCGCTGATTTCTACTGGCACACTTACCAGGCTTGCACATGATCCCCTAACCTTAAGCTTCTTCTTCTAAAGGGGCTGATTTGGATTGACTTGTTGAGTATAGTGTCCATTATCTACTAAGTCATGAGAGAGAGAGAGATTTCTGCGGTTACATGTAAACTTGTGGTAGGTCTGCAGATGAAGAGGTGAAGAGGGCAGTGAAGAAGTCAGTCGCGGCCCATCTATGTGAAGGTCACACCAGCTTCATTGTACACCCTGAAGACTTTCTCAATGGCGTTGACATAGGCAGCCGTCCTCAGGTCCAATCCCAGGTTATACTTCATGGCCGTGCGCATGATTTGCTGAAATGAAGGAGAAAATGCAGTGAAGATCATTCCGATGCCAGCAGCCAGGCCACGAACACCCAAGGCACATCCTGGCCTGGTACAAGTTACCCGGCACCATTTCAGGGCAGGACGTGGGGAGCCAACGAGGAACCACTCAGGCAGCAGAACAAGCTCTAGGCAGGAGGGACTGACTCTTGAATTTAAAACAAACTACTGTTTAGGCGACACTAAGAAGTTGCTCTTTAGAATTTAAAGTGTGAGCTGTCTTGTGCCCTTCAGACACCCTGACATCCAGAGCAAGTTCATATGATACACACCGTGATAATTTAGAATGAGGTGAAGAAAATGTCCTGGAACTAGCGGTGATGGCTACATACACAGCCTTGTGGACAAAAGCTGCTAAACTTTATCTTTTAAAAGTATGCATTTATGGTAAGTTAATTACATCTCAATAAAAAAAGTTAACAACAAACACCACCATTGATATCTGCTCCTGCTATTTCAACTTAACACCATGTGGATAAAGTCTGAACTTGAGAAGAAATTAAGAAAGCTGGATTCAACCTGGGTTTAAGGCTTTGAAATAAGGATCAAGTGGTCAAAACCTCTTTCACTTACACCAAATTCTATAGTAAGGTAACAGACTGGTGCCCTGAGCGGAAATCCAGTTTGGCTGACTAAGCTAACTGCCAGACACCACTCGCTCCTAACTTGGCATTAGTATTTATCACCCAAAGTCTGGAAAACATCTTCCAGACCCTAAAAACAATGCCCATCATCCCAAGACTGGAAAAGCACACGTTCTGCTAGACATAAACGAGGAGCACATAAACAGGCTGCTATTTTCTGTCACTGCACACACAATCTGGCAGCTGACATGACAGCTGAGCTGTACTTTGTGTAACTGGCAGGAAGAAGGGCAAACAGCACCTGTATACCCACCCTGGCAGATCGCTCCATAGTGTAAGCTAAGCCAGAGTGCACGATGTCTTTCTCAGAGGCGCCCTGTTAGGAAAAAGAACATGAATTTAACATAAACCATATGAAGATATGCTTCACCCGTAAGAGCACAAAACATTTTGAGTCAGTACACAGTCAGATAGAATTGCTTTGTCTTTCAGTAAAGAGATACTTAATTTTTGTATATAGTACCTTGAGATCTATTTAAGTAGTTGTGGTTTTCTTTTTTTTTTTTTGGAGTAAAGATAGATTTATTCAGAGAGATACATACAACATAGAGTGTAGGCTGTTTCAGAAGGCGAGAGAAAGGCCACAAGGTATGACGGTTGGGTGCTGGTTAAAGTAAAAGTAGATACGCGCTCCACAGACAGAGTGTGGGCTGTCTCTGAAGACGAGGGAGTGAGAGATTAAGTAGCTGTGTTTAAACCACAATTTGGTTTTCGTTCTAGCTGACAGCAGACGAATACCCATGAAATTATGATCATGGAAAAACAGCAAAGTATGGACTAAGAAACACGAGGCACTGGTCACGCCTCTGGTATGGAAATGCATCACAGCACACGTCACCCTGCCCGGGTCACGGTGCAGCCACCCCCTCTCCCCTAGATGAATGTACAGAATGGAACCCAGCTACCTCCCACAGCAGCTGTGGGTAGAATCCTGCCAGTCTATTCAGCAACTCTGAAAGCGGGACGGACCTTAGCTTTTCTTCAATCACCCCCTAATTCTACTGATGAGGAAACTGATGATCAGAGAACTTGGCCAAGGTCATAGGTAGCTGTCTTTAGAGCCGAGCTATAACCCAGGGCCTTTGACCATCAAATCAGCTCCTCTCTTTCCTATGCCAACTATTTCTATGAATCACTTTGTTTCAGTGGGTTCCTCTAATTTGGTTTTAGGAATGCTTTCTAAAATTAAGACAATTAACTATCACCACCACTACCAATATGACATATATAGCTATTCAAACACATCTTGATATGCCAGATAAAAACTTAATGGGGCTCATCAACCAAAGTTATCCATCCTGAACTTTATCCAATTAATGCTTTATTCACTTAAGAAGGTATATTTCTGTAATATTTGTATCAGTTAAGAAACATTTGAGTTAAACTTTGTTTTGTTCTACCAAGTTGGGAAGAGGAAAACAACCCTTGCTTTACAGGTGGAAAATTGCTATTTCTTTTCACTCACTCATTCATTCACCATTTACTGAGTACCTGGCACTCTTCTAGGCACTGGGGACACAGCAGAAAACAAAATAATGAAAATTCTGTTCTCAGGGAATTTATATTCTAGTAAGAGGTGATAGCACATGCAGTTAAAAACCATGAGGCTGAGTGAGATACAATTTTGAATTCAGACAGAGAAGCACTTCAGACTGAGGACTTCCCAGGAAGGAATGGCTAGCAAAGCAGGAAGGAAACCAGGAGGATGTAGTGCCCTGGAAGCTAAGAAAAGAAATATTTCAAGGAGGAGAAATCACTGGTGACAACAGCTGCTGACGGGTGAAGTAAGATGAGGGCTGAAAGGTGACCACTGGGTTTGGTGATGCTCATGTCATTGGTCACCTTGATAAGAAGAGTACTGGTGGAGTGGTGGGCAGAATAGTAGGTTTGAATATGGAAGAAGAATTGGAGGCAGAGTATATACAACTTTTAAAGAGGTTTGCTGTAAGGGAAATAAAAATGGCAGGACCTGGAAGGGAAAGTAGGATTAAGATTTATATATATATTATTACTTAAAAAAAATATATTTTTAAGACAGCATTGGGTACATTGATAGGAATGACTGAATAGAGGGAAAATTGACTGATATAGCAGAGAGAGAAAGATTTGCTTAAGCAGTGCATTTTAGATACTGAAAACCGGCCATCTGCTGCCCAGAACAAGATGTGGGCTTAGATGGAAGCACAAAGAGCTGCTCTATGACAAGAGAAGACACAAGACAGGGTACAGAGACAAGGAGCCGGGCGGACATGGAAGTTCCCTGACTGCTTCAGCTTTCTCATGAATAGATACCAGGCCATGAACGGGAGTGCAGGGGAAGGAAGACAGTATGATATAATAAATCAGGAGGATGAGAAAATGAATGGAACGGGGAGAGCAGTAACTGCTGGGCAGCAGAGGGCCTACTTGAGGTTAGTGGTCAGAATTTGCCGGGCCTTCTGCTATCGGGGGATAGTCACGGAGCGGCCAGAGAGCCAGAGCTCACCAGGGTTCAAGTGCTGACATGGGGGTGTGGTGAAGCAAAACAAGACCAGGGACTGGCTGTAATGATGGTATGTGGAATTTAAGTGAAGACAGGGGTGATGAGGGACAATGATGTAGGTCCTGGCAGGGCCAGAGCATGTTTAGGGAGGGGGTAACTAGAGGGAAGGAGCCAGGAAAACAAACAAACAAACAACCCCCCCCTCCAAAACCGGGTTTTTCAGCTGACACGAACACAAAACTCCTGCAATAAGTCAGAAAGAGTGAGAAAGTGTAAAATTAGCACTAAAGTGTAATTTTAGCAGCACAGAAAGTATCTGAAAATTGGGAGATGAATACCCTGGGCAAAGATTTTTTAAAAAGGAAAGTCATCATGGCTCTGTCCTCCTAACTGACTGGCTGTCCTCCTCACTCCCGCTGAGTGACTGCTATGTGGCAGGCACGTGTGGGACATGAGGCGGCCACAGGGAGGAGCAAGAAGCCCATCTTCGAGCTGCAGCAGTAGCAGGTCCTTTCAAAGCGCTCCGAGTTATTTGCCATGGAAGGATACATGGAATGCTGGCACGCAGAGGGGACTTTCAGGGAAAGTCACAGAGATGCGGTGATACGTAAGCAGGGAGTGGATCAGGGCACTCCAGACAGAGGGACAGAACCAAGAGACACATGGATCTGGGAAAGAACAAGGTTCTTTTAGGGGAACAGTCAGTACCCAGAGTGGCAAAAGCATCTTTTCGCCTTCAAAACAAAACCCTTAACCTTTTTTCATGTTGCAATATAGTTTTAAGTCGCTTTCTATGACTGAATATTTCATAATATTTCATATATATACAACAGCCATTTCATCTCCCCAACACCCACCACACACATATTGGACTGTTAAATCAAACCCAATTTTAAAAAGTAGACTGCAGACAGCTCCAATGACATCATCATGCATGGAGTCAGTCCTCTCCTTTAGAATTGTTTTCTCAGGACAAATTCCCAGAGGGGACGCTATTATGGTGTCAAAGGGCAGGAACAAGTTAATAACTCTCATATTTTCCAAAGAGCTGCACCAGTATGCATGTCATCAGAATAATGGTACAACTGCTTCACCACAGACACGGTGAGTGTAAGATCCATTAATTGTTTCCGCTGGTTTAACACAAAGATATTTTAATTTGTATTTCTTTAACAGCGAGGTTAAACATTTTTTAAGGCCTATTTCCTGTGACTTTTCTTTTTCATATCTTCTGCCATTTACTGGTAAAGACGTTCTCTTTGTGATGTGTATGCAGTATTAATATACCTGCTAACCTAATTCACATAAATTATCTTTTCTATTTATTTTAATTTTCTTTGGAGGTACTGGGGATTGAACCCAGGACCTCTTGCATGCCAAGCACACGCTCTACCACTGAGCCATATCCCCACCCCGCCCTTTTCTAATTTTTCTTTTACTCTTATTCGTGTCCACATAGCAATTTCAATTTTTATATAGTTCAATCGAATGTTTACTTTTCAATTCTTTCTATTTTTCTAAAGCTTAAAATACGTAATAAATCTTCACAAATGTGTTAGAATCATTTGTTGAGTCATCTGTATGGCGAATGTATCAAAAGCAGAATCATTAGCCATTTACTTTAAACTAAGAATCTTACTCCATTTTTAGAACGAAAGAGGAAGGTACAAAGCACACACGAGTCATATAATGACTGTCGTGTGGATCAGCATCCCTTGATTCCAATGAACCCACTCTGCCTGAATCTAAAGAGGGCAGGCGGTGTCTGTCTGCACACTCACCGATATCCTGTCTTGGAACTCTGCTGTGGGTACAATGGGAATAGTTCCACCATGCTTTCCGAATTTTCTTTCCAAACTCTCTTGAACAGACACTATAAAAAGCCAAGAGATGTAGAGAAAATATTGCTAGTAGAAAAAAAAAGTAGAACCCAAAGTCGTCCCAAACTATCTCCACAACCGAAGACTATCAGAGTTTTAACATGAATGACATAAAAGGGTTAACCATTTAAAACTCAGTTAAAAAGGAATAAAGCACTTTGCCAAATTCCTATATAAATGTGAATTTAGGTCACTGCTCTGTTTCCATAACACCCATCACCAAGGTTTTGCCTTGGCTCTTTTAAAAAGAAAATGCCAAGGGAAAAAGGAACGGAAGTAGTGGGAACGCTTCACCCAGATTCTCAGTGGGCTCAGCAAAGCCCAGCTGGAGGGCTTGGTCTTATTTCAGCTTGATGAAAATTCTGATGTTAACTCGGGAGAACCTAATCTAGTCAATGAAAAACAGTATTCTCATCAGAAGACTCAAAAAAATTCTTGACACTAAATAGGCCTTTACTAGGAGCAACCTGAGATAGAAATGGATGAGTATCAACAGGAAGTCCTGGTTTAAAACAATCCTCTTTATAGTACTAACTTCTCCTGTGTTCCGGGAACATTACATCACAGAATAAACATCTGAACGGAAATATGTTCGAGAGACTTAATATACTTAATATCTAACAAACAAATTGTGTAATTTTGGTCTAAGGCTCATGAGACAGAGCAACACAGTTTTCTGTTCTGAGATTAAGTTATCTGATTACAAAAGGAAATTTGTTCTCTTAGTAAATGTAAGCTTTCCCCAACCTTTTAGATGACCCAAAAGATTTCTAGAGAACAAGATAACCAGAACTTACTGAGCAAGTGGTAGTTAGAATCCCTTTCATATTTGAAGGTCAAACGGCCATAGCTGACATGATTCAGATTCTTCAGCCACTCAAAGTACGACACTGTCACTCCTCCAGCGTTTAAGTAGAGATCCTATCCACAAACATGTGACAGGAAGACAACCAAAGAAATGAGGAGACGATAGTTTTAATAAAAGCTTACAATGAACATAAGAGTTCAGTTTTAATATCATAGAAGACCAAGCTTTAGGCTTCTGAAATATATCTTAGTATCAGAAATTTTACATTGAAATTTAACAAGTCACCTTTCCAATCCATCTGAAGTTTTCTCAATTAGAGAAAAAAGGTTTTTTTTGTTTTATTAATCAGCAAGTACTCGATCAATTTTGGTTACAGCCTTTTCTCCACCAAAAGGTTCTCAGAAAAAATTGCTTGCCCACTACCCACTGGATTGGATTGTCCAAGGGTATCTCACCGGAAGATTAGCATTCCCTTTCCCACTAAGTAAGGACAGACAGCCTATTTCAGTTAAATTGAATTTCTTAAGTGTTTTCGGCAAAAGGGCTTCTTCACAATGCATCCCAATTCCACACTAACTTCCAATTTCCAGTGACCTTTTGGTATAGACTCCATGCTTATCCACTGAGCCTAAGCACATGCTACTCATGTTAGCTTTCTGAGTAAAGCAGAAAAAGACATTCCAAATGCATAAGGTTAGGAATCACAGAAAATAAGAGTTTGAGTAGTATTTCTAGCACATTATACATTTATATGATTGGGGTTTTAAGAAGGGTAAATATATACCCAAGAGCCTGAAACTGGAAGAAAATGGCCAGGTCCAAGTGAATTGACAGGCTTATTATATATAGCCCCGCTTCTACTTATATTTTCTTAAAAGCAAAATTAAAAACTTCACTAAGGCTTGGGAAACTAACAATCCTCCTCTCCCCTCAGTTCTTTGCAAAAGATAATTATGATTCCAAGCACATACAAAACTTGGCAAACACAGATGACTTACTGGAATAACCATAATGTTCCTCTCCAGGAAAATTTTATCAGCTTCTGGAGTTGTTGGTCCGTTGGCACCTTCAGCAATGATCTGCAAGAGTCAGGAACATAGAGAAATGCCAGTAACACCATCAAATCCCCTCCAACTGAGTTCAAGAGATGTGAGTATATGGGAAGGGGGCTGTGGGAAAGAACAATCATCCCTCTGTAAATTGTACCCTTGGGGAATTACATGGTATGTGAATTACATCCCAATAAAGCTGTTAAAAAAAGAAAGAAAGAAGAAACTCAATTAGAGCTTTCCTATGACCCTCAACGACATTCCACATTGGTAAGGCTGAACCCATCAGGCTCTCACCTTGGCTTTGACTTTGGGTGCATTGGACTTGGTCAGCTGCTTCTCGCTGGCAGCAGGGATCAATATGTCGCAGTCGGCCTCCAAGATGCTCCCTTCATAGATCTTTGCCTTGGGGAAGCCCAGGATTGTTCCATGTTGCTATAATTGATTGAAAATCAGAATTAGTGACTGCACCAGAGTTTAAATGTTTACGTTTACTGCCTATGATATGAAGACTCATTTATTAAGAGCTCTTTGAGTTACATTTAAAAAAATAAGCACAGGAAATAGACTTCAGTTAAGACTTATTTCAACTTTACAATATTCAGGTGGTCAAACCATTCAGATATTAGATGAACATACCAATTTGAAGTCTTCTAGTTCTTTTGGGTCAATACCATCTGGATTATATATGCTCCCATCAGATTCACCAACACCAACGCATTTAGCACCGAAACGATGTAAGTATCTCATAGAGTGCAAGCCCACGTTACCAAATCCCTGTGAAGAACAATTATGCGTGAAACAAAAACCGAAGTCCCAGCAGACGGTTAACAGTCATATTCTGGCCAATACACATTCTTTTAGTTTAGAAGTAATTCTCAAAATCCTTTTGGCAAAAGAAACAATGGTCTCTCTTCAGCAATAAATTTCTATGTTTAAGAATGTAGAAACCAATCCTTTGTAATCTGTAATAATGAGTCCTGAAGAAGTTCAGTTAGATGCAGCCTTGCTGACTTACAGAGAAATGGCAGTGGCGTCAACCACATTACCTCAGTCCCTGATGACCCGACAGATGTCCCATGGTCATGAAAAGGTAAGTCACTAATGAGGAGGAGTGAGTTTTATTTTAAAGTAGCATTCACCTTAACTTAAGATTCCCCTAAGTAAATTAATTAAATACCAAGTAAATTCTTCCTGAAAGTTGAAATTTGGGTCATTGTGCAAACCCTTCTATATACACATTAATAAGACCTGTCCTCTTCTGGATATAATTTCAATTTAAATACTGAATAAAAGAAGCTGGTGAGTTTCATGTCTATCTGACTGATACTTGGTTTAGTCACATGAATCACACCAAGGTACAAAAGATAAAGGATGTATTAATACTTTTCAAACATCCATTCTAAAACTTAGGAGATTCAAAGGAATCAAATTTTAAAAACCGCAAATCTAAAAACCTTGAAAAACTTTCTATGTGTATATCAGTTGTTCTTTCAGAAAGCAAACATTTTTACCTGAACAACAAATGACTTATCTCCAAACCCTGGTGTCATTCCTAAAATACTCATATAAGAAGCTTCATTGATGAAGTTTTCTATCCCGTGGAAAACTCCCCGACCAGTAGCAGAGATCCGTCCGTGGATTCCACCCTGACTGATGGGCTTACCGGTAACACAGGCGTGGGCATTAATATCCTGTAAGAAAGAAGTCAAAACTTAAAAGATAAATGTCAAGGTCAGTTTCTGTGATGAACCAACATAATAAGTCGAAACACATTCCCATTTAACTAATAGGCTCATCAGGACTGTGTGTTTAAGGTACACTTCCATTAATAGGGATAAGCCTCACGTTCCTCAGATTTCTGTCCCCAGAAAATACGTAATAAAGTAGACTGTAATTTGTGATGGGAGAAACAGGGTTTTTAGGAATTTATGTACAAGTATGTACAAACAGTATTATTGCAAAAGTAGAGATAGTTCAGCTTAAAACTATTATTCCATCAATAAATGTTTAAGCCCTATGAAGTCATAGTATACGTACGTGCCACCTGTAAGTGTCTTAAAATTTACCACAAGACTTGAGCATGTCACCAAAACACAAAGACAGGAAGAGGCAGTCAGGTGTTCTTGGATGGGTGGACTCAACATTGTAAAAATATTTCCCCACCAAACGAATCTAGAAATTCAATACAATGCTACTCTTTAAAAAGAACTTTATAAGCTCATACTCCAGTTCACCTAAAAGAGTGGATTAACAAAAGTATTCAAGAAATTAATTAAAAAAAAAAAGACAAGAAAATAACTAAGGTTTGCAGGGCAATTTGGAATACCTAGCAAAATAAAAATACCCATTAACCCAGGAATTCAATTTTTTCTAGTTAGTGTGGTATCATTTGAGTCAAAAAAAAAAAAAAAAAATCGGGCGGGTATACGTGGGTGGGACACAGAGGCCCGTGCTACGTGTAAGTAGTGAATAATACGTTTTAAGTTAGTGGCCGAAGTAGGGGTGATTTAATACATTTGCTCGGGCAATTTGCTACCCACATGAAACAAGATAAAGTGCCTTACTTCATGCCATTCCCTCCACCTGCCACCCCCATGTGTATTCTAGCTGGAAAAGTTAAAAAGTGACCTGGTCTGTATCTGTGCTGTTTGAACATTTTTATGGAGAGGACTTAGAATTGAATTAGTTGTACAATTACCAACAAAAATAATAAAAGCAAAACAAAACAAGACAGTCTAGTAAAGTGATTTATGGAATTAGGGGTTTTCCCACAGTTTTCCTTCATGAATAGTTAACACTTATGAATACAGAACTGCAGACCTCATGCCAAATGCTTTGGAACAGTGAGAACGCAAACGCTGGAGCTGTCAGTGATCTGGCTGAGGTCCGGCGCGGCGCCGGCTGGTGCGAGCTCCCCCGCATCCTAACTGTCCTGGAAGCCGGCGGAGGACCCTGCGCCCACACTTCTGGGCCAGGACAGACGAAAGGACCTGAGTGTTCAGGTTCTCGCCCGGACATATTTAACACAAACTGTGGCTTCTTACCTTAGGCCTTGACTTTGGGTTTCCCATCTTAAGAAGGGAAGTCTTTTACCAGTATAGTCCAAGGCTGAGCTGGCAGCACCTCACAAAACTTTCTTGGGAATGAGCTACTACGTGTAACAGCATCCTGCCTCCTGTTTTGCACCAATCAGCACCTTGCTCCAAAACAGACCACACCCAGAGCTCTTTTAACATAAAAAGGTGACTTGAAAAGCAACCTTTTTTGGGAATGGCAGTCAAAACCAAAATTTTTTGTACTGTTCCTGTTTTATTTCAGGGGATTTGTGGAATTTACCTGATGTAGTATTTATAAATATTTTTGTGCGTGCTTACTAAGGGCTGCGTTATACTATTATTCATTTAGTCCTCAACTGTCTCATGAACCACGTACTATTATTGTGATTTTACATCTGAGGAAACCGAGGCACAGAGAACTTAAGGCACTTGCCACAGGTCACAGAGCTGGTGTGTGAGGGAGTCAGTGCTTGAATCTAGGCTGTGTGCCCAGGCTCCCAACCACAGACACACTACCTCAGGAAATGAGGCAAGTCTAAATTCCTCCACTGAATGCTGTCGCCCCCTTTCTTCCTCTCAGAGGAAATAATATTCCTCCTCTTCTAAGGCCAGTCTTTCCACTAGGGCCCTTAAAAGAGAGATCTGTGGCCCACAGCCAATCGACATGCCAAACAACAACAAAAACCTTTCTCTTTGGACAACAGGCACCTTTCAAGCTGCCTTCTCTCCAGGGGCATTTGTCTTAAGTGAAGGCTATTTCTCATGCTCCACTTACCTCTCAACACTCCCTTGCGGTCGGTCTGGCTCCAACCTCACTCTTCCACAGAAAATCTACTTGTTGAATTGGCCTCTTCTCAGAATCCCCACCAGCACCCACAACCTGGAGCTCTCGGTGCTTGTTCTTTTGTAACTGACTGCTTCTGCCCCTTGAATCTCTCTCCAGTCTGTCCACTCCTCTCCAGCTCTATGGCAGGCCGGTACTACCTACCTCTCTTTCGGGCTCAATCCCATCCTCCGCCACACACACAGTGACGCTTAAAATGCACACTTGGTCCTGACACACACCTGCTTTCATTAGCACCTCACTGCCTTCCTTCTGTTTTTTCACTACAAAGACCAAAGTCCTTGCTGTCACTTACAGGGCGATAATCTGGTCCCACCCTCCTCTGCTGGCCTCTCACACACCCCATCCTTTTGCTCTCTACTCTGGCCACCAGAGTCTTCCCTCAGCCTCTCTGGTTCACCTGTGAATGCTTGCCACATCAGTAAACAAAGGATGTCGCTGCCATCAAGCCGCTACGGCTGCTCCCCCACAGTGAGTCCAGGATGCCAAGCCCTCAGCCACTGTAGCCACCCACAATGGTGGCCCTGAGGGGACTTAGGATGAGAAAGAACAGGGTGCAGGCCCTAGACAGCTAAGGTGCGTATCAAAGGCAGGATTTCAATAAGCCCAGACTCTTGCATCTTCCCACACATAGAAAAGTGCTAAATTCATTAACTTGAGATAATCTTGTCTTTAATTAACAGTAATCTTATAATGTTCTGACTACTTGGTCTTTGTTATGAAAACCCCTATAAATCTTGACACCTCCCCTACCTCTTCAGAGCAGTCCCTCAGATTTTTCTGAGAGGCTCTCTCTCGGGCTCAGAAAGTCCACCAAATGACACATAATTCTCGGTGTTTAGATTGTGTGTGTTTCCGGTCGATACCTCTTTTGCATGTCAGGACCTTTACACTCAGGTGTCTCCTTCGGCCTCTTGCCCAGCAGCGCTCCCCCAGTCCTTGTCTGCTCATCTTTCTGAACACAAACCGGAAGGTTACATCTCAAGGAGGCTTTTCTGATCCTACCCTACAGATGTGGTCAGGCCCCTGCTATTCTTTTTCATACCTTCCAAACTCTTCCTTCAAGGCTTTATGTAAGCAGATAGGGTAGAGAGGGTCTCTGGAGAAAGAGAACCAGGCATGGCTTTCTAGACATAAGAGAAGCCATTTTTGGCCTAATTCATTTTGTGATCTAAGCCTGGCCAGAATGCTTGCCCTTGAACAGGTCTCAGTGATAAATGATCTTAAGGGAACAAAAGAGTGCAGAAACAAATGACTGTTATCAGCTAAGAGGATTAACAACAGCAAAGATAATAAATCAGTTGTAAAGACTAAAGTTCTATTTCAATGGTAAAGATAAGCCTGAAGTGTCCAACCACCAGATCAAATGGAGTCTAACAGATGATGATCTTGACCTTTTCTGACCCTCAAGACTTCAATCAACTAAAGCTTGGACTCTGTGGACTGCCCAAGCCCCTTCATGAATATGCATGTACCCTTAGCTTAAACTTCCCCAGTTTTGCTCTCTGGGGAGACACTGCCTTGGGAAAGATTCAAGGTGTTTTCCTTACTTGCAAGTGATAATACATCCTTTCTTCTCCTGATCTTTGGGCTGGTTGTGTTTTTTTGCCTTTTGGACACCCACCAGGAGATGAACCCAGTTCTGGGGAACATTTATCTCAATTGTATTAACTCTTGCTTGCACTTAGCCTTCATATAGTAAGTACTCCATATATATTTTTAAAATGCTTTTTCAACTCCCTTTCTCTTCCCAGTCCTTAAATGTTTGTTCCAGTGTTCTGTATTAGTGGCACTACTGCTCAGTCCCCCAGACTCAAGTCCTCCTGGTTCTCTGCCATTCAACCTTGTCCTTTCCCTTGGTCCCACGCATGCAATCCAGTCCTGCTGAGTCCTGCTCTGTCATGCGCCAGTGCTTCTCCCCAGCACTACGGCTCCCGGGCTGTGAAGACAGGCATGGAGGCCATCTCTGTGCTCCAGCCTAACACTGCAGCCTAAGGAAGGGTCAGCATCAAAGGCTCCCCTCGGACTAGCAAGTAAAACAGAAACTCTAGGACTTGAGTATTTCTCTACTAGTTCATGTCTTCCCGCTTCTGTTACCTTTCTAAATGTGCCTTATGTTTAGACAATCTGAGCCCTACAGTTTCTCCTCCCATCCCCCGAATCTCCATGTTAAAATTCTATCCATTTTCAAGGTCCGGCTCTGACCCAAATGCCTCTTGTGGGAAGCCTTCCTTCAGAAACTCCGCTCAGGTATCACACGACCTCCATACCTTATCTGCTTAAGTGAACGCTCTTTGAGGGAAAAGTCAGAACGGAATGCTTCTTTATTTCCCTTCTACTGTCTTGCAATGTATCCTGCCCTGGCAGGTGATCTGTCTTTGAGGGTCACATCCCGGCGTTCAGGATGGGGTTGCATGTAAGTAAAGTTAAAGTTCCCTACATTCACGATTTAAGAACAAACAAACAGATAGCAGTAAAATAATACATAAATCAAAATATGATTAAAGGAGAGAAGAAAAACCCAGTGAATTCTCTTTTTATATGCAGAATCAATTTAACTGTTACTTCTGGTAGATAGCAAATGAAGCCTTCAGGGCTTCTGGTGGGTACTCACATAGTGCCCTATGGTGCTGGCATAGGTGTCAGCAATCCAGGACATCTCTCGTTCTCCTGTGCTCATGTCTGGGGCAGGCACATCAATGCCGGGACCTGGGGGCACAGGGGAAGGGCAATGCACCAGTTTTTAAGATAAAGGCATCTCAAACACATAGATCCTTGCAATTCTCTATAATAACAAAGCTCCCATGGCTAGAAAACTTTGGATTTCAACTAGGTAACGAATTGAAGTCATAGAAATACTCATCATTAAGTACTTCACTACAAAATGTACACACACACACAGTGTTACATGGTCATTTTTCCCACTGGTGTTTACTTGCTATGTTTGGAAGTTAGCTATGCACAACAGAGAAGCCACTCAATATCTGAATGTGCAAGCAAAGGCAAAATCACTTTAGCCTCTCTTGACCTCAGTTCCTCAGAATTAGCAAATTGCAAAGTTTGAGGATTACAAGAAGTTAGCCCAAAGGCAGCAATAAGTACCAATGGTAGCACTAATACTGAGGTCCACAGTGAGGTTCAGATGTAAACGTGTTAAATGGTACCCGCTCAAATCTGTAAAGGCTGGAATACATTGAAATAGATTCATCAAAATAGTAAGAATAAGAAACAACCTAATTATCTAGCAGGTCAGTTAAATAAAATACGGTATATCTACACAAAGAAATACTATGCAGCCATTAAAAAGGATGATGTACATCCACGTGAATGGCTTGGAATCATCAACAACACATATATGTGGAAACAAAGGAGGTTTCTTATACCATGTATAATATGTTCCCATTCTCATAAAATTCTTTCCCTCTATTTATATATCTATGCATAACATCTGTACATGTATTTCTAGTGTATATATATATGTATGCAGGTTTACAGAGATGGACCAACTTTTTCATCTATGTTGGGGTTTCAGCCTTGTTTATAACTTTATATCACTTCAAATGTAAAATAAACTTATAACCTTTGTAAAAAGAAAAACAACTTTAAAATGTTTAAACCATTGTCTCCCAAATAAAGGTCTTTCTAAGAACTGTATTTTCTATAATTATTACTCTTCAATCAGCAGACTAAGTTCCATTTTAATATTCTCCTACAGTTAAGGGGCCTAGCCCCTAGATAATGCACTTCTTTGTACAAGTTGTGATGTAATGGAAATAGGACTGGTGTTAAGACAACTCTGAAATGGTCAAGATTTGCTTTCTACATTCCTGCCACCCACAGTTCCCCACCCAATCTGTCACTCTTCTATGCCCGGGCAATCTTTTCCTTAGGCATCTTACAAATCTCAAGTCCCCCCAGCCTACCCTGGCCCCATACAAGTCCCCTGCATGGAACAGTTCATGCCACATTCTAGCCTTGTTCTCTGACATAGGGCTCTACTCTACTGTTCCCACTTGCTCACAACTTCCATTCCTTTACAGAGACATACCTCAACCGGAGGTCAGTATAAATCTGTTTAATCAGTATTTCTCTCCTAAAGTGTAAATGACAAATTGCTCCCGAATCCTTTCAGAGGCATCTACAAAAGGATTATGCTGGTTTTCAGCAATACCAAGTGTTAAATAATCTTATGGCCTCAAATAACAACAATTCCATTTGCAGAAGGTATGTTGGTAAATGGCAAGTTTGAGGGACATAGTCTGTAAACCAAAAATGTATAATGACTACAAGTAATTCCTGAATTACAGATAAATCCTCAAATACCCTACAGAGCACAGGTCTGAAAGTCCATCCTTTTGAAAACAGGTAACTACCCTTAGGAAAGTTAAAATGCCATCACTCAATCCCATAAAAGATGAAAAATTGGCTAAAAAAAGCAACTGCTTTAACAGAACATGAGCACAGGGGTAGGAGTGAAAGGTTAATTTTGGTGCACAGAAGTACAGAGAGATGAAAAGGATGAAGACATCAGGTTATTGCAAGGGAACTTTACAGAGATGACATCTAAACTCACAGACCAGAATTAATACCCTTTCACAAACTTTTCCAGGGGGGGAAAAAAAAAGGAAAGACCACTTCCTACTTCAACTCATTCGGAGGCCAGTATTATTATCCCGTTATCAAAGGCCTCACAAGCAAAAAATACTGCAGACCAGTATCTCTTAGAAAAGCATCAAAAAGAATAAAATACTTATGAATAAACTTAACAAAAGTAGTGTGAGACTTGTAAGCATCATTAAACAAATTAAAGAAGACCTCAACAATGGAAAGATTTTTCAGTGTTCATGGACTGGAAGACAGTATGGTTAAGGTGGCGATACTTCACAAATTGGTCTAGATTCAAAGCAATCCCTTCCGAAATCCCAGCTGACTTCTGTAGAAATCAAAACGCTGATCCTAAACTCACACAATGTGACAGGGCCAGGACTCAGACTCTGGTCTAACTCACAATCTGAAACTCCCTGTGGAAAGATAAGTCAGAAAATAACTGAAAAATGACATCAATTCCAGGGGTTTGCTCAGATTAGTTCTGTGCCCTAGAGAGAGAAAGAATGCTGACTGCCTCCCTCTTATGTGACAAAGCTTTCTGAGCCCAGATGTCAGTTTAGTTGCACAGTGGCTTAGTAAAGTTTTTGCACATAAGCAAAGTCAAACGCTAGTATTTAAGCTCTCAGTGTTTCAATGAATCACTTTTTAACCTTTGGAATTATAAGGTACTTGTCAATATAGTGAAAATAAAGCTGGATGTACTCCAGATATGGGTGATAAATACAACTAAATAAAGTCTGAAACCACTCAAGACTTGTAAGTTTGAGATTCAAGCTAAAAGTTTAAGCTAAGCTATGATATAATACACTATGAAGGCTTTCAGAATTAGTCGATATTTCTCTGAAGGAGGGAGTTAACTCATTACGTCCTAGTGCTTCCCCTGTAAAATGACTGTAAGTAAAGCTCACAGTAGTGCCAAGGAAGACACATGCCAAGAATCCAAATGCCTTTTAAATTATGAAAGACAAGACAACTCTAGCAAAGTTCTAGTGTTACTTAAAAGGGACACATTTCAAAACAAGGATATTTTAAGTTCACAAGAACTTGTCAACAGTGGGAAGAAAACCACAGGGGCAGGAAAACAGAAAAAGTAAACTTTCTTTGCTATTTAATTTAATCTTCTTTAGTTAAACTATGTTAAAATGGAAAATGCTATTAAATAATTTTGTTTATTTTATTAAATCAGAATCCTAGAATAAGAAATAGAAAGACTTAATTTGCTTAAAAATTAAAGATTAAATAATACTTATATCACAGAAAATATTCACATTGTTCACAAAAGAACGTGACACAGACAATAGTATGATACATAAACATCCAGCAAATGAAGACCAGCAACCTCATAATTTAGTCTGATTGGCAAAAGCTCCTAGAAACAAACATTAGGAGCCCCAGGAATCCTCAAAACCAGCCAGGGACGGATGGCAGAGTGAGCCTCCCGCCTGTGCCCACTGCTTTGAAGGAAGAGGCCTGCTTATTTAGGCCTCCAATTCCAAAAGGCATCACGTTTCTCACTGCTTTCAGAACAACAAGATTACTACTATAAAACTGCTTTTTGCATATTAAAAATTACTTATAATGCAGGTATTATTTACTCCCTAAAATCTTTTTGGATGGCACAATAGGGATTGTTCAATGTTGTTACCCTGATCAAAAACCTTTCATTATGTCTGTACAAGGAGAAGAGATGGAAGTGATCTCTCCTGGGGTCCACACTGCATACTGAGAACCTAACTTTTCTATTGGAGATTATATACATCATATACAGGCTTAGGTGTGCCCACCACACCTAACATAGAACCCCGTTGCTCTAAATAATAGGGCAAGTCTATCCACGCATGTATAGACAGAAGCAGGAGTTTAAATTAAGACAATTACTTTTTAGATGTTCCCACTCTATGCAGAAACCTACATGGCAATACATACCAATAAAGCCCTTCTTTGCCAGCTCCATGGTGAACCTCCTAGTGATTTTTTCCAATTCATTATCCTGCAAAGGGAAGAAATGAAATCAAAGACAATAATGAAAAAATTTGATAGAAAAACCACTAGTGGCGATAACTAACAGTTGCGTCCTATTTCCTATTTATAGGACACTTCCACATATCTCCAGAACAACTCATAAAGCGGGCATTTCCATTTTAAATGAAATTTTAAATTTCTGAGATCAAAAATTAGACTAAGCAACAGACAGAACTGTGGACCAAAGCTGTTCTCCCTGCATTAATATAGGACCCTATGAGTAATCCCCATGATATATTTTCATTTAAATGGCAGATTATGTTTACATAGATATTAATTTACATAACTAACTTAATATAGATGTTAATTAGAAGAGTAACACCAGCTTAGGTTAACTTGGAACGGATAGGATAAAACAATAAAATTTCTACCAAATTAGTTAAGATATGTCAACCTTGAGATCCCAACATAAAAATCTCAGATCACAAGGCGGGAGGGTATAGCTCAAGTGGTAGAGTGCATGCTTAGCATACACAAGGTCCTGGGTTCAATCCCCAGTGCTGCCTCTAAAAATAAATAAATAAATAAACCCAATTACCTGCCAAAAACAAACAAAAAAACCCAAAAAAACTCAGATCACAGATATACATATTTACATACAGTACATAATACATGATATTCATTTATGTATAGAATATACTTATATTATAGTTATATATAATAAACATGACTATAAATACCTAAGAATATAAAGGTATACTAATCACCTTTTAATCAAGAAAATGAAGAAAATGAGAAAGTACATTGATGTAAGCAGCTGATCTTTTATACAGCTAAACACTCAACAATTATTTACTTATTTTTCTATTCCTTTTAAAAGCAACAATAACCATTAATCTCACTGGTAGAGGGGATACACAGAAGCCCAGTGACTGCTACCTATACCACGTGTACAGATGTCACTTTGATACTTACGGTATAGTTCTTAGGGTTGATCTTAACACCAGCTTTGGCACCCCCAAACGGCACATCTGAAAGAGAAGGCAGAAAGTTGTTACTCCATATAAAGGATAAAAGAATTAAGGAAAATCCAATTAGTTCCTATAAAAAATTCCCCATTTTAAAAAAAGACTAAATCTTAATTAGGATGAATTGAAAAGTGACGTAAGCCTTAAATTGTGCAATGCAAAAAAAAAAACAAAAAAAAAAAACCCAGTTCTAATAAAGTATATATCTCTAACATCTTAAAAGTAACCTTGTATGCAAACATTATTTCCCCAAGGAGTTTTTATTAGGTAACAACAAAGGAGATCACTTACCAACCACTGCACATTTATATGTCATCAGAGAAGCCAAAGCTTTTACTTCGTCTACGCTCACATCAGTGCTGTAACGGATACCTGAGGGTTTAAAAAAGAAAGAGGGGGGAGGGGAATGTATTTAGCCCATCCTTCTAGCATGTCCAGACTTTTTACTGGTTATTTTCAAGAACACTTGAAGTAGTTTATGATTAAAAAACCAATAGGAAAAGCTGCTAATTAGCCACCCAGAAAGAGTGACAGAATGAGCACTGCACTTGATTTGAAATATTTTGATATTTAAGAGAAAACGATTGGTGTGGAAGTTCAGTTTTTGCTTTCTGGTATGAGTAGCATCAGGCACGATTTCTGGGAATTTAGGGATGGGATAGCCCTGTCCTTCAGGGACTTACAACCTAGAGGGAAACAACAGTAACCATGATTTCACAAGACAAAGACTACCTTCAAATGAATGTTTACACTTTCAAGAAGGCAACTAACTCACTGAAAGTTTGATTTTTTTACTTTTTGGTTGAGGTGATTTGGTAGCGGGGAGTTAAACTTTGCATTCTGATAGCATACAAATAAAGGCAAATGGCTCATTAGCAAATTCGACAGCTTCAACTTAAGTATCAGATGTCTAAACAGAGGTTTTGGCTTCTCACAGATGCACACAAAGAGATGCTTACCCTGTAACTCCCTTCACCCCCCTGCCAGCCTCTTTTAACCGAGAGCTGAGAAGCTGACAACGTCATCTCTCCTTCCTGGAAATGAGGTAATTCCCTTCACTCTTTCTACAAGAATGGGAGGGGGCCAAGCAGACAGACAACTCTGAGTCTTAATGCCCACCCCTGTACTTACAGGTAAGTAGGTGTTCAGCAAAGGGGACACAGGAAGTGAGTACACCCACCATTTTGGTTTTGGGGATCTTGGTCAATCACCCTTCCAAATTTTATAGGGTTAAACCACCTTGCATCCTTAGTTCACTGCTTCTCAACCCCAGAGAAGAAGGTCTTTTGAGGTTGATGATTCCATGCTGCTTGGGGCCCTCTGACACTGAGTTTGTGTGATGAAGGACACCTGGATGAAGTTGCATGCAATTCCACGGAGAGTCACAAGTGATGGGGGCCCAGGGACATCTCTTAAAGAAGAATTCTGGGAATACAAGTTTTTCGGTAGAAATCTACAGTAATTTCATGGACTGGCAGTTAGAGAAAACACCCCTATCCATTTTAAAACTGGCTTCTTGTGCTTCAGAAAACACCTGTCTAAAGATAAATGACATGTTTTAAGAACATTTTCTCTATGTATGATCATAAAGAACAAATTCTGAAACTGAACATATTTCTTTGACCTACTGGAAAAATAAAATAATTGTATTTTAGAAAAGTGAGCTATTAGAACAATCTGTATCTTGCATATAGTGGGTTCTCCGATTATCTGTGGAATAAATTTACTCGTTGCTAAAATTTTAGATGAGAATTGACTTTTTTTTTTTTGCATATAGCAGATCTAGTAGCTCTATTGCTATACAGCTTGCTTCCCCATTTTGTTCAGGTCTTTATTAAAAACTTTCCTCATTCTGAGAGGCCCTTCCTGACTATCCCACTTAAAATAGTACCTCTTCCTCATCCCCACTCTCCAGCCCCTTCTACCTTATTTAATGCGTTGACATTGACTTTGTATCATACTTGTTCACTGCCTTGTGTCCGCACCTGGCAAGTTAGCACCACGAGGACAGATTTTTTTGTTTACTGCTGTAATTCCTGGTGTCTCACACAGAAAATGGCTCAATACTCAAATACACGTTGAATGAATATATGACTGTTTCTTGACTCCTAAAACTTAAGGTAGAAAGACAAAAGCCATGGCCACTTAAAACTGACATACACACAAGTTCTAAGCAAGTGTCTGTGCATATTGTGAAAGAACTAAAAAGTAGTAAAAAGCAGAAGTATCAGGTCCTAGAAAGTATCCAGGAAAAAAACCCTCAAATTTGTGAGTAATATTAAGAACAAATATTTGTTTCTTTAAAACAAAAATTGCTTTTTCATTAAAACATTTTTAATTGAAGTATAGTTGATTTACAATATCATGTTAGTTTTACGTATACAACATAGCGATTCAATATTTTCAGATTATACTCCATTTATAGTTATTACAAAATACTGGTTATGTTTTCTGTACTGTACAATATATCCTTGTAATTTATTTATTTTACACATAGTAGTTTGTACTTAATCCCCTACTCCAATCTTGCCTTTCCCCCGGGTAACCATTAGTGGTGTTCTCTAGATCTGTATGTTTCTGTTTGGTTATATTCAGTTGCTTATTTTTCAGATTCCACATATAAATGATAACGTACAATATTTGTCGCTGTCTGATTTATTTCACTAAGCACTAATGCTCTCCAGGCCCATCCATGTTGTTGCAAATGGCAAAATTTCATTCTATTTTATGGCTGAGTAGCATTCCATTGTCTGTAATGTATATATATACGTATCATATCTTTATCCATTGATCTGTTGATAGACACAAGTGCTTCCACAATCTTGGCTACTGTAAATAATGCTGCTCTAAACACTAGGGTGAATGTATCATTTTGAATTAGTTATTTTTGTTTTCTTCAGATAGATACTCAGGAGTAGAATTCCTAGATTATACAGTAAGTTCTATTTTTACTTTTTTGAGAAACCTCCATACTGTTTTCCATAGTGGCTGCAACTGCATAGCGTGAGAAAATGTTCTCATTTCATTCTCTTACATGTAGCTGTCTAGTTGTCCCATGAACCATTTACTGACTTTTCCCAACTGTATAGTCTTGCCTCCTTTGTCATCGATTAACTGACCGTAAGTGCATGGGTTCACTTCTGGGCTCTCTATTCTGGTCCACTGATCTATGTCTGTTTTTGTGGTGGGACTGTGTGTTTTGATTACTGTAGCTTTGCAGTACAGTCTGAAGTCCGGGGGCACGATACCTGCAGCTTTGTTCTTTTTTCTCAAGATTGCTTTGGCTATTCAGGGTCTTTTGTGGTTCCAGATTAATTTTAGGATTATTTGTTCTAGTTCTGTGAAAAACTGTCATGGGTATTTTGATAAGGATTGCTTTAAATTTACTGATTGCTTTGGGCAGTATGGACATCTAATATTATGAATTCTTCCAACTTGTGAACACAGGATTATCTTTCCATTTCTTTGCATCTTCACTTTCTTTCAACAATGTCTTAAGTTTTCAGAGTACAGGTCTTTCATTTCCTTGGTTAAGTTAAAAAATTGTTTAAATACTAAAATGTGTTTAAACAAGTTATTACTTATTACTGAATAAATAGGAATTACTTAAGCTTACTATTTAGTGAAAACTATGCTAGGCCAGGGATCTGGGTGGGGTGCAGTGTCCAGCACCTCCTAACCCAGTGAATCCAGCCCAACAGAAACTGCTGTGGACATGTGCACTTGCTCACCTGGGTAGGTGTTAACAGTACTCTTAGGCTTCATGCCAAGATTGCTTGGGACAATGTGTGCGAGGCAGGTGGCGTAGTGTCTGCATGTGGACAATTTTTCAAATCTTAACTATCATTGCTACTATAGTATGACAAAGTAGTGGCAAAAAACAAAGAAATTCATTTTAAAAATTCTAAATGTATAGGATTTTAAGCAAGCAGCTCACTGAACTTTGATTTGATTACTCAAAGATAAATTCATAGGGGTGGTAAAATAGTGCACTCTCAAGAATCAGTATTCCTCCTATCACCTTTAAAAGGGCTTTCTTTATTGTTCTTTTAGAGTCTCTGGAAGTAGTTAATAAGTTATCCTAATTTTCCTTGCTTTCTTAAGTGGGGGAAAAGTTACTTTCCCTTAGCCAGTGTTAATAACTAATGCATTCAGTGGGAAAGGAAAAACAGCTTGAAATCAGACAGCAATCCTACCATTCTAGATATAAATGCTAATTAAAAACCAGGCCCCTCCCACAAAACGATGTAAACAAGACTATTTTATTGCAGACATCCTAAACTGATGAGTCAGAAACTGTGACTGTAACAAAAAACATGTTTCCACTGGAGGGAACTCAGGAATTCCTATTTGTAAAGTGAAATTTTCTTTCCAAACCACACCCCTTTAGAGAGTCCAGGACACTGAAAAGAAGTAGTTACATAAATTACCTCTCACTCTACAGGCATTTTCTGCAGGCTATGAATCAAGGAAGACTTCTAATGAACTGAGGCAGGGAGCACTATAAGGAGAGTAGCAGATGAGTTGGGGAATAAACCTTGGAGTAGATATGGGTGGGGACAGAGAGGGACCCAGAAATGAAAGCAGGAGGTGCTTGGGCTAAAGAAGACGTAACGCTCTCATTTTAACTTCCTAAGAAATTAGCGATGCATAAATAATTTTACTTCTAGAAATTGGCAGATATACTGGTATAGTTACTAAACTGTTAACAGGGGAATAAATAAAACAAATACCTGTAAATAAAATACTCTGCACTAAATATGAGATAATAAGTAAACTCCAGTAATACAGGAATTACCCACACCCAAAGGAAAGCTAGTTACTCTTCCTCCTTTGAGACTGAAAACCAAAGACAACTAATAAAAACACATTGTTACCTTAAAATTCTTAACCATTTTAACAAACGCTAAGAATGACCGCAAAAAAGATGATCCTCTCCACCGAATTTGTAAATTCAGTGGATTAGGAGATATTAGCACAATTGGTGTACATGAAGGGCAAAATGATGCGACATGTACTTCAAAGTTCTGAAAGAAGGGGAAAACCTAGCATTTTTGAATGCCTACTCTATTTCAAGAATAGTGAATTTGAAGACAAAGTCATCCAATAAAGCCAAAAAGATACATACAGACAAGAAAACCAGAAAAACTTAAAACATTTTAAATCAAACTAAGACAAGAAGGGTCTTATTTGCAGTGTGAATATTCTCACTTTTATAAAACCAAGTCTTTCCACCTTTCCCACAGCAGAGAAGGCTAAAGGTAAGCAAGATCAAGGGCGACTGGATAGGGGCAGAGGGATAGAAACTGGAAGGAACGGAAGTTCTATCACAGAAAGTTAATTATAGAAATACATAGCCTATGTTGGCCCCAGCATTACTAGCGTTTGGGAAGAGATCAATTGGGTATTTGAAGGACACGTAATCACGGATGTAGATGCTTTCAATGGAAAGCAGGAGTCCATGGCTGGCTACACTAAAAAGGGAAGTGGGTGATGGTCCACAGATGTGGACCACAGGACTGATGTCATTAGAAACAGGGTTTAAATGAAGGACTGTATCTCAGAGTAATCTGTGCTTTCAGTTCATCAGAGGAAACTAAAAAAGCACCACCCATGACAATGTTTATTGTTTATCAAACTTGGTAAAGTTGGAGGAAGGGTTGTGATAGAACTTTGACATCATACCTTTGATTCTCAAGAGGAATTAGCTTTATAGTCATTGAGTTAACTGGTATCCAGATGTTTCAAAAGAACATTAATAAAATGCAGATATCTGCAAACTACACACAGCAGAAAGCATTCCCTCTTAATTCTCCAAAACTTTCCTTGCTATCCTCAGAGCCTAACATTGGTGTACACTAAAGTTTTTCTAGGAGAAAAAAATTAAAAAGAAAAACTGGCTAAGTTACTATGGTGATGAAGAAAACACACCAGCTAATTACTTTGAAAAGATGCAGTGAAAACCACAACTGAGTAGCCTGAATTTTTCTTCCTTTTGCTAGCTGACTCAAAACCAAAAACATACAAAAAAGCTCCTTAGTGACTAAGTCACCATTGTTTTTTATGATGAATCATTAACTAAACACATCTGTGAAAATTCAAATGGTTTTAAAACTTACCTGAACGTGGATCTTTTACTAAGATTTGACTTATTCACTAGAAATTCAATTTCCAACTGTATTATCTCTTTCCAGAAACTATTACTTAATAACCAAGAGTCCTACCACAAAAATAGAATCTCCAGAAAGGCAAAATGGACCCAGAACTCTAAAAATGCCTTCAGCACAGGGAAGAAGCATTTAGTACAGGAGCTCAGGAAAATCATACACTTTAATAGCTTTTGATAGTATCCATGTACTGTTCTGTGTAAGAAGGCAAGGAGCAAATAGTTTTCACCCATTATCAAAATATTTATTTTAAGGGTTTTGAGAAGACAACCTTAAGCTTTCTGGAAAGCAAACGTTTAGCTAATGTTGGGAAAAAAAATGAAATCGAAGGTATTTCTTCTTTCCACTAAAATTTCAAAATTATGTTAACTCCCATGCATATGTTTTCATCAAAATTCAAATATAGGAAAAACCGAAGTCTTCTGATTACCACTTGTGACCCCAGTCCTTAGGGGTGACCATCCTTAGCAACTTTTATATATATATAGCCTTTCAAGTCATTTCCCTTCATTTATGTACATACACACCTACAGAACGTATAGCTTTGTTTTGTGTTTAAGTATATAGCCTACTGCCCAATGGAGAGAAGAAAGAATATGCATTAAAAGGGGGATTCTGTTAATTTTTTTTATAGATTCCTTATTCTAACAATGACTAACAGTAAACTTAGATCTTCAACCTAACAGGTCTTGGAAATAATGCTAGTAAAACTGGTGAATATAAAGTTGATAACATTCAGTAAAAGACAACAATAAATGTTTCAAAGGGGTAAAGACGCAAAATTTTAGATACCCAGTTTCATAGAAATTACTTACAAGTCTAGGTGGCATGTGAGAAGGATCTTGAGAGGAAAATTATAGGGCTATTGGAGACATGGTAGGGACAGGCTATTGGAGACATGGTAGGGACAGACATGGTAGGGACAGGCTACTTTCCAAGGGTAAGACTGAGAAAAATATATGCCTGTATTTTCATTTTTCCTAAGGATCATTTTACCCCAGATTACCTTTCTAATCGTCTTTCCTAATAACACTTTTCTGTCCCTTATACCATCAGTTTTTCTACCAGTGTCTCAGGCTCAAAATCTGAGTTATCTTTGACTCATCCTCATTCCACACATCCTACCTGTTGAAGGATCGTGAAGCCATCCAGGAGCCCATCAAGAGATGCCTCATTAAAACAAAAGGTGATCTTACCACCCAGGAAATTCCAAGGGATTTAGGAACTCTGTGTAGGACGCTCCTACCATCCCCCATAACTCAGTAAATGACAAGAGTTTCAGGAGCTCTGTGTCAGCAACTGGGTTCAAAGGCCTAATAGCAGAACAACGGTTGCTCCCAGCACCCCTATCACTCAGGAAATTATACAGATTTTAGGAGCTCTGTACTAGGAACTGCGGACAGAGACCAAATAAATATTTATTATGCCATAAAGCCTTACTTTCCACTATTTACAAACACACAGGCTGTCCCCATGACCCTACCACAGAGTCCTGCCTCCTGCCTGGGCTGAAGCCACCCTCCCTACTTCTCTTTATCTGAAATGACCTTTCCCCTTTCTAACCCTTCTCCAGGCTTCCCTACTTTCAGATCAACACTGCCTTTCCCTGGCATCTTCTTTGAACTCCTATTGCAGCAACACATTGTCCAGTGTGCTTTCAACTGTGTCACTTATTGACTGGTTCCAGGAAAGGAAAATCAATCTTTTAAATTTTCATTTGTGCTATCTTTCAGTTTCCCTCTAGCCAAGGAGCAATTCAGAAAAACTTGAAGGTCTGACAGAAATTCTCCAAGAACAATCAAGAGAAATAATAGCAATTCATGACAAAGACTTTTTAGTTCTTATGAAAAGGCACCTAGAAGAAAGCCAGTTAAAAACTGTTGCACTGAAGACCCTCAAAGATATATGTAATAACACTCTGGCAGAGAAATGAGTTGTTCTGGCTGACACACTAAACTGCTTAAACACCAAAGCTCTTCAAACCTCTTTCAATGGAAAACTCCCTTTTAAAATGTTCTTTTGCTGCCTAAATAATTATAACAAATGGACTGGTAAAGACATCACTGATGAATGCATTTCTTTTCTAGGAAGGAGGTAGGTCTTTTCATAGCTTTTAACAAATCTCAAATGATCCAAAGTTTTAGGAATCATTGTGTTGAGGGCATAACATGGTTCTCAATCAGTACTTACCCCAAGATACAACTTGTAACTTTTTACACAAATGAATCCAGACAATAATGACTAAGAAATGGGGAGCTGGATCAGATGGCTGGAGCCTGAACCCAACCCTGCTACACACTGTTGTGTAATCCTGCCGGGGGGAGGGGGGGCTTACTCTTCAGCCTTAGGATCTGCATTTGAAAATCTGGATCAACAGTGCATTTCATGAGGTTGTTCTAAGGAAATCAAAGGAGTGATGCAGGAAAAGCTCTTGGAAATGTTTGGTGTACACATAGAGCTCAATAAATGTTATCTATTACTGCTCTCCCCTGCTTTGCCAGTTGACCTTTGCGAAGGCATACTCTCCTAGGTACAGCTGCCATTGTGAAAGGTACCTAAAGGTGCCATGAGCAGCCCTCTCCCAGGTTGTCTTCTTGCCCTTCATAAAACCCTTCCTGCCTTTACCAGTCGTAATTCATACATTAACACTTCAGTCTGGATAGAGAACAATCTGCATTAATTTCTGCCTCTGGAAAAGGGGAACACTGATTCATCTGGATAGCTGGGTTAGTTTTCGGTAACAGCTTTGGACCTAACACTGTTCATGGTTACCTTGTAGGGAAGGACTTGGGGTAGAGCTGCTTCATTTTTCACTCTACAACTTTCATTATTATTTGAGTATTCGAGTCATACTTACAACTTTCATTATTATTTGAATACCCGAGTCATACGTATATATTTTAACAAGGGATTGCTGGGTAGAGCAGTTATAGGCCATTTATGAATCAATGTGCTTCATTAAAGTGATATTAGAGGACTTTTCCTTTATTATTTGTATTATAAAAACCTAATTATTATGCAAAATAGAAAACAAAGGAGTGTCATGTCCAGAGCCCAGTAATTTTTCAACATCCCAAAGTTAATATTTCAGTCTTTATTGGTTCCTGGCAGAACCCTGAGTATCTTTAACATAATTGAAACAAAAAGAAACAATTTTCCCAAGCAATCTAAGTTATTGCCAACAGTGCTAAATACAATTTCTTCCCACTGTAAGTCAAAAAGTTTTAATAAGAAACGTTCATTTCTTATTAAACACTGTCAGTTTTACTGGAGTTTGATACACACTGGTGCTTGTCCTCCAATTTTTGACGCCCCAATTCCTGCAAAGTGTACTCTGCATAATGAGTGAGCAGCAAGTGTTTAGTCTTCCTGCGTATGGGTTTTTACTGCCAAAGCAAACTATCTAGATGGATTCACACAAAGTGATGGGAAGACTGAACAATAATCTGACGTCTAGGTCTCCATCATTATCCTAGCTCTTCATTCCCTAGTATATTTGGAGAAGGGAAGGGGGTAGAGGCATTTGGCTTCTTAAAAACAAAAAGGCCTTTATAATGGCAACACAATTCACATTAAACTAAAAAGTGCGAAACCACCACCACCACCACCACCTCAGGGCTAAAGGCTAGAGTAGAAGAAATTATCTGTCTTTTAACTGAACTTTCAGATGGAGTCGAATCTTAAATTTAAATACAAAGGCTACATTTACCTTGTGGTAGCAGATGCAGATACAACTCACACTTTAAAAATAGAAAGTGTGAATTTATTCAAAGTCACCTATGTTTTGATGGTTGTCAAATTCGGCAAATACGTCAGAAGTATTTTTTTTCCAGTGAAAGTAAAGGATGCCCCAACTGTATCAGTACTTTCTACAGTTTTCCCCAAGGCACTACCATCTACCACAGAATCAGATCCCAGAGGCCCAGGAGGATTTCAGTATTGCACTGACTCCAATCCTTAGCTGCCTCCCCTGCCCCCACCCAGGCATCCTGCCACCCAAAGATGACAACAAAGACCATCTACCTCCTACGGTTTCTTTTTTGCATTTTGGCTCTTAAAAAACAAGTCAATGGGTTAACAATGGTCCTGATATCTGTAGTTAAATAAAAGCTTTAGGTCAATGCATCTGAGGATTCCATCAACTTTATTTAAATGATAATCTGAGAAAGTTCTAAGATAAGAGGAAGAATCTGTCACTGAGTTTGGACTCAGTAAGTTTTAACCTGAAGACTGGAGGTGGGGGTGGGGGAAGGGAGGACAGGCTGGAAGGGAAAGTAAATTGACTCCCACATCAATGAATTGGAACCATCAATCTCTCTACTTTTCCCCCAAATTGACTTTTAAATAATAAATTTCCTTCTAAAAAGATTAATCACAGGTAGAACCCTGGCCAATAAAACACAGAGATTTTATTCTGGGAAAGTTAACAGGAACAATTACTTACAATGTCTGAAAAAATCTTCTCAAAGCACAAATTTCCACAAAGTTCATCTTTGCTGAAAATAATTTTAAAGCCTCTCTTAAAACTTCCCTTCAGAGGCTGGAGCACACTCTTTTGCAAATCCTTAATAGATGGAAGCCTACGGCTTCAGTTAAATATGGTATGTTGGAAAAGAGAAGCAGATAAACTGTTTATTATTAAATATTTACTTGGTACAAAGTACACATCGGCCACCCTCAGGTCTTAAAACCACCTGTTCCCCTTACAGAGATTTTAAGTTAGACTGCTGTTTTACTTCAACCTGCGAACTTTATTTTGGAAAACTCAGGTATAAGGTCGCTCCTGAGGAAAGACCAGAAAGCTGAGGGTTGGGGAAAGGATGAAGGGGAGCAGATAAGGTGTTTTGTTTTTTTCCCCAGGGAACAGCTTGTAGAGAAGGCAGTTGAGTCAGGTCAGGACAGGGAGGGAAGGGTGCTAAAGTATGCACAGGAGGGAAGGACTCATGTTAGTGAGGATTATCCAAAGCATTTAAAAAATCTCAATCACCTAATATACGCAGTATTACTAAAACCAGAGTGAAACCAAGAACAACTTTCTTATACTGTTTAATTAGAAGAAAAACCCACTGAAAACAAGTCCTTCATGGAGTATACATTCTGCAATCAGACAAGGGGTTGATAAATGGGTAGGAAGATCCCAGAGTGTCATGAAATCAAAGCATGGATGTCTAGAGTACCCCAACTTTGTTCATCATCTATCAGTATCCTGTTTATTACCTTAAGCACTCAAATATCCTGGAAAGCTTTCATAGCTATATAATCCTTCCCAATCCTGTTCTCTCTATAGTCTTTCAAATTCCTTAAGATAATAAATTTACCACTTTACAGAGGCTGATTTTCTTTCATGTTAAATTATCTTGCAATGCTTGCTACTATTAGTTGCAATTCAGTTTCTGTTTATATGCTGGGAATTAATAATGCTTTCAACAGCATGCCTTCTTGTAAATGGGATGAATAGAACAGAGAATTGTATCTTACGTTCTAGTAAGAGCAAGTGCTACAATAACAGTGCTTTGGCTGATGCAATTTGTTGCTAGGTTTATTAATATTTTGGTATAAAACTGCTGTGCCAACAAGAGGAAGAGGAAGAGGACTCACAAACTATGGCAAACTTTTGTGCGTCTGTGGAGTTGTGACTCATAAAGATAGGAGAGGGCTTGGCATATAAACAGAATATAAAGGACTTCAAGGAAATCAGACCCTGCAGAAAAACAAATATACTGGTTTAGTTGCATATATTTTAAGCAACTGGAAAATACTGCCAACTTGATGTCCATTTCAAAGAAACATTGCAATTTAGTATTTGCTAACTTTGCCACTTCTCCTAACATCTTTGTTTGCTTTTCTTGGGAGCCTGAACTTGTATTCTTGGTTTAGAGAACAAGGGAGTGGGTAGGAAGAGGGAAGGTGATGTTTTATGTAATATTGCAGCTGGAAAGGGAAAGTAGAGCTCAAAGTGGTTCAAAAGTCGGTGTTAAAAGAGGAAACTGAGAGCTAAAGGGTAATAAAGCTTTGAAGGTTAATCCTAGTGGTGGGTGGGGTCAATGCAAATTTAGCAAGTAGTAGAAGTAAATTATTAAGCAGTTTGAAACAACCTTTGTTCCTGGATTAGGAATACCAGCAGAGCTCAAATTTTTCTGGTAGAGAGATTTCTAAAAATCATTCTTAGAAATCAGCTAATATAATAGAACACTGGACCAAATTTATTGAGACAAAGGGTCTAGCCCAATATTCTCAGTGCTCATTAGCCAAGCAACCTCCAGCAAGACTTTTACCTTCCCTTGTCCTTTATTCGACATAATTTTAATAGGAAAAAAGTAGCTTTTCTATGTCACTTTTAAACACCTTTAAAGATGTATTGTGCGGTTTACTGGGTTAAAAAAAAAAAGGAAAAAAAGCTTTTATTTGCTCAAAGAAAGCCATATGACTGCAGAAGAAGCCAAATCTACAGACATTCAAAAATTTAAACTACAGGATAACTTGGTGACTATCGAATTTTAACCTACTTAACTCCTTTCTTCAAACACTTTTCCTCAAGCTCAAATCTGGTCCTAGCCAGGACCAGTACACACCCCCAGAGCTATTTCATTCCATTGGCTGGCGGGCGGTCCTGCTGTCTACACCCTTTAGATTTAATGTCACGACGCCCGGTGTTTGTGAGGTTACATTGTTCACGTATTAACCTTTTTCACGTGTGTGCAAAACTGAAACTGTCAGGGTAGAAAAATAATTTAAATATCAACGTATAAATGAACAAATTCATTTGGTTAGTAACACTGTCTAAATTTCAAACCTAGAAGGCAGTTCACTTTGTATGTTCCTGTATCATCTGCCACTGCTGTAGAAAGAGTGACAAAAATTTCATGGTTTGCATTCTCCTGAGTCACACAAGCCCACAAAATCTTGCAGAGGCACAATCAGATGAGCCGGTCATTTCCTTTTCTACAAAGGCTCTTCGTCAGGACCCACCCTGTTTGTGACATACGCTAGGATCAAAAGAGCGGTGCAGTGCCTCTTCTGCATACAGCATCAACATGCAAAAGCCGGGGAGATGGCTCATGGGGGAAGGAGATGCGACCAACTACATGGTGGTGACATGGGTGGAAAAATCACGATTCACCCGCGCCTGACACATCTGAGACTGAGGCCAGGGGTGGAAAGCGTGGGCGGGAGACAGTGCCAGCCCTGCTGGGCTGAGCCGTGGCCCCGGGAGGCAGGAGGCCGGCCTGGGCGGGGCAGGGCCGCGGGGGCTCGGGCGGGCGCTCACCTCCCTTGCAGGGCGTGCGGTGCTGGCTGTGCTGGGCCCGGTAGCCCTCGATGACCTCCCAGGAGCCGTCGTCGCGCCGGATGGGGAAGGACAGGCTCAGCACATGGTTGCAGGGCTTGATGATCCGCAGGATGCCACGCACCCGGTTCCGCTTCTGCTCCTCGCTCTCCCGGGTCCTGAGATCCTCCACCAGCTTGTCCTCCACGATGCTGGCGCCGCGATCGAAGAAGCCCTCCACCATCTTGAAGAAGTTGGGGTCGTCCTCGCGGTCCGCCGCCGCGTCGCTGTAGTGTCGCCGGGTGGGCGGCGCGAGCCCCGGCTGCGGAGCGGCAGCGGCGGCGGTGGCGGGCTGCCCGCGGGCCCGGCCGAGCAGCGCGGCCGAGTCGGCCGCCGCAGAGCCCAGGGCGGCGGGCCCGACTCGGGACAGCAGCAGTGCTTCACCCAGGCAGCGGTACATGGCGGCGGGGCGGAGGCCGTGGAGGAGAGGCGCTCTCGCAGGCTCGGGGACAGACGGAGGGAGGAAGGGCCCGGCGCGGGCTGCCCTTTTAAGCCGCGGCTTCCTGCCTTTCTGCCGTCCCCTCCCCTCGGGCGCTCGCTGCCTAACGGGGAGGGCGGACTTTGGGGGCCGCGGGCCAACGTCGCCTGTGAATGGCAGGGCGGGGGGCGCGCGCCGCCCAGGGAGCCGGGCCTCCGCCTCCGCCGCGGCCTCGCCCGGCCTCCCCGGCGGCGGCGCGTGCCGGCGGGGTCGCTCGGGGGCGCGCAGGCGCGGGCGGGCCTGGTGCGCATGCTCGCGGGGCAGGGGGCGGGGCGATGGCCTCGCATGCTGCTGGGATCTTCCGTGTGCCGAGGATACTTCAGGTCTGCGAGCGGCCTCCGCCTCGCTGGGGGAGGGGGTTTGCCGGGGGAGGGGGCCTGCCTTGGGAGGGGGCTTGCCACCTCTTGGGGGCGCTGAGAGCTCGGTCCCGGGACCACACGCGGGTGAAGGTGGTGCGGTCTGGCGGCGGGCCCGGAGCGAGTGAGTCACGGGTGTCTCTCCTTTGCGCCCGCGCGCCCTCGGGCGGGGCGGCCGTCCTGCCACCCCTGCGCCTGGCTGTCTTCGGGCCACCAGGAGAAGCAGTGGTTGGAGGCTAGGCCAAGGGCTGTATCCGCGGGGACTGCTAAGAACTCATGTCGTCCGGAGTTGGAGTTTTGAGATGGCTTGCAGAGACTGGAAAGGGAAAAGCCTGGGAGCTGGGGAACCCCTTACCTATTGGCTTTTACCACTTTTAAGTTTTTAATTTTGTCCCATCCAACCAATCAGTGAGGGTGAGATGAAATAGTTCCGTAAATCATTGTATCTTTATAGAATTTCCTGACTGTGCTTCCCCATTTAAGAAACATGTTCTTGAAATAGTATAAACTGAAGGAAATTCTTTTTCAGTAATATATGTATTAATGGTCCAGAATAGGATTTGTAAACTTTAAGGGACATGAGAGTTTAATTATGTGCTTAGAGACACTTGATGAGAAATGCTAAAGTTATATACACTCCTGTAAGTTAAATGCTTGTAAAAGTCTAAAGACTCAGTTTTTAAGGCAGGCTATCAAAGGCCACATTACTAGCTTTAGGGGTCCTGGTGTATTTTGGTGATTTTAACATGGCACCCTTTTCACTTGCAAAGCGACTTTCTTCCTCACATTCACTTTATTCACCTATTAGAATATGGAAGAGAATGTTTTAATTCTCAACAATATTCTGTGAAGTCATATTAAACTACGTCAACTAAATTGCATTCGTCTGTTCAGTGCACTGTCAAAGCAAACAAGATGGAGCTTACCTTTTTTTTGCTAGATGAATGATAGTCATTATTTGTATTTGTATTGTGTTTTTCAGTGAAAACTATTTCTCTGGACTGAATCCTGAATTTGTCTTGTTGGTCAAATGATTAAAGGTACTAAAATTCCTTTTCACTTCTTAGTATTATTTTGTATTGTAAGAACAACAACAGCAAAAACTTGAAAGTGTTAGAATAAAGTGATTAGAATCAGTAAACGTGGAAATTTTTTCTTTTTTGATTAAATTCTTTGGTATGTTTTGAGGAAAGTGGTTTAAAAATTAGTTTTATTGCCCTTGGGTATCTCTTTCTTGATAACTATAGCCTTCAGAAAAATAAATGTTTAACTTTGCTTCTTCCACGGTTTGTTCACCTGAATTCAAGAAGATGAAAAGGCTTTGGAAGGAGTGAGAAAATTTATTTTTAACTGAGAGTCTCTCATGTGTAGATGTCTTACAAAAATTTCTCCAAAAGAACCCCATAATGTAGATTTTTAAATTTTTAAATCTTCAATGTGTTTTAAAATTATTTACAGATTGTAAAAAAATAATTCAAGCAGTTTAGATAGATTTAGTGAAATCATCCAAGCACTATTCCCCCTATCTTCCCACTACGTAAATAGTTAAAACCTTTCTTTTCATACTAAAGTAGGTATTATAATTCCTGATTTAACTGGAAGGGGAACTGAGGCTCACAGGGACCAAGTAAATTGTTCATGATCACCTAGATGGTAAATAGCAGACTAAGATTCAAACCTTGTGTCTGACTCCAAGTTATGCTATTTCTGTTATTCCAAGAAATATTTTAAGTATTTGTTGCATTTAGTTTAAAATTATTTACTGTAATATAAAATCCAGCACGTTTAAGCTTTACATTGATGATTGCCTTTATAAAATATACAGATATTTTGTGAATTAAAGTTAAATTCTTGACCATAATTTTCATTTCAAAAGGAGGCTGGAATTTACCTTGAAGGGAATTTTGGTCATTTGAAAGACAAATTGGTTTTCTGCCTTTAAGGTTTATGAGTTTTCCTTAGCTGTTTCAAAATTCCAGGTCATAGGGGAGGGTGTAGCTCAAATGGTAGAGTGTGTGCTGAGGAGGTCCTGGGTTCAATCTCCTATACCTCCTCTAAAACTAAATAAATAAACCTAATTGCCACCCCCCACCCCACCCCCAAAAAAAAGAAAAGAAGGAAAAAATTCCAAGTCTTTCCTCTTTGATTCATACCTTTCATCTTTGATTCATAGCATGCTTTTGTGCTTTCAAGTGCTTTAAAAAATATTTTAGAAGAATTAGTTTAGGATTTAGGAAGACATAGCACATATAAACATAGGAACAACATAGTTGTTTTAAAAAACAATTTAATTTGATAAGGTAATAGATATATTCTACTTTATGTCTCCTTAGATTTGTCTATTTTGTACTTTTCATTTACATGGAATCATGTAATCAATATGTGATCCTTTGTGAATGGCTTCTTTCACTTAACATATGTTTTAAAGATTCATCCATGTTGTAGCATGTATTAATATTCCATTTCTTTTACTGTCTGAATAGTATTCATTGTATGGCTACATCCCTCTTTTTAAAATCTATTCATCTTTGATGGGCATTTGGTTATTTCCATTTGTTGGCTATTGTGAGTAATGCTATTATAAACATTCTTGTGCAAGTTTTTGTTTGGATAGATATTTTCAGTTCTCTAAGGTACACACCGAGGAGTGGAATTTCTGGGTCATATGGTAACTGTGTTTAACACTTTGAGGAGGTGGCCAGCTGTTTCGCATAGCAGCTGGACCGTTTTAAGTCCTACCAGGAGAGAGTTCCAATTTCTTTGCATCCTCATCAACAGTTGTTATTATCTTATATAAAGTGGTAACTCATTTTGGTTTTGATTTGGATTTCCTTGACGGCTAATGATGTTGAGCATCTTTTTATGTACTTACTAACCATTTGTTTATATATTTAAAAATAAATGTATTTTTGCATATTTCCTATTTTTAAATTGAATTGTCTTTATATTGTTAAGATTTCTTTATATATTTTAGATACAAATATTTGCAAGTGTTTAATTCCATTCTGTGGATTGTCTTTTCACTTTTTTGATGATTTTCCTTGAAGCACGTAAGTTTTTAATTTTGATGAAGTCCATTTTATAAATGTTTTATTTTGTGGCTTGTGCTTTGGTGTCATGTACCATTGTCTAGTTGAAGGTCATGAAGATTTACACCTGTGTTTTCTTCTAAGAGTTTTATAGTTTTAGTGTTTACCTTTTGAGTTAATTTTTGTATGTGGAGTGAGAAAGGAGTCCAATTTCCTTCTTTGGATAACAAGTTGTCCCGGCACTGTTTGAGACAACTGTTTATTCCTCATTGAATTGTCTTGGCATCCTACTGAAATCAGATGACCTAAATGTGAGCGTTTATTGCTGCACTCTTTAATTCTTTTCCACTCACCCATATGTCATGTCTGTTCACGTGCTAGTACCACACAGTCTTGGTTACTGTAGCTTTGTAGCAAGTTTTGAAATCGAGAAGTGTGAGTCCTCCAGTTTTGTTCTTTTTCAAGATTGTTTGGTTATTGTGAGTCTCTTGAATTTTCATATGAATTTTAGGATCAGGCGGTCAATTTCTGCAAAGAAACCAGCTGGAATTTTGATTGATTTTATGTTGACTTAATAGATCAACCTGGGGAGTAGGGCCATATTAACAATATTACACATTCTGATTCATGAATGTGAGATGTCTTTTCATTTGTTGGGTCTTTTAAAATTTCAGCCATGTTTTATCTTTTCAGAACATAAGTTTTATACTTTTGTTACACTTATTACAAGTATTTTATTCATTTTGATGCTGTTATAACTGGAATTATTTTCTTAACTTCATTTTCAGATTATTCATTGCAAGTGTACAGCAATACTGTTGATTATTATATATTGATCTTTTATGCTTCAACATTAGTGAACTCATTTATTAGTTTTGATAATTATATTAGTGTGTCCCTTAGCATTTTCTATGTACAAGATCATATCATCTGCAAATAAAGATAGTTTTACTTCTTCCTTTCCAATCTGGATGTTTTATTTTATTGCCTAATTGTTCCTTGTTTTTTTTACTGTTGCATAGTACTTTGCTGTATGTATGTACTATAATTATTTTTACTCATCTCTCATTGATGGACATGTAAGTTGTTTCCAATATCTTGAAGTTATAGCAGTGCTGTAGTGAATAACTTATTATATAGAATATCAGTTTTAAAACTCTTTCATTTTAGGACTGCTTTACCTTCTTAATTATGAGTAGTGAGTTTGAATGTAGACAGAATTAATAGTCACCAGAATTTTATTTTCTTATAAAGCTGTTTAATTCATATTTGACATAAATTGTTATCCTATCTAAATATTAAAAATGATGTAATAAAACCAAATGATACAACAAGTCAAATATTTAACTTGTTTAAACAAGGACTTTTAAAACAGGGAACTACAAATCTTGATTTTTTTTTTTTTTAAATCAGGTTCCCATATTACTCATTTTAATAGGTTTTAGTTCTCAGGTACTTATCAGTACCTCATTAATCAGCCAGATGAGTTGGGGAGAGAAGAGTGCCCTGTACAAAGGGAACACTGTATGCAAAGGTCTAAAGATAAGTGAGACCATGGTTTGAAAATATAGGGTAGCATATACTTTGGTTGAAAGCAATTTGATCATCATAGCAGTTTGGCTTAAATAGCCATTTGGTTGAAAATGAGTATCCCCAGTTCTGTTTTTTTGTTTCCCAAGTATTGGTAATTTTAGTGCATCATGAATTTTTTTTTTTTGAGTCTTTGTGCTATATTTTCACAAAAATTTTTTCTAGTATTTGCTTTTGTGTTTCTAATTGATTTTCAGCAACATTTGTAATTTTGATTTTTTCCCTTTTAGTGGGCATATTTTTGTAATAAGCAGAAAAACAATAAAGGAAACTACATCAAAGAGAAGGATCTGAAGTTTTCAGGGTTTGTGGGCTTTTTCCTCTTAAAAAACTGTTTTCTCCTAATAAATCACATGTCAGTTTTACCTGCTTGACTAGTTTGGCTAAGTTTTCATTTTGCTGCATTGCTGTATAATATTCAACAAAGGTTTTATCAACTCTTGCTTAAGGGTTCTTCCCCTATTGTGAGTTTACATGAAATATCTTAGTAGGATCTTTGTCTCTTTAAGCATAGCATGTAAGAAACAAGTGAGGTCTCTTAAAAATAAACTATAATAAGCTAGGATTTTGAACTCATCTGTATATAATTCATTATGTCTCTTTTTCCTTTTTTGTAAGTTGAAATTAAGTTTTTTGTGTTCCTTATAGATGGGAAGGCTAGTATATTCAGTTATTCATCATTCAAGATGCTCACCACTCACCTCCACTTACTGATGTATGTGGGTGACCCGCTCCAGAGGCAAATTCTTATTTTATCTTTAGCATTTTTCTCTCTGGAAATTTTAGATCAGTTGTGACTTCAATATGGGATTAGGGTTTGAATAGTAAAAAAAGTGCAAGCTAAAGATTGTAACACA
Source organism: Camelus dromedarius (assembly GCF_036321535.1). Lineage (NCBI taxonomy): Eukaryota > Metazoa > Chordata > Mammalia > Artiodactyla > Camelidae > Camelus > Camelus dromedarius. Next base: position 21,415,819 of record NC_087443.1, read on the forward strand.
TCTGTGATGCTGTTAAAAGCAGACATAACCGAAAAACATACTTGAGAAGCAAAAAGTACCTTCCCCTTGACCGTCATGTTGAGTTGCAGAAGAAACAAACTTTATTGTGAAGCATAGATGTGAGGTGAAAATTACATTGAGTTTGCTCCTTAGTGAAAAGCATGAACGAAACAGTAGGGAACAAAGCAGAGACACTGGTAATGCCTAGAGTCAGCTAAGTAGTCTAACTTCCTGATCTGGATAGCGTTGAGTGAACAGGTATTTGCTAGCTCTATTAGTTAGGATGCTTTGGCCCTCGAGTAACAATACCCAGATAAAGATGGCTTAAACTAAAGCCATAAACAAAGAACTATTATCCAACAAGAAGTCTGGAGGCAAGGCTATTTGTTACTGGTACGGGGCTTAGTGATCCAGTGCTTCAGGGACGCGGGGCTTTTCTCAGTGTTATTTTCAGCAAATTGGTGTCTCTTTCCTCAGGGTTGTAAGATTGCTACAGCAGTTCCAGGGATCACATGCAGGCACCACCAAGTATTGTGTAAAAAAGAAAAGCAGTTTCCTCCCGTACGTATCTCTTTATTGGCAAAGAAAACCTTTTCCAAAGGCCTGCCTGCCAGCTTTAGCTCTCCTAGGCCCATGTGATTGCTGTAAGGGAGGCTAGAAGGAGGACTTTCTGGCACTTTTAGCTTTTGAAATATAGGCAGGCTCTGCCAGCAAGGAAGAAAATGATGGAAGAAATAATTGCTCAATTGACAGCCAACAGTGTTTGCCATATTTGTCCTTGAAAATAACTGACCTGCTCTGTGTTCTCTTATCATGATAATATATTTTCTTAGAATACAAGTACAGTTTGGGGGGTGAGAATAGCTCGGTGGTAGAGCACATGCTTAGCATGCGTGAGGTCCTGGGTTCAATCCCCAGTACCTCCATTAAAAAGAATTTTAAAAAATACAGTATAAGGGAGGTGAAAGATTCTTAAATATGACACTGGGAATTGGGATACGTATGGTTTCAAATCTGCAGAGTCTAGTTCCCTTTGAGATCTTATATAAAAGTGATAGTTTTAAGATCATACCTCCTTTTTTTGAACAGTTGTTTTTTTTTTTTCCACCATGGACAGCTTGTAAGCAGTAACTCCATGCTGTGGTGTTTACTCCATTGCCAGACAAGAGGACAGAGCAGAAACCCATCCTCAACTTCAGGGGGAAATCTGGGAATTGTAATGAAATATCAGGTGCTCAAATGACTTCAACAGATTTTCACATGAAACTGCCATCAGCAACTTACTGTCATCGGTGTTAACACATAGGCAAGTGGCTTAAATTAACAAAATGACTAATCTAGCCTTTATGTTGAAATTAGAAGTTTTTCTTATCTTTGTCCTAAGGGTGGAAATGACAGCCTCATTGTTGTCTCTGTGTTATAGTAACTATCAGAAGCGCAGCTTGGGATAAGACTGTTTTGAAGATACCTGGGTAGATACGTAAAGGTGCCCTTTACTTAGTTTTGTCCTCCACAGTGTCCTCGTCAACTGGAGAGTCTTTATGGTTGCATCCTTGCAGGCCATCTAAAACCAATGAAGCACAAAGGGATTACATCTTAGATTCTAGAAACTGATATCTGCCAGCTATCCACAATGAAAATTCCACTCAGTTATTTAAAAAAGAAAAAAAGAATGAAGTGTCAGTGAAAAGGTACTAATACAGAAAGAAGAAATATCAGGACTTCGAGAATGAGAGAAGTTTTTGATGAAAGATTCAAATTAAAGCAAGTGTTTATCCTTACCTTCATGTGTTTTTTTCCTAGATCAGATATAGAATGGAATTATTTTGAATAAATTATCTGGTAAGTCTATTCAGGTGAATTTTAAACTTCGACTATCTTCTGTAATTTCATTTTTTTCTGCCTTTTTAAAAAATACAATACAAACACCAAAAAAGTGAACCAAACCACGTTAGAGAGGCAACCACAATTGGCTTTAAATTAATTAGAAAATGTTTGAGTGGAAAAACTCAAAAAACCATGCCTTGAGAAATTCTAGTTCCTTGTCTCTTACGGTTTTCATTCATTTTAACACTTCCTTAGAGAAAAATTAAAAAGTGTACAAATGAGAATAACAGAAATTCTTCCCCTAAGTCCATGACACCTGTGCATTTTTAACTATAGGTGTTCCTCACTGACCCAGCTCTTGGCTGCCTGAACTCAGAAACAGGCTAAATGGAGTAGAAAGCTTAGGTTTTACTCCTAAGCTCCTTCTTTCTTTTTTTTTAAATTTTACTTTTGTTATTTTATTTTTTAGGGGGGATGTAATTATGTTTATTTACTTATTTATTTTTGGAGGAGGTACTGGGGATTGAACCCAGGACCTTGTATATGCTACGCATGCGCTCTGCCACTTGAGCTATACCCTCTGCCACCAGCCTATTTCTATCAATTCATATTATTTCTTATCTAAATCACAATTTTTTTCATATTGTTTCTCAGTATGAAATATTTAAGTTGTTCTCGTTTTTCTCTATAATTATCAGTTAAAGCAGTAATAACTAGTAAAAATGAATTAGAATTTTTAAAAGCAGGATAAAACCTGAAATTTTTGAAATATGAGAGAGTAATGCTTAAAAAATTATCTAGGTGCATGAAAGCACCCTGTGATATAATTAAGGTATGAATACAGGTAATTCTCCACTTTTGGAAAATTTGCTTTATGCCACTTCACTTTTATGAAAGACCCACGTTAGTACCTGTTTTCAATAACTGAAAGAAATCTGAAGAGGATTTTCGCTTTAATGAAAAATGGCAAAAAGCAAAAATAGCATTCAGCGTTTGTTTTGAAGGGAGCCAACCATGAGCAGCGAAAGTGGCCCCACCAAGTTCCTTCTCAGGAACCACAGTCAGCATCTCAGCATCAGGTGGCCATGGCTTTGAATCGTTCCTGTGCATATCTGTGCTTTGTCTCAGTCTGTTTTGTGCATCTATTAGCTAGAGTTCTCCTAAGGTAACTTGCTTCTTCGCTTTACGCTGTTTCAGCTTATGAAAAGTTCCTTTGGAATGGTCTGCATTTTGGTAGTGGGGGAAACTACCAAAGGAAAAAATGACTAGGTATTTTTAGTTTTTCCATTTTTTATTTTGAATAATTTTACTGATAATAATTTTTCTTGTAATAATTTTCCTTTAGAAATAACTTTAGATTTACAGAAGACATACAAAGATACTGCAAAGAGTTTCCCTCACCCATCTTTTCCTGATATTAACATCTTATGTGATACATTTTTATCAAACTAAGAAATTAGTTTTAGTACAGGTGTATGTTATGTATGTATGTATGTATGTATGTATGTATGTATGTATATTTATTTTTGATTGTCATTGCAGCCAATCTGTCATATTGACCAACATGCTTTTTGCCACATTACCTGTACATATACTGTTGATCTTAATCACCATCACTGCTATGTCCTCAGTCCTTTAAGGTGGTCATGTGTCTTTAATCTACTGTTTCTCAGGCTACAGATGACCGATTGCCTTTTGGGAAGGTCCCTTTGGGCAGCAGATGCCTTTTGGGCAGCCACATCCAGTCTAAATGCTGGCGAGAAGCCTGTGATATGACATGATCAGAAAGAGGTTTTCCAATTTTAATTTTGTTTCTCATCTATGTATATAATATCCCTGTCCCCTCTTTTAAATGTGGTCTGAGTTTTCTTTTTTAAACCAAAAAAGCCTGATCAAAATGGTGTGCATTAGGTAGCTGCATCATAATTCACTGTGGCTGGAGTGTGTGTATACGTGTGTGTGTGTGTATGGCAGAGGGTGGGGGGAAGGGGAAGGAAGGAGAGGCAGGAGAAGAAATGGCACGAGATCAGGTGGGGCAGCTCACCAGATGGTGTATCTCTTCATAAGACCAGTGTATGACTGGCCTTACTGATATCCTCTGTTGTTTGTTTGTTCTTTGTGATTTTTGAATCTAGAGATGGGCATCTTTCATAGGTTTGAGAACATTTTCAACTGTTACCTCTTCAAATACTGTCTCTACTCAATTCTGTCCTCTCTCACTTTATCTTCTGTGTATCTTACTTATTCTTTTTGTGTTTTCTGACTTTTAATTTTTTTAAGCTTTGTTCTATAGTTGCCTGAGGTCAGGCAAAGTGCCACCTTAATCCAAGGTTTGCAATTCCCAGGACCATGAGACAATGCAAACCTTGGTTACAGGACTCCAGGGCCTGGCTTACTTTCAGATGACTGTTACCCTGAGAGTGTTGCCCTTCAGGGTTACAGGTTACCATCTTACTAAACTCATCATTTTATGTAGGTTCTGTGCTTTGAATTATGTTTCCCATACCCTGTGATACTGTCAGACAAAAATTTATATTTTCCCTCAGGTCAAAAGCAGCTCCAATGCTAACTTGCTCTAGACTCCTGATTTTCTCTTACAGTTTTAACTGGGTAATTCCTTACTATCTTGTTATCTCTTAGTGACTTTTAATAATTTGTTTTTTATATTTCATCTAGTGCTTTTAGCAGTTTTCATAGGACGAGTTGGCTTGAATCTAGCTCATCATTTTGGAGAGCTGGAACTTATGTTTCTGTTTATATATTTAAGTATGTCTAATATTGATCATGATTAACTGAAACATAAACACGATCCTTTTGTGTTTTACGCGAAGTTGCATTAGATTTATAGAGTCATGTGGGGAGAATTGCTGTCTTACATTACTGTTTAACCATAAAAGACTATGAAGCACCTTCCATTATATTCAAACAGTCTCTTTGGGTCTTTGGTGTTTTTATATGCTAAATTTTATTCTTGTGGGCTTTATTTATTTATTTTAATTAAAAAAAAACTTGCCCTGATTCTTTGCTGGATGTTTGTCTCTGTTTTAAATGGCTTTAGCCTGGAGAAAGCGCCCTATGGTTTTACATACCACCTTTCTGAAACTCTTTAGTTGCATTGTTCTTAAAACAGAAAGAGAAACTGACTTATGGTCTTTTATTTGACTTTGATATTCAAATTAAGATGTGATGGTTGTCCACTTTTAATTTTTTTAACTCTTTAATACTTAGATTTATTAGAAGATTTTAAAGTTTATTTTGTCTCTCCCATTTAACTTTGATTCTTTCATTCACGTAGAACTATTTATTGAGTGCCTATCGTTGACCAGACCCTGGGGAGAACAAGACAGACGAGGATAGAGCTTGGGAGTTTAGATTGCAAGGGGTGCAGGATAGGAGGTAATGGGGTGCTGTACTGCTTTTTACAAAGTGGTCAGAGAGGCCTCTTCAAGGAAGAAACATTTACATTGAAACTAAAGGTTGAGTTGGAGCAACCTATATAAAGAGCTATGGGAATGAGTAAAGGAAATAGCGAGTGGCAAAGCCATGAGAGAGGAAAGACCTTGGCATATTTTAGGAATGGACAGAAACCAATGTAATTTCGGTTTCCAAGTAAAGAGCAGCATGTTGTGATTTTGCAGTGGTAGATCACGCAGGCAAGGATTTGACATTTTACTTTTTGTGCAGTGAGACACCTAATTGGAAGTATAGCAGGCATAGATTTCGTAAACTACAAACTTGAATGTGTAAACATGTAACTTTCATTGTTTTTCTATAACTAAAATTTCCTTGTCTCTGGAGCTTCTTATCTCTAGTGGGTAGTAGAAAACAACCTTTGCAATTTAAGATAAAGTCAGTAGCTTCTGGTTTAACCTAGTTAATTCCAGATGAAATCAGACCTTTGGGTAAGTAGTTAGTTCTATGGATAAATACTCAGTTTTTCCACATAACTTTCTTTTTTTTCCCTCTGGTCTGGAAGGTATTAGTAGAGAAGCCCTGTAATATTTCCTGGTATTGAAGAGAGGGCGTCTCATCTTTGTGCCACTCCTGAGTTGTACCTTGTTCTGGCTTAGTCTTTTTTTTTTCTTTAGTACATTACAACGTTGTGTCAATTTCTGGTGTACAGCGCAATGCTTCAGTCATACATGAACATACATAGATTCATTTTCATATTCTTTTTCATCATAAGTTACTACAAGGTATTGAATATAGTTCCCTGTGCTATACAGTATAAACTTGTTATTTATCTATTTTATATATGGTAGTTAGTATCTGCAAATCTCAAACTCCCAATTTATCCCTCCCCCCACCCCCCATAACCATAAGTTTGTTTTCTATGTCTGTGAGTCTGTTTCTGTTTTGTAAATAAGTTCGTTTGTCTTTTTTTTTTTTTTTTTTTTAGATTCCACATATAAGTGATATCATGTGGTATTTTTCTTTCTCTTTCTGGCTTACTTCACTTAGAATGACAATCTCCAGGTCCATCCATATTGCTGCAAATGGCATTACTTTATTCTTTTTTATGGTTGAGTAGTATTCCATTGTATAAATACACCACAGCTTCTTTATGTAGTCATCTGTCGATGGACATTTAGGTTGTTTCCGTGTCTTGGCTATTGTAAATAGTGCTGCTATGAACATTGGTGTGCATGTATCTTTTTGAGTTAAGGTTCTCTCTGGGTATATGCTCAGGGGTGTGATTGCTGGATCATATGGTAAGTCCAATTTTAGTCTTTTGAGGAATTTCCATGCTGTTTTCCATAATGGCTGCACTGAACTTGTTCTGACTTAGTCTTGAATGGCACTGTCTGCTCTATTGCATCTGAGGCTGAGGTTCCTGCTGCTACCATGGATCTTTGTCTGCTGGGTCCTCCTTAATCCCAGGCTCTTTTGCACCCGTGGGCCCAAAGCAAACTCCTTAATGGTTTCTACATCATGCTGGGATGATTGGGATTGAGGTAACTTTTCAGGAATGTGGTCTGGGCATGTCATTGGCAATTGCTCCCTTACCACATCCATACAGTGTTGGTTGCAAGGTTTTGCTAAAAGGCTTGCAGTTCTCTGGACCATAAACTGGGAAGGAGAAACATAATTATTTTCTATTCTGAGTCCTTCCCTAAACATACTAGAGATTTTTCTCACCCTTCCTCACCCCAAGACTCAGTCCCAGATAGGCCAGGAGGTAGGGATTTTGAACTAATATCTAAACTATCTTCTAATTCCTCTTTCTCTCTGTGCTCCTCCCCTAGGTTTTTATGGCCTCTCAGTTGGGTGGGAGAATTGCATTTACGTCACCACCTGCCACTTCCTCTATGCTGTAGTTTACAGTATAAACTCTGCCAGGAAAGTTCTCTTGCCTTGGGGTGTGATATTTAAAGCCATGGCTTTAGAAGTTAAAAAGTTTTTTTTTACTCTTTAGACATTGCCATTGAAATTCTTAGCTCTCGAGAATTACGGTTTCAGTGGATTAAAGACCTAAATATAAGAGCTGAAACTATAAAACTCTTAGAAAATGTGTAGGTGTAAATATTCATGATCTTAAATTAGGCAGCAGTTTCTCAGACAGGACTCCCAAAGCACAAATAGCCAAAGAAAAAAATAGTTAAATTGGACTTTATCAACATTGAAAACTTTTGTGTATCAAAGGGCACTATCAAGATAGTGAGATATCCAAGTACCAGTACCTTTTCAGAGGGAGTAAATGGATCCAGAACTTGGGGTAGATTTCTCAGCAAGAGATATAAATTTTGTAATCATCAGTGAGTAGGTAATGTCAATACAGTAATCCTGGGATGGATGTGAGAAGAGCAAAGATGGGAGGCCTGGGGGATGATCAGCACCTAAGGGCTTAGTAGAGAAAAGAAGGGGTGATCTGAGAGGTGGAAAGAAGGGTATGAATTATCATAGAAGCTTCCTCAACTTGATTTTAAGTTTCTTGAGGTCTAAGACTGTCATGTTCATCATCTTATCCCCTTATCATAAAGTAGGTTTTCAGTAAATGTTGTTAAATGAAGACTGAGAATTTTTAAGAAAAGAGTGGCCAGCAGTGTCAGATGTATCAAATGGGTCAACTAATAGAAGGACAAATCAACAAGTGGCTGACTGACCATCTTCTGTAGAACAGTGTCAGTGCGTTTCCATGGTAAAGATAAATGCCAGGTTGCTGAGGACTGACGAGTGAATGTTGTGAGAGGTGGGAAGCAGTAAATGCAGATGTTCTTTCCAAAAAGCTTGTGGAGATACAGGATAGTATGTAGACGGCATGTTCCATCATGATGAGGGAAAGTTAAGCATGCTTATATGCTAAACGGAAGAAGTCAGGAGGAAGGGAGAAGTTGAAGCCACTGGGAAAAGGAGGTGTGTGAGACTGATTGAACATTGTCTTTAGGAGTAGAGGGGTCAGTGAAGACGCTGGTGTGAGTGGGAGTAAGAGTCTTGTTTCCACTGAAGCAGGAATAAAGGAAGAAGGGATGGTGCAGATGGAGAAAAGTGTTTGGCTGGTAGGTGAGAAATCTGGGGCATCAACACACTTGATGAATTTTTTTAATGACCTAGGGGGATATCCTCATCAGCTGAGATTATAGGGGAAGGTGATGGTGATTGGAGAGGAGAGTTTGATGAGAAAGGGAGAATTTTGAGAGGACCATTGAGAGAAATGAGAGGGCTAACTGAATGGGATTACTTAGAAGAATTGTAATAATGCATTATTCAAGGCTCTGGTGTATATGGTTGTGTGATGACTCCTACCTCCCCTGCCCCCCAGGCCTCACCAGCCTGAGTATCAGAGCAGACAAGTTGAACAATCGGACTGATCTTGGTCCGAGTTTTACTGGCCAGTGTGGCAGAAAGGGTAAGGAGGCAGGAAATTCTAGTAGTGGGAGCACTTGGAGTGATGGGCCATTGAGTCCAGGCCGAATGGGGAACAAATGAAGCCAGAAAGTAGCTGCTGGGATATGAAGTGTTTGAGACTGGATGCTGGAATTTAGCATTAAATAGGAGGGGCAGTTGCTGGTTATGACTTGGTCCAAGATCGGGCTATAGAAAGGGTTTCTGCAGTGGAGAGAAAGAGAAGTTTCCTGGTGCTGAGGACACAAGGGAACTGTAAAGCTCGAGTCAGAAGTCAGCTACACAGCAAGTGAGTTGCTCAGAATGGAGGCAGAGCAAGGGATGGAAAGATTCTGAACCAGGTTCCAAAGCCTGAAGTGAGTGTGGCCAGGAGGCCAGTGGGTGACAAAGAGAGAGAAGGTAGCAACAGAAGACCTAAACCTCAAAAGAGGTACCTTTATTTGAGGCTAAAGAACTGTGATGGTGAACAGGGAATGGCGTCCATGCTTCATACTTGCTGAGTGGGAGAGTTCACTGCGAGGTTAGCATAGAGAAGAAGAAGAAGACCGCTGGCATGTTGTATAATTTGGTTGGGGTCTAGGATCCTTGTTTACAGTGGAACAGTAAAAGGGTTACCAGGGATATAGCTGTTGGAGGATGTGTGATGGCCGAAGAGGGGAAAGAGTACAGAGCAGAAGCGAGATCAGCAGGAAAGAAGAATCGATGCGAGGGTCTTACATTTTGGAGGATCGTGGTGATGATGAACATGGTGGTCTTAGCTGAGCTCAAAGATGTTCTTATTAATTTTGCAGCAAATTGCGTTTATGCTGACAGACTGAGGTACAGAGTTATGCACAAAGCTAGGTGACTTCCTGTTTCCAGGTCTATTTGGCAATGTTTAGCAGCCTGTGGCCTTTGCTCAGCGTGTCATGAAGAACCTTAGCATGGGGCTGTTTTCTTTTGCAGCAAGGCTTAGCCCTGGGGGAGGAGGAAGGCAGGGGTAGAGGCTGTTGGTGCTCACTTGATCTTTTGGCCTTGACAAGCTTGTCTCTTAAGGGATAGGTAGGTGGGTAGAGATAACCCTGAGTCTAAATTGAGGTGAGAATTCATTAGGTCATCAGGCCTTTGCACAGCTGACACCAGGTTGGGGGGCAGCTTGAAAATTTCTGAGTCATGAAAGGAGGGAAAAGCATTATGAATAGTTCATGATCTCTTTCAAGGCATGTAAATTTAGTAATACTGCAGCAATGATTAAGTCACATTTAAGTTCTAAAGTATAACCTGAAATGCTACATTCAGAGTGTTTATTTTTTGGAATTAGAAAATGTATCAAATCATAAAATTGTGAGATAATACTCCAAGAGTTTTACTTGTCCCCAAATGCCTTAAAACCAAAGGTTACACTACATTAATCTTTGGCATAAAATATGCTTTCAGAATTCCTCAGGTCATAGAACCATGATGCATGGTGTTTTTGCAGAACACTGAGAAATATTGATGTGTATGATTACACTTACATAAACTAAGAACAATTTAGCTAGCAGGAAATATGATTTCATTGTTGTGTTTAACCATCTCCGCCTCTCACAAACTAATAAGTAACATTTGAAAGAAATCACATTTCACAGTTTCCCCATCTTTTTAACCACTAGGCCAGTTTGCTTCACACTGTTTCTTTTGTCATCTATTAGAACTTTAGCTCAGAGGCAAGTGGTAGCAAGTAAGAATTAAGCGAGATTTGGGGTGGGGGTACAAAAAAAATTTAGGGGCAAAAATTCAACTTTTTTTTTTAGATTTAGAAAAAATATTTTAATAGTAAGACATTCTCAATAAAGGAAACTTGGAAAATGTAGAGACTTAGAAAGAGGGTCACCTATGGCTCAAATCAACCATGGTTGACATTTAGGTGTATTTCTAGATTTAGCTTTTGTCTTAGATTTTGATTACTTAGGGTTTTATCGGCTTGTTTTAGAAAATTATGCCTATACTGTTAAAAATGTATAACTTGCTTTTTCACATAGCATTATTCATAATCTCTGAAATATAATTTGTAATGACAGTGTAATACAACTAATGTACCACTCTGTTTAATCCTTCCCCTAAAATTACTTTTTTTTGGTATTTCTAGTGTTCCAGAATATTAAACAGTGTTGCAATATGTGTATTTACATGAAGTTTTATCTTGTATTCTTATTTATTCCCATAATATTGATTCTTGGAAATTAATTCTTTGATCGAAGGGTGTAAGCATTTCTGAAGATCCTGACACATACCGCTTAGAAAAAGTTTTAAGTGGAAAGGTAGCATAATTGGCATTTCTGGTAATGACTGTAAATTTGCCGCATGGGCACAATAAACACCAAATGGAAAAAAAACACCATCATTTGGATATTGACTTCAGGTCTATACGATGGCTATAAGACTTAGATAGATGACTATATCTTGATAATGGAAACCATTCAGGTCCTTATTCAAATGATCCCTGGCTGGATGGTACCATACAGTATCTTGGATAATTGAGTGGCAACTCTGATGAGGCAGATGATTTCTTGAAGCCCCTGGGGGCTATGAGAATGAAAAATAAAACAATGTTCCATTCCACTCCATGTGCAGGTTTCAGGCACTGAATCCATGTGCAAGAATCTGTAAGGAGAGATTACTGGTTTACTTCACAGGATACAACTCAGGAAGAGCCAGATGGAAGCGATGCGGGGGGGCAAGGTATGGGGGAAGGGGCGTGGACCTTCCATGCCCTCTGTGGACACGCCACCCTCCCTGCACCTCAGTGTGTTCACCAACTGTGAAGTGCTTACCTTGTGTTTTTTAAAACAGATTTAATTTTAATGATGGAATTCTGTATTGTTTCTCAGACTTTTTGTTTTTTTTATTTTGAAAAGACATTAGCCAGTCTTCCTGATGGATGGTCTGTGGAAAAGTGGGTTCTATGATATAAGTTTGGGAAACTGCATATTAGGTTAACTCTTTGCCCCTTGGCAATTCACAATGAACATCAGCTTTCATCAGCTTCATAAAGACTCAGGGAAATGATATTACTACTAGTAATTTAACGTTTATCGAGCACTTATTTTAAGGCTCTGTTCTCTCAACCTCACATTTATTAATCTTTCTAATCTTCACAAGTCTGTCTTCTGCAGTTATCTCTTTTTTTTTTTTTTTTTGAACAGATTAGAAAACTGAGGCCCAGAGTGGTGAAATACCATGCCCAGAGTCCCATGGCTAGTCCAAGCTAGTAGGTGGAAGAGCCGGGGTTCAAACCTAGATAGTCTGGCTCCAGAGGACTCCAGGCACTGTGTTATATTATTTGTAACCAGCAAAGAAACTGGTTTAATGTGAAGTCCAGCATTTCGTAAACTTGTTTGACTGTGGAAACTCATTATCTTTCAATATTTTTGTAGAGATTAGTCTTCCGTGGAGTTAACTCTGAAAAATGCTGCTTTGAGCCAGGCTATGCTAGTGACCTACAGTCTTTTAAAAACCATTGCTTTAGAATAAAACTAGTTTTTTTTTTTTAAACTTAGTTCTCTTTTGATGATATTAAACGATTATATTTATTTGTTAATTTTTTCTACTCGAAAGCCTAGTATTTTGACTTAAAGGCATTTTATATTCTCTTTCACAATGACCATCCTAGGAATTTTTTAAAAAGATCAGCATCATTCTCTAATACTTCTGAGGCACAAAAACAGTTTACAATCCAAATTATTATTTTACTCTGCTTTCTCTGCTCCAATATTATATTACCATAATTTTTTTTTAAACAGAAGTTTCTTTATCAATGAAGACATAGGTATTTAGTGCTTTGGAACATTGTAATAGTTGACATCACAGTTTGAACCTTGGCGCTCTCCCTCTTTATTAGCTATGTGACCTGGGAAAAGGTACTTCATTTCTCAAAACTTCTATTTCTTCCTCTAAAAGACAAAGTTAATGTCTTGCAGGTGGCTATGAGAATTAAATAAGAAAATGCATGTGGTATCTGGCACATAGAAGGCTCTTAGTACATGTTAATTACCTTTTTCCCCCCTAAGTTAAGTCATCTCAGTTCTCTACCATAAATGAATAAGGAAAATGGTTGGAAAAGAAACATCAGTTTTAAATTTGAACTGTCTCAGTGTTATGCTGACATTAGCGCTACATTTCTGATAAAGTGATGTTGTCATGATACAGGTTGTAAGGGAGTTGAAACCAGTCTCCTTCTGGCTTTCCAACTGACATAATAAGCAAAACCTGACTGGGCAAACACAGACCTATTTATTAGATCACTTATTATTAATGTTAAACTAGCCTTGGTGCTGACTTCTCCTATTCTTTTTGAAATTTCACTCCTGTCATTTAAAATCTGCTAGACCTTCGAAAGCTTCGCAAAATGCTTAATGGTTTAAATCATCCTTCAGAACACAAGGAAGTGTATTTTCCAAAGTGTGGTCTTCTTTACCTAGCAATATGTTCAAAATCATGCCTGTAGGACAGAATTGCTTCAGTTTTCTCATTTACTACTGGAGGCTTGTTCAGTTTTTCTGACAATCCACTTTTTGGGTTTCGGAGTAGTACTTAACGTGTATGACCAAAGCATGAGTAATCATTTAAAACAAAGCTATTCAAAGAAAAAAATCTGTGGGGATTTTTCAATTTTACAATGATTTACTCCCTAAGCAAAAAGAGGATGGGTTTGGTTTGAGCTGTATGTGGGGGAACTCTAATATTCCATTCTAAGTGCCCCATATAGCCCTGGTACGTAGTAAACACTCAGTAAATATTTATTGAGGAACTGAGTTTGGTTTCCAGTTCCAACTATATGCCTTGCAACTTCTGTAACCTTGGCCCTTCTTGCACCTTCTAAACTTCAGTTCCATCTTACATAAAAAAGGAGGTAGTACCAATATTTACCTCCCAGGGCTGTTGTCACAGTTAAGCGATCATGCATTTAAAATGGCCAGCACAGCACGTGGCACATAGTAGGCACACAGTGCATTGCATTTTCCCTAGACACCTCACTTGATTATTCAGCAACGTTCTTTTCAATCACTCTTTTTCTTCCTTATTCCCAAAGCATTTAGAAGCCATAGTCAAGAGAAAATGAGTATTTGCCTTAAACTGAAAATATATTCCTGTAAAGCCTGCACTTGGAATGTTTTAGCAAGACTGATTGTGTGTTTGACAGATCTTGGTTTGAATCCTGGCTTTGCAATATACTAGTTTTGTGACCTTAGGTCAGTTACTTAATGTCTCTGTAAGGACTGTGAGGCTGAAATGAGTAAAATATATAACGCCTTTACTTCCATTGCCTGGTTTGCATAGGTCCCAATTAGATGTAATTATTTCAAGTTGAGATTGTTATTTAATCTGATAATTTATGTAATTAATTCATATATGTTGAGAGCCTATTCAACTCAAATCTTGTTAAGAAAGAGCAGGAAGATTGTGAATGAACATTGGGCAAATTATTATGTAGGTGAATTTGGCCTTGCCTAGAATCACATTCAGCAGAAATGGTATTTTCTATTGTATTTGAGATAAATAGATTAATGAGCTATTATTGCATTTGGCATGGCCTTTTTTTGGATGTTGCCTTTTTGTATTGAATGTCAACGTTTTAAAAAATGAATGTCAGAGATAGGTTTGTGAGGGCTAAAGCAAACCAGGTAAATTTTGCTATCTAAAAAGTTTCTGATCTTTTGCTGATCTTATTCATCAGAAATAAATATGTTCCTCTCTTGTACTAAAATTCAACATGTGATATTGGTAAGCCAAATTTAATCGAACATTCTGCCCATTTAAAAATTCACTTGAATTTTGTAGGTATTATATAAAATTGGTCCCGACCCCGGCAGATTAAGCATTGCAAAGCTGGTGGTAAAGAGTTTTATGAAAATTCCCGGCAAATAGAAAGTTAAGGATGGCATTGGGCATTGTAGAAAAACGTTTAATTTTGAAAATGTTTCTAATATCCTTATGAAATTAACAATAAGATTTTTAAAGGTGTACTGAAATAAGCATCGTTTGTTTTGGAAGTTGATAAGATGTTAGCATTTGTTTTTTGTTTTGTAGGGTTTCTTTCATTAATTAAAATATAATTGACATAACACACGTTTCAGCGATGTTAAATATATTCAGTGTTATGCAACCATCACCATTATCTAGTTCCAGAACTTTTTCATCACCCTCAAAGGAAACCCCTCTTAAATTTTTCCACTTCACCCAGCCCCTGGCAGCCACTAATCTGCTTATATCTCTATAGATTTGCCTATTAACAGTAGTTCATATAGGGACATGGTACTGTACACCAGAAATTGACCCATTGTAACTGATTATATTCCAATTTTTAAAAAGAGAGTAGTTCATATAAATAGGATCATAGGATATATTGCCTTACGTGTCTGCATCCTTTCACTTAGCATGTTTTCAAAGTTTGTCTGTGGTGTGACATATCAGTACTTCATTGCTCTTCAGGGCTGAATAATATTCCGTTGTTAGGATATACCACATTTGGTTCATCCTTTCATCAGTAGTTGGATATTTGGGTTGTTTTCATTTTTTTGACTATTAGGAATGATGTTACTTGGACATTTGTGTACAAGTTTTTATGTGGACATATTTTCAGTTTTCCTTGTTACTTACCTAGGATGGAATTACTGAGTTATATGGTATCTCTATGTTTAACTTTTTGAGGAACTGCCAAACTGTTATTCCAAAGCAGCTGCATCATGTTATGTAGTGTTTAATGTTATTTAAGATACTTGGAAGAAATGTGAAAAGAGTTTATGAAAATGTTAACCTAAGAATGTTGGTACTCGTGACAGCCCTTCTGGCAGCCAGCTGGAAGTCTCAATTTGCCTCGTTTGCTTTTCAGAATGAAAACACTAAGATATAAACCTACACCATGGAAGTGTGTCAGTTTTTATGCTCTTTTGTTCCTTCACCCACACCTCCTGAAAGTTTGGAATATGCTTGGAATTGATGATATTTACTATAAGGGCAGGTGTCTAAAAGTGACATAGTAAGTTTCCTGCTTTGCTTTCCCTTAGCAAGTTCCACATTTTATCATATAGTTTACTAAAGCAGAGAAGTTGAACATTGCTCTTGCTACAGAAAACATTCTTGAATCAAAATTCAAAATAGATTTAATTAATTATGATTAAATTCTTTTGGATATAAACATATTATTCAAAAATATCACATAAAGACCTCACTTATAAAACAAAAAAAAAAAAAATAAGACCTCACTTATATGATAACCTATAATGGAAAAGATTCTGAAGAAGTTACACATCTATAACTAAATCACTTTGCTATATACCTGAAACTAACACAACATTGTAAATCAACTATACTTCAATTAAAAAAAAAAATTCTCCAGGGAAAGAGACTGTAATGGGGAGTGTAGATGAAACAAACAAACAAAAAACCTCACTTAAAATTTTGGTGTAAAAGATGTTGTGTTAATACGGCAGGTGATTTAGAGGTGCTTTTGTCCCCTTTGCTGATGACACAACCCTTGTCTCTTCTTTTGCTCAATAGTCATTATCAACTATTCAAACTCCTACATTCATTCTAACAGATATTTATACAGCCTTCATAAATTTACATGAAATGAAATCATTATAAAAAGTAAAGTAAATTGGTTTTTCACTGGGGAAATAGACTTTCAAAGCAGAAAGGGCATTCAAGAGAAATAATATTTGTGGATTATTTCTAATACTAGATTGGAGCTTAAGTGCTTTTCATGCTTTACTCCATTTAAGGTGACAATCCACCTGAATTTTGTGTCGGGAAGAAGAAATGTGATTATCAAATATTCCGTAAAGCTTGAAGTGAGCTCTATCTCTCTAGGATAAATTAATCTTTATTCCTTTAAGGACGTGTCATAGGAATTGAGTTGTTTTATTTGAGTAATGAAAAATTAAAGGATTTCTTTTTTAGGTAAATTGTCTCAGGATTTAAACTGTGAAATTCAGCTTTGCAATGTGGACATCAAATACATTGTTTGCTAAAGTCTGTAATTTTAAATAATTTTCAGTTGTTTTTGTAATTATTTTTGTTCCTAAAATAATTTATATTATTCCATTGGGTAATTTTATCTACTTCATTTCTGAAATCTCTAAGTATAGGTAGTTGCATTTGAACTAGAAAAATGTTGGGTTTTAATTAGGATTTTTGTCTGAATATTGAGTCTTCTAATAAGTTTTTTTATTGCATGTTTTGGGCCATTGTATTGATTTTTCAGTTGATAGCCTTCTGTACTAACTAGAAATAGTAGAAAAACTGCAAATAAAAAAACCTACCTCAAAAAATTCAAAATGGACTTACTGTATGATCCAGCAATTCAGCTTTTGGGAATATATTCTAAAGAAATGAAATCACTATCTTGCAGAGATATCTGCAACCCCATGTTCATTGCAGCATTATTTGCAATAGCCAAGACATGGAAAACCGAGGTGTCCATTGATGGATGAATGGATAAGGAAAATGTAGTGTACATATATACAATATAATAATACTCTTAATTCTCATTATCCTTTTGTTAAATAAATATTTTATTTATTTAATAGATAGAAGGGAGGTACTCTGTTATATACTGTTTATGTTTACAAGGATATAAGAGTGAATAAAACAAAGTGTGACACAGTTCTTAATCCCAAGTAGAGCTATTTTTTTGCTAGCTATGAGAGCACAAAAGAAGTGCTGGAAAGCATCTAACATGGTTATATTTATTCTTTTCTTTTTTCCATGATTCTTCCGTTGTTATGGATTAAATTGGCCTTATTCATTGCCCAAGGTCTCAACTTTATTTCATAATTTTGTTTCTTTGGAAAAGTGTTCCACAGGTTTTATAACAAAGTAGAACTGAACTTGGAGAGCACCATCTGTGCATAATTTGGAGACTTTACCTATTTAGAAATGGAAAAAGCTTGTCTCAGCATTACTGAGTTAATGTATAGTTAGTACAAACTTTTCTCATTGCTGACTTGCTTCATGAGTGAATGATTGATCATAATCCAACTAAAAATTGTAAGATAAAGCCTGGTGGCCTGAGTATTTTTTCAAGTGCAGTTGGTTCTTCAGTATGATTAGCATCTTTATAACAATCTTCATTAACTGTTTTTTCTGTTTCTCTTGGATAATCACTTTATCTCCTTCCCCCCCTTTTAGGAGATATATGTGAAAGAGTTAGAGGCCTGGATGTTTGAGTATACAAGGTAAGCATTCAAGTAAACTTTCTGTATCACTGTGACAATTGAATGATTTGAAATAAAAAATAATTTCAGTTGTTTAAAAAAAGAGTAAAGTATTAACTGTGTTAATAATATTTATTTCCAACATTGCTGTCTGCTCTTTAATGTTCATTATTGTATCGAAGCCTCACAACAATCCTATGAGAGGGATACTGTTATCCCCACTTTATAGACTGGGGAACTGAACACGGAGACCTAGGGGTTTCCGCTGTTGATGTCATGCATTTGGCAAGGGTTATGACAGCATGAGAACAATGTTGCTTCTTTGTTGCTCTTCCTCCCCCCCTCCCCCATCAAATGCATTCTTTTTTGTTATGTTTCACTTTGCAGGACAATTAGGTTAGACTTACTAGTTTCCAGAGGTCACATTTAGTTGCCAAGGTGGGTTTATGTCCTTGGGAAATCCTTAATTATTTTATTTCCTTGTCTTCTATATTTTTTTTAAAACTTCATTTGTTTTTCAAAGTTATACAGTTTATTGAGTTAAGCGGTTTGTCTGGGATTGTCCAGACAAACAGTACTTCTCAGTCCCTCGCTCTGTTTCTTTCTGTTTTTGTTTTCAGTCCCTGCCTTTCTGTCCCCTTCTCAGAGGTAGTTACTCTCAACTTTTTCAACTCCTAGCCGTCTGGTATTTGCTTGTTACTTTTCAAGTGACATAGTTGAAGTGATGTTTTCAGTTTAGGACATAACTTACGTTGTTATGTCTAAATCTCCTGCCTGGTGGGTGAAAGCTTATTTGTGGGTTCTCTAGGGGCTGCATGAGGGAAGGAGAGGATTTCAGCATTCAGTGTATGTATGTATTTACGTGAGGCCCCTGGTTGCACTGCATGTTTCTCCCTACACTGTGCTTTGTGTCCCTCTATTTGGAAATCCTCTTCAGAGAATAATCCTCTAAAATTTTGCCTTGGTGAAAGAGGCATAGTAACACAACCACATGAAATTTAGGAAGACATTGAGAAATGAAGCCATTTCTTTGAGGGCTTGTAATTAAACTTCCTTATTTAGTGCTCCCTTTACCCCTATTTCCAGAGGTAACATCTGTTACTAATTCCTGAGCCTTTTGAGAATTCTGTGGGCTCAGTCGTATTGGTTTTTTGCTTTCCACATTGCTGGTTTAGGGTTCATCTTTCTTGGGTCTGCTGATAGTTATCACTGGTCCATCTGCTGCTTTCCAGCCTTTAAATTTTTGTTCATGCCTTAAAAAATGCTTTATTAGCAATTTAGCACAGTTTTGAGAAGGAATGAAATTAAATGTGCATTCAATCTTCCATCTTTACCCAGAGCCTTGTTCCAGATGTTTTTAGTTTGTTTAAGCTTTTATTTATCTGTTTTTCTTATTGTGGTAAAATACACATAAAATTATTAACCATTTTAAAGTGTACAGTTGAGTAGCATTAAGTACACGCACAGTGTTGTACCACCATCAGCACTATCTGATTCCAGAACTTTTTCATCACGCCAGAAAGAAACCCTATACCCATTAAGCAGTCATTGCCTTTTCCTCCTCTCCCCCAGCCCCTGGCAACCACTAACCTGCTTTCTGTGTCTGTGGATTTGCCTACTGTGGGTATTCATATAAATGAAATCATACAATATGTGGTCTTTGAGTCATATGTTTTCACTCAACCTGTTTTTGAGGTTCCTCTGTAGTATAGCACAGACCAGTGCTTCATTCTTTTTTGTGGCTGAGTAATTTCCATTGTATGGATGTACTACATTTTGTTTATCCCATCACCAGTTGACGAATATGGATTTTTGATTATTTCCACTTTTCACTTCTACGTTTAATTTACTAAGGAACTTCCAAACTGTTCTCCACAGCAGTTACACCATTTTATATTCCTACCAACAATGTACGAGAGTTCCAGTTTCCCCACAGCCTTGCCACCACTTGTCATTTTCCTTAAAAAAATTTTTATAGCCATTCTAGGGAGTGTGAAGTAGTGTCTCATTGCAGTTTGGAGTGGTAGCTCCCTAGTAACTAATGACGTTGAGCATATTTTCTTTTCTTTTTTTTTAAAAAATTTTAACGGAGGTACTGGGGGTTGAACCCAGGACCTCATGCATGCTAAGCATGTGCTCTACCACTGAGCTACACCCACCCCTCAACGTTAAGCATGTTTTCATGTGCGTGTTGGCCATTTGAATATCTTCTTAGGAGAAATATCTATTGAACTCCTTTGCCCATTATAAAATTGGGTTGTTTGTCTTTTTGTTGTTGAGCTGTAAGAGTTCTTTATATATTCTGGATATTAGACCCTATTCCAATATATGATTTGCAAATAATTTTTTCCATCTCTAAACCTGTTTTTATTTTTCATTGAATGCCTATGTATTCTATGGTTGTGACGTATTGACAGAAATAGTGTCATTTGTGTTTACTTCTCTGGTTATTTAGAAGGATGGTATTTTGGGTCTTTTCCCTCTGCTCACCCCCTCCCCAAATGGCATTATGACAGAAGGTTTTGTGAAAGAAATGATAGGAAATGATTAATGACAGAAGGTGAGGTAGACCAACTATATAAATGTGGTCCTAGCAAAATGAACTTAGTTGCATTAGTAACTGTAATCAAAAAGCTATTTTTGACCATGATAATGTATTATAGTTGTGATTTAAAATTATATTTCTGCATTAAATATATGCATATAATCTTGTCCTCTAATATTTCAGGTAATAATTGTTGTATTGTACTCTTGATAGGTACCAGACAGTATTCTAAAGTCTTTTTCATAAATTATCTTCATTACTCTTGTTCATTGCTGTATCCTAAAAAATGAGTACTCACATATTTGTTGAATGGTTAATCTTTCCCAAACCCTTTGAAGTACAAGCTGGTTTTGGAGAGGTTCACTTGCCCAGGGTCACACAGTTGGTAAAGGCTGAAACCCAGATTAGCGCTGAGTTCTGATTGCAGAGTTGTGTTTCTTAACTGTACTGCTTTCTGTGGAGTTCTGCTACTGATCTCTAGACAGAAAGTTCCTAGCAAGAGAAGAATCTAACTCTAGTATCTTAGTTTGTTGCTTCTTTTAAAGGCTAGTTTCTTCATGGGATGTGTTCTTTATGCCCCTTGTTCAATCTGAGGAAGATGTTTTAAAAATATGTCTTTGAAATCCCAAGGTGTATCATATCACTTCCTCAGTATCTGAATTCATCCTAAATTTTACTTACTTCATGTCTCCCTTCTACAGTCCTTTCTATTATTGCTAAGCATCAAAACACTGGTTTTATTTTTCTTTGCCATCTAATTTTTAGTGTTATGCTTCCGGTGTCCAGATACCATTTTTTGATCATTAAAAAAAAAAAGAAGAAGAAAGATAAGTGATATTTGGCAAGCAATGAATAATGTTCTTTTCATTGAGAACAATTGCTAATTCTCTTATCCTTTCATGAAGAATACATAATTCTTGCTCAGAGCCTGGGTTGATGGCAAGATCTGAGGAAGCAGTAAATGTACACAGAATGATTTAGCTGGGAAAAAAAGAATTCTAATAAAGCATATTATGTTGCCTAAAGACAGAGTGGCACCAATTGGATGCTTCTTTTTTTAAGCTTCAAGATTCCTTTTCTCCCGTAAAAGTACTTTCTTCTTTTATAAAATGAAACAATTATTTTATATTAGATAATTGATTTTAAAATAATTTATAATTTGTAAGCAATCGTATTTGCTTTCTACCATTGTTCTAGAACTGAGGATACAGTGACAAATAAGAAGAATAATGTTTTTGTCCTAGTGAAACCTAACTTACAGTGTAGAGAAAAAGCTGAAAAACAAGATGAACACATTTCAGGCAGATGTGGGCAGTGCAAGAAAAATAAAGCAGGGGGAGGGTATAGCTCAGTGGTAGAGCACATGCCCAGCATGCATGAGGTCCTGGGTTCAATTCCCAGTGCCTCCATTAAATAAACAAACAAATAAACAAACCTAATTCCCCCCATCCCCAGAAAACAAAAACAAAAAAAGAAAAAGAAAAAAAAGCAGGATAGGCACGACGGGAGACTGGGGTCTGGTGAGACTTTTTAGGTGAGGTGATCAGGGAATGCCTTTTTGAAGAGGTAATATTTGAAGAGAGACCTTAGTTTTACCGTTGGAGTGAGCCATCAAAATCTGAGGAAATAATTCTGCTTCTTCGGATGTACAAAGTCATCGGATATTGTCATTCTCACTCTGAAAACCAACAGCAGCCAAATAAGAATCATAGTTTTTGAAAATGCATCAGAGAGCTGCGGACACAAGGAATCTTAAATGAACCAAACTCTAGAAAGTAGTGAAACCTTCATAGCAGAGAATAAACCCATGGCTGCTCTGGGGGTAGGACAGCCCAGAGAAGAGGAATCTTTCGTAAATAGGGGAAAGGAGAAAGCAGCCAGACTTTCAACAGACTGTTAGTGGCCACACGTGGGCTGGTGTGATGGGCTGGGAGCCTGAGGAGCCCAAGTTCCTCTGGCACCAAAGGGCACGTCTTCTCCCACCTCCAGCTCTTACCCTCAGGTCTTCCTTCACTCAGTGCTCAGGGGTAGCAAGCCCCATGCTTGGGCCAGGGATGTAGAGCTGACAGATCCTACATGAGGCATGTGAATCGTCCCCATGTGCACCACAACCACCCTTAGAAGGCAGGGGG
This sequence comes from Camelus dromedarius, assembly GCF_036321535.1. Taxonomy (NCBI): domain Eukaryota; kingdom Metazoa; phylum Chordata; class Mammalia; order Artiodactyla; family Camelidae; genus Camelus; species Camelus dromedarius. Next base: position 21,438,342 of record NC_087443.1, read on the forward strand.
TCGAGGGAGAGTGAAGGAGCAGAGCAGGAGCGCGAGGGAAACCCACCAGAGCTGCTCTGGGCTTTCAGTTATGGGACTCAGGGAGAGCTGGAGATGACGCCCACCCCATACACACTCTCTGCTTTCAATCACCAAGGACAGGACACAGCAGGAGAGGTAAGGGAAACTCCTCAGATTCATTTCAGGCCTTCATGGAACAGAGGGAAGCTGCCCTCCAAAAGGATGGCTGGGGAGAAGGAACAGGGCTGACAGATCAGCTGAGCTGTGGAAAGCAAGGTGTGGGGCTGGAAAGCAAAGACGATTTTCTAGCAAATGAAGAACCTGGCAGTCATGCTTAAAGCAGAAAGACAGCTCCCAGGTTTTGGTTTTGGTTTTGGTTTTTTTTTCAAAGATAAACTTTATTTTTTGAAATAGTTTTAGATTTATAGAAAACTTGTGAAGATAGTATAGAGAGTTCCCATACACCCCTCACCCAGTTTCCCCTGTTATTAACACATACAGTAGTATCATATATTTGTTACAACTAATGAGCTAATACTGAGACCCCCCTTTTTTTTTTGTCAGATAATGTCATTCCTCTCCTTCAAAACCCCTCAGTGACTGCATATCTCAGAGTAACAGTCAGTTTTTCAGGGGCTACCAGGCCCTTTATGACCAGATTACATTATCCTCTCTGGCCTCACCTCCTCCCTTCCCCTCTGCCAAGATCAGTCAGCTTCAGCCTCAGTAGCCTCCTTCAACTTCCTGAAACCTTGAACTTGTTCTTGCCCCAGGGTCTTTACATTTGCCCTTTCCTCTGCCTGGTGTCCTCTACCCAGGGCACATGGCTTGCTCCTTCATTTCTTTAAGGTTGAGACATTATTTTTTAACTGAATTCCATACTTTATTCTGTATCTTTTGTCTTTACAGAATATTCCTTTTTTTTGGTTCCAGGATCCCATCCAGGCACCACATTACCTTTAGTTGTCATGTCTCTTCAGGCTCCTCTTGACTGAATTTCTCAGAATTCACCTATTTTGGAGGACTTTGACAGTTTTGAGGAGTATTGTTTAGGTATTTTGTAGAATGTACCTTGATTGGTATTTGTCTCATTTATTTCTCATGATTAGACCAGATTTTGGGTTTGGGGAGGAAGACCACAGAGGTTAAGTACCACTCATCACATCGTATTAAGGGTACATACTGTCATCATGACTTATCAATGTTGCTGTTGACCTTGGTCATCTGGTCAAGGTAATGTTTGTCAGGTTTCTCCACTGTAAGTTATTCTTTTTTTTTTTTCCTTTCCATTCTATACTCTTTGGAAGGAAGTCTTTTATTTGCAGTCCACACTTAAGGAGTGGGTAATTATACTCTCTCTCCTCAAGGATGGAATATCTATGTAAATTATTTGGAATTCTGTGCAGGTTTGTCTCTTCTCCCTCTTATTTATTCAGTCCTTTTTTATTGGTATGAATTCATGGATATTTACTTTATACTTGACATTATAATTCAGTTACTACTTTATTTTATTGGTAAATTGTTCCAGTTTTGGCCATTGGGAGCTCTTTCAAATTGACTCCTGTGTCTCTATGACATACCGCCATCAATGCGCGTGCACGTGTGTGTGTGTGTGTGTGTATATGAATACTTTCTTACTTTTTGACTCTGCATGGTGCTTCAGGTTCATTTTGTATATTTCCTGCTGCAGCCCTAGAATCAGCCATTTCTCCAAGGAGCCCTAGTTCTTTTTCTTGCAGAATGGAAAAACCAAGGTATAGGTGCTAGATGTACTTGTTGCCTCTGGGGTATTGTTGCTTGTAGACCCTCTAAACTGGCAGAGCTAGGAAATATATGCATATACTAATCTGTATATATATACAGTCTATAAATATATCTATATGTACCCATCTATATCTATATTAAGCTAAACATGAGACCATACTGGTGTATTAAAACTTGAATCCGTTACCTCATAGATCATCCTAACCTTGCCCCCTGTTTATCTGTAAACTCTTACTCCTGTAGTGGGAAACCTGGCTCATGCTATGTGCCATCTGTTTATTTAATTGTTCAGTTCCAGTACACGTGTAAAGTACTCCCACAGTTTTGAAACTGTGGTGGCTTAGCTGTGAAGCAAAGGCAGATCTCTGGAATCCTCCTTGGGTTCAGATCCCAGACTCTGCTGAAGTGAAAGTCCTGATTCCCACTCTCTAAATATTTTAAGCTAGTAATGAACTGAATCAAACTAGAGCTGCATCAAAGCCCCGACCCAGCTACATTTCAGATGAGATTGACTCAGACCCCATTCTACTGGCCCGACAGCATGGTTATATCTCTTTCTAGAAGTAAAATATTACTTATTTCATTTACTAATGCATTTTTCTACCAAATATGTGTCTTATAATAAACGATATAAAAAAACACAAGAAAAAGCAAGAAAATGTGACCAAATTTCAAAAGAGGAAACAATCGGTAGAGGGAGACCTAGATAAAATCCAGATGGTGGAACTATCAGACAGGGATTTAAAGTTAGCTATGAAAAAAAAATGCTAGAGGATCTAATGGTAAAGTTGGACAACATGCATGAAAATATGGGGATTTTGAGTAGAACCATGGAAACTATACCAAAGAACCAAGCTGAAATTCTAGAAATGAAAAATACAATATTAGAATTGAAGAATGCATCACATGGGCTTTACGGCATCCCAGCGTGTAAGAAGAAAGGATCAGTGAGTGTGAATACATGTTGATGGAACATATCCAAATTGGTAAACAGAGAATAAAGAGTAAGGGAGAGGTAGAAAAGAGCTCCCAGATCTGAGGGATAATATGAGTCTAACGTACATGTAGCTGGGGTTTCAGAAAGAGAGAAGGTGTGGCAGAAAACATATTTGAAGAGACAGTGGTCAAGAACTTCTAAAATTGATGGGAAAACGTCAACTCACAAATTCAAGAGGTTCAACAAACCCCCAGTAGGTTAAATACAAAACAAGAGAAAAACCTACAAATAAATCCCAGACCTAAGCACATTGTAATCAAACTGATGAAAACTAAAGAGCAGATCTTACAACAGAAGAATAAAAGACACGGGGGAATAACAATATGAATCATGCCTAAAATGCTCACCAGTAAAACTGAAGGCTTGAAGGCAGTGGAATGGCATCCATAAGGTGCTGAAAGGGAACAGAATCTTGTCAGCCTAGAACTCTGTATCCAGCAGAAATCAGCCTATGAAAATAAGACAAAACAAAGATGTTTTTAGAAGACAGATTAAAAAGTGAAAGAATCTATCTCTAGTAGATATGGACTGTGAATAGTTACTAAAAAATGTTCCATGAGCTAAAGACAAAAGAGACCAGATGAAACCTTGGGTCTGCAGAAAAGAAAAAAAACCACCAGAAAGGTAAATAACTGCATACATATAGAGAAAAAAAATTTGGTACCTTCACCTATAATATATTCACACAGACTATTGATTATTTAAAGCAAAAATACTAATATTTGTGGGCCTTACAGCGTATATAGAAGTAGGGTATAAAACCATGAGACTGCAAAAAGAGGGAAATGGAGTTAGATTGTCTTAAGTTTCGTATACAGTGAATTAGTATACTTTTGTTTGAAAGTAGACTGTAATAACATCAAGATTCATATTTTAATCTCCAGAGCAGCCTGTAAAAAAAACACCATAAAGAGGAATGCAATACAAAGAGCACATCTACTCATGCAGGATTAATGAGTATGAAAATTGCCCTCCTACTGTAAACAGCTAGAAGACAGGATAAAAATACATGAAACAACTATTTTGAGACATTGGACAACACAGGATGGTGATCCTTGACAGAGGGGAAATAAATGACATGAGCCCTACGGGTGCTCTAGCACACTGCATTTAGGCAGTTAAGATTGTAGCATGGGGTAGAGAAACCCAAATAGAGCTCGGGAACAATTAGAGAAGCTAAGGCAACTAGAATTTGTAGGGTAGAAAACCGGAGCAGAGGGTGCTACACAGAAATCTGTAGAATTAAGATATCTCTGGAGATCTATAGAAGGGTCCTCTAGAATTTTTTGTGGAATACCCATCTGCACATGCAAATTATAAACCTCCACAGTGCTGGGAAAGTCACACTGCAAATCATTAAGTTAAACAATTTCAGGAGCTCACAGAGTGCTAGAAGTAGATTGTGTTCCTACTAGGCGTAGTGGAAAGAGTGTTTCATACGTGGGGCTTTGGCTAGAGACCTTGGAGTGGGGTTAAACTAGCCATAACTAAAGACCTCTCTAAATCCACCCCAACAAAGCTGAAAATTAAGCACATTCTGGAAGTATTGGATTGATTGCAAGTAACTAATCTGTGTGCCAAAACTAAGTCAAACACTCTCTAAGGGAATACAGTAAAAACCAACACCCAGCAATTAAAATGTCCCCCATCAAATAGGGTTATTAGGTATACAAATAAAACAGGAAAATGAAACACAACCAGGAGAAAACCCAGTCAATTGAAAGAGACCTAAATCAAATATTTCTGATGACAGAATTATCAGACAAGGATGTTAAAACAGCTATTATAAATGTTCTCTATATATTGAAGAATGCATAAGAAAACATCAATATGATAAGGATAGAAATCAGCACTAGGAAAAAAAGACTCAAATTAAACATCTAGAGGGGAAAACTGCTATATTCAAAATGAAAAACAGATTCCTCTGAATGGGATTATTAGCAGATTAGACATTGCAGGAGAAAAGATAATTGAACTTAAAGATGTATCAGTAAAACCTATTTAAAATTAAATGCAAAGAGAAGAGAAGACTGGAACAAAATTAACAGAACATCAGTAATCTGTGGAACAATACCAAATTGTCTAATATATATATAATTGGAGTACCAGGAAAGAGGGACAAGATAGGCAGAAAATTATTTGGAGAAATTATAGCTAAAAAGTTTCCAAATCCGATGAAAACCACAAGCCCTCAGAGCCAAGAATCTCAGTGAGCCCTTTGTACAATAACCATAAATAAAATCATACCTGGTACTTAGTAATTAAATTGCTGAAACTCCATGATAAAAAGAAATTCTTAAAAGCAGCCAGAGGGAAAAATCACATTACTTCAAGAGAAACAAATCTAAGATTAAAGGCTATGCAAGCCAGAAAACAATGGAGCAGTCACTTCAAAGCACTGTAAGAAAAATAAAAGCTGCCAACCTAGAGTTCTATACTCGGTAACAATTCCTTTAAAAAATAAAGCATTCTTTCAGACTAACAAAGATGAAAGAGTTTACTGTCAGCAGATCTGAGCTATAAAAAATGTTGAAGGAAATTCTTCAGGCAAAAGGAAAATAATGCCAGAAGGAAAGTTGAATGTTACATAGAGTTCCAGAAATAGCAACTATGTGAGTATATAGTAAAAATATTTTCCCTATTTTTAATCTCTTTAAAGGATAACTAATTGTATAAATAAAAAATAGTTGCAGCCATATTTTGGGACTTATAAAGTTGACCCTTGAACAACACAGGTTTGAACTGTGTGGGTCTACTTATAAACAGATTCCTGTTCAATAAATATGTCCTCCAATACTACACAATCCAAGATTGGTTGAATTTGTGGATGCAGAGATTCAACTATAAAGTTATATTTGGATTTTTGACTTCATGGAGAATGGGGCCCCTAACCCTTGAGTTGTTCAAGGGTCAACAGTATAAGTAAACATGTATGAAAAAATAGGACAAAGAATGGGGGAGGAAAATGGAAGAATGCTGTTGTAAGGTTTTTAGACTAGGATAAGTGGTACAGTCATCCCTTGGTGTCCATAGGGAGTGGTTCCAAGACTTTCCATAGACATTAAAGTACTCAGATGCCCAAATCCCTTATGTAAAACAGCATAGTATTTGTATGTAACCTACAGCATAGTATTTGTATGTAACCTCCTGTATATTTTAAATCATCTCTAGATTACTTATATACCTACGACAATGTAAATGCTATGTAAATTGTTGCTACTACATGACAAATTCAAGTTTTGCTTTCTGGAACTTTCTGGAATTTTTTTTCTGAATATTTTTGATCCACAGTTGGTTGAATCTGCAGGTATGAAACCCACAGATTTGAAGACTGTGTAATGTTAAGGATGTAAATTGAAAATCTTACAGCAATGGCTAAAAAATAGTGCAAAGTCAAAACGATACAAATAGTAATGCAGTCGAAGCAGTGTTTGGAGGGAAACATTGGATTAAATTCTTATATTTGACGGAAGGAAGGTCTTAAATCAATGGTCTAAACCAGACATCAGCAAACTTCAGCTTATAGGCCAAATCCAGACCATCACTTGTTCCTGTGTGGCTTGTGACCTGAGAATGGTTTTTATGTAATAAAATGACTGAAAAAGACTCAAAAGTAGACTCATATTTTGTGACATGTGAAAATAATAGGAAATTCAAATTTCGGTGACCATAAAGTTTTACTGGAACATAGCTATGCTCATTTGTTTATATATTGTCTGTGGCTGCATTCCTGCTATATCTGCAGTATTTATGACAGACTGTATGGCCTGCAAAACCTAAAATATTTACTTTCTGACCTGTTATAGAAAACATTTGCCAACCTCAGCTATGGATCCTAAAAATTTTAAAATAGTAATATGGGTCTGTATTTCTCTTTCACTATTTTTATTCAGCATTGAAATAGTGGCCCTAGAAAGTATGATAAGCCAAGAAAAAGAAAATAATTAAGCATAAAAATTAAAAAAGAATCAAAACTATTATTTACATATGACATGATTGTGTACATGGAAAACTCAGTGGAATCTACAGAAAATAATTTTAATAAGTGGATTTAACAAAGTCAGTATATAAAAATCATTTGTAGTTCTCTATGTTAGCAATGAACAATTTGAAAACTGAAATAAAACCTATTATTTCTCATAGAATGAAAAAAACAGATGCCTATGAATAAATCTCACTAAGCACAGGTTCTCAACACTGAAAGGTACAAAACATTGCTAATGTAAGTTAAAAAAATTAAAAACTTTTAAGTGGTGGCATCCCATATTCATGGATTGGAAGACTCAACATAGTTAAGATGAAATTCTCCTGTAGATTCAATTCAGTCTTCATTAACTTCCTAGTAGGCTTTATTTGAAGAAATAGATAAGCAGATTCTATAAACTTATCAAAATGTAAAGGACTAAGAATAGCCAAAATAATTTTGAAGAAGACAGAGTTGGAGGCCTTTTGTTTCCTGATGTCAGGATTTTCCACAAGGCTCGAGTAATCAAGACAGTGTGGTGTTGGCATAAGGATAGGCGTATATATCAATGATACATAATAGAGATCTCAGAAGTAGACTCATATATTTTCCCACCAAAGTGCCAAGTCAGTCCAATGGGAGAAAGACAAATACTGCTCCAACTTGATATCTAGATGGAAACTCACTCCGTACACAGAAACTGATTTGCAATGGAGCACATATCTAAAACGCAAAAGCAAAAACTGTGTAACTTCTGTATTGTCTCTCACTTCATAACAAATTCCCCAATATTTTATGGCTTACAGCAACAAGTATTTATTACATTAGGGTTACTCTGTGTCAGGAACTCAGCAGGAATTTAGCTAGGTAATTCTCACACAGAGCCTCTCATGAGGTTGTAGTCAAGATGTTAGCAAGAGTGCAGTAATCTGAAGGCTAGACTGGGGCTGGAGAATCCTCTTCTAAGATGACTTGTTTCCCATGGCTGTTGGCAAGAGGCTCAGTTCTTCACCACATGAGCCTGTCCATAGGACTGTTTGAATGCCCTCATCATATGGCAGCTGGCTTCCCCCAGAGTGAGTGATCAAAGAGTTAGGACAAGGAGGAAGTGGCATTGCCTTTTATGACAAAGTTTTGGGAGTCTCATACCATCACTTCCACCATATTCTGCTCATTACTCCAGCCCACATTTAAGAGTAGAGAAATCAAGCCTCATCTCTTGAAGGAGGAGTGTCAGTGAATTTGTGAACATATTTTAAAAATGTTTTAGTTTCTAGAGAAGGAAAAAAGGACACTATCTTTTTGACCTTGGAGTATTCAAATATTTTTGAATAAAATCCAAAAAGAAAAAAGATACATAAAAGAAAAAAATGGATGCATTGGAACTCTTTTAAATTAACACTGCTGTCCTTTAAAAGATACCGCTAAGAAAAAGAATAGGTAAATCTAGAGTAGGGAAAAAATACTTCCAGCCTATTTATCTGTCAGAAGACTTATATGTAGGGTATGTAAAGAGCTGCAGTAACCCAATGGCAAAATGAGGAAAAGAAGAATAACCTAGCAGCAAAATGAGGAAAAGAACAGACTTCCCCAAAGAGGATACTGATGGCCCGTAAGCACTTGCAGAGGAACTCAACATCCCTTAGTCAACAGGGAAATAATGCAGAGTCAGCTCACACTGAGATACCATTTCACACCCTCTACAATGGCTGACAAGAGAAAGGCTGAAGATACTAAAAACTGGGCATGACCTGATGCAGTTGGAACTCATCCATTGCCGGTGGGTGTGCAAAATGGTACCGCTACTTTGGAGAACTGTTTGGCATTTTCTGATTACGTTAAACACCTATCCACCCTATGATAGGGCAGTGCTACTCCTACATGTGTAGTGAAGGGAAATGAAAACATGTCCACAAAATCGTGAATTCAAGAATGTTCATAGCAGTCTTATTCATCATAGCCCCAAACTGGAAACAACTGAAATGCCCATATACAGGAAAATGGATAAACAAATTGCGGTGCATTCACAGTACCCAACAACTGATACACCCACCAGCACCGGGAATCGCAGGACCATTGTGTGAAGTGAAAGAAACCAGACACCAATGAGCGTATCCTGTATGATTTACATGAAGCCCAACAGAAGACACGCTGTTCTGTAGTGATAGAACTCAGAAAGTAATTGTTGGCTGGAGAGGGAAGAAAGCAATTTAGGGAAGGACATGAAAGAACTTCCTGAGGTTCACACAGATGTTCTGTGTTTTGTTTTGGGTGATGGTTATGTGGGTGTAAACCATTGTCAATAGTCATCAAACAGAACTCTCAAAATCTATGCCTATTGTTGAATGTTTAATTATACTTCAGATTTTAAAAGTAGTAAACAAGAATCTAGGGAAGAATGATGAATGCCGAGGGAACAGCTAGTGACCTGGGTGCTGAGGTATGACTTTGGGATATTAAAGGTGGAAGGAAGAAAGTGGTTTAGGTCAGGTCGGTAGCTCCCTCATCTGTGATTTGTTACATTTACTCTCTATTTTAACTTGCTAAGCAACAGCTTTTTACATTTGAATATTTAATTTCTTGGAAGCTTATCATTCCATTGCCAGATGATTAGAGAGAGAGAATTTGTCAGATATGAAGAAAAGGATTAAAAGAAAGATGTCTTCTTGAAAGCCATTTATTATTCACTTCATTATTAAGTTTACAGTGAACTTAAATTCCACTTAAAGTGGAATTCTTTGATAATGAAGCTCATTTGAAGTTCTATTTTCTTAGCTCTCTAGATAAGCCAGTGCTTTGTGAGTAATATTTCATATGACTCAATTGCAGGGTTCCTACCTGAATTCTAGCTCACAGTTGTGCACAGACCAAAACCCAGAGAGGCAGTAAGGTTATATTGGTTAAGATCTTAGACTCTGCAGTTTGCTTTCCTGCATTCCAGTCTTGGCTCCACTGCCTGCAGGCTGTGTGACCTGGGGCAAGTCCCTTCAGCTCCTGTAAACCTGTTTTCTGACGGGCAAGAGGATAAAAAGGGAAATCAGGTTATTGCAAATAATCAAGATGATGGTGCTGTCATCTAGGGCAGTAGCAGTTGAAGGTGGAGAAAAGTGGTGAAATTCTGAATGAATTTTAAAGGTAGGGCTCAAAGGATTTGATGACATATTGGAAGTATGAAGAAAAGAGCAGTGAGGACACCATGGATTTTGGCTTGAGGAACTGGGAGAAGGGAGCTGCCGTTTGCTGAGATGAGTATGACTTTTTACAAAGGAATGTCAGGGCTTAAGTTGCAAAGCTTTTTTTTTTTTTCCTTCATTTTGTTTTTCATCTTTTTTTTGGAGGGTGGGCAGAGATGAGAGCAAGCACAGGGGTTGGCAGGCAGACCCCTGGGACCCATGCTATGCTTGTGAGATCATGATTACTCGTGATAAAGTTCAGTCCTTTTGATAGTACATGGTCTGGGGGAGGAGGGAGTGAAGTGTGATATTTTAGGATTTCTCCTTCAACTTTCTTTAGAAAGGGTGAGTCTTGGACAAGTTGACATCTTACTGTCTGAGACATTTTCTAGGAATACTGGACCTAGAACCTGAAGCCAGATTCTTTTTTCCCGTTGGTTGACAAACAGGTTAATTCTCTTTTTCTCGCTCATTTAATTCTTAAATGCATGAGATTCTTAAATGCATATTATAATTTTTAGGTACTATTTAACCTTATTTCTATTAGTTTTTTGTTATTTAAAATTTTTTTGCAGGAAAACTGAACAGAATGTTTCCCTTTACTTCTTAAGTTGTCCCTATTTTTATAATGTTTCTGACAATGCATTAAGAGGCACACTTCGCTAATAGGACATTTATTCATGTATTTATTTGGTTCTTAACTTGATCACTATGTAATTTGTCTCTAAACAAAGACATTTTTAAGACTAAAAAAGGAAACTGACAAAACAGAATGCCAAGATCACATGCTTAAACTAGGACTGGACTGGGCAGGTAAGAACGTCTGGTCACCCTGTTCTTATAAAGGCAGAAGAGCTGCTAGATTAAGATTCACTTCCTGTTGAAATACTTTACTGAGAGAACACAAGTGCCTGGAATAGGGGGTGGGAGGGAGAAACCCCTACTGTAGCGCAGGCAGGACTAATCTTAGGGCACCTCAGGTGGTGATGAGAACATGATTACAAATCTCTCACTTGAAACTATGAGAAACTATTGCAAAGGAAATCGGAGCTTATAGAAGGAAATTTAAGAAACCAGTTGTCTGCTTACAGGTTTGTTTTAGCAGCTATTATTTTATCTTATTTTTTAGGGGAGGGAGTAATTAGGTTTATTTATTTACTTATTGTCTAAGTGGAGATACTGGAGATTGAAGCCAGGACCTTGTGCATGCTAGGCAGGCACTCTACCACAGAGCTATACCCTCGCATAGCTATTGTTTTAGGTACAAGAATGAGTAGTAGCTTTAAACTTCATATATATTTTTGTTTTTAAGGGACAAATAATATATCTTATATCCTTTCATAAGCCACATAAAGTGTGACAAGTTCTGTCATTTTAAGTAGGAAATTCAGACACTAGCATTTAGTCACTATTGGTTATTCTTCACAGGAAAGAGTTCAGCATAAATATACATAGGAAGTGGGTTATTAGTACTCAGTGTTATTTCCTAGCACAGCGAACTAATATAAATTGGATTGATTAAATGAAGTTAAAGAATAGAAGAACCATTTATTTCTTTTTTAGCACCATTTGTATCAGTTGCTAAGGAGAATGCATAGAAACTGTAGAAAATGGTCTCTAACTTCAACATAAAAAGTAAATGGAATACTGGGTTTTTTAAAATATAAAACCCTTCCATATATAATTTTCGATTGCCTCCTTGTTTTCCATATCAGTATATTAAGGAAAAATGTCTTGTAATAGTACATATCTTCATGACTTTAAATGGCCAAATAGCTTGCCTTTGTAAGGATGTGCCATAATTTATTTAACAGACCTCAGTCAGTGCACGTTTCCTCACTTTTCTAACATTTTACATGATACTGCTGTGAAGATCCTTGTAGCTAAGTCTGTGAGTGTGTGTACAATGTTTTCCCCTTTAGGTTAAAACTAGAAGTATAATTATGGGGCCAAAGGGATACAGAATTTTAAGACTTTGGACGTACTTTGCCATATTGCCCTCCAGAAAGATTTTACTTGTTTAAACTCTTATGAATGTAAGTTATTTCCCTGCACCCTTGTACCTTTTTAATGCATCTTTGCTGGTTTGATAGGTGGAAATGTTTTCTCATTAACTTATAAATTTTTCTTTCATTTTATTAGGAGGATGAATGTTTTCTTTGTTTTTTTAACCGTGTGTTTTTTTTTCTGTGATAAAACCTGGTTCTCTTCTTAACCCATTTTTCTATCACTTTGTATGTCGGTGTGTGCACTTACATGCTTGCATACTCCTCAGATATTATGGATTTTAATCCAAATGTAATTTAAGATTCACTATTTTTTGAATTTGGAAATAACTAGGGACATACAAATAAGACATCAGTGAATTAGCTCTGTACCCTCACTAAATAAAATTACTTTTTAAGATGCTAACAAAATTATGGTAAGACTGGAACTCTCACCGATTATAAACTATCCAGTTCTTTTGCAAACACCATGATAATAAATATTAAGAGCCATAATATGTACATATCTTTGACCCAATAATGCCATACTTGGGAATTTAACCCAAGAAAAGAATCGAAAAGTAATGTTAAATTTCTCTAATTATTTATTGCAGCAATGGCTATAATAGTGACAAATTAGAAACAAATTAATGAATTAGAGAGTAATGATGAACTGAATCAGATTGATCATGAAAATATTAAGCTAGCGTTAAAGATGATTAGGAAGTTACAGATGAACATAAAAGAGTGGCCATATATGGATTGAAGCAGAATACAAAATTATTTCAGTTTTATGGTTACAGCTGTGTAAATATACCCATTAAAAACAGAACCTTGGAATACAATGGGCTGGTTTTCATTTGTGTCACTAAGTATGTATGTGTAGAGTGTCGGAGGCTTTATCTCACAGCAACACTGTTAAGATCGAGACTGATGCGGTTCTCATTAACAGATAAGGAAACAATTCTCATTGGACATATAAAGAAATTTATTTTTTCTTATGGGTGTTTTTAGATATATACAGAAATACAAAGAATAGTAAAATGAACCCCATGTAACTATCACCTAGCGTCAACAGTTTCAAGTTGACATTTTTAGTAAGTTGCAGAGTAGGGTTTTAACCCATATCTATCTTACTCCAAAACCCATGCATTTAATTACAATCCTATGCTCTCTCTTCATTTTGTCATCTGATGTTGAATAACTTTATGATGCTCATATTTTTGATAAAATAGACATGGGAAGGCATTATAGCACTGAGTTCTTAGGTTTGTAATAAGATGGAGAAAGCACTCTCTTTTAACCACGTGTGTTTTGTAACAAGCACTTTTGGTTGCCGTGTTCTGCAAAGACAAAACCTGCTGATACAGGTCATCCTGTTTTTTAATAAATCTTTGACCCATTCATCAGACTCTGACCACTCTAAAGATAAAGGACTGTGGTTACATTGGGCTTTCTGACTGAAGTGGCCTTCTGCAGATTGAGAAATTGTGTAATTATTAACTACAGTAATGGATATGTACTTGCAGGTTTCATCTGGTATCTTAATGAGCTTTAACCCTCTGAGTACACCCCAAACACATCCCAGAATCGTTGGAATTTATCAGTGCTCACGACTTAACTCTTCAGTCTGTGTATTTTTACTACGATAAATATTTTGACCCTCTGCCCTCAGCACATCCCATCCCCCTACTCACAGACTCACAACTCCTATAAATCAGAGGATTTAGTAGCAGCAGCCTTAGATATAAAGACATTTTTTTAAAAATTATTCTTTTTTTGAATTAACAGGACCATACTTTCTAGTCAGTGTTTTGGGGGTGGAATGGGAGTCCCACACTTACAGGGGTCTACATTTAGACAAATAAGTGAAGGCATACTGAATTAATTGTTATATACAAATTACCTTGTGTTTTATAGAACTTTGATTTGTTTCAGATGTCTCTCATCCTGGGAGATCTTCTCAGAACTCTAAAGACTGCTTTGCGTCACCTCTGTGCTTCAGCGACTTCCCCTGCCTGGTGGGAAAGTAGGGCTCTGAATCTTGGGGCTCTGAGATTTGGTGGCCTCATAACCTTAACTCATACCAAACTCGAATCCAAGGACTATGTGATATAGTCTGGATATAGGGTCGTTAAGTCAGATTTTCACTTCAAGAGCAATAGGGAGCTGCATTCTGTATCTTGTGGTAGCCTTTTAGTGGGGAAGGATGTGAAAGCCAATATATATATGTGTGACTGGGACATTTGCTGTGCGTCAGAGAGCGACACATTATAACTGACTATACATCAATAAAAAAAAAAAAGAACAGGCTGAATAGAACATTGCTTTTTTTTACTGAGGTATAGTTGATGTATAATATTATATACATTTCAATTGTCCAACGTAGTGATTTCAAAGGTTATATTCCATTTATAGTTATTATAAAATATTGGCTGTATTCCCTATGTTGTATCCTTGTAGCTTATTTATTTTATATAAAGTATTTTACATCTCTTAATTCCCTACCCTTATCTTGCCCTTCCCCCTTCTCTCTTTCCTCTGGTAACCACTAGTTTGTTCTCTATATCTCTGAGTCTGTTTCTTTTTTGTTACATTCACTAATTTGTTGTATCTTTTAGGTTCCATATATAAGTGGTATCACATGATATTTGTCTTTCTCTGTCTGATTTATTTCACTTCGTATAATACCCAAGTTCATCTATGTTGTTGCATATGGCAAAATTTCATTCTTTTTTATGGCTGTATTCCATTGTGTGTGTGTGTGTGTGTGTACACCACATCTTCTTTATCCATTCATCTGCTGATGGACACATAGATTGCGTCCATATCTTGGCTATTGTAAATAATGCTGCTATGAACATTGGAGTGCACATATCTTTTCGAATTAGTGTTTTAATTTTTTTGAATGTACATCTATGTAGAAGTGGGATTGCTGGGTCATATCATAGTTCAATTTTTAGATTTTTGAGAAACCTCCATAAGAACTTTGCTTTTTTTAACCTACTTTGTCTGTGTCAAATGTAGTGATTTTAGAAATGTAAGTCCTATGTTAGGGAGAATAGTTGGTTCGATATAGATCGGTAAAGCATCATTGGATATTTGGTAGTTAAATGAATATGATTAGATAGAATTCTGCAGCATTTTATGGAATGAAAAGAGGAGATGGCCCAAGGAAAAAGAGAAGAATCGGAGAGGGTAGAACTAGTTAGGAAAGAGTAGTGTCATAGAAGCTAAGGAACGAGTTTCACAATTGAAGTGGTGAATTACTGTGGGTACTTACTTGACAATTTGGACTTCACTGTTGTCTTAATAGAGATAGGAAATAGAAGTCAGATTGCAGGACATTAGGAGAAGATGTTAAGTGAGGACACAGAAGCAGTGAGTGTCTTACACTCTCTTTAAACATTTGGGAGTTTACCTATATAGCAGCTCTGCCCCTTGGGTAAGGCAGCTAAAGCCGCTTTACTGGCTCCTGTGTTGAGGGGGGATGTCTTGGGGGCTATATTGTACTCCTTTTTTCCCCTGAATATTATTTATATTCCAATTCAAAATTTTGTCACAAACCGTAGTCCAAAGAGCCTATGAAATATGCAGGTAATGGGCAGTCCTACTTAGGTTGAGTTGCCCCAGGCTTCTCCCTTCTAGGGACACTGCATTTATTCCTGTGGTAGCTCAATATCACTGTTTCACAGCTGCCTTCGTAGCTTTCCCATTAGACTGTAAGCTCCTTACAGCTCTTTGTTATTGTTGGTGAATTCCCAGGACTCAGCGTAACACCTGGCACGTACTGTTGAGTTATTTGTTACGTGACTGATTAAATGAATAAATCAATAGCTTTCTGGGGTTTTTTAAGCACAAAAGAATTCTAGTTTGATGGTCTCACAGAATCAAAAAAGTAGAATGTTTCAGGAAAGAGGAATTGGTAAACAGTTTCAAATGGCCGTAAGATAAGGGTTGAAAACTGACCTTTGGATTTGGCTATGAGAGGTCATTGGTTTCCATAGTAAAAAGCATTATAGCAAAATGATTGGCTCAAGAGCCATATTTAAATGGGTTGAAGAATAAATGGGAAGTGAGAACAAAAACTGCATGGAAGTGTTTTGTTTTGTTCTGTTTTGTTTTTATAGATTTGAGGCTAAAGTGAAGAAACCGATGTAGAGAAACTCAAAGATCTGAGAGAGAGTTTTTTAGCATAGTAATTTTATGCATTTGATTTGAGTATATCTGAGTGTTCCTAGCTACCTGTGGGGATAATATAATTTCTGCCTTTTCCACTTGGTTTTGAACTTGAACATTTTGCTGTGCTATTTGGTGTCTCCTAGTGGCCAATTTAATAATAACATAAAATAGTAAACCAGTTAGATCTAATATACCAGTTATTCCCTATGCAGATTATCCTTTCTATGAGAATTGGATTAGGATGGAATAAGTGATTATAGTACTTAGTGATGCTTAGATCCCTTTGTTTTGTTATGGGTCAAGACTTGACACCTAAACTTGCTATAATTTTGTTTCCTCAGTAATAGTTCACTGTTACGGACTGTTTGAAAATAGCAGTGTATCTTTGTTTTAGCTGCTAATATGTTACAGCCACCATCATTGTTCTCAGCTCTTATTCTGCAGTGTTAGATTTAGGTCTACTGTTCAATCTCGATTGGAACATCATATTCAGTTTGAAGACTGTGAAAGAAAACTATGAATAACCCAAAAAAAAGATTTGATTATTATGAAAATAATAGACATTCATTATTCATCACAATGCAACTCTTCAAATATAGAAATCTTAAAAAATTATCCTTAATCTTCTTAATGTTTTTCTTTTTAGGATTTTTTGTATGTTATAAAATATTTCTGAACAGTACAAGGAACACCTCTGTAACCACATCTTGTTAAAACAGTAAAACACGTTTGGTAGAGTTGAAGCCCTTCACGTGCACTTTACCTATCACACCCCCACTCCTCCCTCCCGAAGGTGACCACAATCCTGAATTTGGTGGTTTATTCTCAGGCATATTTTAAAGCTCAGTATATTGATATCATAAGTTACATACTCATCAATTTACTTCTTTTATTTAAAATTATGTTTGTAAGATATAGCCATGTTGACATGTGACTCTTGGTCATTTATTTTCCTGCCATGTAGCAGTCTTTCTCTGAATATTTCATTTTTATCTCCTTTGGTTTTGTTTTTGTTTGGTTTGGGTTTTTTTGGGGGGGGTTAATTAGGTTTATTTGTTTATTTTTAATGGAGGTACTGGGGATTGAACCTAGGACCTCATGCATGCTAGGCATGCACTCTACCACTGAGCTATACCCTCCCCCACCATGATTTATCTCCTTTTCATTGACTTTTAGGTTCTCCTTTTTTTTTGTTTATGAAGTCTCCCATGATCATTCTTGTTCATGTTTTCTTGTGTAGATATGTACAAGAGTTCTCTAGGGCAGAAACTTGGAAGTGGAATTATTGGGTTGTGTGGGATGTGCATTCTCACCTTTACCAAATTGTTCCTCAGAGCTGTGTGTGAGTTCCCCAATCTTGGGTATTATTAGACTGCTTCAATCTTTCCCCTGTCCTGTGAGTATGAAACAAAATTTCTTAAACACAACAGAAAAGACTTGTGCTATGGGATATTTTAAACATGTACAAAAGCAGAGTGATTAGAGAAGTAAACCTATGTGTTCCATCAACCTGCCTGGGCCACCATCAACGTACTGCCCATCTTGCTTCGTCTGTAACCTCACTCCCTCTCCCCTCCTAGTGTTCTAAAGAAACCTGAGGTGTCACGCCATTTTATATGCAAGCACTCATTTTGCATCACCAGCACATAACTCTTTCATACATAGCCTCATTAACATGTTCCCACTAAAAAAAAAAAAAACCTGGTAATCCCTTAATACTCTAAAATATCAGTCAAAGTTGCAATTTTTCTAGTTGTCTTACAGTATTTTTACATTTGTGTCTTCAAATCAAGATCTAAATATGGTCCATACATTGTAATTGGTCTCAATGTATAGATTATATATATATATATATATATATATATATATACACACACACACACACACACATACACACACACAACACATACTTAATTGCCTGCCCCCCCCAAAAAAAGAATTAAAAAAATACAGATTCTCTCTGCTCTCCCTTAAAACATCTACCTTGTGCTGTTGGTAGCCATTAATGATCATTGCCTAGAAAATCTACTAATTCATTAGGACTTGCAAAATGGTGCTATTCTAGCATTCTTGTGGTTCTTGTTATTTATTAGCAGAATACCTCTATAAAGAAAGATTTGTTCTCATTTAACAGTTGGCCATCTTGAGATCCAGTTAGTAAAGAAAGACAGGATGCATTTTCCTTCCTTTTATTCACCGACTTTTAAGATAGTTGTTTTAGTCACCCAGTATCCTCCTGAGGTGATCACTGAATTTATTTTAGTTGTCTTTATGAACTTATGGACTTAAACATGTTTGGTGTGTTCCAAACCATTACAGTAATTGCCCCTATTGATGCTCAGATTGCCCAGCTCTGACCAGTGGGAGGCTCTGTAAGTTGGCTCCTAAGTTCTTTTGATGCAGTCCTACTAGTCTTTGATAATTTTGTTTTCTGGTATGATGAGCTGTTTCAGTTTCATTTTGTACATTTCCTGCCCGAAACCTCGCATCAGCCATTTCTCTAAGGAGTCCTGGTCTCATAGCTATCCTCTGCTTAACACATAACAAAAATTCCAGTCTCTCATAAGGAAAGGAAATGTTCATCATAATGTTGTTTACATAGACAGTCTAGGCACAGCAAACCATTTTTATTGAGGAATAGTGGGAACCCTCCTGAAATCTGAATTCACAAATGCCAGCCAAGGGCCCACCTTACAGGCTGGCCTTTTAAGGACAATAGTCTCAGGCCTGCTACGTTAACTCTTTTCTGCACCGGTGCTTATTAGACATTTTGTGGAGATGAGGAGTAAGTAGAAAGTTGGATAAGGGGTCAGGAGTTCAGAGGAGAGGGTGTGATGGAGATATACACCTGGTCGTCATTAGTGTAGAGAAGGTATTTAGATCCTGAGACTGAATGAAAATCACCTGGGGGGTGAGTACAGAGAGCTATCCAAGTACCAGGCCCTTGAGCAAGAAGTTCAGGAGATGAGGAGCTGCAAAGAAGACTGAGAAGGAGCTCCCGGGGAGGTCGTGTGAGGTGGAATGAGGATCAGGAGGATGTGGTATCCCTAAAGCCAGATGAAAAGAAGAGGGAAGTGATTGGTGGTGTCCGATCCTGCTGACAGTCTGAGTAAGTTGAAAATGGGGAGTTGACTGGTGCCAATGCAGAGGTTACTGGGGACCCTGTAATACTGTTTCAGTGGACTGGTTTGGACCAGTGCTTGACTGGAGTGGGTTTAGGAGAGGATGGGAGCAGAGGGAGTATAGACAGTTCTTTCAAAGAATTTTGCTGCAGAAGGGAGCAGAAAAAATGGTGCGATAAGGGGAGGAGTGTAGGAGCTGAGGAATAACAGCATGAGGGAAATAACTGCACGTTTGTATGTTGATGGAGATGCTCCAGTTCAGAGAGAAAAATCAACGACGTAGAAGGAAAGGGAAGAATTGTTGTAGCCGAGCTGAGGATGAGGGTATAAGATCTGACGTCTAAGTGAGGAAGAGATGGCCTTGCTTACAAGCCCGGACTTGCTTTGAAGTTCATCCATAGTAATAGGAAGGTGGGCAAAAGTATTTGGGTACAATAGAGGTGGGTAGATAAGTTGCTGAGAACTTGTAAATGGAAACAGCACGGTCACCAGTGGCACTTGAGGATTGGGGAGGAGATGCTGGGGATTTAAAGAGTGAAAAAGTAGAGAAGAGCTATCTTAGAGAATGAATGGACATAGAAATATAAGGTTACTGGGTACCACCTTGAGGTTAGTGGTAATGAACTTAAAATGAGACTAGTTTTCATTGGCTACAAGTGTAGAGTGGGTGATGCTTCAACCAGGGTTTGCGTTTAGCTGGGCAAATACCGTGGAGAGGAGAGCAGCAGAATTAGAGATGTATGATAGGGAATGATTATGATAATGGACCATGAATTGTAAACTGACTGACTATGCTTCAGTAAAACAGTAAAATAAAGTAAAAAAGAAACAGAAGCAGAAAAACTGAGGAGTAACAGCAAAAGGAGGAAAGAGGATAGAGTTGGAGTCCATTCCACCTTCAATTATGTGCATAATTTTGGGGATGGAAGAGAGAACTATAGATGATCAAAATTGTGAATATTTTAAAGTTCTTTTTGGCTTTGCCATAAAACAAAAATACACTTGACATAAAGGGGAAAAAATGTACCATGGAATTCTGCTGTTTGAGGAGAAAAGTGAAGAATGAGACTGTAAAAATGTGGTATGATCAGTGTGTTCAACATAGATCCCACATGGTCATAGAGTTGTTGGAGTTGTGCGTTTAGAGGGAGTAAGTCTAAGACTGAACAAAGTAGTCAGAGAGCTGAAAGCTTGAAGCTGAGATTAAGGAAAAGTGTGCTGTTATTGACAACGGTAGGGTATATAATTATGAGAATGGATAACTAAGATAAAGAGGAAAATAAGATCAGTGGAGGAGAAGAGGTCAGAAATGCAGAGGCCAGGATATTGGAAGGGACATCCATGTTGATGTTGAAATCACAGGAATTATAATCGAGTAGGTTATTAGATTTGAAAGAGGTGACCATGAGCAAATCTTCAAGGAATGATAAGAGTGATTGGGGATTATAGCTGTCATTTCTATGTACGGCCATACCTCCTGTACTTCCACCTGGACTTTTCATGATCTGAAACCTTTTTACCTGTTGGCAAAGGACCTTGTACTCTAGGCATGCCATGGTCTTCATAACTGCCTTTTACAGGTACTCTTTCTTCTGTTTAGATGCTCTCAGACACAGTGCTTGCCTTCCACAGTAGCATTCTTCCCCAGTAGACTACTGTTTCCTGTTTATAGTTCATAGCACTTATGACATTATTTTGAAACTATTAGTTTACGTTCACTATTTTTCTCTCCTTTTTTCTTTCTCAAAACCAGGCTAACGGTTCCCTTAGGCCAAGAACCTTACCTGTCTTTTTGTCCCTGTAACACTATAGAAAAGTTACCAGCAAACTCTAGGAACAGATCTATTTAATAAATACTTTTTGAAAGTCTATTATTATCAAGTAAATAGTGGTATGAGTCTTTATTTTTATCTCACTAAATATGATGCTTACTTAGATTTACTTATATCAAGCCACAGTTAATGAGAAAAAGTTTAAATTATAGTGAGTTTCTTTTATCTGTGTATTACAAAATGACTATTCCTAATCTTTCTATTTGTATTTCAGAGATTAAAAATACAGAAGCAATTACTGATTGTGCTAACAGATTGGAGTGAAGCTAGATAATAAAGTCACATGTACATTTTGAAAAGAACCTTGGTTTTTTATTTTCTCTTCCTTCTGGTTGGAGCCTATTTCGGTCTTGGGAATTGAGTTCACAGTTGAAGGAATGAGACCCTAGACTTACTGGCATAATCTATGGAGTAAAGAAAACAGGAGATGTAAAGGTACAATTAAACAAATCCTGTTTCCCCCCTTCTTTACTAACTTGATATTTGAATGGTGCAAGTTTTTATAAGAAATGAACATGTTAAGAATTTTCTTATTTGTGTTAGTATGCTTAGTTTAATTTTCCTTAAGGAGAGTCTCTTTGTGAGGATTTTGTTTTGCAGATATTTTGATTTCTCCTTATGATTTCTTGTATATTTATCACTTTTGTAACTAAATGGAGTACCAATATAAATCACCTCTATTAATTATGTTTTTGATCCATAGTTTATGTTACATTTGCTTTGGGGATATTATAAGTTAATATCAGTATATACAAATCTACTGACAAATGCTCATTTTAGATTCTTCTTTTTTTTTTTTTTCCAGAGACCATGAGTGGAGGATCTCAAGTCCACATTTTTTGGGGTGCTCCAGCTGGTCCTTTGAAAATGACAGTATCACAGGAGCCAACTTCCTTAATGTCTACTGTTGACCCCTGGAAAGAAATTCAGCTTTTCTATAATCAACATCCTTTACATCTGAAGGATGGAAAATGCAGGCACGAAAGTCTTGAAGACCGTCAGGCCCTGGAGACTCTGGGCCCTCCAGATCCTCCTTGTAATTTTCCAACAGGCTCTATGAGCAGATCTGTTCATATGAAAGACAACTTTATACAGTGCATTTCTGAAACACGAACTATAAAATCCCAGAAGAGTCACCCCTCAGGAATGATTGATGGAACCAACTCTTATGAGCAAACATGTGGATTTAAGGGCAGAGTTCAGCATTTAGCTGAAGAAGGAAAGTATCAAATGCTCTTCAGTGAACATAAGAAAATCACAGATGAACAGTGTAAAGATCAGTCAAATGTATGTGGTCAGAACTTTCCCCCAAATTCCCTGCAATTAGATCATAAATGTGCAGCTGTGTTGGATGCAGTCGGTAGGACTGAACAGACTAACATGGAGCCAGGAGCTCCGGAAGCAAAGTGTGCACCAGCAGAACATCATGAACTGCAAAACCTGCGCCTGGAGCTCTCTTCCTCTGACTCAGTAGACAAGCCGAGGCCCGAGGGAGCGGTTAGGAAGGTCTCAGGCCTTAAAATATCGACTGAGACTGAATTCCTCAGTATAATGACCTCCAGCCAGGTTGCTTTTTTAGCTCAAACGGAGCGTAAAGGGCAGAATTCTGTAACTAAAGGGACTGTAAACATGGCGATCAAACCAGAGGCAAGACCTGGGGAAATAAGAGTAACTGAAGATAGTTTGAATCAGCCTAATGATGATTCTGCAGAAGGATATGAAAGTGGACAAGACCAAGCCAGTTCCCTTGAACTTTTTAGCCCTGTTTGTCCTGAAACAAGAAGTAGCCATGTTCACATAGACTCTGATAAAGGTCTTGAAGAAAATACAGATTCTGAAGAGCTTTTCAGTTACGAAGATAAACCGCCACCAAATGAGATATGTATTGAGTCGTGTGGCTCAGGAATCCTGTGTTCCCAACTAAATACCTTTGACAAAAGTTCTATTAGAAGAAGTTGGACCTCTGAAGATAAATCAGGCCATTCTAAAACTCCATCTGAAACCCCCCACAGAGCTAAGAAAATTAAGTTGATTTCTAATGTGCGAGATCATACTGTAGCAGTGGACCAGAGGAATGTGTCTGAATTTAAGGGCATTAAGAAGACATCATTAATAAAACACTGTGTTTCTAAAAGTCGGAAGTATAATTGTTTAGTCATGGTGTTGTCTCCATGTCATGTGAAAGAAATAAATATAAAATCGGGACCAAATTCTGGCTCTAAAGTGCCTTTAGCAACAATTGTGGTAATTGACCAATCAGGAATTAAGAAGAAGGTTTTCCTGTGGAGGGCTGCAGCGTTTTGGGCACTAACAGTGTTTCTTGGTGATATAATTTTACTCATAGGTAAGGTCATCATGGTATAGTGGGAGTTTATTTTATAAAGCTGGGGGCTCTTTTCGTCTCCCACTTTAAGCGTTTGAGGATTCTTGTTTACTGTCTGCCTCTCAGGGCACCAGCACAATGGAGCGCCTTAGAGCATCCGCATTGGTCTCCTCACGGCTGCCCAGTGTCCTGTGTGTTGCCATTTCTGGGCGTTTGTTCTGGCCTTAGTTCTGTCCCTCCTTCCCACTCATCTTCTCCTTGAGAAGTCTTCTCTGGTTGCTCCTCGTATTCATTCACTGTGCTGGCATGCAGGTCGTATCACCAGGCTCTTTCTCTCTTTTCTTGTAGCTCTGTCTATGTGTGTCTTATTTTTTAACCCTTTTCTTTAGCTATATGAACAGTCTTATGACGAAAGGACAGCCTTTCTGCTACTTTACTTAATCCCTCGTAAAGCTGTCCATGTTACATTCTTATTGAAGGAACAGATATAGAATTTCTATTGCATTTTTAAATTATTAAAACTACGATTGACTTTTTAAAAATATTATTGAAGTACAGTCCGTTTGCAATGTTGTGTCAGTTTCTGGTTTACAGCACAGTACTTGAATCACATAGGAACATACATACATTTGTTCTCATATTCTTCTTCGCCAGAGGTTACTACGAGATACTGAATATGGTTCCCTGTGCTGTACAGTATAAACTTGTTTTACGGTTGACTCGAACAACCAAGTCAGTGAGTGGGCAAAGAAACAGGAGGCAAAGGCTGGGCTCTCAACACCCCTCCACCTCATCACCGGTAATTACCATTTCACTAATCCGAACATAGCTTTTACAGTCTAGTCTTCTGAAGGCTCTCTGTGAAATTTCTTATTTGTTCCTTTCTGAAGAGCAGGCGTCCCGAACGTCAGATCATGAAAAGTCTTGAATGCTGTGCTAGCTATTCCTGGCCAGGCCAGAGGGGGCCCCTAAGGGTTTTTAAGCAAGTCACTAAATCACATTAATGTTCCCGATAAATCACTCATTTGCATTGTGGGACGTGGATTGGAGGTGGGAAGGGGCCCTGCTAGGAGAGAGAGAGAAATGGCAGGGCTGTGGGCAGATTCAAGAGGCTGAGTCAATGGTTAGGGGGTTGGAGATGAAGGTGGGAAGGGAGAGGTAGAAGTTCATGGTGACTTCACATCTTAATTGACTTGGCTAGCAGCATAGGGCCCACAAACGAGATGGGGAACAAGAGATGAAAAGCAGGTTTGAACAAGGCTGAGTTTGAGGAGCTAACAGATTATCCAGTCTGGAATGTCCACTAGGCATTTGTGGGTAAATGGGTAAATAAGTTTGCCTGAAGCTGAAGAGAGGATCTGGGACATAATTTGGAAGCACTTACTTGGAATTTATGCATCCTTCTTTTCTTTCCTATTATCTTCTAATTAGTTTTCTGCTATTAGTATATCTTTATACCTCTAACATTTGTTTTTTTATTGTTGAAGTACAGTCAGTTGACAATGCTGTGTCAGTTTCAGGTATACAGCATAATGTTTCAGTCATACACAGATACATATATAGCTAACATTTTATATACTGATTATATTCTTCCTGGGGTCGATCTGTCTCTGTCTCTAACTTACAGGTTTTGCTCTACTTAGGATTGTTTCTCCCAGCTGGTGTGTTTAGTTCCACTAAATATTTTTCCTTTATCCATCTTAGATCATACAGCTCTCTTTCTCCTTCTGGAAACGTTCCTTACCTCCAAAGTACTTCACTTCTAACACCTCAAGAACATGATTCCCATACTATTGAGGGAAAATCATCGAAGTCCTTTAAGAAAGCCTTACATTATCTTTATATATGCTTATAGCAGAAGGGGTAAATGTATACTGAGTACTTTTTACTCTTCTAGGCACTATTACTTTGCTTCCTGGCCCTGAATATTTAATTTATCAGAAATGTATATTTTTACATTTGCCTTAAGTAAGGAAAAGCCATTAAATTTTTCTCTCCAGAGCAGAGCTTCCATATTGATATTGTTTGAATATACAGAAGCAATTTTGTTATTTTGCCTACATACAGACATACCTAGATTCAGAACTCAGATTTGCTTTTTTTTAAATCTTTTTTTTTTTTTTTTTTTTTGCCTTTAGACAGATCATTTAACCTACCTGAGCTTTAGTGGCCTGGCATGTGAGAGGCCTGCACAGTATTTTGCTATGATGGGTACCTTAACCCCAGTGTGAAGGAATTTATGGCATGATCAGAACTTCTTTTCCCCCTTTTCTAGATGTTACTATTCATGAAGATCATTGGGTTGGTGAGACAGTACTACAATCAACGTTTACCAGTCAGTTATTAAATCTTGGGAGTTATTCATCTGTCCAGCCTGAAGAATGTAAGACACATTTTAAATATACTAATTTCTTGGTATTTAAAGTACATACAAATAAATGGTAAATTTACAGAATGTTTTCTAAACAGATTAGCTGAAAAGTATTGGTTTATTTTCTTTAGTAAGAATGAAAAAACTTATAAAAATGAATTTGTACATGTAAATCGTACTTATTTTAAGAAATATTGGAGTTCATATTTCATTTGCTTATTTTGGAGCCAGAGGTATTGGTATAGACTCATGGTTTTCAGTATATAGGTAGATAAATAGATAAAGGGATACAGAAATGCAGATATATGTGTATGGGTGGGTTAATCCATACAGTATATACATTTCCTAGCTCTGGCTGCTGAGACAACACAGAAGCAGTGAAACCTCAGTTAACGATGAGCATGCCTGGTGCCCAGATCTTGGTCTGCAAAGGGGCCAGCACTCCTAGAAGTGGCTGATTACAGGACTGGGACAGGGAAAATACAAGAGCCTGGAACATTTGGTGGTGTCAGAAAAGGCTTGTTTTGAAAGAACACACCAGAAGGAGCAACTACTGGTTAAAACTGCAACAATTTAAGGGAACAAAAAGAGATAGTATGAAATTATAGCCCTTAGAATAAGATATTTATGGGTCTATATGGATATAAATAAATATTCAACCGACTGACCAACCTACTTAACTAAATAAATACATAATAAGGGAGAGCTCTTTACAATTCCAGTGAATAAACTGGAATTCCAATGAATAAATGTGAAAAATAAATACTGCAAACAAGGATCCATTGATAGATGCTAAAATTAGTAGGTGGAAGTTTGGGGAGACATAGCATTGCATGTCTCCCCAAAGGTAGTTATGAGCTTACAAGGAGAAAAATAAGTTTTTAGTGAAGAAACTTGGCAGACATCATGTAACTGGGTGATTAAGGTAAATGTCATCAGAATTAAGATATATGGATATCATGAACTCCTTGCTATGAAAGGGACACAGCATAATTTGGGGGGTATTCTTGCTAAAAACACATAACCTCATTTCATTCATGAGAAAACATTGGAGAAACCCAAATGGAGGGGACATTCCACAAAGAAACTGGTCAGTACTCTTCAGAAGTGTCAAGGTTATGAATGACAAGAAAGACTGATGAACTATTACAGACTGGAGGAGAATAAAGAGAAATAACAACTATATGTAATGTAGAATCCTGGATAGGATCCTATGTAGGAGGATATTACTGGGAAATTGGTAAAATTTGAGTAAGATTTATAGTTTTGTTAATAATATTTTACCAGTATGAATTCTTCTTCATAATTGTTCTGTGATTATGTAAGATGTTCACATTAGAGGAGGTAGGGTGAGGAGTATAAGGGAACTACTATTTTTGCAACTTTTTTGTAAGCCTAATATTAGTTCAAAAAAAGAAGTTAGAAAAAAGCCATGTATGATCATCTCAATAGGTACAAAGAAAGCTTTTGAAAATAAGATCCAACACTTACTCATTGGGAATAGAAGGAGATTTATTTTAACTTCATAAAGAATATCTTTAGGGGGGCAGGGTATAGCTCAAGCGGTAGAGAGCATGCTTAGCAAGCATGAGGTCCTAGGTTCAATCTCCAGTACCTCCTCTAAAATAAATTAAACAAACAAACAAACAAAACCCACCCTAATTACCTCCCCCTGTCAAAAAAAAAAAAAGATAAAACAATTTTTAAAATTTTTTTTAAAAGTATCTTAAAAAAATGCAGAGCAGATATCCTAATTGGAGAAATATTAGAAACATATCTTGAAAAAATTAAAAATGAGACTAGGATGCTGCCATTACTACTGTTTTCAATATATTATTGGAGATACTAACCAGTGTGAGAAAACATGGAAAAAGAAATTTCCAAAAAGATTGGAAAAGGAGAAATAAAGCTGTTGTTATTTATAGACGACATGATGAATTATTATTACATATAGATTTACACAGGCTCTTTCCCCTCTTAAAACTATAAGCAAATTACTAGAAATAATGGGAGAGTTAAGCAAGGTGGCCAGGTATAAAGTTAACATACAAAAGTCAGTTGCATTTCTAGAGTGGAGTGACAATCAGCTAGTAACACAAATAAAAAGAAGGCACCATTTATAATACTTTGTGGTATTAAGTATCTGCTAATAAATTGAATAATTTTATTGTTAAAGGAAAATTTTAAAAATTAAGAGATTTTAAAGAAGAACTAGATAAACATATACTTTGTTCATTGATTAAACAATTCAACATTGTGAAGATTTCAGTTCTCCACTGCTTGATCTATAAATTCAGAACAAATCCAATTAAAATCCCAAAAAGATTTTCATGAAATTTGATAAGAAAGAGTAAGTGGTCAAAAGCAGGCTGGCCATTTTTGAAAAAGAAAAGCAAAAGAAGGAATAATTTGCCCTCTTAGATGTTAGGATTTGGTATGAATTTGTAGTAATTAAAAACAATATTGTGGGGAGCTCAGTGGAAGAGCTGCTTCTTAGCATGCACAAGGTCCTGGGTTTAATCCCCAGTACCTCCATTAAAAAATAAATAAAAATGAAACTAATTACCTCCCCACCAAAAAGAATTTTATGGTAGCTCACAGAGAGAAAAATGTGACAATGAATATATATATGTTCATGTGTAACTGAAAAATTGTGCTCTACACTGGAATTTGACACAACATTGTAAAACGACTATAAATCAATAAAAAACGTTGAAAATTTTTTTAAAAATTTAAAAAGTAAATTTAAATAAAAGGGAAAAACAAACAAACCAGAAAACCAAACAAACAAACCAAAAAAACAATATGGTTTTGGCCAACTGAAGTCAGCCAATTTTTGAATTTTTGGATTTTCTTTAAAAGATTTAAGTTTAATCTTTTATTGTTGATATTTGAAGTTGCTACATCTTGGAAAACATTTCCAAGGAGCTAAATGGCTTTTCAGTAAAATTCACCATGTTTTATAGATGTTAATACAATGGAAGGGTAAAGAGTGTGCTGAAATGATGAAAATAGCATGATATGCAAATATTTTGCAAGGGATTTGAGAGATAGATGTAGCAAGCTCTGGTTTTCAGGCTGATCTAGATTGACGTAAGGTTGATGTCATTCAGTAATTTCATAAAAATCTTAGGATCTAGTTCTCGATGGAGAATATCCCATGGAACACCTGGGGTGCTTCAGGTTTTGTTGAACAGTGTGAAAAACCTTTAACTAATTAACTAAGCTTTAGAGTGACTTCAGATTTGTTTTTATACTTACATAGGAATTTATATTGCCTTGTTTTTCACAGGTTACACAACTTAGTAGCTAAATAAAGTATATGCTAAGACTTTTTTTGTTTGATTCAGTTGGTACTTTGAAAATATTTGCACTTGTTTTTCTTCTGAAAGAATAAGTCCATTTGGTTAGTTCAGGTTTTGGGGGGTTTTTTGTTTTTGTTTTGCAAGTTGTTACAACTCAAGAGCATTCTTACTGCTGATCAGTGTATGTTCTTTCCTTGTTTCAGTAAGGTGTTATAAATTTTACAAACATAGTCCTGATAATGTGAAAGGATATAAATTTATCTTAAGTATTATCAAATTAAATATTATTAAATTAAGTGTATAAATCAAAGGTTACGACAATATTCCCATGAAGTAGACTGTTTTATTTGAAATCTAAGTAATCAGATGTTTCTGTACAAATTTTTACAAAGCAGGGTTAAGGGTTAAGTAAATAATTTGTTATTAGGGATCTTCTTTTCCCTCCAAAAGCTCTTATTGTAGATAAAGAATAAAGCCCAGACAAATTGTGTACAAGTTCACAGGAATCATTATTGACAAAGCCAGAGTATGAACCCAGCTCTTCTGATTCCGGATGTGCTGGAAATATTGTGAAAGAGGAATCAGGAGGTCTGGTGAATCAGGTGGAGCTGTGGAAGATGTTTGGAGTTGGGTTTTGCTGTAACCCAGTTGATGTTTATCCCCCCTCTTCCCCTCTTTCTGTCATTCATCTTTCATGCTGTCTGTTCTTTTCTCTTATACTCATTATCTTTTGATAGTACCTTTGTTTTTTAAAATCCATTTAGGAATCAAATAACCTTAATTAGAACAGATTTCATGTATCAGGTTTAAAAAACCTTAAAACATTTGTTTTTATCCATCTACTCAGTTGTTGCCAGAAATCTGGACGTCCTCTATAATCCGTTCTTTACCCTCCACATCTAATTGTTTCTTGGATTCTGTCTCTTAACTATTTCACAGATCTACACCCTTCTCCCCTTCATGCAATCTTGCCTGGTTTCCAACCTTTGTCATCTGCTGAATGGCCACTAGCCTCCTAAACGTTCTTCCTACTCTTTCATCTATGAAAATTGATTCCTCTGCATTAAAGGGTCCATAAACTTGGATGGGAAGGCACTACATCTTTTTTTTCCCTTCTGGTTTTATTGGAATATAATTGACATACAGCACTGTGTAAGTTGAAGGTGTGCAGTATAATGACTTGACTTACGTACATCATGAGATGAATATCACAGTAAGTTTAGTGAACATCTATCATCTCACTAGATGTGAAATTAAAGAAATACAAAAAATTTTTTTCCCTCTGATGAGAACTCTTAGGATTTCCTCTCTTCACAATTTTCATGTATAACATATAGTACTGTTAATTATGTTTATCATGTTGGACATGACATCCTAGTACTTATTTACCTTATAACTGGAAGTTTGTACCTTATGACTGCCTTTATTCAATTCTCCCTCCTCCCACTCCCACCATAAGATATTGCATCTTTATTTTCACTAATTGCTCACTGAAAATTATCCTTTTCTTGCATTACAAGTAAGGCAACAATCCACAGTAATATTGTCAGTACTTGTGACTTGGTCACCAATGAACAGCACATATATATTCATATCACATTACAGTTGTTGAAGATAACATGAGTATCATTAATGCCCGTGATACTTTGACATACTTTGAATTTACAATAGTTGTTGCATACTCTGCTACATCCTGTTACTAGTTGGTTTTTTTTTTTTTTTTTTTAGTTCTTTTTTTTAAATTGAAGTGTAGCTGATTTACAGTGTTGTGTTAGTTTCTGGTGTACAGCATAGCGATTCAGTTACACATGTATAGATATTTTTCATATTCTTTTTCATTATAGGCTATTAAAAGCCATTGAATATAGTTCCCTGTGCAATATGGTAGGACCTTGTTGTTTATCCCATTATTTAATATTTTAATGAGGCACATAAGTTATCTCCAGTTTAAAAATATTTCGATTACTTTATTTCCATATAAGTGATTTTTGAATCCTATTTCATTTTATACATTTGAAAACATTATTCTATAATAAAAATGTTCTAAAAGTTGATAATGAAAATAGTTGCACAACTTTGTGAAATACTTTAAAAAACACTGAATTATACACTTTAAAAGGGTGAATTTTATGTAGGTGGATTATATTCCAATAAAGTTGTTATAAAAATATTGATCTGATAATGGGTCTCTATGCTTTATCAGCCTGCCAAAACATCTGTGGTATGTAAAGGATTACAAACCCCTTCTCCCCTCCCACTTACTACCTAGAAACCTTTTATTAGGCATTTTTCCAAAACGCAGCTCAAATATTCCCTCAATAAAGCTTCTTCCAACTTCCCTGGGCAGTTCTTTTTGTGTGCTCTTAAGAATGCTTACATATATCGCTTGTACCCTAAGCCCAGTGTTGGCTTAGGGTTGGCTACCTCTAGGTTGATCATTCCTTCAGCGTGGGATGATGGCATGGTATGTCTTTGCATCCCTAGCACCTGGTATAAAGCCAGGCACACAGTGGCTGGTCTACTGATGAGTGAGTGACTCATGAGGCTTTAGTGTGGCACAAGAAATACATTAGGGTAAGACTGATACTGGGAGAAGGAAAGAAGAATCATTTATTTTTTTTCTATTGAAATTGGTTAGTAAACTCTGCTTTCTGAAAAATCCTTGTGTTTTTGCTAAGATCTTATTTTTGGTCAATGATCAATCATTTATTCAAACATACCTCCCTTTCCTTCAGGGAAATTAAAATTTAATCAGTGAAACTCACCAGTCCGTCATTTAAAATGTGTGTATTTTATTGTATGTAAATTGTATTTTAATAAAAAATGGGGAAAAAAAATTGAGACAGGAGAGAAAACCGTCAGTATGACACAACAACTGAAGAATTAAATAACCGATCTAAACAGCCAGGAGAAATATTATGAGGTAGCGGGCGCATGCTCAAATGCCAAATGAGAGTTAGAGATAAAAGCTAAGTTTAGGGCAAGGAGAAATCACTGGAAGTCTATAGTGGTTTTAATTCTATATAGTATTTAGATAGGCAGAGAGGAGGTTGACGGTGTTGCATCCAGTGAAAATGGTGAGGACAGAGGCTTAGAAGTGGGAAAGAATAAGGCATGTTCGGGGAGAGCCAGTTAGGCAACTCATAGAGTACTTCAGATGTGAAATTCTAAGTCTTGAGGAAGACTAGGCGGTGGTTGGGATAGTTGGGGAAGACATGATCAAATCAGACTCCAGGGATTAGGAAACCAATCGGATACAACAGGGTATTGGAAGGAGTCAAAAAATAATTGAAATAGTGGTCTTGATTAATTAGTGGAAAAATGATATTATTAACAAAATAGAGAAGTAAGGGAACAGGGCAAGTTTTTTGGAGATATAAATAATTCCACTTCCATTGGTTGAAAATACCAAGCTTATTTTTGCATCTAAAACTGATTCAAGAATAAGCTACACGTTTTATAGAAATGAAATCATGTTTTACATTTAATCACACTTTACAACATACAATACAGTTCCAAGAGAAAGTTATGTTGTCAAGAAAATATAATATTTCCATCTTTTGTACGTATGTTTTTATTTTCTTTCTTAGATTCCTGTATGGTTAGTGATGTTTTACTTCAAGACTTACTGGCATATGTGTCTTCAGAACATTCCTATCTCAGAGATCTTCCTCAGAGAAAGCCTCAGAAAATGAACAAGATAGAATTTGTAGAATTGGAGCAGCTTCAGCCAGACACATTAGTCCATGCAGTTCTGAGAGTTGTTGATATCACTATACTGACAGGTAAACATTTGGGGCTCCTCCTTAATTTTAGGTTATAAAAGAAATTAAGATACAAGACCATCTTAGTGTACCATTTGGTTATCACTAGATATTTGTCTTTAGACACTGAAGTATGGTATCACATGTAATAGAGTAATGCCAACTGAAATATTCCTTTTCCTTTTCCAGAGGCATTATACAGTTATAGAGGACAGAAGCAAAGGAAAGTTATGTTAACAGTGGAACAGACCCAAGGTCAACATTATGTGCTTGTATTATGGGGTCCTGGAGCAGCCTGGTACCCTCAACTTCAAAGGAAAAAAGGTAAATACACCAAAAAGCATTTAACTTATTTATAGTTAGGTAAATGATTAATGCTTATGAGCCTAAGATGAAAAGGCTTTGGAGATTAGACTACGTTTGAAATATAATTGATCATTGATCATGATTGAAAATTCTTTTGCAAATTTCTCCTGTTTTAATTTTATACTTCCTGTAAGCAAATCAGTGATCTAAAAAGTCCTCCATAATTAATGGTAGCAAAATAAAAGCTCCCATTTATTCCCTGGTATGCTACTTTACCTTTTTAGTGAGGATCTTACCTTCTTTGGATAAAGTTCTTTAAAAATTTAATTCTGGAGAAGCTTCTACGATTTTTATTCAGCCAAAGTACTCTGATAAATAAACTTCTCTCTGGTCATAAGGCAGATGTTAGGAGAGTTTCATTAACTCTTTCAAGTCACAGTGTTACTGTTTCATAAATGACTGTGTTCCAGGTTTTTATTCCAGTTGCTTTAAAAGTGTGGACTATTAGCCATCCATAGAATGTTCATGTTTAAAGGATGACCCATGACTACCTTTTTCTTTAAAGCATAAGTTAATAATTTTTGATGCATTGAATTAAATGGAATTGATATTTCAATAAAATAATATAATATCTTCCTTTTGATACTGTGAGACCCCTTAATTGTAATAATCAGAGATAGTTTAATCACTGGCTTATGAGTTATTTTACTCTACTAAATTAATTCAGAGACTGATTAAGTGTATAACTCATTCTTTTTTACCTGAAAGAGTTAATGTTTCTTCGCAAACTTCTGTTTCAAAATAGTTATCTAAAGATAAGATCTATCACTTTGTCTCTCTTAATCATTAATAGCCCATAACTAGGATTTGAGATAAGTCCAACTTTTGACTTTTATGTTAAGATCAAACAGTGATAAATATTTGTTTGGTTGAGAAATCTGGCAAACATGTGTCAATGGCAGACAGACCATCGTTATTGACCAGGAACACGAGTCTAGTGCATGCTGAACAGAACGTGGGTCAAAGGTGTCATTCCACTTATGATGGAGCTGGAGCAAGGCAGATTGCTCCATGCTTAATACCAATATTCTTTTAAAACTAATAGTTTTTTGGTTAATAGAAGAAGAATTATAGTTATCTCTAGATAACTCTATCATACTTAGGTCAATATTGAAAATTTATGAATCCAGGAATTAAGGTATAATTGTTCTTTGTTCATTCATTCAATAAATTTATTTATAACCACTGCTTTTAAGTTTTAATATCCACCTTAATACTTCAATATCATTCTTTCTAAAATGGGAAAATACAGGGAGAGGGTATAGCTCAGTGGTAGAGCATGCATGAGGTCCTGAGTTCAATCCTCAGTACCTCCATTAAAAAGATAGATAGATAGATAGATAGATAGATAGATAGATAGATAGATAGATAAACCTAATTACCTCCCCCCAAAACAAATTAAAAAAATAATAATTTAAAAAATTAAAATGGGAAAATACCAATTTGGAAGGATCGTTTAAGTAAGTGATTCTACTTTTAGAAATTGTTAGCATTCTGTCTATTCATTTAGTATTTCTTGAGGCATTCTCTGTATTAACCTTTATACTGGGCACTGGTTTTACTCGTTCCTAAGGATGACAAACTCACATCTAGGTGATATAATCAGAAATGATCATCAAGAAGTCATTACTGAATACTGGAGATATCAGAGTTGAGGTTTTGGATAAGAATAATAAGATACCAATACCAAATTCATATTTTTTTGAAATATGCATTACTGGTAGGAATTTGGTATGCCTCATATGTAGCGAGCATTGGTCACAACTTAGGTCCTAATGAGGGTAGGCTACGGACATAAATTACACTTCCTGGGGATAATTGGGTACACATAAAATAAACTATTCAGAACTAAATGCCATTACAATGCAATATTCTCCTGAAGTCATTTAATAAAGTCCAATATTTAAAAAATACAACAGATTACAATAGAGGACTCTTAGGACATAGCTAATTAAGCACAGAGTAATACAGATGACCCTGACCTTTGTGATTACACTTCATGCAGAATCACAGTTACGTCTGCATTTAGTTTGAAATCCATTCACACCCTTAATTCATGATTGAAATGTAGACATGTATCACAAATTGTCTCGTACTGGTCAGTCTCCCTCAGACTTAGTAGCCTAACCTGCATACAACTCCTTTCTGTTACTTGAACAAACCAGTCTTTTCTCCTGCCTCCAGATCATCAGTTTACATGTTTCCCCTGCATAGGGTGAATTTTCCTCCATCTCTCCACGCAGATGGCTCCTTCGTCTCCCAGCTTCAATTTCATGCCCTCGTAGAGCCCTCCTGCATGTGTATACATATCGCTCCCTATCAGATCACCCTGTATTCCGTGTCTGCCCCTTAACACAATCGGGATTATCCAGTTTATTTGCTTGCTTGATAATTAACTAAATTTTTTGGTAGATTGTAAATTCTGTGACTGAAAAGCACCCTGACTAGTTTGTTCACCATTGTATCTCCATCACAGCACTGCCTGCACTAGCAGATACCTTCTTTATGAATGAATGAAGGAAACACTGTTCAGGCAACTGTTCAAAATAACCACTATCTTTAAGGAGTAAGAGACTCAAGTTTGACGAGGAGATAACTTTGCTTGTTTCAGATAATAAGAAAAAAAATCAGAGTTAAAAGTGCATGCACATGAAGGTTTTGCAAACCATTGGATGTATTAAGAAATTATATTTAAACTTGGGCACTGAAGGTTCATAGATAAAACTGTAACTCTGCTGTGGTTAACTTAAACAATTTATAGGTTATATTGGAAGCATATGGGAGTATCTCAGAGTACATAGGGCAAGAGTGCTGATGGGTTTCATGGGGACTGGGAACTAGGTGCTGAAAAGCTTTTTAGGTCCCAGGCAGCTTCTGCATGTATCTGCTTTTATTTACTCGGTATAGACTTTCTCTGCTTCTTAACCTTATGGAAAGCAGATTGTTACTCTGTAGCTCCTATTTTGCTTTTCCTTTTAAGAGACCAGTTCCATTCCCAAATTCCCAACAAAGAGAATCTGCTTGCCCAGACTGAATTTGATTCAATCAGACGAGGCCTGGAGGACATGGTCACAAAGTACAAACTGGAATACCTGAGCTTATTTCCGAGGGTGAGGGAACAGTGAAGAGGATCATTTGTGGTCTTGTGGACCACACTACCAAAGATGTGTATGTTCACTAGCCTGGAGAGGTGTGTGTGATATAATATTTATTTTTAATTTTAAAAAGTAGATAATAAAACTTCACATATAATAAGATCCCATTTTAGTAAAAGTGAATGTATAAGTATGTAAATACACATTTAAAAAATCCAAAAATACAGGTACTAAAATGCAAGCAGTGACTGTCTCTATATAGTAATATTACGTGGTTTTAATTTTTTCTTTATATCTTTAGTTTGAATTTTAATGTATAGAATCTGCATTTATTTTTTAAACCTTTTAGTACAAAAAACTTCAAACATATAGACAGAATAATATAATGAACTAAAGTACCCATTATCCATCTTATTGAAACATGGCCACAAAAAAATAACAACAACAAAAAACATGGCCAATCTTATTTCACTTACTACTTTCCTTTCACCATCTAAATAGTTTATAAAAAGTATATTTTGTTTTATAATTAAAAATTAAAGTAAAAATGTCCTTTAAAAAAGAATAGATAATGTTTGGCATATGTAATAACAACTTGAGAAAAAATTAAGAATTAAATTCATGCTTTATATTTGGACCAAAATAAATTCCAGATGAATTAGAAATTCAAATATTAAAAAAAAAAAAAGGAACAATGAGTACTAGAATAAAATATAAGGAAACTTACTTGGTCTCCAGAGATTAGTAAGTTGAATAAAATGCAGCAGGAAAAACTACCGTATATAAAAGTCACTGTATACAAAATTAAAACACGAGTCAAAAGCCAGAAAAAAATTGCATTTTGTCAGAAAATAATGCAATAAGCAGAAGACAAATAATTGTAAGGATAAATGGACAACAGACATGAACAGGCAAGTCCATAAAGGAGAAATTAAAGTGGCCAATAAAATATGAAAAAAAAAGTTACTCTTACTAGTAATTGAACACAGACAAATAAAATAATAATGATGGATGATTTTTCTCCTAAGAAATTGATAGAGAAGATATGGGAAAATAGCCTCTCTCATAAAGTATTGATGTGAATTGGCAAACCTTTTTTCTTTTCTTCTAATTAAAGTATAATTGACTTACAATGTATTAGTTTCAGGAGAAGAACCTTTCTTGAGGGCAGTTGACAATGCATATGAAAAGCCTTAGAATTTGGAATACCTTTGGCCTAATAATTACACTTAATAGGAATTTATCATGGCTATGCATAAAGATGCAGTTAAAAATGTTTTATCCCTGTACTGTTTATAATAGTGAAAAATAAGAAACGACCAACATGCCCCAAAATAGACAATTGACATAATAATTTTTAAGATTCTGATGTGTCTGTGCAATGACATATTACACAATATTTTAAAAGAACGCAGAATGATACTTAGTGACATGTGAACATATATTTGACATCTTAAGTAGAAGTCAGACAAACTGAGAACAACTGGATGGCCACTAAAATACTAACTGTTTATTTTGGGGTGTTGATGAAGGCTGCCATTTATTTCTTTGCTTAGCTTATCTGTGATTTCTAAGCATGTATTTTGTAATAAGACAAAAAAACTATTTTAAAAATAGTGATTGGTTTTAAGCAACAACTTGAAATACATATGCTTTAGTCCTTTCTAATGATGTTCTTGTCTGTATGGATTTACTGACTTACTTAAAGATTCTCCACAAAAAAAAAAAACTGTCCAGTGAAAGAAACTGAGGAAGTGGGTGGGGTGTGTGAATTAGGTTTATAGGCTGAAGTAAGTGCGATACTAAAAAGATAGCTGTCATTAGAAAACTTAGTGCTAAGACACCTGTTTCTGTTTTAACGTAGTTTTAAAAGTTGCATTTATTAATATATAATATGATTATTTGGCAAGAAAGGCTGTGCTGCTGTAGTTTTAAGACTTTG
The DNA here is from genome assembly GCF_036321535.1 of Camelus dromedarius. Taxonomy (NCBI): domain Eukaryota; kingdom Metazoa; phylum Chordata; class Mammalia; order Artiodactyla; family Camelidae; genus Camelus; species Camelus dromedarius. Next base: position 21,476,527 of record NC_087443.1, read on the forward strand.
AATTACTACTGAGAGAATAGTAGAAATAGGAGCAACTGAATCTAAATGCTTTTTGTTGTTGTTGTTCTGAAAAAATTAGCTAAATAAGGAAACCAAGGTGTTGAAAAATCAGTGGGAAATATTGCTTATGGCAGATGTGTTTATTTCTATGTCATTGTTTTAAAAAAATCTTTCCTGTAGATATCAAAATAAGAATTTGCTACTCTGAAAAGCAGTTGGTTATGATAAATTTTGACTATTAAGGAGGGCAGATAATCTTTGGAAAAATTTTGTTTAAAATTATCTCCTTATTGCCTCAATACAACATTCGCATTTTGCCTCTTTATACCCAAATTCCTTAATGTGATAAAAGTTGTATTTAATTGATTTAATCAGGTCAATCTATTTAATGTGATTATGAGCCTAGATTATTTCCCTTTTGGTAACTTTCTGTTTTTGTTTGTTTGTTTAAGATTATCTTTGGGAATTTAAATATCTTTTTGTTCAGCGCAATTGCATCCTAGAAAACCTAGAGTTGCATACAACAGCGTGGTCATCCTGTGAGTGCCTGTTTGATGATGATGTAAGGGCCATTACATTTAAAGCAAAGTTCCAAGGAAGCACACCCTCCTTTGTGAAGATGTCAGATTTAGCAACACACCTAGAGGATAAGCATTCAGGTGAGATCTTTATAAACATAAGATACTGCTAGTTTTAATATAAGCAAAGAAGCTACCACTTGTGGGAAAAAATATGTAATTGAATATAAAAGTGAAATATAGATCCTTGTAAATAGCTGAAGCAGATCTTGGCATCTTCCTAGCTTTTTGCCTCAATCCTTTGAGGTTAATTTGTAATTATTAGGGATTACTTAAGAATGTTTTTTGCATATAGTTACAAACAGCTTATCATTTAATAAACCAGGAATAGAAAAAGTGACCCTAACCAGAGTCACTATTGAGATATACTAAACTATCGTCTGTACACGATTGTTAAAATTTGACACTGATAGAGAGTTTGTGGAATTTCCTCACTGCTTGGTATAATGTAATATACTTCCTGAACTCAGATGTGTGTGTGTGTTTATAAATTTCATTTTCAGAAGCATAGTACATAGAAGAATGCCTTCGATGATGAGTTTTGTAAACACACTCACACAATTTCCATGAACTAAATGTAATTAAAGTAATTTATTTTGAGTGAAGAAGTAAAGGGGGTATGTTTTAGGGATGAAGAGAGAGTGAAATAGTGAAAATAACTAGACAAATTACTACCATTTTAGTGGGAAATACTTTTCACTAAATCACATTGGCTTCCTAACTACAGAGATGATGATAAACAAAGATGCTAACTCCTGGTTGAGGGTATAACAAACTACACAGCATTTAAAGATACATTTAAGGTTGCTGAATCCCAGTAATTAGTAAATGTCAGTGATTAGCAGTTTTGGAAACTGATAAAATTTTCCAGTGGCTTTTATAGCAAATGTATTTAGAGGGCAAATAAGGGTTGAAAAAAAGTGAGATGTATCTGTAGGTTTATTGTTACATAATTTAAATTTTTTAATGAAGATTTGCCCAAAAATTTTCTTCAGAATTTGTATAAGATGACTATTCTTGGTGCTTATGTAGGTTGAATTATTAAGAATAACTCAGGAACTTTGGATCTTGATACTGAATTTTAACTTTATTCACTCATTTTCATAAATAATTTTCTAAACTCTTATAGATGGTTTTAGATTTTACTAAGTGCTAGATGTGGTTTAAGTGAAATAAGATTATTTTTAGTTTTTCTAATGAAAAGAATCTGGTCCCAAAATAGGTTGTAGCTCCTAAGAGATTCATGGTAAGATTCTCAGCTGTATTTCTGGGCTTTTTCACTACCATGCTATGCCCCCTTTTGGTTTATTCACAGAAGTGAAAGAGTTGTGGCATACGCAGTTAATGGGATATTTCAGAGTTAGTGCTTTTCAAGTGTGGCTCAGAGTGTCCGATTTTTAAAAAATTTTAACAAGGTTTTTGGAGTATAATTTTCATATGGGAAACCACCCTTATTTTTTAAGTGTGCACATTCACACGGGTGAGTTTTTACATGAAACCCGTGAAAACATCAGAGTCATCAAACTGTCACCTGCCCCTTTGTAATCTCTTCCTTCCCCTCATCCCTGCCCTGGGAATCCTTCCAGGTAATCAATCTACTTTCTCTCACTAGACATTAGCTTGAATTTTCTGTGATTTTACATACATGGAATCATGCAGCATGTACACTGTTTTGTTTGGCATCCTTTAACTTAACAGATTCTTTGAGATGTATCTACGTGGTTGTGCATATCAGTAGTTCATTCCTTTCTAGTCTCTTATATGAATACACCATGATTTGTTTACTGGTTCTACTGTGGATGGACATCTGTGTTGTTTCCAGTTCTTGGCTATTATAAATAAAGCTTCAAACTTTGAATGAATAAGCATTCAAGTACTACAAGGCATTATATGGACATAGTCTTTCTTTTCTCGTCAGTAAGTACCAAGGAATTGAGTCAAAAGCTGGATTATATGGTAGGCATATGTTTAACTTCTAAAGAAACTGCCAAACTGTTTCCCAAAGCAGTTGTACCATTTTGCATTTCCACCAGCAGTGTATGAGAGTTCTGTTTTTTTCCACACCCGCCTCAACACTTGATATGGACATTCTTTTTAATTTTGTCCATTATAAAAGTGTTTAGTGATAGGTCATTGCGGTTTTCACTTGCATTTCCTTATTGGCTGATGGTGTTGAACATTTTTTATGTACTTAATTGCCATCCATATATCTTCTCTGATGAAGTGTCAGTTGAAATCTTTTGCTTACCTAAAAAAAATTTGGGTAGATTATTTTACTGACTTTTGAAAGTTTTTTATATTCTGGGTAATATACTCTTTGCAAATATATTGCTTATCTTTCTCTTGTCTTTGCTCTAGTCTGTTATTTGTCTTTTCATTCTTTTAACCAGGTCTTTTGAAGAGCACAAGTTTTAAATGTTAATGAAGTCCAGTTTGTCCATTTGTTCTTATATGAATTGTACTTTTGGCATCTTTTCTAGGAGATCTTTGCGTAAACCAGTGTCACAAAAATTTATCTCCTCTGTTATTCTGAAAGTTTTGGAGTTTTAGGTTTTAAATTTGGGCTTATGATCTTAGTTTTAGGTTTTAAATTTGGGCTTATGATCTTTTTTGAGTTAATTTTCATATATAGTATGAGGTATGGCTCAAAGTTGTTTTTGTTTTAGTGTATGAATATCCAGCTGTTCAACCATCAGTTTTTGAAAAGATTATCATTTTTCCGGCAAATTGCCTTTGCATCTTTGTCAAAATCAATTGTCCACATGTGTGGTCTGTTTCTGGGCTTTCTCTTCTGTTTTATCCATCTATTTGTTTCTCTTTCCACCAATACCACACTATTGATTACTGTAGCTTTATAATAAGTTTTGTGAATGAAAAATACTGCAAACCATCTCAGTAAACAAAGAATGCTGAAGCCATCAAGTCATCAGCGGCTACTGCCACCCCCCAGGGAAGACAAGCCTGCAGCCCAGCCTTTGCAGCCACTCACAATGGTGCACTCTGAGGGGACTCAGAATAAGAAAGGACAGGATACTGGCCCTAGGTAGCTAGGTGCTTGTCAAAGGAATGAATTCAATGAGCCCAGATGTTTGCTTCCTCCCATACATAGAAAAGCGCTAAATTCTTTAACTTGAGATGCCTGGTTTTCTTTAGTTAACAAGTAATCTTTTAATGTTCCAACTACCTGGTCTTTGTTGTAAAACTCCTATATATCCTAGCTCCTCCCCTGCCTCTTCGGAGCAGTCCCTCAGAGCCATCTGAGAGGCTGTTATGCCGGGCTTCAAGGGGTTCGAGTCCTCAGAAATGTCCACCAAATAAAACATTGCTCTCAACTTTTAGGCTGTGCATTTGTTTCAGTCGACAAACCTATACAGTCTAGGGTAGATACTGAAGCCATAAGTGAGTGAGACTGTCCAGGAAAGGAGTGGAGACAAGATCAAGAACTAGGCGTCAAGTGTATACTTTCCTCTAAGTAACTGTGAATCAACTGTGTAGTTAACCATGTTTGTAAGTTACAGTTACAGTTTTGGCCTCCTAATTTATTGTCTTTCTTTTTGTTTGTCTTTTATAGGAGTGATTCTAATCAAAGCCCAGATTTTAGAGCTCGTGTTTCCTATTGCAGCCTCTCAGAAGATAATTCTAAATGCTCACAGTTCTCTGGAGAGTATTTATTCTTCTCTTCCCAATATTCTTTACACCGGCTGTGCAAAATGTGGATTGGAACTAGAAACAGATGAGAACAAGATCTACAGACAGTGTTTCAGCTGCTTGCCTTTTACTATGAGGAAAATACACTATAGGTAAGGCAACTAACCCAGCCCGTTGGATGGAAAACACTCATTATTATAGGACTAGAAATGACCAAAGAATTACATATATCAGTTCTTTCTAATGAGAACTAACTAAAGCTAATCTAAGAGAATAAATTTTTCCTCCTGAGTGATAAATACCTACTTACGAAAGCAAAATTTTTCCGGTGTTCATAACAGGAATTTTTAAATAACAGTAATTGGGAGATTTTATTGCCTTTAAGCAGCTATACTGAAGAAAACTTTTCCTTGGTTTCCATAGTCTGGACGTGGCACGTTTTATTTATCCATTCGTTAATTGATGGGCATATGGATTGTTCCCACTTTTTGGCTATTACAAATAATACTGCTCTGAACATTCACGTACACATTTTTTTGTGGACATGTGTTCTCATTTCCCTTGGGTGTACACTCAGGAGTAAAATTGCTAGGTTGTGTGGTACTGTATGTTTAACCTTTTGAGGAACTGCCAAACTGGTTTCCAAAGCTGCCGCACAAGTTTACATTCTCATCAGCAACGTGTGAGACTTGGTTTCTCCACATCCTTGTCAACACTTTCTATTATCTGTTTTTCTTTTTGTTGCTTGTACTTTTGGCACCATATCTAAGAAAGGTATTGTTCCTAAGCTAAGATCGTGCAGATTTAGTCCAATATTTTCTTCTAAGAATTTTATAGCTTTAGCTCTTACATATACGTCCATGATCTATCTTGAGTTAATTTTTGTGTATGGTGTAAGGAAGGGGTCCAACTTCATTCTTCTGCATGTGGATATTCAGTTGTCCCAGCACAACTGGTTGAAAAGACTATTCTATCCCCATTGAATCACCTTGGTACCATCATTGAATAACTTACTTTCTATCCCACTAAACTCTTAAATTCCTTGAGTAAAGGAACAAGATCTGTCTTATTCACTAGTGTGCACTCAGTGTTTTGCTCATTGCATGGTGCATATACATACTGAGGATGTATTTGTTGAAATAAAGGATAGAGGAAGGAAGAGAGCCTGGGGAAAGAGAATAGGAAAGGACATGGAATCATCAGGTGGATAAAGGGGAAGTAGGTTTTTGGAGGGAAAATCAGTAGTCATGTTTTAGCTGTTACGCTAAATTCCCCTACATTCGTGAGTCTTCCCAAATTCTGTTCTCAATTTATTTTTAATAATTAATTTATTTTTAAAGGAGTTTCTTTTAAAAGTATATAGATAGAATAATATTATTCATATAGTTTTGTTCATGTTGTTTGCCCCTTACAGTATATCATGGCATTCCTTCCCTAACAGCACTTGTAAGTCTTCCTCATTTATTTTAACAGCCACATAGTATTCCATTACATGATGGACTGAAAATTAGTTATCTAATTCCCTATTTATTGGCACACAAAACAGTTTTTTTTAAAAACATTCAATTTTGTCATTTTATTTGGATAGGGTAACCAAAATCACAGAAGACTGAGTTATGAATGAGAATGACAATTTATTGGTGCAAACTTAATAATCTGTATACACCTCAGAAGGAAAATTTACTGGAGATATTAAGTTAATATGAAAGTGTGCTTTGCTTGTCACAATTAGAGAAAATAAAATTTAAAAGCACAGAAGAATTTTGATATCAAATTATAATGTACAGTGCACTTTGTTTTAATATTCCAAATCAACTAATGCAAAACGGCTTGTTTTTGGTAAGAAAGACTCCTGTGGGAAAAAATAGCTTGAAGTTGTGACTATGAAATATGTGATTATCATTTTTATTTGATTTCCAAAAATAACTTACACAACAATGTAAATCAATGTTTTCTTATATTAGTATCTGAAAATTTAAAATGAGTATGGAATAAATAACATTTATTAATGTATCACCTGAAACTCTTTTTTAAAAAGCCCTTCTATTTCTAGGATGTTTCAGAACATCCTCAAGTTGTTTTAGTCATTAAAATTAGCCCTGCATAAAAACCCAGTGATGTTTGAAATTATACTGCATTTAAACATTCCTTTAATTGGAGATCTTTTTGAAGGACGTGTGCTGTTTACTCTTTTGTAGGCCAGCTTTAATGACCATAGTTGATGGAATATATAAGGTTTGCGTGCACGTAGGATCAAAGCTGGTGGAGAAGATTCTTCTCAACATTTCTCCTGACTGGCTCAACAGAGTTATAGGTAAGATACCAGCATGCCCTCGAGAGGTGGTTCTTGGTAAAACCACTTATTTCAGGAGTATAGACAGTATACTGGAACAGAAGGAACACTATGCTGCGAATTAAGCTTTTTTTCTGTCAGTGTAAAAGCAGAATTTAGCTTGAGTGAAACACAAGACTAAGTCAGTCAGAAGGCAAGACTTGCTCTACACCTGTCTCAGCGCATGATGAGAGGGAAGTAAGTGCCTGATCCCCTTCTTGCTCTAAATTCCCAATCAGTAAGCAAAAACACTAGGACCTTTGTTTTAGAATAGTTAAGTAAACGAATGTGGGACACCTGTCCATGTATGAAGATTGTCCGGTGTTGGTAGAGTGGATTTGCAGGATCTTCAGCTCTGTTGGGAGGTGTAGTCAGTGACTGACCAGGAAGTGAGGGTAACCCATTGGTCAGATGATCAAACTCCATCCTTTCCACATTAGTCTTAGGCTCTCTAAGCAGAAGAGTTAATCTGGTTCAGTTGATTTGCTCTGTCTCATAATAGTGGATTATTTTTTCTTTAATTTTTGCTTGAATGCTGAACATTGCACATAGAATAATACAAACTGAGGTAAACAATATTTGTACCTGGAAACGGGCACTCTTGTTTTCCTAGACCTTTACTAGGGGTGGGGGTGGGTGGAGGGCGGCAGACAGAGTTAATCTTGTCAGACCGAGTTGGATTTGAGGTTTTTTATTGCCATGGTTACCTTCAGGTCACCACTGACTTCAGATTATCCAACATTATCTTGTGCTCATGGTGGGGAGCGGTTTTCCAGAGACTTTTCCCCAATAATCCTGCCCCACCATCAGCTTTATCCCTTCACTCTGCACCTGGGCCTCAGAGACAGTTTCTCTCCATGTTCTTTTACATCCCGAGACTGTTCAGGCTCTGTTGGTTGATATTCGGTGCATCTTAGCCTGCAGGGAGGGGCAGGAGTGATTCTCTTTGACTCTGGTCCAGCCTTGGTCTTACGCAGGCCCTGGGTCTCTGGGTCTCGGGTGGGGTGCTTTCTCAGCGACCCTGCCCCTCCAGCCACGGCAGCCAAGCTCTGCCTTGTGCCTTTGGTGGGGCTTGTGTGGTCCTGCCCCTTCCCCAGGGATGTTCCTTTCATCTTTCCTCCCTCTCTCTCCTCTTTACCTGTAGCCTGGGCAAGATGAAGGCTTTTGTTCCTTAAGGTGGTCATGCTGAATGGTGTTTTGTGCTTTTCCTCGGGGCAGCTTCTGCCCTTCTCCAGGCCTTTACCGCAGCTGGACGCTTTCTCTTATGTCCTGTCCTGTGTCCAGCCTTGCGAGCACCTGGTGGGGTGAGAGAAGCCAGCAAGGCCGCACAGGGCGCTGGGCCATGCTTGGCTTTTAGAAACTCATCCAAACTTCAAGCACATTCTTCATTCTTGCTTGTTTAATGGACTGCCTTCTTTCTGAGCTCGACCCTCCCGAAAACCCATGCTCCTGTTCTGTCTCTCCTTTCACTGTGGTCTTGGCAGCTGCACAGCCTTGGCTCACTTGTAGGTTAAAGAAGATTGTGATTTTGTAGCTTTTTCAGCTTTTTCTAATCATTGTTAGGGTAAGAGCCACTCTCTTCCCAGTTTTCTACGTCCTAATTAGAAGCCTCTCTGTTCTTTTTTATTCACTTTGTTAATTTTCATTCTTTTTGCTGTTTTCATTGCTTTTCTTGGTATTCTTTCTTGTATTTTCGGCCTTTTCATTTTTTGTATAATGTCATTCTTGATTTCTCAGAGACTCATCATCCTCAAGTCAAGTGTACATCTGTGTTTTGCCCATTCCCAAGAGAATTCAAGTCATACTTCTTGTTGTTAATTAAATTGTAACCATAAGTGAAATTGTGGGTCCCAATTATACAGTGTTCATCAGATCATTCAGATTATCACTAACCTTGATTTTTTTTCAGCTTATGAAAGTGAAAAATACAAACATTTTAAGTTTTGTGGGGAATCCTTACCCCTCCACCGACATGTCATTGGCCCTCCCGGAGTCTGTAGACCCAGTCCAAGGAAGGCTGATGGTGTTGGTCAGGGAACTGGTATAGTTTGAACACAGTTGATAATAGTGCATTGTCAGTCTAGTATTGGGCATCCTGCTAAATGACTTGATTAGATGTCCTAAAACAATGAGAGGGAGAGTATAGTTTTACTGAACACAGTGCTGTGCCAGACGCACAGTGGGACCAAACAAACTGAAACACTGGAGTTAGGAGCAGAGAAAGGCTTACTGTGGGACCCAGTAAGGAGAAAGGGTGGCTCGTGCTCAAAAATCCTGAACTCCCCAGTGGGTTTTGGGGAGAAATTTTTATAGGCAAAATTTGGAGCGAGGGCTGCAGGATGTGTGACTTTCTTCTGATTGGTTGGTGGTGAGGAAACTGGGCAGTGTCCCAGGAATGTTGTGCTCAGCCCGAAGTTGCCATCCTGCACCTGGGTGGGGGCCTTAGTTTCCTGCAGAAGAACTCAAAGATATGGTTATGTGTATCCCCTGAGGAGGAACCAGAATTCTGCTTTAATAGCTGCACTATAGTTTCCTGATCGCACCTCCTTTGTTTCCGTGTTCCCTTCTCTGATTAGCAACCGTTTGAATCTGCCCTTCGGAACTCTGGGAGGTCCAGGAGGCTGAAGCCCTTGTCCCGCGAATAAGAAACAGACACAGAAAGGCTTTTGTGCCCAGGAGATCCCCACAGGGTCCTACTCGGTTTCAATAGGACAAATGCAGAATATAATGACATATCTATCTATCATTTCAGTATTTTTATATAATCAAGATTTGACATTCATTAAGTAACAGATTCAGGGTTCTATTATATGAACAATAAATATAATGTATATATAACTATGATAAGAGCTATAGACTGGATAAATATAAGTACTTTTCTGAAGTGGACACACTCGTTTTGTTTCAGGCTTAATTTAGGAAAATATAAATTGCAGTTCTTCCTTCTATCATTTGAAGAAGGCAACAGCTGTGCCATCCTAGGAAGTGCCGTCAGTCTGAGCAGTGCATCATCTGTGCCTTCTCTCAGATCAGCGGGAATCGTGTGCCATCATTCCAGAGTAACCTGTGACTAGAAAGAGCAGGCATAGAAAGAGACATTCACAGTGGCTTAGGGACTTGAGAAACCAAGGGCAACGACCCACCGTCAAGTGTGAGCCTTTCCGTCCTGGAAGGGATGCTAAGAGCTGTGCTTGTTTCCTTCTTCCTCAGCCCCGCCCTCAGAGGTGACCTACCGCATGGTCGCAGCGGACCTGCTCCATTCCTTGTTGGCAGGCAGCGGGGCACCTTGGGTCCTGAAGATGCAGAGCCTCTTTGTCTTAGATGAAAACAGCTACCCACTGCAACAGGACTTCTCTCTCCTGGATCTTTATCCGACAATGTGAAGCCCGCATCCCCGGCTCTCCTCTGAGCCCAGATGAGGGAACAGCAGGCACTTGAAGGAAGAGTACTGAGATGATCTGTCTTTCCAAATGAATGACAGGGCTTTCCCTCAGGGTTTTAAAATAAGTATATTTTATAAAGAGAATTGTGTTAAATATGTTAATTAAAATCCCCCCCCCACTAAGAAAATTCTGTGAGTTTTTTTTGTTTGGTTGGTTTTTGGGCTTTCCCTTTCTCTCTTCTAGAGAAATGATCGAGCAATAAAGGCAACACGTTAAATTTCATTGGGAATTGAAGAATCACTCTGTTTAGTACCTCCATTCCGAAGCACTGGGATGCAGAGCTGAGCGTTTACTCAGGAATTGCTTTTCTGCTCTGCTCACAAACTCGAAGTGCTTTCCTTATTCCAACTTTAATAAACTACAGACTCAAAAGGATTTCCTTAATCACAACTTTATATGGCCATAGTTCACATAAGCCTACATTTAGACAAGTTCCAGATGAGTACGTCTTTCCATAAAGAAGCGTTGAAAATGAAGGAAACGTGATTGTGTTTCAGCTCGTCGTCAGGGGAGGCAGAGAGTCATACTGTTAGTTGATTTCTAGGAGTTGAGTGCCTCACTGAATTTACTTTCCCAGCAAACACTTAGCAGTTAGTCTCTCATTACGACTGTAGCAGCAGCTCCCAGAAGATGGTAGTCAACAGGGAGGAAACAGGGGGCAGTACTTAACTTGGAAGTTTGGAGTATGCCGAGTGTTAACAGATGGGTGATATTGCTTGAACATAACAAAATTCATAATAAAATGAGCAGGTTTATTTTACTAGGTGTATTTTTAATAAAATTCTTTTGGGTCATTGAAATTGTTTTCTCTAATTGAAGCTTTTTTTTTTTTAAACTTGGTTTCCCTATAAATGAACCTCAGGAGTTTTGTGATTCTCATCAAAACAATATGCAGAAAAGGTTGTATAAGAGTGCACACACGCAAAAGTACCTTTTTCTGTGGAGAAGGGTCTGTAGCTTCTAACAAAACCTTAGAGGGATCTTTGACAGGAGCAAAAAAAAAAAAAAAAGAAAGAAAGAAAAAGAAAAAGGGTAGGAACCAACCAGTGCTTTATAAGTAACTAAGTTAATTCATGGGGAGGATAAGGGGATTAGGTCAAATGATTGCCAAGGTTGTATCTAGCACCTGGTAAGGGGAGCAGAGAAAGAGTTGGCTCGAGTGTGTATCTAGAGGTACTGGAATATGACTAATGTGTCAATTTCTGGGGTACAGCATAATGTTTCAGTCATACATGTATGTACATATATTCATTTTCATATTCTTTTTCATTGTAGGTTATGACAAGATATTGAATATAGTTCCCTGTGCTATACAGTAGCAAGTTGTTGTTTATCTGTTTTATATATAGCAGTTAATATCTGCAGATCTCGAACTCCCAGTTTATCCCTTCCCACTCCCTTTCCCCCTGGTAACCGTAAGTTTGTTTTCTATGTCTGTAAGTGTTTCTATTTTTTAAATAAGTTCATTTGTGTCTATTTTTTAGATTCCACATGTAAGTGATATCATATGATATTTTGCTTTCTCTTTCTGGCTTACTTCACTTAGAATGATGATCTCCAGGTCCATCAATGTTGCTGCAAATGGCATTATTTCATTCTTTTTATGGCTAAGTAGCATTCCATTGTATAAATATACCACATCTTCTTTATCCAGTCATCTGCCGATGGACATTTAGGCTGTTTCCATGTCTTGGCTATAGTAAATAGTGCTGCTTTGAACATTGAGGTGCATGTATCTTTTTGAATTAAGGTTTCCTCTGGATATATGCCAGGATTGGGATTACTGGATTATATGGTAAGTCTATTTTTAGTTTTTTGAGGAACCTCCAGACTGTTTCCCATAATGGCTGCACCAAACTACATTCCCACCAACAGTGTGGGAAGGTTCTCTTTTCTCCACACCCTCTCCAGTATTTATTATTTGTGGACTTTTAAATGATGGCCATTCTGACTAGTATGAGGTGATACCTCTTTGTAGTTCTGATTTGCTATTGTCTGATAATTAGTGATATTGCGCGTTTTTCATGTGCGTATTGGCCATTTGTATGTCTTCATTGAAGAATTGCTTGTTTAAGTCTTCTGCCCATTTTTGGATTGGGTTGTTTTTTTGTTGTTGTTATTAAGTTGTATGAGCTGTTTATATATTCTGGAAGTTAAGCCCTTGTCAGTCGCATCATTTGCAAATATTTTCTCCCATTTCATAGGTTGTCTTTTTGTTCTGTTTATGGTTTCCTTTGCTGTGCAAAAGCTTAAAAGTTTAATTAGGTCCCATTTGCTTTTGAATGCTTGCTTTCTGATTCTCTACATAAACTTAAAACAAAAGAAAGCAAAATAAAAAAAACCTGGAGGGTTTAAGGCTGCGTAGTGAGGTAGGAAAAGCAAGAAAGTGATTGCCATAAAAATCAGGTTAGTTGATGTTTTGGTGGAGAGGGAGAGGTAGTGTTTGGGAGCCCGCACAGGAAGATTCTGGGAAGGCTGGTTTACCAGTTACCAACTTCTTCCTAAGTCCAAATTCATTCTTCAATATGTGTTCTGCAGACAGACGGAATTCCCTCACGTGTCTCTCCTTCGCAGTGAGCACGATGCTGAACAGTAGAGGGCACTAGAGACACACGAAGGAGGCCGGCGCTTTTCTTGCCAGTTCCAGTAGCACGTCAGTCCGGACATGGGTGCGGGGACACCAGGTGGCGCTCTGTTCCGGCCCCATTTCCTGAACGCGCTGGCCCTCTACCAGCCTGCATCCCTGGTGTGGCCTGTCAGTCATGTTCCCCTGGCCCTCCTGACGAGGAGACCACCAGTTCCAGGCCCCCATCCGGTCTGTAACTGGACGACACCATCCCACTATCATCCACTCCCTGCAAGTTTGTCTCATCAGATTTGTCAATCAGCAAACCGAAAAAAAGCATATCATCCAAAACAAAGGGCAGATAGGAGTCAAATCTGGTCACTTGCTGGATTTTACTTCATCAAGTGGAGG